>NC_090827.1:54365449-55004312 GCF_028021215.1 Eschrichtius robustus | reverse complement strand
TGTTACAGGTTAACAGTAACGAGGAGGGCTTCCCTGGTGGCGCAGTGGTTGAGAATCTGCCTGCCAATGCAGGGGACATGGGTTCGAGCCCTGGTCTGGGAAGATCCCACATGCCGCGGAGCAACTAGGCCCGTGAGCCACAACTACTGAGCCTGCGCGTCTGGAGCCTGTGCTCCGCAACAAGAGAGGCCGCGATAGTGAGAGGCCTGCGCACCGCGATGAAGAGTGGCCCCCGCTCGCCGCAACTAGAGAAAGCCCTCGCACAGAGACGAAGACCCAACACACTCAAAAATAAATTAATTAATTAATTAATTAAAAAAAAAAAGAGTAATGAGGAGAAAGGCCCTGAGGCCACTATGTAACTACCTTATATTGATTACTTACTAAGCAGATACTGTGCCTAAGTGTTCACACACACACACACACACACACACACACACACACCTAGATCGATAGCAAGATAGCCAGAGATAACCCTAGTTAATCATTCTCACTCGACAGTGATACACCAGGCACTGGGTTAGGCAAAACCCTGTGAAGTAAGTATGATTAATATTTATGCAGATTGGGAAACTGACATTTAATAAACTGAAGTAAATTGCTTAGGATCATCTATATACAACGATAAAACAAGAATTTGAACCCAACGTTGTCTGCCTCCAAAATCTATGCTGTTCACCAATATATCACACTGATAACTGCTCTTTTAAAAGCTAAGAAAAGAGTTGATTAATTTAGAAGGACATTTAGAGCAGATCCTGTTAACTCTAAATGACATCAAATAGCAGCAACCATCTTCCAGGATTCTTTATTTTTTCCCAGTGTCTGTTGTAGAGCATCCTAGGCAAGGAGGTAGATGTGTCTGAGGATGAACATTCCAGGGAGTGGTGAGCATATAACAAACTGTTTGCCAATATTCTTCAGTTACTGGCACATACTGATGCTGCATTCCAGCTCTGCTAAACAGAGTCTTAGGTAATAATGGTAATTCATATTCATAAAATATTTTACACCCTTTCTAAAACATTATAGGTCAGAACACTGCTAGGTCGTAAAGAGTATATGTTTCTTCACCATCTAAAGCCTTTCTTTGAAAGATGCCATTTTCTTCAGAGTGAGTACAGAGTAGAGAAGGAATATAATTGTTTTCTGTTGTTTCATTTTTTACAGATAAACACTAAATCTGACTCAGTTCAAAATATCGAACTGATTTAACCTGTAAGAATTTTACGATTATGAGATTGATGTGTTTTGGTTTGTTGCTTGGTTGGCCTTGTTGCTGTTGTTATGCTGGTGATAGTTTTTTGATGTTTGATTGCCATAGAGTGTTACTGATCCAGGCACAGTTTATTAAAATAAAGAGGATCCCCCTTGGGTGGAATTTCCCTTAATTCTCTTACGTTTCTATTATTCTAAAATATAGATAACATTAAAGGAAACAATTTAGATTGAATAGATTTGGCATATCATGTAGCTGCTATTATAAAATCATGTCACATCAAAAGGCAACATTGGAATCCACTTAGAAATTGGTAGTAACAATGAACCCCTAAGAAAAGACTTCTGTCAGCCAAATAGAGAGGGGTAGAGTAGGGCAATAAGAACAGTTGAAATATTTTTCTCTTGGCTGCTTATTTAATTACATTGTTTCCTAAACCAATTCTGTTTTTGAACGTTCCTCTCTAAAAATTACTATCCGGCAGACAGTAATAATATCATCTGCTGCCTGCTGCTTATAACTGACAAGTGATTGCTAGATACAAGTTGTGTCATTAAGTTCAAGCTTACACCAGGTAAGTCTGAACACCTTCATGTACTTCATCCTCAGTCGTATTTATGAGCAGGGAAACGCCTTCCAATTGTTGGGGAAAGGCATCTTCCTCTGGAGAAGGGCAGACATATAGCAGATGCAAAACCCACTGGCGCATCACCAGGAAAATATAAACCCCACTAATAGTATTCAAGTAACACCCTCCTGATCCTCAATATTCTGGACAGTTTATTCTTCCTGAGTGTCTCCATTTAATTTATAATCATAAATATTATAAAATGACTTCTGAATCATAAAAGTGCACTTGAGAGATAAAGACAGATTGAAGTAGAATTCAGCTCTTGATGGAAAACAATCCATTTAGGATCTGAATTTAAACAAAAATCCATCTAAGAAACTCAGAGGATGAGGTACCACTGCTGGTATGGAACCTAGTATTTAGGTGTTTCATGTGCCAGCCTGATGTTTTGTTTCTCTGAGTCACCCTCCCTCTAATTCCTTATTCCGCAAGGTATGATTTTAATGGCTTTTCTTTATTTAAAGTCTTAGAGAAAGTTAAAAATACAAATTAAACATGGCAACACAGCCACTATATGCTTCTTAACCTTCTTTTTTTAACTTCAGGATTTACCGTTTAATATTAGTGTGTGTGTACAAATAGCAAAAAGAAAAGAAAAACAGAAGTTGATCTACCTTAATTTATCATTACATTTGGTCTATACTTGGACTCACCTTGACCTGGCATGATAAGAACAAAGAACTTTCTGTTCCTAACCACCAAATAGATGAGAGAGTAATGGAAAACATGACAGAATTCATATGAAGAGTTGTTTTACCAATTTTTATCCAGGAGATTCCCCCTGCTCTCTTTTTTTTTTTTTTTTAAATTTAGTTTTTGTTGCGTTGGGTCTTAGTTGCTGCATGCAGGCTTTCTCTAGTTGCTTCGAGGGGGGGCTACTCTTCATTGCAGTGCACAGGCCTCCCATTGCAGCGGTCTCTCTCGTTGTGGAGCACAGGCTTTTAGGCGCGCGGGCTTCAGTAGTTGTGGCACACAGGCTCAGTAGTTGTGGCGCACGGGCTTAGTTGCTCCACGGCATGTGGGATCTTCCCAGACCAGGGCTCGAACCTGTGTCCCCTGCATTGGCAGGCGGATTCTTAACCACTGCACCACCAGGGAAGTCCCTCGCCCTGCTCTTTGACTGAATTTGAACTCTGGTCTCATGAAATCTATTTGTTTTGGCTGAAATTTGTAATCTAGCTAAGGTCAGCGTTAGTCTGAACATTAACTAAGAATTCAGCTTAATATTAAACCTTGTCATGGAGTGAGAGGATTCACTTGCTTGGTTACTTTTTGAAGGTACCATCTACACACTCGAAATGTAGCTCTGAATGGTGTTAATTTAGTGAAAATCATGGGGCAGTTGCAGGTGTTTACCTGCTTTCTGTAATCTTATGTCAGTCCAATGCATGTGTCCTGATTTTGAGGGTCTGAGAATTCTCATACACTCTGACAATGAATTTGATTTGAAAATAGTCTACACTCAAAGCAGCTATAAACTGCAGCCATGACCATTTGCTTCAATCTCCTGATGTGTGTGTGTGTGTGTGTGTGTGTGTACAAATAAAAATGAAAATGACTGAAGGAAGCTACAGCAATCAAGACAGAGTGATACTGGCAAAAGAATGGGGGAAAAATCAATGGAACTGAATAAAGAACCCAGAAACCGACTAGCATAAATATACTCAACTGGTCTTTGACAAAGGAGCAAAGGGAAAATACAATGGAGCAAAGATAGTCTTTTAAATGGTGCTATAACAACTGGACATCCACATTCACATCCAAAGTGAATCTAGACACAGACCTAACACCCTTCACAAAAATTAACTCAAAATGGACCCAAATGTAAGATCCAAAACTATAACATTCCTAGAAGATAACATAGGAGAACACCTAGGTGACCCTGGGTATGTTGATGACTTTTTAGATATAGCACCAAAGGCACCAATTCATGACAGAAATAATTGATAAGTTGGACTTCAATGAAATTTAAAATTTCTGCTCTGCAAAAGACAATGTCAAGGGAATGAGAAGACAAGCCACAGACTGGGAGACTACATCTGCAAATAATATACCTGATAAAGGATTGTTATCCAAAATATACAAAGAGCCTTAAAAAACTAAAAATAGAACTACCATATGACACAGCAATCCCACTACTGGGCATATACCCTGAGAAAACCATAATTCAAAAAGAGTCATGTACCAAAATGTTCATTGCAGCTCTATTTACAATAGCCAGGACATGGAAGCAACCTAAGTGTCCATCAACAGATGAATGGATAAAGAAGATGTGGCACATATATACAAGGGAATATTACTCAGCCATAAAAAGAAATGAAATTGAGTTATTTGTAGTGAGGTGAATGGACCTAGAGTCTGTCATACAGAGTGAAGTAAGTCAGAAAGAGAAAAACAAATACCATATGCTAACACATATATATGGAATTAAAAAAAAAAAGTTCTGACAAACCTAGGGGCAGGAGAGGAATAAAGATGCAGACATCGAGAATGGACTTGAGGACATGGGGAGGGGGAAAGGTAAGCTGGGACAAAGTGAGAGAGTAGCATTGACAGATATACACTACCAAATGTAAAATAGACAGCTAGTGGGAAGCAGCTGCATCGCACGGGGGAGATCAGCTCACTGCTTTGTGACCACCTAGAGGGGTGGGATAGGGAGGGTGGGAGGGAGACGTAAGAGGGAGGGGATATGGGGATATATGTATACATACAGCTGATTCACTTTGTTATACAGCAGAAACTAACACAACATTGTAAAGCAATTATACCCCAATAAAGATCTTAAAAAAATATATATATATACAAAGAACTCTTAAAACTCAAGAAAACAGCTAGGTTAAAAAATTGGCCAAAGATCTTAACAGACACCTCGCCAAAGAAGATATACAGATGGCAAATAAGCATATGAAAAGATGCTTCACATCATATGTCATCAGGGAAATGCAAATTAAAACAATGAGATACCACCACACACTTACTAGAATGACTGAAAGCCAGAACACTGACAACACCAAATGCTGGCGAGGGTGTGAAGCAACAGGGGAATGGAAAATGGTACAACCCATTTGGAAGACAGTTTGGCAATTTCTTACAAAACTAAACATACCCTTACCATACAATCCAGCAATCATGCTTCTTGGTATCTACCCAAGGGAGCTGAAAACTTATGTCCACACAAAAACCTGTACGTGGATGCTAATAGCAGCTTTATGCATAATTGCCAAAACTTGAAAGCAACCAAAATGTTCTTCAGTAGGTGAATGGATAAATAAGTTGTGGTACATCCAGACAATGGAATATCATTCAGTGCTAAAAAGAAATGAGCTATGAAATCACGAAAAGACATGAAGGAAATTTAAATGCATATTACTAATCTGAAAAGGCTACATGCTGTATGCTTCCAACTCTATGACATTCTGGAAAAGGCAAAGCTATGGAGGCAATAAAAAGTTCAGTGGTTGCCAAGAGGTAGGGGAGAGGATCAACAGCCAGACAACAGAAGATTTCTAGGGCAGTGAAACTACTGTGTAATACTGTATGTTGTTGGATACATGTTATCATGTTATTATACACCAAGAATGAGCCCAAAGGTAAACTATGGACTTTGGGTGATTATGATGTGTCAATATAAGTTCATCAGTTGCCTGCTCCTACAACCAGTTTCTGCAAACATCTTCCATGAAGCGTAGGGTGAATTTATGATAACTGAGCTTGTTTAGACTACACACAACTCCTCCTGCCAAGCCTGAGAGTTCAAGGTCAGTGACTGTTCATATGATGGAATTTCCTTCACAGTAAGATAAAAAGCCAGAATCTGTTGTCTTTAGAAGATAGTAAGCACTCGCTTTTCCTGCTTAATGGGGCCTTGGAGGTCAGGTTCAAATAGACATCTCTATTCAGAAAGATGGATTCTGCTGGAGCAATTTCACATTAATAGCAGATAAAAACAAATTCCCTCTCAGTGAGAGGAAAGGAAATGAGTACTGAGAGAGCTGGTTCAGATACAAATTTTCACAACAGACCAGAGAGTCTTGACCCAATTACTTGAGTGGGTCAGTGACTACTTTTTGGCATCTTTGTGTGATTATTTTCCTTTAATTAACTGAAAAAATTGCTTCAAGTGTTGTTCATACATATGCAGTAACATTTATGTAATTATCATTATTTATTTCTAGCCCTGTATTTCAAATCTTGTTAAACCAAACAACTTAACCCAAAAAGCCAATTCTGTGTTCTCCAAGGGCTTTTTATGTTAAACATTAGTGATAGTTCCACAGTACTGGTCACTGGCTGTGCTAGAGATGTGTGCTTACTGTAACTGTTCTCCTCTGCCTCCTGGATATGTGGAAAGCCCTCCCAGCCTCCCTTGAGGTCATGTTGGGAAAAGATGTAGTCCTACTAGAGAAAGGAGCAAGCTCTGAGCAAACATGAAGAGCACTGTAAATTATCCTTGTTCTCCTTTTTCTTGCAGCAGCAAACTCTGAAGTACCACTTTGAGGCGCTAGCGTCAAAGAATGATGGAGACATTGTTAGCCTAGGTTCCTGAGTGACTCTATGGAGCAGAACCTCCTGCTACCCAACACTGCACACATTGTGTTGAGTTAAGCCATTGAGATTTAGGGGCTAATTTGTTATCACAGCATACTGTAGCCTATACTGATTAATATACTGGTAAACATGTTGAGACATATTTATGCCCAATAAGAGAGGAAAATCCTCTAATTAATACAGAAATGTATAGATGCCTCATCAATGTTTCCAGGGAACATTCAGATAGTTTCTGACTTACGAATATGATCTCTCTTCTATCCTGCACAAGTAACACAGATAAATTACGGAATTCATTAATTTATTCAGCAAGTTATTTTTGAGCAAGTCACTTTCTGGAGCTGCAAATGTAACACTGAAAAAGTAGAGAACACCCCTGCTCTCACAGAGCTTAGACACCATGGATCTCAGGTTCCAGTGAGGAATAAAAAATAAAGAAGTAAGTGAAATAGGTAGCATTTCAGAAAGTTAAAAGTGGTATTAGCAAAAATAGACCAGGGAAGGGGGATAGGGAGTGTCAATGGTGAGGAAGAGTTGCCATACTCCCAGTATTTATGACAATGCTTGGAACCGAGTATTGAGTTAAGTCTTCAATGAATGAGGGCCATTGGAGCATACTACCTACATTTATATGAACCCTCAGCTTCCCTTCAGCTTTTATCTTGGATCAGCCCGATACATCTCTCTATATGTGTATGACCTTGAGGACTTGCCCTATTTCTTCCATTGCCCAATAAAATAGGAGTGGCAAGTGCTAACTTGGAAAAGAAATAGATCAGCCTCCATTAGAGCTGCTCCTTTGACTCCTCCTCAGACAGCTCACTGCCTTCTGTTCCCAACCGGACTTTGCAGGACTTTGCTAAATATTGGTTTCATTTTTTCCCTCACAAGCCTACTCTTGACACTTAGAACTTAGGGATGATATTTAAACTCTTGAGTTAACTCTCAATTCCCCCTCAAGGACTCATCTCATTCTCCGAATAAGAGATGTCAATTGATGTCTGCTCACCTACACCATCGTTGGAGGGAAATTTTCCCACCCTCAGCCCCTGATATCTAAGCCACTACATTGTATACACACAATCCCTTTTCTTTATTTCCCTCCTCCTACCATCCAGGCTTCAGGTACTTAAGCTAATGGTGAGAACCTGAGCAAAGCTAAGCCTTTGGTTTGCTGGTGTTAAAAAAAAGATGAGTTGGGTTGACTAAGTTCTCTGTCTCCTAAGTTTGACTTAAGTCATGCAGACAGAGTATACCAGCTGGTGCTATGAATTGAAGCTGAAAAAAGCCATGAAGCATGGTCCATGGCAAGCCAAAGGCACATGTAATTCAAAATTATGAGGCAATAGAAACTATGAGCAAGCAAAAAAAGCCTCATAGCAAAGAAAGCAAAACAAGCGGACACTCGGAGATGGGTCCCAAAAGAGAAGGAGAGAGAGAAAGAAGGTGAGCGAGTGTTCCTTATCACCCCCTAGAGTTGTACCACGAGAGCTATCCAGTTTTAGTTTTAAAGAGAATACTAAAGCAATATACATCCCTACAACAAACACTTCCCCCCAAGTCACCTTGAGAAGGTAAATCAGAAAAGACAAGTCAACGGCCAGACCCTATTGGTCCTGGCAGCTTCTGTGCTTCACCACACTCTATTTGGCAACCTGACCATTATTGAAAGAGGTCATGGAGAGGACCTGACCACTGATTTTTTTTTTTTTTTTTTTTTGGCTGCATTGGGTCTTCGTTGCTGCACATGGGCTTTCTCTAGTTGTGGTGGACGGGGGCTAGTCTTTGTTGCGGTGAGCAGGCTTATTGTGGTGGCTTCTCTTGTTGTGGAGCATGGGCTCTAGGAGCACGGGTTTCAGTAATTGCAGCACATGGGCTCAGTAGTTGCAGCACACAGGCTCTAGGGTATGCAGGCTTCAGTAGTTGTGGCGTGCAGGCTCAGTAGTTGTGGTGCATAGGCTTAGTTGCCCCACAGCATGTGGGATCTTCTTGGCCCAGGGATCAAACCCATGTCCCCTGCATTGGCAGGCGGATTCTTAACCACTGTACCACCAGCGAAGTCCCTGACCACTGATCGATCTGTGAGCTGAACCCCAGCAATTGGAGGCTCCCCACCCCCTCCCCTGTCCTTGGAATGTTCTGCCCAATGTTCTCACAGCCAAAGCTACTTCAAGGACTCAGCCTTGAGAGAGCAGCATGCTGTTGAGACCATCTGGACTGTGTATGTGGCTGAATCCCATTAAGATGGGCCTCTATATAAACGTTAAGATTCTGGTGGGTGGGCATGGAGATCTACTCATCTTACGGCCACCCAAGACACAGCTCTATGTTAGTTCTCTTGCTTATTAAAATCACCACCTACCAAAGCGAAGCGGTCTGCCTCTATCTTCAGTCTCTCCCTGCCCTCCCTGTCTGGGGCCAGTTTCTAATCTCATCTGGGAAGCTCCCGGGGTGTGAACCAACAACTATGCCAGAGGAGATGTTTGACGGCAACTGTGCCAGAAACCAGAACAGAAACGAGATCTTTACTGATTCCCACCTCCAGGAGGCCAGGAAACAAGCCTGTAAACCATTATTTTCAATGAGATGAGATAAATGGCAAAAGAGATTTGCAAAGTGAGTATCGGGGATGACGACTCACATCAGCAGCCACAGCCAGGGGTCAGCCCATTGTCCCTGAGTTCCTTACCCTCAGTATGTTGAGTCTGTCCCTACAGCTAGGCTTCCAGCCTCAGTTTCCCTGTTTCAGGCCTAGAGACCCCATGGGACTTAACACCCCACAGTGAATCCAGACTACTTAGCTGGTGCTTGATGATACCCTGTCTTGCTTGCCAGTGTCACTGCCCAGGAACTGGACCATGATTTCTATTCTTTCTCCTCCCTCTCAGCTTCCAATGGCTAGAGTTCTACCCTGAAAAGTCTAATTGCTCATATCAGGCCTCGCAAATATTAACTGACCGTTGAAAGACTTATTGCCTTAGAGCTTTGTACTTGCTCTTCCCTCTGCCTGGAACACATTTTTTTCATCCATCCATCCATTCAGCAAATCATGGAGACAAAAGAAACAGAAAAGACTGACCCTGAGGCTCTTCCCCATATTTCTGCGATGTTTACTCCCTTATTTCTTTCAGGTTTCTGCTTAAATGTCACCTGTGACAGAAGCATTATGGGTTGATGGTATATAAAATGACAACTTGCCCATCACTCCCTCTCTCTTATTTTGCTTTATCCTTTTTCATAGGACTATCACCATCTGACAGACTTTATCATTATTTTTGTGTTTTTCCTGTCTCTGCCACTGGTGGGTAAGCTCTGCAAGAGGGAGAGAGACATTACCAGATTTCAGTACTATATTTCCAATGCCTGAGATAGTGAATGACACATAGTAGGTGCTCAATAAATATGTGTTGAGTGAATGAATTCAGGGAAAGTCTCCTAGAGGAGATGAAGCCTGTGCTGAATCATAAAGGATTTTCATAGAAATACAGATGGGAAAGGCATCCTCAGCACAGGGAAGAGCATTAGCTAGAGCTCAGAAGTGAGAAACAAAACAGTGTACGAAGCCACGGAGTATGAACAAATTGGTGCAGACACATATAATGGAGCTGGAGTAAGGTGCAGAGCATAGGGTGACTAGAGGCAAGTCTGGAGAGAAAGGCCAAATTATTAGTGCCTTGTATGCCATACTAAGGAGCATGGGTTTTATTTAATAAATAAAATGAGTGCCCACTGAAAAGTAAGCGTATATTTGGACTTTGTAATTCTAAGGTAGTCCCTCAAATTTCCAGCCCACTGTGTACACCTATCTTCTCTCAGTTACTGAATTAAACACTAATTTTGCAGATGTGATTAAGGTCCCTAGTCAGTTGACTTTAAGATAAGGAGATTGTCCTAGGTGAGCCTGACCTAATCAGGTGAGCCCTTCAAAGGGACTGTGCTCATCCGAGCAAAAGAGATTCAAAGCATGAGATAAATTTGACGCAAGGGAGACTCTCCACTGCTTGGGGGCCATGTGAGAAGGAGTGGGAATGGTGCACAGGAGCTGAGAGTAGACCCTGGCTGACAGTCAGCAGGGAAATGGGAGCATCAGTCCTGCAACAGAAAGGAACTGAGTTCTATCAGCAGCCTGAAGGGGCTTGGAACAGGATCTTGAGTTCCAGATGAGAACACAGCCAACCAACACCTTGATTTCAGTCTGGTGAGGTATTGAGCAGAGAAACCTTCTACTCCATCCCTCCAGCAATGTGAGCTCACAAGTGGGTGTGGGTTTACGCCACCACGTTCATGGTGATTTGCTCTGCAGCAGCAGAAAACAAACACAGGCTTCTGCTGGACTGTGTGGAAAACAGCTTTGCAAGGATTAAGACTAGAGACAGGGAGACCGTGAGGGGGTTGCAGCAGTTATGCAGATGTGGGCTGAATGCCCAGAATCACAGTGAGGCCTTCCCGGCTGAGCTGAGCTCACCGCTGCTGCCTATGAACTTGGTTCTGTAGAACACCCAGCAACTTGGGAGGAGGCTACTTTCCACAGACTGGCTGCCTTCCCCAGCTTCTCCATCTTCCTGCCAACACGGGGTACTGGGTCCCAACAAGTTTCCTGTCCGAGTCCTTCTGAGTCGTGAAAATTAGTCATACTTCTTACCAGTAGCTTCCTTCTGGAAGCATGTATATATAGCAGCAGTTCTCAGCCCTGACGGCTTATGACAATGATCTAAGGAGCTTTTACAAATAATGATAGCCAACATAACCCCTCCGAGCCTCTCATTTAACTACGTCTCACTTGTTATTTTTTACTTGTTTTCTCAACTTTCCCAGTGATTCTAATGCACAGCCATGGTTGAAAATAGCTGAAATAAAATAGACCTCAGTTTGAAAGTGTAGGACTTAAGGAATAATAATAAAATATCATTCTCTCATCTAGCTTTATTTTTTTTATTTTTATTTTTTTAAAAATAAATTTACCTGGGCTTCCCTGGTGGCGCAGTGGTTGAGGGTCTGCCTGCCAATGCAGGGGACACGGGTTCGGGCCCTGGTCTGGGAAGATCCCACATGCCGCGGAGCAACTGGGCCCGTGAGCCACAACTACTGAGCCTGTGCGTCTGGAGCCTGTGCTCCGCAACAAGAGAGGCCACGATGGTGAGGGGTCCACGCGCCGCGATGAGGAGTGGCCCCCACTTGCCGCAACTGGGGAAAGCCCTCGCACAGAAACGAGGACCCAACACAAGCCATAAATAAATAAACAAATAAATTTTAAAAAAAATTAAAAAAACAAATAAATAAAAAAATAAATTTACCTATTTATTATGTATTTTTGGCTGCGCTGGGTCTTCGTTGCGGTGCATGTGCTTTTCATTGTGGTGGCCTCTCCTGCCGTGGAGCGCGGGCTCCAGGCGCGCGGACCTCAGCAGTCATGGCACATGGGCTCAGTAGTTGCAGCTCGCGGGCTCCAGAGCACAGGGCCCAGCAGCCGTGGCGCACGGACCCAGCCTCTCTGCGGCATGTGGGATCCTCCCAGACCAGGGCTCAAACCCGTGTCCCCTGCACCAGCAGGCGGATTCTCAATGACTGCACCACCACGGAAGTCCATCTCATCTAACTTTATAATAGCATGATAAACCCTTCTTCCTCCTCTTCTCTTCCTTCTCCATTCAACTCGACCAATAAGGACACTAGCATCATCATCACCATCATCATCATCATATTATTATTATTATTATTATGTGAAGTTTGATTTGTTAATTTAACACTTTATTATGTAAGTGATTTCAGGTAGTTGATGAGAAAACAAAGGCTCAAAAAAGTTAAACAAGTTGCCTTAAAATCACAGAGTCATTGTGGGCTAAGCACAATCTCAAACCCAACTCCATGTCCCAAGTCGTTTGTTTTCCATGAAAACACCGAACTATAAAGAACATCTTTACCGCTCTTTACTTCAGCCACCATGTGCTGATCACTGCCTATGTTCTAGACTATCGAGAATGTTTCTGATTTCATTTGACCCTTATATTGATGCTATGTGGTGAGGATCAATGCCTCCATGGTGATAGAACTGAATGGTTACAGAACTAGCCCGGGTTCAGACAACAAATAAGTGATTAATTCAGAACAGGTACCAATCTTCTGATTCCAAGTCCAGCGTTCCCAACCATACTCACTTGATCTTAGTGACAGAAGACTCTGGCAAAGGCAGAATATCCTTGAAAAGGATACGGAAAACTTGAGTCCGAATAAAGTAATGGAACCAATCCCTGCTCTTTCTTCAAGTTTCTCTTCCATCACTTGGAGTACTCATATAAATTCTCCAAAAGACTCTGAGCGCTCCTTTGCCACCTGAACAAGTAGTGGCAGGCTGCACTTCGTGACAAGTCTTGACAGTGCAGTCCATCCCAGAGCAGTGATCCTGATGAGAGACCGGATGCCAATGAACCACACGAATATACAGACACGCATTTACACATACGGGAATATGAGTGAGAAACACACGACACCCACACCCCCAAAAGTTCATCGTGATTATTCTGGGAGGTGAGTGACCTTTTTAAGTCGTCTTCTTTCCCTATTGCCTATTTCTCTTTCTAATTTTATACAAGAAGCATGTAATAATTTTTTTAAAGTTAATGAATGATGGGAAGAGAGAAAATGATAGTCTCTGAAATTCCTTTTTTCCCCTGCCTTATCTACTCCACTGTCATGTATTACTTACTATCCAACCCCACTCCTCCAAAGTTTGCTTGGTGTTGGGCCCAAATAGACTCTCTCCTTACTACCGCTGTATTCATCCATTTATGATTACAGCTACACGCTTCTACTGAATGCCTATAAATGCCCCTGGCAATAGAAAAATAAGTAATAACTCTTTCTTTGTCCTCAAGAAATTTTTATCTAGGGTACAAATGTAATTCATGGGCTTTTATTTTACAACTTAAGTATTACAATGTAAGGAAGAAGCAACTCCATTCTCCACTTTTCATCTTGAGAATCATGTGTTCATGGCGCCACTTATCTTTAGCCTGAAAGAGTCTACACCTGGCAGATGCCACATTATGGGAAAGTGGCACAAATCTGTCTAGAAACAGCATGTAATATTTATGGAAAGAAATAGAGATAATGCCAGTGGTGGAAGACTAGACTTACACTTGTGGGTTTTAAGTAGGGTGACCTTAGCGTTTACTGTTCAAACCTTTGAGATACTTTTGAGAACGGAAAGAGGTGGCATTAATCGTTATCCTGGGACACTAGACATGAACCTTAAACCTTCCAAGAAAACTGGGACCTATGTTCACCCTCATAAGGAAATAAGGAAGGGAGTCGTGACTTTTTTTCTATTGAGATGACTTCTCAGAAAATCGAGGGTATTTACTCAGACCTTTCTCCTTCCGTTTTGCAATGATGTTGAAATAATTTCCACTCATGTGGGCTTGTACCATTCCACACAGGGACCGACCCCCTGTCTTATGAGTTTGCCACATTGACACCAGGACACTTCCACTAGCTCTGCCTTCCCAGGGGTTCCCAGTTTCTCACCTGCACCCTAGGACATTCCTGCACCTTAGGTGCCCAGGGATTTGCTCCTCTGGATCCTTTGTCTCTGCAGCTACCCTTCCGACAGTACAGCTGCTGGACTGTGTGATGGCAGAGGCAGGCCCAACTGCAGCTGCAGAAACATAGGTAAAGGGCTCCCTGGAGCCGGCTGGTGGGGAAAGTGCAGTGGCTCAGGCTTTGCTGCTAGTCTGGATTCCTCCTGGTTGCTGCAGAATACGATTTAGGGGCGTAATGAGGGAGCCCTGTTGTGTTCACCGCACGCAGGTTCCATTGATGCAGAATTTCGCTCGGCAGATGAACACAGACAGTTGCACATTTCCTCCACCAATGAAATATTAAACATGACAGGTGCGTTACCCATCAGGAAAGCTGCATACAAAACGCTTGTGTAACCCACAAGGTCCTCCCCGCTCCGTCTCCCCCCGCTGGGCTGGGTTCTAAGAGGTGATATTCCTCCTGCAACTCTGTTCAGGTATTCAATTCCAAAAGTTATGGCCAACAGTATCCTCGGGAAGATGATGTAAAGGCTTTTGCCGTTAAATTAAGACTCCATTAAGATAATAAAATGTTTTCTTCGAGTTTATTGTTATTCTGCCTAAGGGATCCATGGGGGAACACAGGGTAAAAACTATGAGGAGAAAGATCTCCGTCACTATGGAAACAGATTCATTTATTTTTATGGGCTGATTTCTAATTCCTCTTCCTCGGCAAAGCTCCCACTAACTTCTGATGCTAGGAGATTATGCTCACTCCGAGGACATTTTGAAGCTTCAGGTGGTATTTATTTCCTGTTTTTTTGGGGAGGGGGGTTGTAGAGAAGGAGGGCTCAATAAAGAGCCAAGGTACATAAGAATATCTTTCCAAGGGGTTGACTCAAATCAGAATAGTCAACTGATTGCAGTGAGGAGGCCATGTTCAGAATTCACTACCAGTGGAGGGAGATACAGCCCCCTAACAGGTACCAGTTTGACATCAACCCTTAAAAACGCAGAACACACACACAGAGGGTTCAAGAAGCATACCTCCTGCATGAAATTCTATCCGTTGGCTATGTTCAGCCTGGAACTTATTGATATAACTATGTATAGATCTCATCACAAAGGGTAGCATTCTTAAAAAAAAACCACAATTTGTTTCACGTCAATTATTTTTCACTTCTTGGGTCTCACTATTTGCAGAGTTTATGTTCTTTAATGGAATGCCAGATTCTATCCCTTATGAGCTATTCCCTATTCCCCTATTAGTAAAATGGCAATAGTGATAAACAGCAACTTCCAGGAACAAAGGAGAGTTGTGATTGATATTTGCTATTATGCTGAACCCTCAGTCTGAAAAACGTTGGGGATATAAATAGCATGCCGATGATTTAACTCAATCTGCTTTCTTGTTTATTCTCATGCCTGGTCATTCAATGTGCTCTGCGATCCCACACACTGTGAGGATGGTCAATCACAGATCTTTGTATCAGGATCTGTTCGAGGTTCTGAAATGCAGACCGAAATAGGAGCAATTCACCCATCAAGTCTGACTGCACATCAACCACTGCCCTTTCCGGCGACTTGGAAGTGAACCTTCTTTCCTGGAAAGCCACTGGACCTAAGCCAGTGGAATCATAATCCAGCAAGTTGAGGTTCAGGTAAAGTTCAATGCAATGTGTGTGTGTGTGTGTGTGTGTGTGTGTGTGTGTGTTTGGCTGTGGGTGTCGATGTGGGTGTATGAAGGTCGTGGGTGTGCTGAAAGGTTTCCTTGGGTGTGGCAAAATGTTCCCTGTATAACCTTTATTATAGAGATTAGACTATTTTAAGAATTGGTTCTAAAATGTCTGAATGTTGTGGTTTCATATTGCCAAAGCTTTGACATCAGGAGACACCTGGATGTTTGGACGAATTTCTTCACCATTATGTTTGACACGTGCTGTTCTTTGCTTATTTCAGTGCCAATACGCACATAGCCCTTCAGGGGGCTGTTTATCCCCTGTTTACCTGCCTCCCATCCAAGGAACTCTAAATGATACTGAAAGCAGGATGCAGAATTGAATAAGAATACACATAAAAGAAGATCAAATAAGTAAACCTGGGACGAAAGAGTACATGACGTAACACCTCATATTCCAAGGGCACATTTTCCAGAGCAGGGCTGGGGGAAGGCGATGTGTATTTGAGGGCTTTGGCGAAAGCACTGGTATTCTTCTGAATTAGAAATAACAGCTTAGGGATAGACATATAATAGAAATATGGAACAATGACACTAAAATCTTCATTTCACATCAATAACCATATACTGAGAGATATATGCAGGGTTCTGTGCAGAAGGCCCTTGCTCACAATGACTTTATAGCCTAGTGAAGGATGCAAACATAAAAACAATGACTCACTGGAAAGAGAAAGGGGGAAGGAGGTGCCTAAGATGATGCTAAGGTTCTTACTTGAGTGACTAGCAAGAAATACGGGAGGTTGAGCAATTAAATATTTTTCCAAGTATTACAAAAGCAACATATGCTCCGTCCTTCTGGCCGCTGCCCCACCCAGGGAAACAATACTAACAGTCTGCCGAATATCCATCTACTGCTTTCCTCGTGTCCATTCAAGCATGCAAACATATATACACATATAGGGCTTTTCTATATTTACTTTGTACAATAATTACATAGTATTACCTAATATAATAGATAATATTATACCTATTACTTTGCAAGTTGCTTTTTGACTTCAGAATACATCATGGACATCTTTCCACAGCAAATAGCTGCATAATGGCTCTAATTCACTGTCATCCATTCTCCCCGATGGGCATTCAGTTTGTTCCCAAGTTCCCACCATGACACACAATAAACATCCTTACGTATATACTCCTATATAGAGGTGTGCTTTGATTGCAATAAGAGAACCCAAAAGTGGGATTGCTGGGTTAAAAGGTATATGTACTTTTCACTGTAACTGAGTTTTCCAGATTTCTTTTGAAAGAATGTGAAGCAATGTTTGCTCTACCAGCAATAAAAGGAATCTTGGTGATGATGTGCACTTGTGAGGAGTGGGGGCCTGGGTGGTACAGGGGAAAGAAAGGACCATAGTTGAGTTCCATTGTTGACTAATTAAGTCTAAGAGGCCTGCTGGGCGTCTGCATGTTGATACCCAGCAGGCAGTGAGATGCTCAGCGCGGACAGGAAAGGACCTAAGTTTGAGTGAGGACATAGGAGTGGATGGAATCGCTCTGGGGAAGAGGATGGAACAGAGAAGGCAGGTGACTATAGATCCTAGGGCAGTTCCCCCATCACAGAGCTGAGTGGAAAAAATTAGGAATTAGCGAAGGAGGTTAAGGATGTGTCAAGAGGTAGTAGAGAGTGCGGGCTAAGGGAAATACGAGGAAGAGACAGTTTCAAGAAGCAGGGTGTGTACTATGGCACCAAATGCTGGGCGAGACCTTTAATCACAGTGACCTGGACATTCTCTTCTTATACCTTAGAGTTGGGGCACAGAAATGGGAGCTCCAACTTCCTGGTTTTCTAAAAAACTCATCTGTGTCAACTCTAATGAACAGAGTGATGCAGACACTTTAAATATCCTTCCTGCAAAAATCATTCCAAGGCATCACAGCTACTGGCAAAACTGCCAATGAGTTGGAACACGGACGTGTTTCGCTTTCGTCTCGTTTCCCCTCCCTCTGCCCTTCTGGTGGAAGGAGTGCTCGCAATCACAGAATAAAAGGCCCTAAGTCACTCACCGAACAGAAAGACAGTTCCTAAATTATCGAAAGCTGATTGCATCGGTGCCGACAGACACAGGCTATAATGCCGTCCTCCTCCTCTCATCAGTTTCTCTCTCTGGACCGTGGAAACAGCGTCCTTACCTGCCTGGCAGGCACAGTGCTCTTGCGGACAAACTGTAAATATGTCCGTGCAGCACGTCGTGTAATGATCCACGTCACACACCTCCTGACGTTGTCCTGTGTTCACAGGGGGCACCCGGGACAGAAAGGGACTCTGACAAAGGTAGGCACACTTATGTACACACTTAAAATATTTAACCTCCAGAGAACGCGTACAATCCCCACTTCCACCCCCTCATTTCCTGTGTTAAGTGATGACCCACCGTGTTCACGGAGCCACCTATGAGGGGGACACTCCAGACAAGAACAGCCCTTTCATGATACGACGAGGCCCAATCCGTGCTGGCGTCGCAAGAATGTGTGCGGAGGAAACAGAGCTTTTCTCCTCTGACCTCATGGAGTCAGGTGACACCAAGGTATCAAATGCTGCTCCAGACAGGTTTTCAGGAGGATGGTGTTTGCACAACAGTGATAAAGGCACCTCTGGGAATTGCAAATTCGATCTGACTTACAGCAGTCATGTTTGCCTCTGGAGACTGGGAGGATTTGAGCTGCAGGAGGAAAAAAAAAAAAAAAAAAGCCAACTCTTTGCAGAGCCTGGAAATGAGTGTGGATTGACAAAACGAAACGGCACAGGAGACTGGCAGATCAATGCATCATTGCAGTCAGGCAGCCAGGGCTGGTCTAGCCCAGAGGAGAAAATATCATTTTGATTATGTTCAGGAGGATCTCTTTATGAGTATAGGTTTCCTGGCTGAGTCAGACTGAATATTGTTCCGGATTTAAAAAACAAAATTTGGATAAGACTAAACAAAGTTAGGGAAATTCTTTGATCTGGAGTATTTTCAATCCTTTCTGCTGGATGAAGAGTGGTCCTAAAGGAAAAGAAAGGCTGCCCATTCCTATCACAGATCATTTCCGCCTGCAACTTGGCAGAGGTTTTATCCCCTTTTCCGGCAAAGAAAGGCCAGGTTTCCTCCTCTTCACACACCCACCCCGTCATGCCTGAGTCTTCTTTTGCTCATGCTTTCTTGGGCCACATGGCTCACCGCAGGTGACAGAGGACACTGCAAGAATGAGGAAGTGAAAGGGCTGTGGCGCGGAGGGGCTGGTACATAATGAGACGGGTGATGCTTTTGCATGAGACAACCAGCAACTCATCAGACTTTGTGTTCAGACAGACCTGAGTTCAAATTCCCTTTCAGCCACTTTACAAGGTGCATGACCTTGAGTGAGTTATATAACCTTGTGTAAAATAGGGGACATCATACCCACGTCGTAAGATTGTGGTAAACATTAGAGAGAAAAAGAAATAAATGAATGAACCCACGCAGGTATGTTTAATGTCCCTAGCATATAGTAGGCACCATCATAAGGTAATAATTACGTGGGGGATCTATATAATCCTATAAAAATGTGCCTGAGTTGCTGACTTCTGAGTAATGAACTGGTTTTCTTTCGTGTTAAATGCCAACAGCATTACTCGAGAAATGTCTCTTCTCTACTGTTTTTCTCATAAAACCCATAGCTTTTTTCCCTATCAAGTCACCTGGAGGTTTTGGGGGGTAGGAACCCCATTGGATCCAGTTAGGGTTTTAGTTTAAGGGCACAATGCGGTTAGAGGAAATTAGTGGATCAGGAAGCCATTTCTACTTCCTTCTGTGGCCCAGGGAGTCCACATTATGACAGTTTGTCCTATTTGTCCCATAGGTCCTGCTGTGGGACCACAAATTCCCAGCCACCTCGCTCATGAAAACCCCTGCCTTTATATCCATCAGTCCTGGTCTCCCCAACCAAGCTCCGCTCATGCTTCCCACTTAGAGCTGGCCTGGCAGAGTGCCCCAGTCAAGAAGGCTAGTTGTGATCAGAGGGCTGGGGTTGGGGGTAGTACCCACGGAGACACTCGTGGAACGGTAAGAGCTAGAGGGGTGAGCCCAGGCCACCCTCTCCACACCCCACGAACATCTGTGTGGCACCTGGTCTGTGCCAGGCCCAGAGCTAGGCATCAGAGACAGAGTGTCGAACAAGCCATAGTCCCTTAGTGTCTAGTAAGGGGTGTAGACATGTGAACTGTGTTTATAACAGTGCCATTATTGCCCACGATTGGGGAAGTAGAGGGTGCACAGAGATGAGGCCCCTAACCCAAAATGGGGAAAGTCACCAAGGCTTCCCCAAGGAAGTGAGATTGGAAACCAAGTAGGAATCAGCCAGGCAATGAAGGATGGGATGAGGATGAGGAAGGAAGAAGTTTCCTAACAGAGGGAGCAATATGTAGGGCGAGGGAGGGAGCCGGCAGGGGAGCCAATGCAGGGTCTGTCGCCAAGAGACAAAGGCTGGGGGAGCAGCGCAGCAGATCTGAGGGTATGGTTTTGTAAGTGTACAGGTGTGGGAACAAATTCCAGCTCCGTGTCTTCTCTGTTCCCTCTGTATGACTGTAAGCAAATTATTTAACCCCTCAAAACATTTTTGTGAAGGATATTATAATGTCCTCTTGGGATTACTGTGGTAGCAAAAGAAAATAATATATAAAAAATCATCCAGCGTCTGCCCTGATGCCAAGTTAAGCACTCAGTAAATGCTAGTTGTTATCAATATCCTGCTTCAGATGCAGTATTGAGGCTGTGGCGGGAAGACGGTTCGACTGAGTCTGGATCACAGGGGAAGCAGGAAGGGGAATAAGCACCATAGACCAGGTGATGCTGTAACTGCATCCGACCTTCCTCTGACTGCTTTTTATGGTTGTTGGTTCAGGATATGCAGACAAGTACCCATCAGCCCACTCGAAAGCCCAGGGATAAGACGCAGCCTCAAGTGAATGGATCCGCTTCTCAGTGCGGGGTGGGAGAGGGGCCTCTTGTTCACATTCTGGGTGGGAGAATTCTTTGTTGTGCAGGACTGTCCCTCACACAGCAAGACGTTTAGCATCTCTTGACCCGTCCACTACAGTCCAGTTGTCCCCTCAGTCTCTGTGACAACACTTTTCTAAACACCCTCCACAGGTTAGACTGTCCACCATTGACAACCTGCTCATGAGTATTTTGAATTTGAAAGCATCTCTCAACCAAGGAAGACTGGAAACTCTTAGCCTAGAAAAGGTTTAGATCTAGAAAAGGGATCTAGAACTTCAGAGTAAAAAGCTTGAGTGAAGGTAAGTGCTTCAGAAGACATCCACTTTACAAATTAAATGGATAAATACACAGTTCTTCAAAGGAAAAACCGAATTAAATAAATAATATTCATGTTACTTGTACATTTCTATCCTCTATTCACCTACAAAGAAGAAATAACCTAAGTAAGGATAGTAAGTTCTCTTTTCTGATGTAGAGTAGACCAATTCCATGTGTCTGGTGAGCACTCACAGAGAAGAAAGCAGAAGTTGGCACAAATTATGTGAATGGAATAATTATAGTTGTCTTTCAGAATTGTCAGCAAGTTAATTTCTTGGGCTACTTTAAAGAGTTATCCAGGCACTAGCTTCCGAGAAAACAAAACCTAGCATTCATTCCTTACCTCATCTCACAAAAATGAAACAAGGATGATCAGATTTTGTCTGTCTTTTTAGTGCTATTACTGGATGCTTTAAACTTCATTTCCCCGTGTGTCCACCTTGCTCCTCCCTACAGGGAAAGATAAAATACCATAGCATATGTCACTAAGGAGATAATCACTGAGAGTCTGGGCCAGGGGAGGAATCGGTAGATACCAAGTTCCATTCCAGAATCACTTTCTACTGTCCATTCTGGGTCCAAATCACCCTCTGCTCTGTTCGTCTGGGGTCCCGATACCACAACCCAGGCAGCTTGAAGATGTGGAAATGGTCTGTGCCCTTGGGGATACGGATTAACTCTGCCCCAAGGCCTGCGGCCACCGTCTGCCTATCACACACTCTGCAGGCCCATGAAAGGCAGCCCCATGCGCTGCCTTCCCGTCAATGGAGAGCGGCTCTGCCCGGCCAGCCTGGCCGCCCTATTTCAGCTCTGCTCCTCATCCTTTAGCTGAGCAAATGAGGACGAGGCCCAGAGGAAAGACAATCAGTCCTTCTGTTCCTGAACTACTAGCCACGTGAGCTTTGCTGTTAAACAAGGTTGCTGTGTTTTACCTTCAGGGTAGAGAAACAATGCACATTCTCAAAAGGATTTTTGAGATATTTGGGGTAAACAAGACTGCCAGAGGTCTACTGAAAATCCACACTGCTGAACATACAGAAAGAATTAAGTATGGTTACCTAGCCACAAAACCTACTGTTGGTCCAGTGGGGTTATCATTAAGGAAAGAATGCCAAGAGAGAGATGTTTGGGGAAATGTGTGACAGACGGTAAGCAGTGTGTGTACCACGGCTGTGACCTCAAGCCAAATCTCCACGGTTTGCTTTTTTTCTTTTCTCCCTTGGAAAAGTGAAAAAAAAAAAACCTGGTAATAATTTTCTCACCACTAATTTTTCATGTGAAATATAGAATAAAGTCTAAGTCAGATCAATCAAATTTTTAAAAGGCAATGGTAGATCACTGAAAATGTTTCCATGGAATAAAATAAATCTAACAGAAGAGAATGGTAGCAGCAAGTCCTGTAAGATTTCCCAAACTTGTATTATTTTCTCATTCAAAAGATAAGGCAGCATAAGACTAGACATAAATTCTTGACAAGGGTGCCAAAATAATGGCATGGGGAAAGAATGGTCTTTTCAACAAATGGTGCATATCCATTGTAAAAAAATGAAGCTGGACTCCTTCCTTACACTGTAGATACAAATTAACTCTAAATGGATCACAGACTTAAATGTAAAAACTAAAACTATTAAAACTCTTAGAAGAAAACATAGGAGTTAATCTTCACGACCTTGGGTTAAGCAACATCTTCTCAGATACAATATCCCAAGGAACAAAAGTAAAAATAGATAAATTAGGCTTCATCAAAGTTAAAAAAAAAATTGTGCTTCAAAGGACACTGTCAAGAAAGTGAAAAAGTGAACCACAGAATGGGAGAAGATATTTTCAAAGTACACATCTGATAAAGGATTTGCATCCAGAATATATAAAGAACTTGTACAACTCAACAATAAAAAGACAAATAACCCAATTTTAAAACAGGCATAGGATTTAAATAGGCAGTTCTCCAAAGAAGATTTACAAATGGCAGTAAGGACATGAAAAAATGCTCAACATTATTAACTATTAGAAAAATACAAATCAAAACCACAAGTTGTGATGAATTGGGCTATTGGGATTGACATGTATACACTGGTGTGTATAAAATTGATGACTAATAAGAACCGGCTGTATAAAAAAAAAAATATGCCTTCTTAAAATGTTTAAGATAAGTCAAAAAAAAAAAAGTTGAATACATAGAAGCAGAGAGTAGAACCATGGTTACCAGGGGTGGGAAGGTAGGGGAAACAGGGGAGATGTTGGTTAAATGGTACGAAGTTGCACTTATGTAAGATGAATAAGTCTAGAGATTTAATGTACAACATGATGACTACAATTAATAATACCGTATTGTATGCTAGAAATTTGCTAAGAGAGTAGACTTCAGGTGCTTTCGTCATATACAGTACAAAAAAATGGTAACTTTATGAAGAGATGAATATGTTAATTAGCTTGACTATAGTAATAATTTCACTGTGTACATGCATATCAAAACATCATGTTGTACATCTTAAATATATCTAATTTTTATTTTTAAAAAGTAAATAAAAGTAAAGTTTTTACTTTAAAAAAAAAAAAAACCACAACAAGATACCGCTTCACACCCACTCGGATGGCTATAATAAAAAACACAAATAATGAAAAGCATTGCCAAGGATGTGGAGAAATTGGGACCCTTTGTGATGGTAGTGATGTAAAATAGTATAGGTGCTGTGGAAAACAAAATGTTAAATAGAGTTACCACATGATCTATCAATTCCATTCACAGGTATAGACCCAAGGGAAATGAAAACACATGTCCACACAAAAATCTGTACACAACTGTTCATAGCAGCATTATTCATAAAAGCCCCAAAGTGGAAACAACCCAAATGTCCATCAGCTGAGAAATGGATAAATAAAATGCAGCATATTCATTCAATGGAATATTATTACTCAACCATAGAAAGGAAGTAAGTACTGATTTCACAAATGGGAAAATTTAAGTTTAGAGAGATTGCGTCCCTTATCCAAAGTCACTCAGCCTTCAAGGGTTTGAGCTAGCTTTAGGTCACGGGTCTGTCTCCAAAGTGGATGCTTTTAACCAGCCAGCTTTCTTATTCCCTATAGGAAAGGTACCATAGATTGCTTTTTTGAAGACTCGCTCTATGCCAGGTACTTTGTATACATAATCTCACTGCTCTTCACCACACCTCTGCTAGGTCAGTATTATTATTTCTGTCTCTACAGCAGAGAAATGATACAAAGGAGGAGTTAAAGGCCTTGCCCAGCTCATAATGCTGGAAATTGGGTGGAGCTGCTATTTGAACCCAGGTCCATTCACTCCCAGAATCACCATTCTTTCTGCTAAATCTTGCTGTCCCTGTCATCAGGTTCCCGAGATGATTCTTTGATGTGTCTCTGGGGTCTGCCCTGTTCCTTCCTTTCCCACAGACACAGTGCTGGCCTGATGCTCAGATAGATAACTCACGCCAGGATTTTCTCCATGAATTTCTGGTTGGAGTCATTTCCATGAGCTTCACCCTCTTTCCAATCCACTTTTCGATCACCAGCCTCCTCTTTCTAACAGGTCACTTCTCTTTATTTATTCTGTTTCTCCATCACCTAAGAACATGCGATGCCTATGGAGCCAAATCCAAATTCCTCAGCTTGGAACGTGTGGGTCTCCGTACTAAATCTGGATGTACGCTAGAATCATCGGGAGCTTTGCAAAACCCTGTTGCTCAGGACACATCCACACCAATTAAGTCAGAACTCCTGGGCATGGGATCCAGGCATCAATATTTTAAAAATCTCCCTAGGTGATTCCAAGGCACAGTCAAGATTGAGAAGCACGGAAACAAACCAACTGACTCCCAGCTTGAGCCTGCCTCCTAATTGCTAGGCTAATCTCTTTTTTGTCCTTCATATCTACCACCTTTGCTCCCACAGTCCTACTCATTGGCTCAGGGCGAATGCCTTCTCCTCCCTTCTCTGATAATTCAAGTCTTCACCTGCCAGACCTCGGCCCATCTCCACCCACTCCAGGAAGACTTCCTTGAATATACTGACCTCTGAACATACCCTGTATCTAAATATGCACTTACAGTCCAGGTAATTGAGTTGAGAACATGATAATACAATCCTTTTCTTGCTCTCTAACTGCTTTACAAGTATGAGTCTATAGTCACTCCAATTGTGTAAAATATTAGTGCCAAGATCTTTCTGTGTGTGTGCTTTGTTATTCCGTGGATGTTCCCTTTTCCGCTCTCAGTATGCTGCCTCTTTGGAGACCTAACTTGTGCATTTATTCCCTCCCTCTAAAGTTTTATCTACCCACGCAGTCCTGTTGTCCCGACCTCAGTGCTACCGTTCTTCTTTCCTTCAATAGACCTTGCATTTTCACTCCTCTATGCTCTTGCCTTTGCCGAGAATTCCTTACCCTCCAACCTGGCAAGATTCCTCTCCGTTCATTTTCAAGGCTTTCTTCCCACTCCACTTGTCTAGGAGTCTTCCCTTGTCAGACAGAACGAATGGTACCTTATTTATTGGTGCTTTACAACACCGTTCCTGCTGCACTTCGTTTATACCAGTCATTAGCACTTATCACAGTGTATTATAGTTCATAGGCTGCTGCAGATTTTAAATAAGAAAGCATGGCAAATGTGCATGTAACAAAAGAGTGGATTGTTCCAACATAAAACCAAACTTCTGATGCTGTATCCTTATGAGTCTGACAATAAAGTGCTGTTGACTTGAAAGACCATTTTCACGGCTCGTAACATTACTGGGATAGGGGTGGTGGGTGGCCTTTGGAAGGCCCTGGCCCAGAACACCTGGTATTTTGTGCGCATGTCCTGTATGTAGGTGTGAGCTGGCTTCCTTTCAATAGAAGCAGCAAAGAAAGGGAGTGGTGGGGAGGCAAGATGTGCAAAACGTGTCCCTCTCTTTGAAGTCCAGCACTGATCGGAGATAAAAAGACCTTTGCACTGAGAGGTGGGAGCAAGCTTGAAATCATGATGCCTTAAGCAGGCCCACACAGTAACAGGTTTTTTTTAAGTTCAGATTCAAATAATCTTGCAATAATCCATGTTAAAAAGTCACCAAGAGAAACTGTCACAAATAAGAATTCCAGACCCAGGAGGATCTTATCAATAAGGGACTCCAAATCCCTCCTCTGAGAAACACTCTTTTTGTAGAGGACTAAGAAGTTAATTACACATTTCAAAATCCCATTGTGCCAGGGTTGCTGCTATAAAAGTCTATGAGCTGAGTTTTTAAATTTTGAAATTGCCGTTTTCCCATCTCCATACTAATACATTATAACAAGATAATAGGTAGAGAGCATCAGGAATTCAACAGTATATAAAACGGTGCCCAACCGATCCCGCTTTTGTAACAAAAACTGGTTTTACAGTTGCTTATTCTAAAGTCCCCTTGAAAGACTCCAGATTGAACTCTAAGTTCCTCTCAAGTTCTCTCTTCAACACTGATGAACTAACATGCAGATTTTAGAAGAGATCTCAGATCACATTCCCATCTCAGCACAATGACTTTCCCCTACTTCAGCCGAAGTTCATTCAAACCCAGGTTTTGTCTAAACAATAACTCACACTGTGTGATGTCATGACTTGTCTATAATATTTCTTCGTCTCTAATCAAGTTATCCCCGGGCTCACAAGTCTTCAGTGATAAAGATGCATGCATATGAATTGAGGCAGAGTTCCACTGAAGTGGACCGGGAAGATGAGAAAAGGTGCAGGAATAGGATTCCTGGGAGAGGTGGGCTTCGGAAATTTTTTTTTTTTTTTTTTAATGAATGTCTTTTGGATACCTGGAGAAGAGAAAGTAATTCTGGATAATAAGGATGGAACAAATAAAGGCTCAGGGAGAGGTAGAAAGGAATCTGTCACTGGCAATACGACAGGTACAGCTGCTTGTCTTCTGTTATAGGCTGAATTCCGTCCCCCTCAAAATGCATATGTTGAAGCTCTAACCCTTCCAGCACCTCAGAATGTGACTGTATTTGAAGATAGGGCCTTAAAGAGCTGATTAAGTTAAATGAGGCCGTTAGGATGGGCTCTAATTCAACCTGACTCGTGTCCTTATACAAAGAGGAGGTCTGTACACACAGGGAGGCACCAGAGAGAGGAAAGACCACGTGAGCACAGAGCAAGGAGACAGCCAACCAAAAGCCAAGGAGAGGGGCCTCAGAAGAAACCAATCCCGTCAGCACATCGATCATGAACTTTCAGCCTCCACAACGGTGAGAAAGTAAGTTTGTGTTGTTTAAGCCAGCCAGTCTTGGTATTTTGTGATGGCAGCCTGAGCAAACTAATCAGCCACTCCTCCCCTCCCATCTTCTACCTGGCAGAGCTCACCTCCAGCGTCGGGTCTCCCAACTGCCCTTGGTGCTAAACCATGGACAAGTGCACCCATCCTGGCGCAAAAGGGAAAGACTACTGAGGGATTCTGAGAAAAGTCTTCTATCATGAACAAGGAGAGACAGGTGGGGGGGAAATCCTGCCCAGGACACTGTTCTTCAGTGACATAAGCCCTGGAGTTGTGGTGGCCATCTAGTACCATGAGATGAACATGAGAAAATTACAGAGAGGTTCTGTACCACCCTTGACGATCAACTCTTTAACTGCCTTCCTTAGTTTTCCTGTCGTGTGAGACAATGACTCCTACTGTCTAAGCCCATTTTCATTGGATTTATTACTTGCTGGGTCCAGGGAAGAGAATGCCCTGGCTAATGTAAGAGATCACATTAGTGAAACCATGTAGACCAAGGTTTTGGAAAAAGGCCTCTGAAGGTTTTAGAGAAAGTAAAATAGAAATGTGGGGAAGAGAAAGAAGAATTAGAAATAAATTCTGAGTCTCTAGGCTGGGAGCCTGTGAGAACGGGACTACCTATAAGGAGTATGGGTTACTTCTCCTCTGGGAGAACTTGTTCATTTTCTAGCCCATCTCTCTGAGTATGTGGCTCAGTGAGAGTTCGGCTGGATAGGAGAGACTGTTTTCTAAAAGCGCTGAGAGTGAACCTGGGTCTGGGGTAGCAACTGAAAAGAGATTTGGAAGGGAATCCTGTCAGTGGGCCAAGTGGATGTTAATACCTGCTGTTGAAGTAGGTATACCCACTGTTCACATCAGACCTCAAAGCACAGAAACCCGTGCTTGAAGCATATTCCCACAAACGCCTGCTATCTGTTGCCAGCGTGACAATAATTCAAGTAAAATTCTTTTGAGCTGTAAAAACCTTGTGCAGTGAGAGTCTGGGGGACCTGACGCCTGGACCTAAACCTACCACTAACCAAATGACCTCAGACAAGTCACAGCTTCTCTGGATCTCAGTGGCTTCAGCAACAGAACAAGGGGGTTTGATGAAAACAGTGGTCATTTTTTTAGCAGTGGAACTCTTTCTTGACATAAATCATATTCAAACCCCCAATATCTCTACTACTCATAATTCACAATAATTGCATACTTAAACTCTGCCAGGCTTTGTACTAAGCACTCCTGGTAGATGACCTGATTTTTAAAAATTTATTAATTTAATTGGAGTAGAGTTGCTTTACAATGTTGTGTTAGTTTCTGCTGTACAGCAAAGTGAATCAGCTATACGTATACATGTATCCCCTCTTTTTTGGATTTCTTTCCCATTTAGGTCACCAGAGAGCATGTGCTATACAGTAGGTTCTCTGTCTTTACATACATAGTTACCTATTTTATACATCGTAGCATATATATGTCAATCCCAATCTCCCAATTCATCCCACCACCTCCCCCCCTTGGTATCCATAAGTTTGTTCTCTACATCTGTGTCAGACGACCTCATTTAAATTCTCACTCTTAACAGTATAAAATAGGAGATGTAATTATCATTCCTGTTTTATGAATGAGGAAACTGAGGCACAGAGAAGTTAAGAAACTTGCCCAAGATCACACAGCTAGGAAAGAGTAGGGAGTCTGACTCTCCAGTCTTGGTTCTTAACCCCCAGGCTAAATGGAAGTCCTGTTTGGTGTGTGTGTGTGTGTGTATGTTTGTGTGTGTGTGTGTCTGTGTTTATGCTATTGGGGAAGGGGGCATGTAAGATTCTTAATACAAGAGAATGCAGAAAACTTGGCTTTTTCACTAGTCCCTGAGGTAGTTCTATGGCACCCTCCAGAGAACTGAGGAATCACAGAATAAAAACCCACCAAACCATATGATCTTCAAAGCAATAATGTATTAAACTAACACAGTAGGCAGACGAAGGTTATCTAAATGGGTTTTGTGGGGCAAGGGGAGACGTGATACAACTGGAAAAGAAAGCAGCAAATTATCCCATTGTTTTGATTTGTTTTTAGTTACAGTTTTGAATAAATTTCAATTCACATCAATAATCATATGAAGATCACACACTCATATACAAAAAAGAGCAAGGGCTGTAAAAATCTTGAGAACCACTGATTAGACAGCTCTTCAGATCTATGAATTTTAATTTCCCTGGTTCTGCCATCTGCTTAGTTTCTGCTCATTCTCACCACTCCTTGTTCAACTTCCTAATCCTGTGTCAGGTAAGGCAGGTCACACACCCTAATTTAGATGGGCACCCATGTGACAGGCCAATCACTGGCTCCCTGGGTGGGATAATAATCATTATAACAGCTAACATCTATTGTATCCTTAATACGTGCCAGAAACCACAATGAAGATTTGTATGTACATAAACCGGTTTAATCTTCACAGGATTCCAAGTATCTATTACGTGCTAAGCAGAATCTCTTCCAGAGGCCTTTTCTAATCTCCTGGCCCCAGAGAAGTGGCCCTTTTGTGAGCTCTCATTACACTTGGCATACAACTGTAACAAAGCACATAGCTAATCATATCAATTCACCCGACACACATCTGCCTTCCCGAATAGAGTATAAGTTCCTGGAGGGAAGAAACTTTGTCTTATACATTCTGTGTCTCTAACACTAGGCACAGAGATTGGCATACAGTAGGCACTCAAGAAATGTTTGCTCAACACTGGCAGACACTTTCACTGAGCTACCACAAGTGCTTTCCTAGCCCATCCCTCCTTGGTTACCTCCATTCTGGAGACTGGAAAAGCTAGGTAACTTAACCAGTTTTTCAGGAAGATTTTGGGAAAGATATTTCTCTTCCTGACACTATAAAGGCGTCTGACAAGAAAGCTTGTGAGGATAGATGCTTAGAGCTACTGCAGCCATTCTGTGATAATGAGGGAAAGACCAAGAGAATCACAGGAACCCAGAACCAGATCCTTGATGATCCTACTGAACCTTTTCCACAATCACCTCCCTCCAAGACTACCGGTTGTGTTAGAAAAATAAACTCTGTTTGTTAAAAACACTGAGAGTTTCTGTTACTTCAAGCTTAAAGCATTTCTTTTTATACAAGAACATTTTGAAATTAATAAAAACTGGTCCCTAACCTTAAAAAAGACACCTTAAAAAAAGGGTCACCAGAGTAAATACAGGACACCAGATTAAATATAGGACTTCTTAAAAACAATGCACAATTTTTCAGTATAAGTATGTCCATTCAATTTTGGGACATATTTATATTAAAAATACTTGCGGTTTATTAGAAATTCAAATTTAACTGGGTGTCCTGTATTTTTATTTGCTGTATCTGGCAGCTCTTTTTAGATAGTAGTAAATAGCTTCTAAGAGTAGCAGAAGAGATGCTTAAATCAGGGCATCTGATTTAGCAAACAAAACCACTCCCAGGATAACACCAATAGTAACAATGTACATTACATGACCTTTTACAGTTTTCAGAGAACTTTCATAGACATGACTCATTCGGTAACTAGCTGCTGTTTACATTTTATAAAAATACTCTAACCTAGTGGGTTATTTGCCCAAAGTGGCACAGTTGGTAAGTAAAGGAGTGGAGATGTGAACTTGTATCTCCAGATTTCTGGTTCCATGCTGTTTCTTTATACTTGAGGTTCTTAAACTTTAACATGCATCACAATCACCCAGAGGGCTTGTTAAAATACTAACTGCTGGACCTTCACCTAGTAGCAGGTCTGGGGTAGGGCCAAGAATTTGCATTTCTAACAAGGTTCCAGTAATGCTGACGCTGTTAGTACTGGGAACACACCTTGGAAACCACTGCTTTATACTCTACCAAGGCAGCTCTTTTCTAGCAGGACAGAATCAACAATCATCTATCCTGTTTCCAAGAAGAGGAAAACCTAGAAGGCATATCAAAGCCAAATGATAACACATTAATTGCAAAGGCCCTCTTTTTCTTTGACTTATATCACCTGGAGCTTGCAAGTTAAATGCATATGTGGGGAAGCACGTGAAAATGAATGTGATGCCTTCTATTCCACTCTCTTGAACGCTGGTTTTTATTCATGGGTATAGATGCTGCCCAAACAAGCTGGAGGTCTTCCTCAAGCGTGGGAGGTGGGAGTGGGGATCGAGTGTATGCGTGCGTGCCTCTGTGTCTCTGTGTGCCGCATTTCTGGAGGACAGGCTGCAAGAAAATTAAGGGTCGCTACAAAACCGCTCAGGGGCCTGGAAGTGAAAAATCCCTGGTGTCCTCATCCTTAAAATCACATGCGGGTCAGGGCGTGAAACTTGACCCTTGGCATGAGAAACCAAGAGATGTCCTTCCTTTATCCAGAGTTGATTACACTCTCCCTCTTTGTTTTCTCCTTTCCTTGTCTCCTTCATACTCCCACAGCAGGCCACCTACCAGACAGGAAGATAAAACCGAAATGGAGAAGAGCAGCCAACTGTAAAGCAGTCGAGCGGGGCTGCCAAACCACAGACGAGAGGGGGTGAGAAGGGGGGACGCGGAAGAGAAGAGAGAGAGCTCTTTACCCTCTGAGTCTCTGAGTGGTAACTTCACTGTCTACGTATACAGTAGCTGAGAGCATTAAAAACAAATACAATCATACTACAAACACGGTTCACATTCTTGGAGCCTCCCTCCATGGGAGTCTTCTGGGGCCCCGCAACACCCTCCAGCCAACTCTGGACCCTCCGGTAGGTAAACCAGGACCCGTCACTGCATTCCAGGTCAGTGACCACCTCTTGTCTGTCCAGATAGTTTCTTCAGCCATGAGACAATGGAGACTAATCAGTGTCATTTATTCATTTTCAAAAAATTAGTGTTGTATAAAACTACAGAGAATAACGTAACAACAAACCCTCATAGTCCTACTATCCAGACTTAGCAACTGTTACATTTGGTTGTAGCAACTACATTTGGTTGTATCTCTTCCAGGTTTTAATATTTTGTTTTTATGGAAATACATGACAGATATAGTCCAAGAGCTTTAGCCTTATCCTTTTTCCATTACCCTTTCAGGCAACAAATATCATGAGTTTTGATTCCTTTTATTTCATTAAAAATTTGCATACATAAACATGGATTATAAGACAACCCATAATATTATTATATTTTTGTTTTTATTAAGAATATGTTATTGTTTATTATTATTCATATATTTGTTAATAATATAATATTATTTTTGTTTTTTGTTTATATAAGTGATTCATACTGAGTGTTTTGTTCTTCTCCTTGTTTTCACTCCACATAAAGTTCTTGAGCTCTAACCAGTTGATTTAGATGATCATTTTTACCTGTTCATTATATTTGCCCATGTATTCCTCTACAATGGAGTGTGAATTGTTTCCAACTTTGCTTACTCTTACAAGCAGTGCTGCAATGCCCACCCTATTACATGACCCTGTGCACATACACCAGAGTTTCTGTTGGATATATACACAGAAGTGGAATTACTGAGACCTAGGTATTATATCTTGAATTTTACTAGATGCTGTCAATATAGCTTGAAAGTGGGTGTATCACGTTGTATTCCCAAGACTAATGAGGGAGGATACCATTTCTCCCACACCCTGACAACTGTTGAAATTGTCAGACTTGTTAGTTTTTGCTAATGTCAGTCTGCAATGAAAGGTGTCTGCCTCATGCTTGGTTTGATTCACATTTCCTTGTAACGGATTGAGGTTTTTTTTTCTGATTCAATTTCCTTCTCTGTGACTTGTCTGCTTACATCCATTGCCCAATTTTCTATTACTTGTCTTTTGTCTACTGATTTGTAGGAATTCTTTTTTTTTACACATTCAGAACAATAGTAATTTGTGTATTATATATAAATATTGCAAGTATCTTCTCCCTGTCCTTGGCTTATGTTTTAACGTTGTTTATGAGTAAATTATTTGATAAAGAAGCCAAAAGGAGCCATCACACGTTGTGGACTTGGCACTGTCACATACAATCCTTCAGTGGGCTGGGCGATAAAGAAACCGAGACTCTAAAGCAGAGCTGAAACTGGAGGAATCAACATTCAAAGCCATGTCTAAAAGCCACAGATTCAGTGCTCACTCCATCACAAACCAACATGTTTGCTCATGTGTTCCCTCTTGCAGAAACATTGTAAAATAAAGCCTTATCATGGTTAAAGTGTGCAATGAGACAATTTATGGTATCAGAAGTATTTGGGGACACTCGTTAAAAGGTCAGAGATTTTTCTTCTGTAGGACCGGGGTGAGTCCCAGAAATATATACTGCAAACAAGCTCCAGGAGACAAAGATATAGCAGATCGGTGGGCCAAACTTTGAGGACACTCTTGACAGAGTTGAGAAATCAAAGCACTTAGTGAAGCTGGTGGGGGCCCTTGGGAGGTCTGGGCCTCCAGCCACCTGTGTGAATATTTGATGTGCCTCTCTCCTGTGGGTCTATAGGCTCTGCAAGGACAGGGACTTTCCTCTTCTGTTTTCTCCCAGCATCTAGCATCGTGCCTGGCTCAATAAATAATTGTGGAATGAAGAAATGTTCCACGTATCGCATTTAGTAGGTAACCACCCATGTCTAAGAAGAGTCTTAGGAAAGCCTGTACCTAGCCTCAAACTCTAAACTTTCCTCTCCTGCTGAAAGGGAGGTAGGCAACAATAATTCATTCTATATGCCAAGTGCTCTTGACCTCAGTTAATTCACGTTATTGACCCTCTGCCCTGAGAGTTGTCATCTGAAAGTACGTATTACGAAAATAAACATTCCTAATTATGTGTGTCTATAACATGACAGTCAATTGAGTGGAGAAGGAAATCTGTCTAAACTCTTTACCGTGTGAAAATCAAACACCCAGTCATTTCTTTGGAAGCTGATGTTCAAAAAGTACTTGTTAGGATACCTGCAATACCTTCTCTTTTCACCTTGTCACAAGACAGAGCAAGTTCCTAAGTCCCTATGCCTCATGCCATGTCTGTGAAGCAAGTATGATTCATCGGGCCTAACCTCTTAGTCCTGACAATTGCCTGCATCCGGTTTAGACCACCTCTGTCTTTGATCAAAACTGTCAGCATTTTCTTGCCTCTATACTTTAGTCATACGCTATTGAGATGATCAGTGGATCTTCTCTCCAAAGCAGGCCAGCTAATGACACCTTCCAGCTAGGCAAGAATTTTCCCTGTTAGATCTGGGTGTGATGCAATGGTTCAGAGACATTTAGCAGGGAAGAAAAAAAGGTAAGCATTTCTGAGAGCTTTGTCACCTCCACCTATTTCTGATTTCCTCAAAGGGACAGGTATCTCTGAATAGCCTCAAAAGATGTAACGAAAAGAGGCCCTGAGAAGTACATTTGAGCAACAGGTATGACAGGGCCACTGGGGAATGTGGTTTAGGGAGGTTCTTATTTCTCTTAGATGTTTCTATTTTTAGAAGTAACATTAAAACTTTTATAAGAAATACAAAGATATTAAAACTCCTTATATGTTTAATCAAGAAACCCACGGAGATGTTACTGGTTTGAAGATAGAGACCGTGAATTTGTCTTCTCTTAGAGCTAGGGGAGATGATAGTCTTAATAGTCTTATACCGAAGACTGTGGTGAGACTGACACACAGTTGACATAGAACAGAGGTGGGTAGAGTATCTTCTCTGGAGGAGAGTCTGGAATTCATTCTATCTACCTCCCCCAGGCCAACAGCCAAGCTCACCACTCTTCTGATCTTCAGAGCAATTGCCTTCTCTTCACTTCTTCCCTGGAAGAACCAGACCGAAGGTGGATCTATACAGAACTGTTGTCTGGGCCTTCATGCACCATGCGTGGTGCCAGGGTGGGAGGCACTCACAAACACAATGCATAGGGAGTATAGGAATTTGTCAGCTGGTTTTGTCAACTGACAGAGTTTTCATAGCTTGGGTGAGTCGAATCCAAGGGGTTTTTTGCCTATAAACTTATATATAGCCTCTGAAGATATTTTAAGCTATACAGTTCTGACGAATTAGCACTTGACTCCTAAAAACATTCTTTTCCTATGGGCCTAATATTGTGTGATAATTATTTTCTGATCTTTTTAAAGCTCTTGGCTTTGGAAACGGGAAGTGGGAAAATAAACCAGAAAATCAAAACATTCTGATTTAAGGCAAAATCTGAGTGGCACTAGTTCTGGCACAATGTATTTTCTGATCCTGACATCACAAATAATATCAGTCCCACAACAGCTGTGAAGAAAATAAGACTAGATTTAAAACAAAATGTCTGTGGAGAAAAAAAAAAATCTTATCTCAATTGTTTCCTTAACCTTTTATAAATTGGTGTTTGAGAAGAAGCAGCAAAATGGAAGAGTAACTCTTGGTCTTCTTATGAAAGTTTGATTCATACGCCTCATATCTCAAATGCTCCAAGCTTCGCAAGCCTCATTCCCATGGTTTAATCTTTCCCACCCATTTGCTTCTCCTCTCTTCCCATGAGTACAGGTATATGAGTATGTGTGTGTGTGTACGTGTGTGTGTGTACTTTGCTCTTGCATCTTGTTTCAATGCTCCAGAAGCCAAGACATGGTGGAAACCCTTCTGGGACCAGTAGCTTTCTCATTTCCCTGGCCACCCTTCATGCCCCTCCATGAGACACCAGCTCATGATCACCTGCCATTTCTTCAATGCCTTCTATGTCCCAGACACTGGCACCTTTACATTTATCTCATTTAATCATCAAAATAGGCCTGTGGTGTACAGAGTACATCTCCAATATACAGCTGAACAACCTGAGGCTCGGAGTACAGAAGTCACACAGCTGGGGAGTTGTGATTTCAAGATTCAGACTCAAGTCTCACTGATTCCAAAGCACAAATTTTTTCCTCTACATCATGCCTTCAGGAATAGACAAAGGCCTGAGAGTGTAATGAATCTAAGGCACATTTCATCTAATTTTTTTCAACAAATCATCCCTAATGGCAGAGAAGAGTGAAGGTATGTGGATAAGTGGGTGTGAGCACATGTTGGAGGGAAGGAGATATGGTGTGCTTTTGAGGATGTTAGTCTGAAGCATTTGGCTGCATGCACATAATTTCTTTGAAGTCTTTTATTTACCTAAAAAATTCACTCTAATTTTGCATTCTATTCCATAATGTATTCATACTTGCTGTAATGTTAAAGAAAGGGGTTTAAAAAACTTGCCGTTGGCTAAATTAATGCTCTAGGAAGATGTACCATATTTACCTTGCAGGTCTGTGGATCCCAGGCACCTTGCCATTGCCCTTGGAATTACTGTAACCCAGGGTAAAAAGTAGAAAAAATAAATCCATTTCCACTACTGAAAATACAACTGAGAGGTCCCTTCCTTCCGGAGAGTGCATCAATAGCGTATTATTTGCACCTAAAAAGCAGCAGGTTACTACTAATGATCACAAGGTGGATTTCGAATGCTTAGGAGTATGACGGTGCTGATACATAAGGACAATAAAGGGCAATTTTTGATAACTGGGAATTATTTCTGCCACCTAAACCAACCAGTTTTTAAAAATCTAGCACAGGGAATCAGTTAAATGCCAAATTCCTATTAGGGCACAAGTAATTATGTGTGAGACACAGAGGCAACATCATAGAGTGAGAAGAGCTTTGGACTGAGACTCTAGACATGGGTTCTAGATTCAGCTCTGCTATCTACAAGTTGCGACAAGAGTTTTGATAGGTGCTTAATCCCTGTGTTTGCATCTGCAAAATAGAGTGTCTGGTAGTGGGCTCAGTGATTTCTGATATTCCATCCATGAACACTCTATGAATCTATGGCATCTGTCTAATGAAGAGTGAACAGTGAGTAGAATATAGGCATTGGGATCAGACAGATCAGACCTGAATCCCAGTGGAGGCATTTAACAGCTTTGGGAGCTTCGACTTTTCTATGTGTGACCTGAGACATAACTCATAGGGTCATTGAGAAGGTCAAACGAGAAAACATTTGTAAAATGTGCTAAGAGTGATAGTTGGCACTCAATAATGTTAGCTATTATTTTGATGATATTTGTTACATAGATAAAAAAGAGATGGAGGAGAAGCACTCAGGTTGTTCTGCCAGAGTTATCAGTTTCATTACCAATATAAGTGTTACATCCTGCTTTGTATTAGATACTCTTGTCACTCCCAGCACTGTGTAACTTTTCTTCATGGCATTTACCACAAATTATAATTATGTACTTATTTTTGTGATTCTAGGATTATATATTTGAAATCTTGCTTCTCATGCTGATCTAAGTCCCATGAGGGCAGAGACCACATCAGTTTTGCTCACATCTATATTCCCAGAATCCAGCGTAGTGCCTGAGACAAAGTAAGTACCCAATAATTATCTGCCAAATGGATGAATGAATGAGTGAATGAATGAATAGTCCTACGAAATCTTGCCCTTATCTCACCTAATCTACAGACATCATGAGGAAACTTACTTGTTCAGTTCCACCTGGATTATTGAATCTGACTCTTCTACATAGGCCATTTCATGCACAGTGTATAATGTTCAATTGTAGGCCATTCTGCTGTTGATTCACAGATCTACCAATTTTTAGAACTTACATCAAACTCCCACCCATCATGGCTCAGATTCTGTCACACACACTCACCTACATGGCTGCCCAATAAATATACTTTTATGAACTCACAGCAGTAATAAGGAAGGCTCTTATTTCCACGTGTTTAAAGAAAAATGACAGGGTATTTCTTGCATTTTGTTTCTTAATGTTTTAAATTGATGGTCTTTAGTCTGTAAAGTACATCAATGTCACCTGGGAACTTGCTAAATATGCAGATTCCTAGGTCCCATCCTCGGATATTCTGCATCACAGTATCTAGTATCAGGCCTAGGGATCTCCATTTTAAACAAGCTCTCCAAGTAAGATGCAGGAATATTGGTCCACATTTTGAGAAACAGTGCTTTAAAGACTGCATTGAAAATAATTACTGTATATTTTCTTAATGACATTCATACAGATAAAATATTTTGAACCAATACTCCTGAGATGTAATCGGATATAAACTCTTCTGAACTTTTGGGTGGTGTCCTAAAGGGTTGATGGGGACAAAGTTCTACATTAAGCACATTCAGACTCTTTTTGATCCTTTAAAAAAGTTGAATATAAATCTCTTTTGGAACCTCCAGGTTTTAAATCACTGCCAGTTACAAAAGTTGCTACTTAATTCAACAAAGAGAAAGGAGACCATTAAAAAATACCCAGAGCTGAAACAATGGCCATTTCCAATGGCAAAGGAGATAACCTCAATGCCGAAGGCTTGTTCACTTTGCTCTGGAAGCCTCTGAAGGAGTAATGAGGGTACCTGAGACTCTCGTACCTGGTAGAGGTAATAAGGTCAAGCAGAAAAAGTGTAGGTAAGTACTGATAATCTCACCCATGCCAACAGGACATTCCACATGCTATGGTCACAAAGGAATAAAAGTTCTTCTCAGTGTTGACAGATGGTCATCAGTTGTGCCTAAATGGCTTTGAGAAAATCCATGTTTACCCTAGTGGGCTGCAGGAAGTAAATCTCTGAAAAGTCAAAGTTCAGGGCATCTCTGCCTATTAAAAATAATGCCTGTGACGTACCTCCCAACTTAAACAGCACCAGTCTAACAGGGGCTAAAGCTATTTTACTTCCAGACATCTCCCACACACCTGAGAATAAAATATGAAGCTACATAATGTAATTCTACCTCTAATTTAGAACCTGAATTTCATGTCTTTGGAGGTGTGTAAAAGGCCTATGTCAACCTTTAGCTTTCTGCAAAGATAATAACTTAGGCTATCACCAGACACTTGTCTCACCTATAATATTTTCCTTACTCCATTTTATTTTGTCTCCATGAATATGTAGAGAGCAGTGTTTGCCAGAGTGCTGAAGAGCAATACAGAAGAGCATGCATTTAATTATTCAGGTAGAGGTAAAGAGAGAAGTGACACAGGCGCTCAAAGGTGGCGAGTCCCTCCCATTGGAACCTACTGTTCATTTCACCCCCGGTAATTACAGACCATCTCTTATACTTGGTACAGTAAGCAAGGAGTTCCAGAAGGCAATCAGGGGAAAGAGGGAAAAGGATGTTAATGGGAGATGGGAGAATAACAGGGACTGGCATGAGGAAAGGCAACAGAAGGTATGTTCATTGAAGGAAAATTCATAATTGACTTTGTTCTACTCATTTATTCAGAGAGGGTGGTACCAGCAGGATTATCATCCAGGAATATAGGTGTTACTATGTGTCGTAAGCAATGGGAAGCCTCCCAGGTTCCTTTGGGTTCTATCTCCTTTATGGGCCTTGATTCATTTATTTTACTCGTGCAGAGAAAGTCTTTGTCGAACACCCATTACACGATCAGGATTTGCTCTCAGCACGTAGGATACAATAGAATGAGATACATTTCCATCTGTAAGCAGTTTTAAGTCTATTGGGAGAGACATACCAATAAACACAGAATGCCAACTCATTGTGTCTTCCAGCCAGGACTTGGGGGTCAAGGAAGGCTTCCTGGAACTGATACTCAAGCTGCAATTCCAAGAACAGCATAAGTTGGGAGGAGACAGTGAGGGAGACAAGGCAAGAAAGAGACTTCCAAGTAAACGCTTGGCAAGAGGAGAGAAGGCAGAATCAACAGGATTTGGAGAGTGTGTGGCTTGGAGGCAGTTTCTGGAGGAAGAGAAGAAAGATATGTAGACTATAAGACCATTTTCACTTTCTTCTCCCACTATTGCTAGACACAGTAGAGTTCATGTTCCCTCCTGGAACCTTGAGCTATTCTAACCAAGCAGCCAAGCTTTGAAGACTGACTTACGGTGGTCTCAGATCCATTCACTTCCATCCAAAGCAGATACAAATTATATTTTCTTAATCTACCTACACACATCAGACTCTAAGGCTCTGTTTCCTTTTGGCCTGTCTTCTTTACTTCCTTCACTTCATACACAATGAACAATGACATCTACAGTGCTGCCTTCCCAGACAGATTTAATACTATCTCTGTGTTTATATTGTCTAGATTAAACTAACTTTAAAAAATCTCTCTCTCCAAGTTCTTCTGGTTTCATGTTCAGTTGTGTTTATATTCCTTTCAAAATTTTAAAGAGTCTTTTTGATGTTTTTAGGAGTGGCCTATCTGGCAAGCCTGGTGTCCCCACTCTTTGCTATTGATATGATCTATGCATTAAATGCACAAACGGCCAGGGCTTTGTACTGGCACCAAATAAGGCACGTTAAGTGGATACATCCCTGCTCTTTCCTGCTCTTTAATTTACTTTGCTTAGGATGGGAGTTTAGAATCACTTACATTTCCCTGCCCAGTTTTTCAAGCATTCCCAGGGAATTAATAAACTTCAGTCTCTAAGTAACTGATTTGTACTGGTGTGCTGGAACCAATCCACGCCAGCTCATAAGAACCAACTTACATTTTCAGGAAATTGGTGAGCCGGTTGTTAAACATGGCTCTTATTAAAAATTAAATTATATGCACTAACAAATAAATTATGTTTAAAACAAGGGTAATATATACTAAAAACATCACTTCCTAATTATTTTACTACATTTTACTATTATCTATGCTCTCAGGTTCATTTACATCTATTGTTTTTGGGTGGTGGTAATACTATACAATGGTATCTACCGTGCATCTCTTCCCAATTCTGTGTTCAGTGCTGCCATATTGGTAACACAAAAATGGCCATGCCGGGAGTATTCACACCACAAAAGTGGCAAGTGCTACAAATCATGATTCTTTTTTTTTTCTTCAGAGATCCAGTTTTTAAGCCTTGACTCATGCACCACTACTCATATGGAATAAAGAATGGGGAGAGTGGTTGGGAAGGAGAAAAAATGCATATTGGCAGCAAAACAGTCAATCAGTGTAATAATATGTAGAAAATCCACTAAAATTATAGTCTAGGAGAGGACCAGTGAAATAAAATCATATTCTCTGAAGATGTATGCGTCTGTCCTTTCGAAGTTAATAGATTTTTAAGGAAAATGAAGCCATGACACATTACTCCTGTTCCTTTTCGCCTTTAACAGAAAAAACGAACATAACAGAAGAGACTTACAAGAGTCTGGAGGGTATAAAACCTGCTTAGGACATCTGCCAACACACCCTTATGCCCTGGTAGCAGCTTTTGTTGCATAAATTCTCCCAGACATTTGAGAAATCACAAAGTAGATGAACTTGTTTCGTGGATTAAGATAAAAACTGTAGTAGTACTTCACAGTCAAAATGATTTCTTCTGAGCCTCTATAGTTTCTGGGTGATGTAAATGGCATGTAAATGGCATCACTCTGCTCGGGAGAACACGCAGGGCTGTTGAAGATGAAGGCACAGATTAGGTAACAACAATGGTAATGGCATGAGTGACTCTCACCAGAGAGCCTCAATGGACCTCCTGGAACTTCTTTGATTCCTCGAATATCTTTGAGGTCAAGGGGCAAAAGCAAATATCCAATTGTTTGGAGAGGGAAGCAGACAGACTGTGCTTCAACAATTTTCCTAAATTTAGGAATAGATCCAGTTAAAAACAAAAAAACAAAAAAACAAAGGACCAGAAGCCCCAAACCCTGACTCTTAGTCAAATATTAAGTACACAGTCAAGTGGTAATGAATGGTGATTCCAAAGCCTCAGCTTTAATTCAAGCAAATTAGTCTAATGGATAGATAAACAGTGGTCCAAATCTCCTTCAAATTTCTGAGATTTTTAGGAAGTAGTAAAATTAGACAAACAAACTAACAAAAGACAGACTTGTGTATTTGAAGCTACTCAGGGCACTTACCATGAATTCCAAAGTGTAGAAGTCAACATTACACTTATATGGCAAACTTTCTCCTAAAGCTTGTGTAGAATTAAATAATTTTATGATTTCTGCCTGATTTAAAGACCTCTCAAAGTTGATCCCATCAAATGAAAATTATATAAATTCTAGTTTACAACTAACTCTAAACACTTCATACTAATATATTATGAGTTCGCTGACTGGTAAGCAAAGTAAACCTTCCAAGTCCTGCCTAATCAGCGTGAGTGAGGAAGGAATTTCTGGATGCTTCCATTTATTCCCCAGGCAGGGTGCATCATCTGGCCATTTGTTCCAACTAGTTATTAACAGTCAGAAGGAAACTATGAAATGCTGGACCAAGGAATTAGGAAGAATTGTCTCTGAAAACTTGTCTTGTTCAAGAGGATTTTCTACTTCTGATTCTGAAAATTATGAAATAATCTTGCTGCTTCTGAAATGTTTCTACCTTCTCTCAGATAGAGATGAAATGCACCTTAGAGTGCATTTCGGGTTGTGGTTAACACATACGAGGCATTCCTGCCATTACCTGTACAGGACAGACATAGCTTATCTATTAGGATAAGCCTGAGTCTGAATCAGTCAATAAGGATACTCATTCCCACTGTGCCTGGACACAGACTTACAATTGTTCTCAACATTCTCCAGCATACTACTACCAATGAATTTGAATTAGCACTTGAGACAAGCCCAGATCTGATCTAACATTTGTGTTTCATTAAAAGTGAGGTCCAGAAAAGTTAAATAACTTGCTTAAAGTCACAGAACTAGTTAGTGGCAAAACCAGAATTTGAAAGTATGTTTCTAGTGCTCTTTCTGCTATGATGGACTGCCTTACTTAGACCACAGAGGGTTCCAAGCTGATGCAACCTGAATTCTCACCCATAAGTGTAAGAATACTGTTGATGGGGCTTCCCTGGTGGCGCAGTGGTTGAGAGTCTGCCTGCCAATGCAGGGGACACGGGTTCGAGCCCTGGTCTGGGAAGATACCATATGCCGCGGAGCAACTAGGCCCGTGAGCCACAACTACTGAGCCTGCGCGTCTGGAGCCTGTGCTCCGCAACAAGAGAGGCCGTGATAGTGAAGAGGCCCGCGCACGGCGATGAAGAGTGGCCCCCGCTTGCCGCAACTAGAGAAAGCCCTCGCACAGAAACGAAGACACAACACAGCCATAAATAAATAAATAAATAAAAATTAAAAAAAAAAAAAAAGAATACTGTTGATGGGTACCATCAGGGCAGACTCTTTCTGAAAGGCATCTGCAGACATTTGGTAGATGGCGCTATTATGGGTTGCTGCTCAGCAAAAAACATTAGTCCTTTTCTTTCCGTACATGAATTATCAGTATTTATGGTATTAAAGTCAAGTAAAGAAATCTAATTGGCCAAAGAAAGAGCGCTAGGATTAAGGAACTCTGCAATTATTTATTAGTTCATTTACTTAAGCAGAGTTATGAACTGAATTACAAATAAACAAATCATTTTCATCTTAAAGGGCTTCATCCTTGCCTTACAAACTGTGGAGACACAAGGTAGATGTATGGGGAATGTGGAGGTGAGATAGAAACACAGACTAGTAAAAAGGGAAATTTGACCTAGATTTCCTTGGAAGTAGTCTCTCTGTTCATTTTTGGGTGGGTGGCATCAGTCAAGACCAAGTCTCTGTTATTCTGATATTCTTAACCTACAATGCCAGTTTTGATCCTGCTATGTGAGTAAACATTTTCAGCATTATCAATTGATGGAAACACTTGGTGAGAGGTTTCCATTTCTGCTTCTCCTAACCATGGTTTTTAGTCGTTTTGGCTCTTGATGACTGTGTGCAGCAAAACCAAGAGCAAGAATTTGTAGATGCCATCGAAAAGGGCTTGCATGCAACTACGCAGTTGGGATAGAGAAAAGGAGTCAGTAGCGCAGGCACAGCACATTCTGCTATCTCTCAGAGGATTCCAAACGCAACAGCTGCTCACACACGTGAATAATATCCTGCCCTGGCCTCGAGGACACTGACATTTTTCTACCTCAGCCCTTGGCAGCAGACGTTTCACAGATATGCCACTTTGGTTTGAAATTCGCTTATGCTAGTTAGTATGACTCAGGAATTTCATATTTCCAAAGCCCAGTTAAAATTCAGACATTTAAGAGGAAGAAGAATCCAAAAGTGTTGGGTTCTCTGGATATACCTCCATTTTCATGTTGATGACGTGACTCTTTTTTGCCTAAAAGGTGCCTTGCACAACTGCATCAACATAAAAAAGGCTCCAGGCGAAAACTATCAGTGCAGATAGTGGAATCTCATGTTCCCAGAATGTGATCCCATTTACCAGAAGTATAGCATTCAGTTGGTATTTTTATCAAAGGCATTCTTGTGAATTGAACAAACCAACTACAGTTCTAATACTACTTAGCAGGGCTATTTACAGACTTTGTCCCTTAAAAAAAATCCACATCTTGTTCAGAGAATATCTTGTTAAAAGAAAAGTCTTAGGTGTTTTTTATTTGATGCCAAACTATACAAATTATTTTGAGCTAAGAAAAATGAAGACACAAAGATCAGTGAAGAGAGTCCTAAATCATTATGTAGAAGATTGAGGTTTAGACTAGTACATTTCCTCAATGTCTTAGAACTCCTATTCCTCCAGCCCTAAAACTGTCCGTGGTCCCTGGAGATGCATGTGAAGAGTGGTGAACTCATGTTTAAGAATATTTGGAAGTGACCCTTGCAGCATGGAACATCATTTTGGCTCAGGAGATAATGAGAGGAACAGTGAGGGTGGCCCACATTTTTCACAGTTAAGATATAAAATGTTTATGAGAGATATAGGCAGACACTCTATTTTTATTTTAAGCTTCTCACAAATTCTCTTCTCACGAGATTTTATGTTTCAATTGATAATGGCCTCATTCCTAGTCACACAAAGTCCTTCCAGATCAGGTTCTTCCCAGAGCAGTTTCAGCTCTAATTTGCTGTTTTGTACTAATTTGCTGTTACTACCTCCATAATAATAGAAATTGACGGAAAGCCCACTGTCAAAAAGGCCAAAAGTAAACCAATCCAAAGGGCTGTCTATATGTGGGCATCAGGTCTTCAGTCTGAGGCTGGCAGCCCACAGAGCACAGTCAGTGGTGAAGCAAGGGCAGTGATTAAGAATGGAGGTCAAGAACACAAAAGAAGAGGAGGGAGAGTCCTAAGGTTCAGACACACAGGATTAAAATAGAGTGGTTGAAAGCAGACAGAGAGGGAAGGAGGCCTTAAATACCTGGCACACCTACAGGTATTTCTACCAACCTTGGCTTTGCAAATGAACTCCTACATTCTTAATCCCACGTAAGGAATGTGCATGTGGTCTTGATTCTTGATATCAGCTTCAACAGCAGACAACCCAATTCAAAGTTTCCCGAAGTTTAGTGCTACCACTAGTGTTACACGGGATGATTTTAAGTGACACACATATTTAAAAATTTAATTTTAGCTGTCATGGGTTTCTTTTTATATGTGTTAGGAAATTAGAACATAAAACCTATAATTTCTTAGATATTCCTCAGGACAGAGCTATATTTTTTAAAAAGTGCATCAATTTAAAGCAAAAAAAAAAAACCTATGAAGTTATAAGAGAAGTGATACAGATAAGGGAAAAATCATGACAGTCTCTGAATAACTTAAGTTTGGGAAAAGCTGATCTAGTCTGGTTCATGTTAACAAAGGTTTGTTTTCTTGCTCTTCTTTGTCTCCCTGATAGGGGGTGATGTTCTTTGAGAGCCTAACCTTATTTTACTCAAGACACAGTGTCACACTATGTATAATATAGATAACTAATGAGAACCTACTGTATAGCACAGGGAACTCTACTCAGTGCTCTGTGGTGACCTAAATGGGAAGGAAATCCAAAAAAGAGGGGATATATGTACACGTATTGCTGATTCACTTTGCTGTACAGTAGAAACTAACACAATATTGTAAAGCAACTATACTCCAATAAAAATTTTTAAAAATAAAAAATAGAAATTTATTTAGCTTTTTATGCCAATAGAAAAAAGGGAAACAATTATAAAATAAAAATAATGAAAATGTAAAAAAAAAAAAAGAAAGCGTCACAAAGTAGCAAAAAGGAATGTTAAGAAGGGTGCCCTAGAAAGGGCACCAAAGCAAGCCCAAATTCATTCTTCTGACAACAGAGCAAGAGTGTCAATATTTAATGAAATTTTACAAAACCTCTTTCCCAACAGTTGGAAACAGTAGTGTTTTTGGAGCTGGTGTAGGTGCTTGAATTGTAGTAAAGGAACATTCTATCCTGAGCAATGGAAATGGTACACAGCTGAGGATCAACACACAGTAATAAATGTGCCCAAAGTGAACATCCGTGGTTCCTGTTCTTGGCAAGGTGCCCTCTGCCGCCAGATCTGCAGCCCACATTGAAGAATGTACCCTCTGCTTTATAACCCCGTAACTGTCAGAGTACATCTCGGAATCACAAAGAGTCACCGTTTTAACCACCCCTTCTAAATTCTCATGTTTAGAAGGAGTCTCTCCTAAAATGCTGCATTGATTGAAAAAAAATGTTAAAAAGAAAAAAGGAAAAGAAACATATTCCAGCAAAGAAGAGGTTGAGAAAAGGAAAAGACACAGGACCAGAGTTTAATGCACTGCATCCTCATACATTAGAATGTTAATGTCAAGGCAGGAATTTTTTTTTTAATATTTAAAAACTATTTTAGTGATTTATTCTGCAATCACTCACCTTCATTCCAGCAGTGAAAATAAACATTATCTTGCTCCAAAATGGCTTTTAAAAGGGTGATGCCTTTTTTTAAAAGAGCAATGGAATTTATTTAACTTGAGGAACTTATCGGGATAAGCCTGAAAATATGCCCTACAAGTTTTCCCCATGCATGCCAGGCTTGGTGGTCAAGTCCAACAAGGCAGTCCACCTTTTCCTCATTAGCTGACAATGTGAGAATCACATAAAGGAAGAGGCTGAGGTGGAGCTCTCAGGAAAGAGAGAGACACCAAACCACAAACTTCTTAAAAAAGAGTTTGTCTTTAAAATAATGTGTTGGGTCCGTAACTCTCTCATCTGTGACAAGATATCACAAAATGTCCCAATGCAGTGTCCCTTCTGATTAGCTGTCTTGTCATCAGAGAAATCTATCAGGATCGATCTTGGCCAAAGCAGAGGAATGGCCAACAAGTCTAAGTGATCCGACTCCCAACCAGTAAGATTCCTGTTCTGTGTTTAGTCTCTATTCTTCCTTGTAGAATAACTGACAAAGCAGGTGACAGGCAGTAAGACAGAGAGATGGGTACAAGGCTGCAACAAATATTTATTAATTACTGTTATGTGCAAAGTACAGAGGAAGAGCTGTGTGGAATACAGATTTGTAAAAGTGGAAGGAACTGATAAAACATTTATTGTGCAACTACAATGAGTCAAGCATAATATTAAATAGTTTACATATAATAACTTATTGGATGCTGACAACATGTGTGAGGTAGGCATTATATAGACAAGACAAATAAGATGCAGAGGTGCTAAGTAACTTGCCTAAAGCCATGCAGTGCAATGGAGGAGGAGGGGTTGGTGACGGAGGCGGGTGTGTCAGATCTCAAGCCTGTCTGACTCCCTAGAGTTTTCTGTTTACTTGTTATTTGTCTGTTGTTTTTCCTATTATTTATTGAGCGCTTATTATGTATCAGGCATTATACTAAATGCTTTCATGGATTATCGGAGTAAATCTTCAGAACAACCCTATTACGTAGGTAATGTTCGTTTTGAAACTTGATAGGTGATGAAACTGAGGCACAGTAAAGCTAAGTTAGCTGTTTGAGATTATACAGCTACCCAGTGGTGAATCTAGGACTTGAACCTAGGCAGTTTGATTGCAGAGCCCAGACTCTATTACAACAGTATATGGCCTCATTGCATTGTTGTGTTTCCAAAATCAGACACAGATACAAGACACACTGAGACCGAATGGAGTACTGGTGCTAAGAACACACACACACACACACACACACACACACACACACACACACACACACACAGTGTGAACCGAGTTATCCCGATGATAGGTATTGCAGGAATTCAGGAGATAATAACTGGTTGCAGTACAAAGTGGCTAAGGAATGCTCAGAATCCCCTTGCCCAGATTAAAATGATTTTAAAGTGAAAGTCATTTGATTCAATTGACCCTAATATTCAGTATGATTAGGATGTCTTAATTCAGTGAGACCTATTATTTTGGATTTGTAGATCAGACAAATTAGACAAGGAAAATATGGGCAGATGTCTTAAAATTACCAGTTTTTAAAATTTTGCTAAATAACTTAAAAACAATCGTTAGCATCCACTGTCAATATCATTTCATAAAAAAGAAACACCATATACATTTAAATTTGTGAAAAACTAGCTACACTGTAATTATTTTACACTGTTTATCACAGAATGGTAAAATGGTGTCAAAGATCATGCTGATTCACAAACTGGCATTTGGTAACCATTTTTCTAATTGCAAATCATAGCTTACGTTTATTGAGCATCTATTATATGCCAGGAGCTTTGTAGACATTATCTCGATTCCTTATAGTAACTCTACGAAGTATATATCATTACCCCCATTTAAGAGATTAGGAATTTGAGTTTCAGACAATGTAGTTGTCATGCCCAGAGTCACCCAGCTAGTAAGGGGTACTATGCAAATACAGGTCCTTCCAACTTCAAAGTTTATATTCTTTCTCTTGCATGGGTTGCCAATCAAAAATTTGCTTCTGTAGAGAGTTACCCCTATACTATCACTGGGTTTATAATTTTCAAATAATGAGAACAAACACATTTTGCATTGTCCTGAATTTTTGGTGAAAATGTCAAAAACAAAAGAAAATATTAAACATGTAACCTATGAACTGATTACAGAGACCCTAATCCTTTTCTGAAAAGCCATGGTGTAGTCAGGACACCAACATTCTCTGGTTAGTGATCACCAATCAGTACCTCAGCACCTGCTGTCTTGCCTCTTGTCCAGTAGCTGAGTTGCCATCTGACACAAGCCAAGCCTGTGGGAAGAGGTGGTGTGAGAGATGCAGACTTTGGGATGCCTGGAAACACCAGAAGCATGTGATGAGACCCAGCTGAATCTATTTGAATCCCTGTTGATGTATTCTATTTTAAAATATTCTGTCTACAGACTCCAGAATATTCACGTAGGATGGAAAGGATCTTAGAGTCCAGTCAAGCTCACTACTTTTTATAGAGGACAAACCTGGGACCCAAAGGGATTCAGTGACAGCCCCAAACCTCCCAGCCAATCAGAGCAGTTACAGGACTAGAATCCATTCAAGGACTCTGTGCACAATTCCATGCTGGGAACACTGGTCCTTGTAGAGGGTAAGCACTGGGGAACTTTTAGGTCCTATAATAGAAAGGAATATTGAAGGAATATTGTAAAAGACAGGCTTCCCAGAGACTGGGAAGGAAATAACTATTTAAATTATAGTACTCACAGCATAGTCTCCAACTCCAGAAAGCTACTCTTAGAAAAGAGGGTCCCTTTCAAGCCACTAACATCTGAGGTTAAGTGTATAATATTTAGACTAGAATATATTTCTTGCATTTGAAGTCGCTTGGAAACTGTCTTTTAAGATGATGTTATAAACATGAGAACTCTAATTAATATAATTAAATTACTCTTTTATGATTTAGATGTTTAGGATCTCATCATTTAACTTAATCATTTAATGAGGTCATCATTAAAAACAGCAGTTACAGATCTGGAGGTTCTATTTAACGTACGGAGGTTCTGGTTAATGAAGTTTGGCTAGTAATTGAACGTGTGCTCACAATAATCTGATTTTCCTATGTGCTGTCTAGTCTTTAAAATGAAAGCACCTGCTGCAATGTCTGGCACACAGGAAATGTAAGACATTTGGGTTTCTCTCCTCCCTTTCCTTTAGGTGCACACATGGGTATTTGGGACGTGGGTGGCAGCACTCGTGCACACGCGCATGTGTGTGTGTGCGTATGCGCCTGTTGATAAGAACTTGAGGAAGTGGCTGCCACAAGAGCCCAGGCCCTAAAGGACCTTCACTGTGGCAACCTTGTCAATGGTGGTAACAGAATGGTAACCACAATTCCCACGAGACACTCTGCTATCTGCGCAGGTTGTCCTATTCTGTTACCTGCAGTAACACTTTTCTCCCCACCCACAGAACAGCCCCGGTTCTGACTACAGCAGACTACAGAAGGAGCCTGGGACGGCTAGTCTCTGATGACCCCTTTTCCCTTTAGAGTAGTGATTCTGCTCTAGAGGGAAAGACCTATTAGACTCTTCTAGGACAGTGCTTCTCAAACTTACTATGCATATAAAATCCCTGAGGATCTTGTGAAAAGGTAGATTCTCATTCTTTACGTCTGGGACAGAGCCTGAGATTCTGCATTTCTAACAGACTCCCAGGTAATGCCAAATGCTGCTGGTTCACAAACCACACTCTGAGTAGCAAGGATCTAGGGAGTTACTTCAAACTCCACATCGGTGTGCAAGCCACCTCCATTTATGGTGACAGTGAGTTCTCACACTGGTGGAGTGTGAGAAGAAAAAACTCTTGGTGAGTGAGAGAAGAAAATTGTTTATAATCAGAAAGCATGGGAGTGAGAATAAAAACAAAAGCAAGAGAGAGATGAAGAAAGAGGGAGGGAGAGGGAGAGATTTTAGAGAGGGAAGGAGGAAAAGAAAGGGGAGGAAAAGTGGGAGATTTTAGGTCTTTGACCTTCTCCAAATATTCAATCTGTGTTTAGCAACATCTATTTTGCAGTTTTCTTCCCCCCAGAGTACTTTTCAAATCCTTACATTTTATTATTTGATTTTCACAACTAAATGCATTTCTGAAGTTCTGTGTCTAAGTATCTGCCATATAATGTACAATTATGTAGGGCCCTCTCCCTCGAACTCCAGCCAGTAAGAAAATCAGTAACTACCAACTTGTGTTCTAGAACCCAGGATGAACATATCTGTGTGTGGGAAGGGAAGTGTAGCATCGCCTATTTCGTTTGGTTACTAGCAGTAATGAGCAACTGTAACAAAGCTTACCTTGCTTTTACTGTATATGAACATAGTCTGTGGATGATTTTAATTTGGTAAACTGCTAGAATAGTGGAAAGTGCATGGATTTTGAGCCTAACATTCTTGAATTCCTATCCTTAAAACCTTTGCAACCTGGGGAAAATTACTGATGTTCTTCGAGCTTCTGTTTCTGCATCTATAAGATATGGATAATTATGTCCATCTTTCAGGTTCTAAAAGGAAATAAATGAGATAACAAATGAAAGCATCTATTATAATGCTTAGTGCGTGGTAGACTCAATAAATAGAAGCTAATATTACTCTGCTCATTCTGAAAAAGAATATTATCTTTTTTTCAAAGTCTGATAAATAATGGTGACTTAAAAATTATATTAACATTTCGTTATTATTATGAATTAGTCATTTTAAGGCTATATTTAAAAAGAAACAGAATAAATCTTAAACATCTTCATCCATGCCATGATCCATTTCAAGCCCTCAGAATCGACCTGTGGTAGGTTGACTAGAGAACATCTTTGAACCCACCAAAATAGTATTTCAATTCTAGAGAACATCTTTGAACCCATCAAAACAGTATTTTAATTCTAGAAGATCTGGAGGAAATAGAAAGGAAGAAAAGTTAACATTAGCAATTTTGGTTTTTACAAAGTGTCCTATAATTTAGGGAGAAAGATACAGCCTCCCTTTAAGAGTTAAGAACATTAATAATTAAGCCCAACCTCAAGCTGAATATATAGGTGCTGTAATTATTTAAATATTATGTTAATTGGGTACAGACAGTCCTATGTCATTCCACTTAATTCCTAGCCATACTATCTGAACATGAGGGCTACTCACTTTTAACTTCACAGAGAATTCCTCTCTTGCAGAAAAAGATTGACTTTTAGACCATCTGGATATCATCAGAAATGAAGATCAGAAAGAATAATTTACTGACTGAACAGACACTGAAACAGCCAGTGTGGTGTATGACAAGAAGCCCATGTTTTTGTTGTTTTAAAAAACATTTTTGTCATTTGGCTCGCATGCATTTCACATTTTGAAATATTTTGGGACAAGCACTGAAACTGTGAGATTGAATTTCATCATTTTAGAGAAAGAAGCAGTCATAATGGAAGCTATTGCCAAGTCACCCCGATGTCTGACCCTTCCTCCAACCTTGCTGTGGGTCTCAGAAGGAAAACTCGGGTCAGAAGATACAAGGAGAAGGAGACAGCCCACATGGCAAACTGGGAGGTAATCTCGCCTAATCGATCGGAAGCGCTAAGAGTTGAGTTCTGTCTGCCTCCGCTTCCATCCCCATGCTGCCGTGGGCAGACTCTTTCACCTCCCAAACCTTTCTCAGTCTTTTCTGCTGCCAAATGTAAAGAGAAACTGTTTTAGCTCTCAGATTGCTTACCGGGCAGGGGTCGTTAGAAGTAAGAGGAGGGGTTATAATTAGTGAACACTTGTCAGCTACACGTATAACCTGGGGCCACAAATCATTCCCACTGGACCTAGTGATGCTGATGGAGAAGGAAGCAGCAATGACAAAAAGGCTGCCATGAAGACAGCTGTTGGCCTGCACAGCCCAACTACCCTCTCCTCTCTTAGCAGCCAGCAAGTAGAACTGAAGAATAGAGTCCCCGGCTGCAAGGAAGAAAAAGCGAACGTCTTAAGCGTCTAGTGCGGAATGGCTCCAGGAGGATCGCGTTAAGTTACATTCTGCTATGGAAACCACTCCTTTTGGAGTGATGTCAAAAGCAGATTGGGTCTCGTCTGGGAAATAGCAGGCTATTGAGTTTTCCAAGATTTTTCTTCCTTTCCTCCCCATATTTATGTTGTAGTCTGTGGCTGCCTCAGAACCTCAGCTTCCTTGACAAGGGAAAAGAAGGAAACCTACACCCAACCATTAGTAAGTAAAACAAACATTCAAGTGCATTTGTACCTAATTAGGGTTTTTCATCAAGATCTTTCAAATGGGGACCCCCATACCCTGAGGCAATTCAAAGATGCTGTCTGGAGAGTTTGATGGGTGAAAATAGGGCCACAATAAGTGATGAAGGTCATCTCATGTCATGTACAGTAGTATATTCTCTTTCTAGTAAGCAGACCACATACAAGGCACATAGAGACAGAAAAGCATAATGGTTATAACAGTTGTTCTCAACTCTGCCTGTCTTGCATCTTTGCGGTTCAGAAAATCTGGGATGGGCCCTGACATTAATGTTTGTTTTGTTTTCATCTCCACATATAAGAGTTGAGTTGAGTACTTGGCTCTGGAATCAAAACAACTTCTGTTCAAATCCTGATTCAATTGCTAACAAACTATGTGACAACCCCTGACATGCTACTACCCCCCCAAAGATGCACACGTTACTTAATCTCTTTACACTACCAAATGTAAAATAATAGCTAGTGGGAAGGAGCCACACAGCACAGGGAGATCAGCTCGGTGCTTTGTGACCACCTAGAGGGGTGGGATAGGGAGGGTGAGAGGGAGATGCAAGAGGGAGGAGATATAGGGATATATGTAGATGTATAGCTGATTCACTTTGTTATACAGCAGAAACTAACACACCATTGTAAAGCAATTATACTCCAAGAAAGATGTGTAAAGAAATGGATTATATTGTATCTGTGTCAAAAGGTTATGGCAAAGATTAAGTGAATAACCTTAGGGTTGGCACATAATACACATTAAATAAACTATTAACTCATTTATCACAATTTTTTTCTTCTTATGACTAAAGTAGCTGCAGTTAAATTCTTCCAGAAGGTTGTCAGAAGACAGCACCACTGTTCTAGGATATTTGGCTTGTATCAAGATTTACTCTGGGTTCTTGGTTAAGAAAATAAGCTCTGACCCACTGTGTAACAAAAGCCTTGTAATAGTGAGCTGCTTTTCTGAATGTTGTATGTGGTGCCTGATCTCTTTATGATGACTAGAAATCCCAAGTCATAGGAAAGCATAACTTACATTTTGATACATGTTGCCAAACTACCTTCCAAAATACTGTACCAACACCAAACACAGCAGTTTTTCTAACTGAGCACCTACTATGTGCTAGGCACTATGCTGTTTCTTACTTAATCCTCAATACAGTTATACAACACAGATTTTTATCTTCATATACCACATGATGAAAATGAAGCTCAGGTTTGTCAAATAATGTGCTGAAATCATACAGGTAGTTAGTGATAGAGAAGGATCTGAACCAGATCTAAATTTAGATGGACCAGATATTTTCAAACTGCACTATGGGAAAATATAACCCAGGATAAAAATGAATCTGAGATGTCGAAATACACTCATAAGTCTGTCAGATTTGTAACTGAATGACATCTAATCCCTGCATTTGTTTACACATCTGTAAAATGAAGAGGTCAACTTAAGTGGTGCCTAAGATTGCTCTAACTCAATGAGTCTGTGTGCAGTGGGGAAGGTTGCTCTCGGGAACGAGTCCTGATGGATGATGAGATGTCTACATGTATTATTTTAAGACGATGAGAATATTAGTTTGTTCTCCATGTTTACAAAGTACCAACAAGAAGAAATGGACCCTAAGTAAAGCTGAAAGGCTTTCGAGTTGAAAGACCACCTTAGAGTATCTGATTGTCTCAGTGATAAACCCCAGATATATTAATGGGTTCTCTGCCCTTAAACATCTCCAGCAAGAAAACAGACCATTGGCAGCCCTATGTGGTTTGGGTATAAATATGCCTGAAGCATAAAGCTTAATCAAACGGTCTTTTAAGGTCCTTTTATCTTTGTGTTTGTATGACTCCTTATTTCAAGGTTAAAGCCAACAGAGTGGCCTTGCTGACGAAGACATGCATGAATTGTAATCTGTGCTCCCCAAAGTCAGCCTTATGTATGCCGTGTCAGTTCCTAAACCTGTAATGTCTAGGAACTAGGCTGATAGTTTTCAAACGTTGGGCTCTCGTTAAAGACATAGTTCCCTAGGCCTCATCCACCAGAGATTTTAATTCCAGAGTTTCTGATGGGAGCAGGAATCTGTGCTTGTAGTTAAAACCCCAGGTGATTCTGAATGAAGTGTTTTGTGTGCTCCACTCTGAGGAACTAACACTGCACCTGCTGATGTAGCAAAGGAAAGAGGCATTGTCTCTGAGCTTGCAGATGGCCTTGATGTAGACGCTCAGTATATGGAGAAGAGAAGTAGTTAAGAAGATAGAAAAGGTAGGAGAAGGGGCTCCTTTAAGGTATATTTTGCTGTTGCATGTTATCCCTGAGATATCAGAGACCATATACATGTATTTTGTTGTTGTTTAAATTATACTGTGAATTCCTATCTATTGCTAACAAAATAAATCAGGAAAAGTGGTCAAAACAAGTAGCAGCATAAAACCATTATAATTCCTTTTGAAGGGTTTTCTATATTTCACAAATAACACTGACAATTTCTGTCCCTGTTTTAAAATATTATTTCAACATTTATGAAGACATAAAAATGTGTCCACTCTTTCCTCCGGAGATATAAACAACCTAATCTTATCCTATAGAAATACATGACTCATCAATCAATAATACTTATTGAGCAATTAGCAATGAAGACACATAATTAAACAAAGTAGACAGAATCCCTGCTCTCATAAAACTTATAGACTAATAGGGAAAGTAACATTAAATGCAAAATTCTAAGTATGAACATTATCATAAATATAAGTAGAAAGTGCTATGAAAGTATACAAAGGAAGGACCTAATAGTTTAATGCATGGAATCATGGGATGATTTCCCAAAGAAATGTGTTAAATCTGAGACCTGATGAATTAGCAGGAGTTTGCTAGGAAAAGAGAGGGTACAGAGAAAAGCATGTGAAGGAAGAACACACAACATTCAGGGACCAGAAAGAAGGCCTGTGTGGCTGTAACATAAATCTCTGGGGCTGGGCAGCAGAGAAGGGTCATTCTTTAGGCTAAGTTAAGGATTATGAACTTTACCCTAAATTCAGTGTGAAACTATTTAAGGGTTTGAAGCAGAAGACAGGACTGATCTCTTTGTTGTTTTAAAAGATCACTTCTAGCAGTAACGTAGGGATAGAATTGTGAAAGGGCAAAAATGGATGCTGGGAGGTTAGGTATAAGGCACCTGAAGTGCTCCAGGTGGGAGATACTGGCAGACTAGACTGTGGTCATGACAATGGGACAGGGAGAAGTGGGTAGATTCACAAGATATTTAGGAGGTAGAAATGGCAAGAATTGTTGGATTGGTTGGGTCTGGGTAGAATGAGGAGTCAAGAACACTCAGGCTCTAGCTTCAGCAACTGGGTACCATTTCTTCAGATGGGAAAAGGTAGAACAGGACAAGGTAGTGATTCAGACAAATGACTCTCCAGTGGAAATTCAAGAATATATGAAATGAATTTAATTAAATTGGCAGCCAGTCACATGAGTATCAGGCACAAAAAAATATCCACCTCTCTCATTCAGTTCACTCCAACTATTATCATTTCTAAAATATCATTTAACATGAGACTCCTTGATCTAGGAGCCAACACATGCAAAGTTGCGTAACAATTCTCTGCCCAAGTTTCCACTTCCACAGAATCCTGAGCTTAGAGTCAACAATCTTCCAACCTAAACCATACATTAAAATCAAGCTGTTTACAGAATATGTCTGTAATGATACTTGGCCTGCTCTTTTATTATATCTATGATAAACTCTTTCAAGGAGGCCAAGATTGAATCAATTGACCACTGTATAGTCAACATGAATATATCTCACAAAGAAATATAGAAATCCTTAATGTTGGCGGTCCCTTTAGCTTGGAGGTCTCTTTGAATATAGATGTTTCTACATTCACTGTACAGTTATTTATTGAATTTCTCAAATAATCATTCTTAGTAATCCAAAACTATAACCCAGTTCAGTCAGACTACCATTTGGTAGGACTTAGAGTCATATTGGGTCAGAAAATATCTAATAATATATGCAATTCACTGAGTTCCTATTTCATGATATGTATTAATAGTTTAACTTCATATCTTTCAACAAGCCTAGGGACAATTTGATGGTTAAGGGACGTGGAGTTGAGTGAGGCTGAGCTGGCCAAGGTCACATGGTTAGTAAGTGGTGGCGATAGAGTTCACACCCAGGTCTACCTGGTATCTGAGCTCTTTGAACTTCTCCAAGATGCCTCTTGTGAACTCAACAAACGAATAAAGGCAGGTAACATTTTCAGGTTTAGAGAAAAAGTTTAATTATCCCCACCCTGCAATTGGGAAACAGGTTCTTAAGACTCTCATTTCTCTTTATGTGAATAACATCTGGCAACTCCTTAGTACACATCATTCATTTATCACAATGCATTCATGGTAAATCATGTGAAAAGGATACTTTTGATTTATCTCAACCTAATTGAAGAAGAGCCTGTACAGAAGCATACCTTTAAAAGAATACTTAAATTGCCCCAAACTAGAAACCACCAATTGTTCATCAACAGTAGGACAAAGAAATTGTGGTGTTTTTTTTTTAACATCTTTATTGGAGTATAACTGCTTTACAATGGTGTGTTAGTTTCTGCTTTATAACAAAGTGAATCAGCTATACATATACATATGTCCCCACATCTCCTCCCTCTTGCGTCTTCCTCCCACCCTCCCTATCCCATCCCTCTAGGTGGTCACAAAACACCCAGCTGACCTCCCTGTGCTATGTGGCTGCTTCCCACTAGCTATCTATTTTACATTTAGTAGTGTATATATGTTCATGCCACTCTCTTACTTCATCCCAGCTTACACTTCCCCCTCCCCGTGTCCTCAAGTCCATTCTCTACGTGTGAGTCTTTATTCCTGTCTTGCCCCTAGGTTCTCCAGAACCATTTTTTTTTTTGAGATTCCATATATATGTGTTAGCATACAGTATTTGTTTTTATCTTTCTGACTTACTTCACTCTGTATGACAGACTCTAGGTCCATCCACCTCACTAGAAAAAACTCAGTTTTGTTTCTTTTTATGGCTGAGTAATATTCCATTGGATATATGTGCCACATCTTCTTTATGCATTCATCTGTTGATGGACATTTAGGTTGCTTCCATGTCCTGGCTATTGTAAGTATAGTTGCAATGAACATTGTGGTACATGACTCTTTGTGAATTATGGTTTTCTCAGGGTATATGCCCAGTAGTGGGATTGCTGGGTGGTATAGTAGTTCTATTTTTAGTTTTTTAAGGAACCTCCATACTGTTCTCCATAGTGGCTGTATCATTTACATTCCCACCAACAGTGCAAGAGGGTTCCCTTTTCTCCACACCCTGTCCAGAATTTATTGTTTGTAGATTTTTTGATGATGGCCATTCTGATTGGTGTGAGGTGATACCTCATCATAGTTTTGATTTGCATTTCTCTAAGGATAGTGATGTTGAGCATCCTTTCATGTGTTTGTTGGCAATCTGTATATCTTCTTTGGAGAAATGTCTATTTAGGTCTCTGCCCATTTTTGGATTGGGTTGTTTGTTTTTTTCATATTGAGCTACATGAGCTGCTTGTACATTTTGAGGATTAATCCTTTGTCAGTTGCTTCATTTGCAAATATTTTCTCCCATTCTGAGGGTTGTCTTTTCGTCTTGTTTATGTTTTCCTTTGCTGTGCAAAAGCTTTTAAGTTTCACTAGGTCCCATTTGTTTATTTTTGTTTTTATTTCCATTTCTCTATGAGTGGGTCAAAAAGGATCTTGCTGTGATTTATGTCATAGAGTGTTCTACCTACATTTTCCTCTAAGAGTTTTATAGTGTCTGGCCTAACATGTAGGTCTTTAATCCATTTTGAGTTTATCTTTGTGTACGGTGTTAGGAAGTGTTCTAATTTCATTCTTTTACATGTAGCTGTCCAGTTTTCCCAGTACCACTTATTGAAGATGCTGTCTTTTCTCCATTGTATACTCTTGCCTCCTTATTCAAAAATAAGGTGACCATATGTGCCATGGGCTTATCTCTAGGCTTTCTATACTGTTTCATTGATCTATATTTCTGTTTTTGTGTCACTGCCATACTGTCTTGATTACTGTAGCTTTGTAGTATAGTCTAAAGTCTGGGAGCCTGATTCCTCCAGCTCCATTTTACTTTCTCAAGATTGCTTTGGCTATTCGGGGTCTTTTGTGTTTCCATACAAATTGTGAAATTTTTTGGTCTAGTACTGTGAAAAATGCCATTGGTAGTTTGATAGGGATTGCACTAAATCTGTAGATTGCTTTGGGTAGTATAGTCATTTTCACAATGTTGATTCTTCCAATCCAAGAACATGGTATATCTCTCCATCTGTTTGCTTCATCTTTAATTTCTTTCATCAGTGTCTTATAGTTTTCTGCATATAGGTCTTTTGTCTCCTTAGGTAGGTTTATTCCTAGTTATTTTATTCTTTTTGTTGCAATGGTAAATGGGAGTGTTTCCTTAATTTCTTTTTCAGATTTTTCATCATTAGTGTATAGGAATGCAAGAGATTTCTGTGCACTAATTTTGTATCCTGCTACTTTAACAAATTCATTGATTAGCTCTAGGAGTTTTCTGGTAGCATCTTTAGGATTCTCTATGTATAGTATCATGTCATCTGCAAACAGTGACAGCTTTACTTCTTCTTTTCTGATTTGGATTCCTTTTATTTCTTTTTCTTCTCTGATTGGTGTGGCTAAAACTTCCAAAACTATGTTGAATAATAGTGGTGAGAGTGGACAACCTTGTCTTCTTCCTGATCTAAGAGGAAATGGTTTCAGGTTTTCAGCATTGAGAATGATGTTGGCTATGGGTTTGTCATATATGACCTTTATTATGTTGAGGTAAGTTCCCTCTATGCCTACTTTCTGGAGGGTTTTTATCATAAATGGGTGTTGAATTTTGTTCAACAAAACAAATTCTGAAAGCTTTTTCTGCATCTGTTGGGATGATCATATGGTTTTTCTCCTTCAATTTGTTAATAGGGTTTATCACATTGATTGATTTGTGTATATTGAAGAGTCCTTGCATTCCTGGGATAAACCCCACTTGATCATGATGTATGATCCTTTTAACGTGCTGTTGGAGTCTGTTTGCTAGTATTTTGTTGAGGATTTTTGCATCTATGTTGAGCAGTGATATTGGATTGTAGTTTTCTTTTTTTATGACATCTTTGTCTGGTTTTGGTACCAGGGTGATGGTGGCCTCGTAGAATGAGTTTGGGGGTGTTCCTCCCTCTGCTATGTTTTGGAAGAGTTTGAGAAGGACAGGTGTTAACTCTTCTCTAAATGTTTGATAGAATTCGCCTGTGAAGCTACCTGGTCCTGGGCTTTTGTTTGTTGGAAGATTTTTAATCACAGTTTCAATTTCAGTGCTTGTGATTGGTCTGTTCATAGTCTCTATTTCTTCCTGGTTCAGTCTCGGAAGGTTGTGCATTTCTAAGAATTTGTCCATTTCCTCCATGTTGTCCATTTTATTGGCATATGGTTGCCTGTAGTAATCTCTCATGATCCTTTGCATTTCTGCAGTGTCAGTTGTTACTTCTCCTTCTTCATTTCTAATTCTACTGATTTGAGTCTTCTCCCCTTTTTTCTTCATGAGTCTGGCTAATGGTTCATCAATTTTGTTTATCTTCTCAAAGAACCAGCTTTTAGTTTTATTGATCTTTGCTATTGTTTCCTTCATTTCTTTTTCATTTATTTCTGATCTGATCTTTATGATTTCTTTCCTGCGGCTAACTTTGGGGTTTTTTGTTCTTTCTCTAATTGCTTTAGGTGTAAGTTTAGGTTGTTTATTTGAGATGTTTCTTGTTTCTTGAGGTAGGATTGTATTGCTATAAACTTCCCTCCTAGAACTGCTTTTGCTGCATCCCATAGATTTTGGATCGTCATGTTTTCATTGTCATTTGTTTCTAGGTATTTTTTGACTTCCTCTTTGATTTCTTCAGTGATCTCTTGGTTATTAAGTACTGTATTGTTTAGCCTCCATGTGTTTATATTTTTTACATATTTTTTCCTGTAATTGATATCTAGTCTTATAGTGTTGTGGTCAGAAAAGATACTTGATACGATTTCAATTTTCTTAAATTTACCAAGGCTTGATTTGTGACCCAAGATATGATCTATCCTGGAGAATGTTCCATGAGCACTTGAGAAGAAAGTGTATTCTGTTGTTTTTGGATGGAATGTCCTATAAATATCAATTAAGTCCATCTTGTGTAATGTATCATTTAAAGCTTGTGTTTCCTTATTCATTTTCATTTTCGTTGATCTGTCCATTGGTGAAAGTGGGGTGTTAAAGTCCCCTACTATGATTGTGTTACTGTCAATTTCCCCTTTTATGGCTGTTAGCATTTGCCTTATGTATTGATGTGCTCCTATGTTGGGTGCAAAAATATTTACAATTGTTATATCTGCTTCTTGGATTGATCCCTTGATCATTATTTAGTGTCCTTCTTTGTCTCTTGTAATAGTCTTTATTTTAAAGTCTTTATTTAAATAGTATTTATTTTATTTTATTTTGTCTGATATGAGAATTGCTACTCCAGCTCTCTTTGGATTTCCATTTGTGTGGAATATCTTTTTCTATCCCCTCACTTTCAGTCTGTATGTGTCCCTAGGTCTGAAGTGGGTCTCTTTTAAACAGCATATATACACGTCTTGTTTTTGTATGCATTCAGACAGTCTACGTCTTTTGGTGGGAGCATTTAATCCATTTACATTTAAGGTAGTTATCGATATGTATGTTCCTATTACCATTTTCTTAATTGTTTTGGTTTGTTATTGTAGGTCTTTTCCTTCTCTTGTGTTTCCTGCCTAGAGAAGTTCCTTTAGCATTTGTTTTAAAGCTGGTTTGGTGGTGCTGAATTCTCTTAGCTTTTCCTTGTCTGTAAAGGTTTTAATTTCTGTATCGAATCTCAATGAGATCCTTGCTGGGTAGAGTAACCTTTGTAGTAGTTTTTTCCCTTTCATCACTTTAAATATGTCCTACCACTTCCTTCTGGCTTTCAGAGTTTCTGCTGAAAGATCAGTTGTTAAATTTATGGGGATTCCCTTGTATGTTATTTGTTGTTTTCCTCTTGCTGCTTTTAATGTTTTTCTTTCTATTTAATTTTTGATAGTTTGATTAATATGTGTCTTGGTGTGTTTCTCCTTGGATTTATCCTGTATGGGATTCTCTGCACTTCCTGGACTTGATTGACTATTTCCTTTCCCACATTAGGGAAGTTTTCAACTATAATCTGTTCAAATATTTTCTCAGTCCCTTTCTTTTTCTCTTCTCCTTCTGGGACCCCTATAATTCAAATGTTGGTGCGTTTAATGTTGTCCCAGAGGTCTTGAGACTGTCCTCAAAGCTTTTCATTATTTTTTCTTTATTCTGCTCTGCAGTAGTTATTTCCACTATTTTATCTTCCAGGTCACTTATCCATTCTTCTGCCTCAGTTATTCTGCTATTTATTCCTTCTAGAGAATTTTTAATTTCATTTATTGTGTTGTTCATCATTGTTTGTTTGCTCTTTAGTTCTTGTAGGTCCTTGTTATACATTTCTTTTATTTTCTCCATTCTATTTCCACGATTCTGGATCACCTTTACTATCATTACTCTGAATTCTTTTTCAGGTAGACTGCCTATTTCCTTTTGATTTTTTTTTTGGTCTGGTGGGTTTTTACCTTGCTCCTTCATCTGCTCTGTGTTTCTCTGTGTTCTCATTTTGCTTAACTTACTGTGTTTGGGGTCTCCTTTTCACAGGCTGTGGATTTATAGTTCCCGTTGTTTTTGGTGTCTGCGCCCAGTGGCTAAGGTTGGTTCATTGGATTGTATAGGCTTCCTGATGGAGAGGACTGGTGTCTGTGTTCTGGTGGATGAGGCTGGATCTTGTCTTTCTGGTGGGCAGGACCACGTCCTGTGGTGTGTTTTGGGGTGTCTGTGAACTTATTATGATTTTAGGCAGCCTCTCTGCTGTTGGGTGGGGTTGTGTGTCTTGCTAGTTGTTTGGCATAGGGTGTCCAGCACTGTAGCTTGCTGGTCATTGAGTGGAGCCGGGTCTTAGCGTTGAGATGGAGATCTCTGGGAGAGCTTTCGCCATTTGATATTACATGGAGCCAGGAGGTCTCTGGTGGACCAATGTCCTGAACTCGGCTCTCCCACCTCAGAGACAGAGGCCTGACACCCGGCTGGAGCACGAAAACCTTGTCAGCCACATAGCTCAGAAGAAAAGGGAGAAAAATAGAAGAAAGAAAGAAAAAAGAAAGAAAGGAAAAATAATATTAAATTAAAAAGTTATTAAACTAAAAAATAAAAAATATTATTAAAAATTAAAAAGTAATTAAAAAAGACAGAAAGCAACTAAACCAAAAAACAAATCCACCAATGATAACAAGCACTAAAAACTATACAAAAAAAAAAAAATGGACAGACAGAACTCTAGGACAAATGGTAAAAGCAAAGCTATACAGACAAAATCACACAAAGAAGCACACACATACACACTCACAAAAAGAGAAAATGAAAAATATATATATATCTTTTGGGAAGTCTGTGGTCTTCTGCCAGCGTTCAGTAGGTGTTCTGTAGGAGTTGTTCCACATGTAGATGTATTTCTGATGCATTTTTGGGGAGGAGGATGATCTCCATGTCTTACTCCTCCACCATCTTGAAGGTCTCTCCTGAAATTCATCAATCAGTGTAGAAGGAGGGGGCAGCTTGCCAACTCTGTTTCCTGTCCTCTGAGGATCGGACAGTGTCCAAAACAACGGAAGGTCACGGTTCTTACTCACACTTGGATGTGGGTCAGAGAGTGGCCACAGCCACCACCGCCTGCTTTGATCACTTCGTTCCTGTCCATTTCTTTCTTCTGAGGACTTTCATTTACTTTTCTCTCTTTTACTTCTTCCTAGTTATTCTGCCTCTCTCAAGGTTTTACGGTCTGTTCTCCAGGAGGAGGATGGAGACAATTGTGGTGTTTTAAACAGTTGAATACTCTATAGCAGTGAGAATGAACTTAATATAACTGTCGGTAACAACATGGGTGAATCTCACAGACATAATGCTTAATGAAAGAAGGCAGAGACAAACAACTACCTACAGTGTGATTTCATGCATCTAAGGTACAAAAACAGGCACAAGTAATTTATGCTGTTAGCACACAGGCTATTGGTTACCTTTGGGAAGGCAGTGACTGGGAGGGGGCACCCAGGGCAAGGGGGTCTGGGTGCTGTGAACACTCTGTGCTGGTACACAGATGTATTCACTTTGTGAAAATTCATCAAGCCTTATATTTCTGATTTTTGCACTGTTTCTGTATCTATGTATTACTTCAATATAGTTCCATAAAAAGTTTACTAAAAGATATTTTCACGACTTTCAGGTTCAGGTGAGACCCTAGATATTTAGAGTACTCTAACCAATAAAAATATTAAAAAGTTCCCTATCATTAAGCTCATACTTAAAATTTATAATATATATAATGAAAAGGATTCACAAAAGCATAGATTTTTTAAAAAACACTGAATATTAATAACAATAAACAGTCGAAAATACTTTTCACAAAAGATTATTAATATATTTCAAAGACTATCTAACTAAAGGATAAGACCACAGAGAGACTTCACCCATATGGAACCTTGAGCGACAATTCCCATTGTAATCATGGATAAGTTACTAAATTCTTCAGTTTCCATGTCACCAACATCTAAGAAAAGGATAATTCTTACCTTCCTCACAGGGGTGTTTCGCTGCTTAATTAATGTTGGTAAAGCACTTTCTGTTCCCTGGGTGAAAGGTATCATGAAAGAGCAAAGCATAATTATGTTTTAATTGCAGGGCTGATTTTGAAGACGCAAAACAAAAGTGCTATGAATTGCGGTTTAATCAGATCACTCCATTAGAATCAGTCATGATTTACGCCTTCTGGTTTCTGCTGTACTCGGGAAAATAGATTTTTTTTTTTATTTTTTAAAGTCTTTCTGGCTCAGCTTCTCTGTCTGTAAAATGGAATAACATGCTTTCCATGATCTGCAAGTATTTCTTTACTCTTTGCAAAGTCCTCCAGCGATCCTTAGATGAAAAGAAGGAACATATTGCTATGGAAAGAAGAAATGCAACCTCCTGCTCCTGGGATGAATAGAATTGCTTTTCTCTGGGGGAAACCAGAGTACCAGATGTCTTTCATAAAGGCCACCTAGAGACTGGCCCCACAGAAGGAGTCTGAAAACAACCAGTCTGCAGGAAGCCAGGATGCCAGATGAGAATTTTGGGAATTTGTTTGTTGGCATTCAGGGTGGTTACGTTCCATTCTCTCAAATGGACAGTTGATTCTACTGTCTCTTTTGTTGAGGACATCTTCATTCCTGCTCTTAATCAAAGGGTTTATACTTACACAAAGCCAGTCATTAGAAATCCATTGATAGGTATGACTCAAACTAGGACCTTTCCTGTAATATGAGATGACGAATCAAATTGAGCTGTGTGATCTTGCTTTCTGGGTCTTTCATGGATCTTGACTTGAGGAGATCAAATAATTATGTCATTATGGATTAAGTGTTTTAGAAAAAGAAATTCTAACTATATTTTTCATTTCTCCTTGTTAACAGGCTAAGTAAAACATAAAGAGACTCACAAAAAGGTTTTTGATTCCTTGATGAAAATAAAAGAACTTCAAATTATACATAAACAAAATAGAGTTTTCTGGCATTTATTTCCCCCAACATGTGGAACTTCAGTTATCTGTGTCTTATATGTCTTCTATTTAACTAATATATAGAAATATTCCTTATCACCTCTCCTTTAGTAAACAACATAAATGTCTGGTCAGACCACACATTACTCCCAGCTGCTGGTCACATTTTTTGGCAATATACTTTTATTTTTGTATGAACACTCAATAATTAACCTTCTCTCTACTAAGATAAATCATACAGAGGAACTTTAAAAATAAAAAGCAGTATAAATCTTGATGACAGTAGCTGTGACTTTTCAGCAGCTAAAATTCCCCTGAAGGATGAAGATGTCTGTTTGAATACCTCTACACCACCAACATCTTTCAGGGAACAATACTGATGAATTCCCTTAGGAAAATATAAAGCAGTCAAGTGCACTGACTTAGTGATTAGAAGTCCTGAGAGTTTTCTGAAATCATACTTGGTTATTTGATGATCCAATTTTAAATGCTCAACAAGCTATTTACTATCACTATACAAACATACTTGGGGAATGTCTGTGTACATTTTATGGAATTTTAAAGGAATACACTAAATTGTCAACACCATTCAAATCACGCCATGTCCAAAAAGCACATATGCTGAAAGTCATATTGAGGGTGAGATGAGAAAGAGAGCAATGAAGAGCCAAAGTAATGGTTTTATATATTTTTTCTTTCTGGAAGAAAACAAAAGCTCCAGTCCTTCTGCTGTGTTGTCACAATGGGAATGCTTTGAATGCTTTGGGTTAGAAATCCTTTTAAAGCTCACTAGGCTCAGTTGGCCAAAGGGCAACTCCTACTGGACAAACAGGGCCCACTTCCTCAAAGTTCACGTCCAAGCATGTGGTCTTTGATTTCCTGGCTGTCAACATGACTGGTCACGTGAATTTTTATCAGTCATTTCTTTCTGAAGTTCAGTTTAAGGTGGACTGATTCAAACTCCTTCTGCAGTATCCATAAATTGAAAGAGATTCTCTAGAAGTGAATGTCCTAGTCCTCAGAGCTATCTACCAAACGTTTCCAACTCGCTGACTTCTGGGCATGGTAGGATTGCATGAAGTATAATCTTCGTAGTAGTTAGACCTGGCCACATGACATTTGGCCAATGAAAGGTGAGCAGAAATAACATGTGTTATTTCCAAGGGGGAGTTTGAAGAGCCGGGGAGCAACTTGCCATAGTTCTCTTTCCCTCTGTCCCAGCTGTTGGCACTGTTGCTGGTGGTGCCTGCTTTGTCAGTTGAGATGCTGAAGTGATGCTGGCACAAAGCAGAGCCTGCAGTTCCCACACAATGGACATGTGTGGCGCAAGGAAGAAATTAAACCCACTGCCTTAAGACACTGAGATTTGAGGGCCATTTGTTTCCATAGCGTCACCAAGCCTCTCTGGCTGACTCAGCTTTTCACCAGGGTAAAGCCCTCCTCAGGACTTGTGGGAGGACGACAGAGGGACGCATGTAGTACTCCTACAATTTCCCCCTCCCCTCAGTCTCATTCAGCCTGGGCCTGCGCTGTGATACCTGTTTTCTTTGGGCTCTGTTATCCCTTGGGAGACTCTCAGCATCACTTCCCCAATGTCCACAGGAGGGTCACCCCTTCAAATCACTACAGGGGCAGGCAGGTGACCTAAATGAGTAAAAGGCCAATGCATTCATATCAGAGGTTTACTAACGCCTCACTTTTCCCTCAGGAAAACTCTTTTCTTGACACACGAAGTGCTCGCGGCCTGGCTCTCTATTCAAAGGAGCGGTACAAGTGTGATGATGAATTGCAACCACAACTCTATGACAGCGTTGGGAAATAACAGGGGCCAGAGGCAGCAACGTGCCCCGTTGCCTTACACCGGTAGCTGGCGCATGCTGGAATGCGTACCGAATATTTTCAGGTTTTTTTAGAAGATAGAATTCTAGATTTTTTTTCTAACTTTCCCAATTTTCTTAAGACACTACTCAGGCCAAAAAAAACACAAGTGGGTTGCACTCATGGCTTAGGCCCACTGTCTGCATACCCCAGGCACCTGCAGGGGAACCTTGTTCTGTGCCTTTGTGGGGAAAATGACTGTTCTCCACTTTCAAAAAGCCCCAGATTGTTGAGCCCAAACCCAGGCCAGGACCAAGCTCAAGTTGGGGGAAAAGTGTTCGATTCCACTACCTTTCTTATGGAAGAAATTTCCTTATCTTGCTAGCAAAAACTGCACTAACCAAACCCAAGTCCAGGGCAGTGCCCTAATTGGACCTCTCTGTTGGTCTTGCTGACAAGCTAGCTCTTGAATACTCTGCCTCTCTTTTTTCCTGATTATTAAAGTACTACATCATCATGACAGAAACACAGCAAAGTATTAATTAAGAGAGCAAGAGGCACTTAAGTCTGAGACCCAGAGATAATCAGGGTTGCCATATTAGCATAATCCTTCTGGAAACAATGTTTAAAATATATTTATGTTTAGAACTTTGTATTTTTACCTGTTCTGTATTATAATTTTTTTCTTATTAGTTTTTCACTTCTTCCTAGATTAGCCAAGTTTTAGATTTTGACTTTCTTTTTTCACTTTCCAGAAAGAGAAGTATGCTCTTAGAATATTCTTTCTCAAGGTGCTTCATTGATTCTTGCAGCAATTCTATGGCAGAGCTTATTCCTAGAGAGGTAGTGGGAAGTGTCAACAGTTTTGTCATGAATAACTTGTCGAGGAATGAATAGTTTAATAATTTACTTTATAAATTTTAGTAAGTATACTTTTTCATTAAAGATTAATTCATATTAATTACAGACAATCTGATAAATACTAAAACATGAAGAAAAGAAAAGGTATCCCTAATCCTACAACCAAAAGATAACTAGTATTATTATTTTGGTTTATTTTCTTTCAGTCTCCTTTTCTTTATACATAGGGTTTAAATATGTGTGTGTGTGTGCATATGTGCGTGTGTGTGTGTTATATAGTGATATAGATATCACATTTGATGATATAACTGTATATTTAATTATATATACGCATATAGAGAGAGAGAAAAAGAGAGAGGGCACTATATATAATACACAGATGTTATATATACAATTACAATCACATATTTTTGCTATGGGCTTTTTTCACTTATTACATAAATGTTAGCTGCAGAACACAACTATGCTATTCATATTTCACTTGAAGGGGAAAGTGCTCCCTTATAGGGAAAATGTAGGAGAAACACGTGCAGTCTCACTGTCTATGTGCGGAAGTGATGGATCTGATTCGTGAGCTGGTGAATCTGACGTCCATTGTGCCACTGGTCCACATAAAACTCCCTTTGGGTGGAGTTAATGGGGTAAAAACCTCAACACACAAGTTCTCTACCTCCAGGATCTGTATGATTGCATAAGCATATATCCTGGTTCTTCTTATCCTGAGGCAACATGGCTTATAATTCTGGGTGAAAGAGTTTAATTCAGGAAGGGAATTGATAGAAAGCTTGATTGTGGCCATAAGTCGAGTTGCTTCCTCCATTTTAGCTTAACCAGTAATGTAGCTAAATTTCCATGTTATGACGTATCTTTGTAAATAAACAGCTTTTTTGATAGGTGGATAAGACCAATGAGAGGGTTTATCCAGCCATTTCTCTATTGTTGACATTAAATGAGTACTTTAGTATTCATACCCAAGCCTCTTTAACATTTGGTAACTAAAAAGAATTCTGTATAGTATTTGTTGATTGGGTAGGTTTGATTTTTTTTTTTAAACGGCAGATTTTATTTTCCAAAGATGACCACAACAATAACTCCCATCCCACGTTTTTTATACCATGTGAGAGTACCACTCGCCATCCAGTAGTACTCTCCTTGAATTTAGGCAGGCCTGTGACACATTGGTATCCACCACTAGAGTATGGTGGATATGATGTTGTGTGATGTCTGAGTCTGAGCAATAAAAGGAGATGCAGCTTCTGCTCTATTCATTAGAACTCTTGTGCTTGGAGCCCTGAGCCAGCAGGTAAGAAGCCTGATTACCCTGTAGCTGTGAGGCTCAAACCACAAAGAAAACCCATAAATAGGTGCTCTAGGTGGCACTGTCAAGTCAGCTCTGCCCAGGCACAAGGTATCCGAGTCAAGAAGTCCCAACCGTCAAGTCATTCCAAGCCTTCAAATCTCTTCAGCCAAGGTTCTGCACATGTGGGGCAAACACAAACCATCTCTGCTGTGCTTTGTTCAAATTTCTGAGCCACAGAATCCGTGAATAACAAAATGGTTGTTGTTTTCAGTGACTACATTTTGGAGTCACTTACTGTGCAACATTAGTAGCTAGAACAGCACCTATTTTACAGGTGTAGCATCTCACTTTCATTTCCATAGACATTCACTGAGTATCTACTATTCACCAGGAAATGAGCGAGGCTCCTAAGGTTCATAGATGAATCAGACGAAATTCCTTCCCTTAAAATGCTCACTGTGGTGGGAGAGACATAATCAGAGTTGCCCTTTAGAAAAATGAATCCAACAGCATTGGTGTGAGGGAGACTAGAGGCTCTCTCTGCTGGAGGTCAGCTGGGCAAAGGATGGTGCCAAAGAGATGGAAGCCATGGATTAATACATCTGTAGGCTGATTTCTCTCTGTTCCATGGCCACAGTGTCACAGTTTTTGCTCATAAATGGAACTGAGGTTAGTGTACTTCCTAAAACGTAATAGGTTCTCATAAATAGTTACCATTTGAATTAAATTAAAGCACATATCTTACAAATTAGTCATTGTTATGGGCTGAATTGACCCCCCGCATTCATATATTGAAGTTCCAACCCTCAGTAATCCAGAATGTGACTATATTTGGAGATAGTCTTTAAAGAGGTGATAAAAGTAAAATGAGGTCATTAGGATGGGCCCTAATCTAATATGATTGGTGTCCTTAGAAGAACAGGGGAGATTTAGATACAGACAGGTGGGCACATAGAGAAAAGCCATGTGAAGACAGAGGCAGAAGACGGCCATCTACATGCCAAAGAGAGAGGCCTCAGAATTAAACCAGCCCTTCTGACACCTTCGTCTTGGGCATTCGGACTCCAGAACTGTGAGGAAATTAGTTTCTGTTATTTAAGCCACCTGGTCTCTGATATTTGTTACAGCAGATCTAGCAAACTAACACAGCTATCGTAGGGCTACTTTCATGTGCCATAGCTGAACACCACAAGAGGTAACGGTAGAAGTGGCACACACAGTGGTGGTAACAACAGCTGTAGGGGCGGTGAGGCTGTGGGGAGACGGGGCCACACTCTTCCCTTCTGCTGCCATCTTTCCTTAGAAGAAAAGTTAAGACAACCGGCTATTGATGAAGAGACCAAACTAATTTTTACTTACATAGTACAGTTGGCCTCCTTGTCTTTAACTTACACTGTAGTTAACCTTCTCTGCTGCATTATTTAATTTATAATCTTACATTATCACTTTCCACCTGAATCACTGATATAAACACTGCTTGAACTTTAGCCCTGATAAGATTAGCCAAGAATGTTTGTAGAAGGAACATTTTCATGACATTTGGAGAAACTGCATGTCTAATACTGGATTACCAAAGAAGTACACAAGAATTAAAATCTCTCTGAACAATTCTAAAGGGCAATTTGAATAAGGACCCAACCTGAAATTAAATAATGGGGAAAAATACCAGAGTGTATCCCTAGCACTTATTAAATACTGAATGTTTGCTGAATCAATCAATAAGTGAGTAAATAAATGGATGGCTGAATGAATGAATGATGTTTATGTCAAGGGTCAGCAAACTATTCTATAAAAGGTCACAGAGTAAATAGCTAAGGCTTTGTGGGCCGTACAGTGTCTCTGTCACAACTATTCAACTCTCCCATGTAGCTGAAAGGCAGCCATAGACAATACATAAACAGGCATGGCTGTGTTCCAATAAAATACGACAGCAGACTGGATCTGGCCCACAGGCAGAAGCTTGCTGATCTCTCGTTTAAAATATTCACTCCCCTCTCAAAATTTTTTTTCTCACACCCTATCCTACCAGTTCCAGAGAAAACTATCCATTTGGGATTCAATCTCCTCCACAGTATGAACCCCTGCTACCTCCCCTGCCTTATCTCCCATTAAGGCATAATCTCCATTCTGAAAAAGCTAGACTATGTATCTGAAATACATAATCTCCATTCTGAAAAAGCTAGACTATTATTTCTCCACATTTCCCACTTCCTCACCTTGCTCATACAGTTCCCCTATCTATTAAAATTGCATTTATCCTTCAATGCCATTCTCAAATTCTACGTTCTAAAAGCTTTTTTGATATGAAACACTAATTCCAAAAGATACATGCACCCCAATGTTCACAGTAGCATTATTTACAATAGTCAAGATATGGAAGCAACATAAGTGTCCATCAACAGATGAATGGATAAAGAAGATGTGGTATATGCATACAATGGAATATCACTCAGCCATTAAAAAGATCGAAATTCTGCCATTTGCAGCAACATGGATGGATTTGGAGGGCATTATGCTAAGTGAAATAAGTCAGACAGAGAGAGACAAATACTGTATGATATCACCTATATGTGGAATCCAAAAAATACAACAAACTAATGAATATAACAAAAAAGAATCAGAATCACAGATATAGAGAAGAAACTCGTGGTACCAGTGGGGAGGGAGGGAGAGGGGTAATATAAGAGTAGGGGAGTGAGAAGCACAAACTATTGGGTGTAAGATAGGCTACAAGGGTGTATTGTATTACAACGTGGGGAATGTAGCCAACATTTTGTAATAACTGTAAATGGAAAGTAACCTTTAAAAATTGCATAAAACTAAAACTAAACTAAAATAAAAGCTTTTATGAATTAGTCCAGTCACATATGAGCTTTCTCTCCTCTGAATCCCATAACTGTTATTTTCTCACTTGCTAATTGCAATTATTAAACTCAACCTTGCATTGGAGTCATATAAGCGATTTCTTATAAACTTCTATAAAGCCACTAGCTCCTAAGAGCAAAGGCTGTGTTTTCCTCATCTTCGTATGTCCTGCCATACCTTGAACATACCATGGGCTCAATAAATCTTTGAAGAATACACGGAAATGATACCATTTTAGATTTTCTGCCACAACAGGATAAAAAAGAGCTCTGACTGGTCTCTGTTTTCAATGGATTCCAAGATATGCTATCTCTGGACTATCTGTAGAGGCAGCTTCTCTGTGGGGTCATTAATCTGGCAGGAATTGAAATAACCTTATCTGCAACAGAACTGTAAAAATGCATTAGGGAACTAGAATTCTTGGAGCCAACTGTCCTTTTAATTAACTTCAGCCTGGGAGCAAGGAGTTAACGGCTTCCTCAATGGCTAATCTTCTAAAGAGGTTAATAGGAATTGAGATTTTACCTGTTGTATTCCTAAGGACCTGCTTACAGATTGCTTCCTGCAAGTGAAAACTTTTGTTCAACTCAGACATTTCTCCAGTGCCTGCCTGCAATGCAGAGGGCCCTGGGAGAAACAGAAAGATAAATAAGACATGAGCTGTCCTGATACCCAGGAGTTAACAGTCTGGTCAGGGAGACAGACACAGATCCAAGGTCTGAAACATAAAGCGGGCTGTGATGAGGGTTAAAATAGAACACGGTGAGATGATATTGCAAAGACAGACATTAATTTTGATGGAGACAGGGGACAAAGAGACCTCAGGGCGTGGATGGGGTTTGAGCAGGAACTTGGTAGGAAAACAGTGATAAAGATGTGGATATTGTGATATCTTGGTATGTTAGAGCTGCAATGACCTCAGACAACCCTCTCCTATATAGATGAGGAATGTGAGACCCAGAGAGGAACTGTGACCTCAGGCAACCTACTTGCTCCCCTTTAGAACCATCTATGTGCAACTTCGAATTCACAGGCAGGGTAGAAAAAAGAATCTTAGACTAAAATATCTTCATTCCTAAGCATCTGTGACAAATGTCAGAGGCAGCAATTGGTAGTCTGACCACACAACAAGCCCAAGGCCAGGGCAGCCTCTGCTGGAAGCCATTGCCTTTGGTAGTTATCAAGGGACCAGATTTATCTGCTAACAAAATCGCACCTGGGTCTTGTAACTGACGGTTATAGACCCCTGGCAATAGAATAAAAGCTTGCAGTGAATCGGGGAAAGATTAGAGGGAGCTTTAAACTCTGGGTAGGAAATCTTGTGGAAGAGTCCAACTTTGATTCAAAAGAACAGGTCTCAAAAGTAACCAAAAGAATGATGATTTTGCCCTAGAATTACAGGGTACCCTGTATCACAGGGCCAGGCAGGGGTTTGCATTCTCACAGGGCGTGCGTTTCCCTGATTGAGTCTGGGAAGATAAGTGCAAGTGTCCCAAGCCCCCTCCTGCCCCACGCCCCACCGCCTCCCCACCACTTAAGTTTTCCCGCTGTCAAGGGCAACATGACCATCATCGTTGGGCTGATGCCAAAGACAAAAGCAAACTTCTCAGGGTGAGTCAGAGAAGCAGCTAAGGCCCAGAAGAATGTCCTGTGACAGTTTAATTTAAATAGACTATTCAGTTCCCTTCACTCTCATGACTAACATGGATTATGTAACTGAATAATTAAACAACAAATCCTTATTTATTTATTTTAGATTCACAGGAGCAGCTGCGTCTTTTTTCCTTTCGAAAGGAAACACAGACTTAATAGGGTCCATTGTGTTCCTACCTAGTTCTGTCTCCTCTGTATTTTTTCAACCCTACATACCAACCTCATTCCCCATTCCCACCATGGAAATATGATGTGCCCATATTAGCCTACTGAAAAAAACCGAAAATATACTGCCCCCAGATAGCAGATGCAGTAAAACGGTCTGATTGAATGCTGAGGCTTTATCTCTTTAGAAAAAAGTTACACTAATTTTCTATACATAAAACACCCAAGTTAAAAGAGACATGAGAGTAACATCACACAAATAATCCATTCAAGTAGATTTATTTTCCAGTAATGGAAAAAAGTGTGTTTTTGAAGCATCTTTTACTAATACTATCACTTTAATACAGTTTACATCAGTTTACTGCAGTCTGAGGGTATAGAAGGTACCACTTTTTCCTAACAAAAATTGTACAATATTTTATAACAGAATGCTATAGCTAGGGGAAAGGGCAGAAATTACAAGCAACCTCTAGACCAACCATTCACTTTACAGATGGGGAAACTGAGGTACAGAGAAACCAAAGGATTTGCCCAGAGTCAGACAACCAGGACAAAGCCTCCCAGCAGGTTAGGGGAATTCCAATCTAGAAATCCTCTGTTCAAGGTCTCTTTTCACTGCTTCACTACATCCTGTCTCTGTTTCTTTAATAGTAGCCTCTGGCATATATATTTATATGCATGAGATACATACGATATTATATATATATATATATATATATATATATATATATATATATCAGGGAAGGCTCATACTTGCTGAAAGGAATCTAGTACTGAGAAGTCTCAGTAGCATATGTTACTAATTCACTAAGGAACTCTTGTCCCAGCATTGTCCAAATCCCAAACCGAATGGCATCCTACTGGGAGTGTTACTTAGCTTTCTATCAAGGTTTCCATAGAGACAAAGAGCCAGACTCTGTCAACATTGAGGAGATTTTTTGCACGGGAACTAGCACAGGGCATACAGTAGCTTTTCAGGAAATTCTCATCACCTTGCTGTAAAGAACCTGGAATACACTTTTAGGACACAATATGTAATAGTTTCCAGAGTAGGAAGTCCATACGGACAGCCTAGCAAAGTTAGGAGAATGCAGGAGCCAGCCATTGGATGGAGGAGAAGGAGAGTGTGGAAAAGGAAGAGGAAGAAAGAGATCTCAGCTTCTCTTCTGCCCCAGACACTGGAAGGTCATCAGTCACATTCCATTTTTTAAATTTTTTCATTTCAGATCAAAGAGTCTGCATCTGGAAGCCACTGATTACAGCTACGGATCTTCCTCAACTTACAATGGGATTACATCCCCATAAACGCATCGTGTAAGTTAAACATTTCTCGAAGTTGAAAATGCATTTAATATACCTAAACTACCAAACATCATAGCTTAGCCAAGCCAACCTTAAACATGCTCAGAACACTTACATTAGCCCACAGTTGGGCAAAATCATCTAACAAAAATCCTATTTCATAAAGGTGTATCGGTCATTTACCCTCAGGACGGCATGGCTGACTGGGAGTTGCAGCTCACTGCTGCTGCCCAGCGTAATGACAGCATATCGTACCGAGCGTCCTCAGCCTGGGAGAAGATCCAGAAAGTTCGAGGTATGGTTGCTACTGAATGCACATCACTTTCACGCTGTTGTACAGTCGAAAAATCTAAGTCAAACCATCGTTAAGTCAGGGAGTGTCTGTATTGGCTCAAGGTCTCAGGCACTCAAAAAAGATCTGGAACAAAAGGACTTAAAAACTCCTATTACCTTTTTGCTTTGTTGCCTCACTCAAGAGACTCAGGTAAATTAAAAAGCCATTTAAAAATCCTGATCTTCTGTGTCCGTGGAAGATGCCTAGTGTAGCCTCCTCACCATTATTCACCAAAAGCTGTGAAATGTGGTTATAGAATATTCCCCTTATATAACATTTCTCATTATTGAAATGAGGGAAACTCTGGAACCTGAGAATATAATTATTCTATGAGCTACGAATTATACTGAAATCTGCTCAGGACACCCTTGTATTCAAAGGCCTCTGTTATTACTGACTTGTTCAAATGCCCATATTACTAAAATAGCAGTAATGTGTTTTAAAGGTGCATTCAGAAGCTGTGCTACTCAGTAGAAGCCAGAGAAATACAAATTGTCATAATAGTTATATCTACTTTTCTTCAAGGAGACTGAAAACTTTACAAATCTTCACAAATAAAAACCTTGTTATTAAATAATTCTAGTCTCTATCTGTCTCAGGTTGCGGCTTGAAGAAATACCATCTCCAAAGAAGGCAGAAAACTGGATAAAGTAGTTTAGTGTTATTGTTCTTATAACGGTTATTGTTATTGTTATTGTTCCTCATTAACAGTGGAAATACCATTTTAATAAAATAATAATAATAATAGTTACTCCTCCCTATCTCTTATTTGATAGCTTCCCTCATCGAATCAACTTAGTGACTATAAACAAGCCAGAAAACTCCTGCTATGTGACTACTCTCCACCGCTGTGTTCCTCTAGCACCAGAAATGCTTTCAGGGAATTGCTTCATTGCCTGAGAATTCAAGGAGACAGTTCTGTGTCAGCTGAATTGCCATTCTCCTTGTCCCCAGTCTCAAAACCAAATCACCTTTTGTTCTCCCCATCTCCGTCAGCAGCCATGTCCGTTTCATTACTAAGACCTCCATGTTTTTCTTTTGATATTTCCTTCATTTGGATCTTCTCCTCTCTATCCTACATCATCCTTCCATCCACATTTAAGTCCAGTGTATCATACATGGGCTATCACAACATTATTTAGCCAACCTCTACAAATCAACTTCTCCCCATTCCAATTCAACCTGTATACCTATACCAGGCATCATTTTTAATACTCATATTCCTGCCTAAAACTTTTCAAAAAAAATCAAAGACATCTAATTTAGTTCCAAAGGCTCTACCCTACTTCTGAAATCATATTCTCCGCAAATCACTTTGTAGAATCCTCTAATCCAGGTAGGCGAATCTCCTCACTGAGTCAGGAACTTGTGAGTTTATTCCTGTCTATGTCCTTACTCATGGGGTTCTGCTTGACAAGATATTTATTTAAAATCTCTGAGCCTCAGTTTCTTTAGCTGAAGGTGGGGACTATAATACTAGACAGGGTTTTGGTGAAGCTCAAATAAGAATAATTTATTTACAAGTTCTTTCTAAATTGTTAGGCTCTAGAAAAGTTGTTATTTATTAATCTTGAACTGCATTCACACTTGTACCCCAACATTTGGTACCTAATCATCACACACTGAAACAATTCCATTATTGGTACAACATGTTTCTCTACCAAACCTGACCATAATCTGTTTGAAAGCAGCACTTCATTTAGTTACTAATCATCTTGAGTTTTTTTCCTGAACAGAAGTATCTGGTGGGATGAGATTCATTAGCCAGCCTTCTTGGTCCTTTTCAAGATCCAGCACAAAGTAGACAACAGTACACACTCGTCGATTGCTTTAGTTAGAATTGAAAATTAATAAGGGAGAACAGCAGAATCTCATCCCACCAGACCAACCTTCCTATTAAAAAACAGCAACAAAAATACATGGTGATTGGTGAGAAAATATCTGTGAAGTGCTAGAAATTGTTTGAGAAGCATCTGCCACAAATAGCAACTTCCTCCTCTAGGGGCTTCAAAATGATTTTCCAAATGGTGATTTGAAATCCAAACTCTGCATTTTGCGCTGTATACACTCAGGAAAGGCAGACAGCTAAAGAAGCAACCAAATGTCATGAAAGACAGGGACACTCAATGAGTCCCAGTGAGTGTTCAGAGTGTTCTAATTTAAAGGCAGTCCAGGGGCTTCCCCGGTGGTGCAGTGGTTAAGAATCTGCCTGCCAATGCAGGGGACATGGGTTCGAGCCCTGGTCCAGGAAGATCCCACATGCCGTGGAGCAACTAAGCCCGTGTGCCACAACTACTGAACCTGCACTCTAGAGCCCGCGAGCCACAACTACTGAAGCCTGTGCACCTAGAGCCCACGCTCCGCAACAGGAGAAGCCACCGCAATGAGAAGCCCGTGCACCACAACGAAGAGTAGCCCCCGCTCGCCGCAACTAGAGAAAGCCCCGCGAGCAGCAACGAAGACCCAACGCAGCCAAAAATAAATATAAATAAATAAATGTATTAATAAGTAAATAAATAAATAAAGGCAGTCCAGATTCCCAAGGTTTTTGCTGTGTCTTTCCCTCCTTTCCAATCCCCTGCCTTTACCTAGAGGATTATACATATGATTTTTTTTTTTTAAGCTGCCAAAGAAAGCAGGCCCTTAGTTACACTCTCTAACAGTCCCTTGGTTATAAAACTATGATTTATGGTTAGCAAATTTCGGTGAGTTAATCTTTCCCCAGATTACCTAACTTACCCCTAATCAAACATCTTCTTTCCTTTCTTTTCTCCCTGGGGCCTCCAGCTGCCATCTCTCCTACACAGTTATTCCTCCTACACAAAGATGACACTGCCCACATTATTTATAACTATCCATTTTTGAAGCACAACTGTGCACCTTGTAAATGGGAATAACGCTCAAGGTAGCCAAGAAATATAGGACTATCAGAACATTTAAAGTCATCTATAATAGACTTCTAGCCCAGTTAAAACCTTTACAGAGAGACGAACACTCTTGGTTAGTTTAGAGATTTCCTGAAGAGGTAAGGACACTGTATAAAAATTCTGTAACAGCCTATCACCTAGAAAATTAGCAGGGATTTATTTTTTAATTGTCAACACTCACTCTTGGAAATGATGTGACAAAAATGGCCCCTTTTGTACGTTACAGGAGAGAGTATAAATTTGAAAAACTCTTTTGGAAAAAAAATGAGCAAAATGTACCAAGAACCTCAAACTGTTCTTATCCTTTGATTCAGTAATTCTAGAACAGGCTTAAGGATATAAAGCTGAAATACTGAAAAATGTCTAATCCCTCAAATATTTATTAATTATAATTGTAAAAAAGGGAAAAACTTAAATGTCCAACATCATGGCATTGTGTACACAAATTAAGATATTATATCAAACAAATGGAAATTGCAGTCACATCCCTCATCATGGAAGAGAGAGGGAGAAAAGTGAGTTACAAAATAGATTTACTGCCATAGCCGATGAAGCATCCACCAGAAATCCCAAAGGAAATTCAACAGCTTTGTTTGTTCGTTTCTGGGTCTAATGATACAAAGATCTGGTAGGATGAGATTCGTCCCATTTCTCTTGTCTTTCCTCAAGCCTATTATAAATTAGACAACAAATACAAGTTTGCTCATTGTGGTCCTGGTGAATTTAAGGTTCTTGCTTTGTCACAAAAGAATTCGGAGATGAAGTGATAGGTAAAAAGTGGGTTTTTAATTAGAGAGAAAAGTACTTAACAGACAGAGCGTGGGCCATCTCAGAAGATGAGAGAGCTCCTAAACCTGGCGTGATTAGTTTTTATGGGCTGGGTAATTTCATAGGCTAATGAGTGGGAGGATTATTCCAATTATTTGGGGGAAGGAGTGGGGATTTCCAGGAACTGGGCCACCGCCCACTTTTTGGCCTTTTATGGTTGGCCTTAGAACTGTCATGGTGCTGGTGGGTGTGTCATTTAGCTAATGGATTCCCATGAGCGTACAATGAGGCTCAAGGTCTACTGGAAGTCAAATCTTCCATCATCTTGGACCTAGTTTGTTCTAAGCAGTCTTTGTCATGTCCTATGGCTATGTCATTCTTTTAAAGGTTGTACCCTGTCCCCTTCCCTCCTGTTTCAATTGTTTTAGTTGGTCATTGAAAATGAAAAAGGCAGATAAGTAGAACCTCATCAGAGAAACACTATTGTTAAGGAAAACAACACATGATGAGTGATAAAGAGTGAGTGGTAGGGAGTCAAGATGAGCACTCATAATCTATTCATTTCATCTCCAGTTCAATTCCTACAAGAACTTAACTCTAGACCCTGTGGCACCACACTGAAAAATATTACATCTTATCAAAAAACTGTGAAGGTTAACTTTCTGCTAACATTCTTTACTTTTATTATATTAAGGGATTGCCCTTCTCTTCCCAGTATTCATTGACATTACAGCAGGCTCCCTCCTTTTTAGTTTAGTCTAAGAGTCCCAGACTCTAGGAATGGGGACATGGAAGTGGAGGGGCAACTCATCCCACTATAGATTGTTATGTAATCATTAAATTAAGAGGGGGAAAGGCAAGATAAAATTATAAATGGGAGCATGGACGACTTGCTACCACATTTTGTTTCTACTTTTCATTATGTTCCCTAAATTTTCTACAAGAAGTAAGTGGTGTTTTACAATTTAAAATTTTAAAGAATTCTAAGGATAAGATATTTTACTAATAATTTCATTCTTAGCGGCAAAAGTTTAACCCGGGGTACCTTCCTTGATTCAACAAACTGTTAACTGCTACCTTTGCCAGGCAGAGTGTTGGATAAAAAGCTGAGGAAGTCATGGCCCATGATCTCAAGGAGGTCACAGGCATCTGAAGGAGAAAGAGAATGCTATGGATTCAAGTGGTGGTCACAGGGGGTAAGTCTTGCAACCTAAGAATGTGGAGAGCACAGCAGGCGCACAAGAGTTATGAGTTCTGCCTGGATTAGGAGTGTGGGCTTCACAGGGGGCTTCACAGGAAAAGGAACATTCAACTGAGCTTGGAAAAAAGTTTCGCTTCCCTGTCTGGGGGTAAATGATGGAAGAAAATTCCAAGCAGAGAGAATAAAACGAAGAAACATGATCAGGCTGGGAACTCATGAAGGTACACGATAATCAAGAAAAGGACGATGAAGCTGTAAGCACATGGCAGCTCAGAGAGAATGGCAGGCAGGGAGGACTTGAATGACCAGCCAGAGGTAAAATCATAGGATTTAGGGATGGATTAGCCGTGGGAGGTAAAGGATAAGGACTGGAAAGTGACTCCAATTTCTGTAGTTTAGGCAAGACTAACTAAACCTAACCTTAGGGTGAGTTAGGGGGATAGTGAGGCCATGAACTAAGTCAAGAAAATAGGAGAGAGGAACTGGTTTGGCAGAGAGGGGAAATAGAAGATAGGAACTTATTCTGGACATCTGGAGTTTGAGCTGCCTCTACAACTGACACCCACGGAGTAATGTCTAATTCAGGAAAAGAAATGTGCTGCTGGAACCCAGGACAAAGAATAAAGGTTAGAGGCTGACATTTGGGAGTAGAGGTTATTGTCAAAATAATGGGTAAAGGTAGGAGAATAGAAAGAGCCTCCTGACCATTCTCCCCTGTTCCAGATCAGCCTTCCCCACTCCCATCCTAATCTGTTCTCCATATTGTAGCCCCGGTGAGCTTCCAAAGCAAAAACCTTACTATTTGATGCCGCAGCTTAGAAGCTTTCAATGCACCCAATCTCAATGGTAGTCAGAGAAACGTCAATGGAAAGGACAATGAGATTCTATTTTTTGCCTGGTGGACTGGAAAACATTAAAGATTGATAATATCCACTGCTGGTAAGCACATGGGGAAATGAGCACTCATATATTTCTGGTAGGAGTGCAAATTGCTATGATATTTTGGGACTTTTTTACCATTTTAAAGTCTCATGACTTTCAGTCCAGAATTCTCATTTTTAAGAATCTCTTAGAAACAAAAGCAAGGTACAAAAGGATAGATGTACAAAGGTCTTTATTACTGCCTTGTTTGTAAGAGTAAAGACTTAGAAACAACCAAATGCCTATTAAAAACTGTAATGTTCAAACAAATAATTGGCAATTCATATTAAATAGTAGTACGCAGCTGTTAAAAATTGATAATAATATCTATATATGTTTGGATTTGGATCTAGAAAGATGCTTGTAAGAGATTAAGTGGGAAAAAAAAAGGGTTGCTAAGTTCTATACGATGATTCTATTTAAGAGAAAACAAAGGAAAAAAAGTGAAGTGACATCTCATAATATGAATAGAGTGCTTACTTTTTTACCAGGTTTTATTTTAAGTGCATTACGTGCTACTCATTTAATACTCACAACAATCTCATAAGGTAGGATAGTTATCTCCCCCATTTTACCGATAAGGAAACTGAGGCCAAAACAGATTAACTTGTGCTGGTCACACAGCTAGCAAGTGGCAGGCAGGCTTTACACCAGGCTGTCTGGCTGAGAGCCTATACTCTTGACTCTGCACTATTCTATGATACAAGTTATTACAGAAGGATAGGGTTGGAAATTGTTAATTTTTAAAATACCGTTGTATTCTTGGACTTATTAAGAAATATGTTATATCTGTAATTTAAAAAAAAAGTTCAGTAGAAACATATGGGGAAACAAACTCTGAAGACTTCCGATTGTCCTGACAGCAAAAGTTCATACTTCTTACCTCGGCTTCTTCTTACAAGCAGTATCCTATAGGCCCATTTGTCTAAAACACTGGGTAACTACAGGCTGAGAGCTAGCCAGCTGGGGATCAAACTGCTTGCACGTCTTGGACATTCATTTTATACAAGACAATGGCAATACACGTTCGTTCGTAAAAGTCTTTAAAACTTCCGAGGACCTGGCCTTGTAGAGGGAGAAGTGGGGAGAGAGGAGCTGGGCTTAACCAGTTCACTGTTAATGCTTCAGAACCGGATGGCGCCTCAGAAAGCAAATCCATCATTCGCGAGCACAGAGGGGGCTGCCTTGTTGGGCTGACAGGGAGCAGACTGAGAGTAACAAAGCTCTGGTGCCTTATTTATGTGGCAGCTCACAGCTGCTGAGGATGGGCCTCCTGGTCGCCCAGAGCTGGCCAGCCCCTCAGGAGGTCGTTCTCAGGCCCTCAGGCCCGCTGAGCTGTGGTCACCTGCAGCCAGGGATGCAAGAAAGGGACCCAAAATGAACACCCAGAATGCTCTTCCTCGGAGACCGCAGGACTAGCTGCCTCCTCGCAGTCAGGTCAAACCTCAGTTCCACCTTCTCAGAAAATTGCCCACATCAGAAAGAGCAGTCCCTCGTGCTCTCCTCCCCCTCACTCTGCCCCATCCTTCCTCAGAGCTTATTCTACCTGACCCAGCAGACTCGTTCACTTCCCTCACCAACGCCACCCCCTCCCAGGGCCTCCATGTAGCTTCTGTAAATGGCACCCACTTGAGTCGTGTAACAGGGCAACTGGGCCCCCTCAGCTGAGAGCAGAGGTCCATTTCGATGGGACTTGCTTTGCTCCAAGGCACAAAGTAGGTGTGCACTGCATACCCGTTAAACAGACCAATGTGCTGACTTCTACCACCGCTCCTCTGGGGACTCCAGCAGAAGTCCCTCCCAGCCTTTTCTGTGTCCAATCTAAGCTTTCTCAGTTTGGGATATCGAGACATATATGGACAAACTGCATTACAACAAAGTTTTCTTTTTCACTAACAAATACTGATAATTAATAACTGAAATGATAATGCCAGTCTCACTCATGGGCATTCCAATATGGTTAATTTAAGTGAGTAAGGGGTAGAATTTTATAATGTTCATAACACACACACACACACACACACACAAATACACACAATTTAAGAATACATACATTTATTGAGAATCTTTACTCAAGTATTTTTTCTGTAGGTAGGGGAAGACAGGAAGAGATATGGGGATATACGTATATGTATAGCTGATTCACTTTGTTATATAGCAGAAACTAACACACGATTGTAAAGCAATTATACTCCAATAAAGATGTTAAAAAAAAAATTTAAAGACTTGTAGCTTAAAGAGAGAAGGGAGAATAATGCTAAATTCCTTTCAGAAAAAACATGGGTTTCTCTCAGAGGTAAATCCCTTAGCAACAGCTATCCTGGCTACATAGAGATGAGAAGGAGTAGCCCTTTAGGCAATTCCTATTAGAGAGAAAGAGAGGCATGTCCTGGGGCACCTGTCATCCTGCTTATTCAGAAATCTGCAGGCACAGCTTTTCTTCAGAGTGAATTTCCACCACTTAATGTATTGGTTGCATAACATATTGGTGTCTTTCTCTTGGTAATTTTCTGTCCATTTTCGGACTAGTAATGTCCCTGGGGTTCTGAGTTCTGGTGTAGAGCAGTACTGTCTACCACCCTGCCCCTCGGAGAGACGGAGAGAAGTTTTGTGAGTTTACGGGAATGACTTCCTGCCACAGGGTGCCATCACTGACCTAATGCCAAGACCTGTGGTTTTACACCACTCATCACCTAAGATCCCCATGAAACTGATTCCCTGATAGGCATTCAACAAAGGTCAGAAAACGGGGACCTATTCTGATCTGGGGTTGGAGAGGGTGCACTTGCAGCCCTTGAAGGACATCCTTGATTAAAGACTGAAATACAGTTTCCTGTGGGCAACAGTTGCATGTGGGCAGCCCCTTTTGTTGAACGGGGAACAAAGAACTGCATGGGCATGAGGGTAATTTATCTTCCCCACAATATAGAATGTTCCATCCGTTTTGGAAGTAGATTTATTGACTAGATAAGACTTGAAACATGATTGTTACAGGCTAGTAAAAATGTCAACAGCATCCCCTCTCTTGGTACTGCTGTCCGGTCAGCCCCTTTGGTGGGTATGTGGTGCCAGGGGGCCAGATGCCCTGCATCTGATGTCTCTATATGTTGATTAGTTCCGTGGACACAAACTCTACCAATGATGCCAGCTGTGCATATAGCCAGTTTTGTATAAATGCCAGGGATTGGGATGTCTGGTGACTCTGGATATCAGCAGGTCAAAATACAAGGTCAAATTTTCAAGAATTATTTAAAAATTTTTTTTCAAGTATTATTAAAAATGGTTTCCTGCTATGTGTGTTTTTTGTTTGTTTGTTTTTATTTGTTCAGATCTAGCTCAAGTTATTTGAGGCTCAGATTTCTCTCCTGAATTCCAGAACTGTATGCCATCCGCTAATCGAACATCTCCATCTGCAGGTCCCAAAGGTGCTTCATTCTCAAATGGTCCCAGACCACACTCTTTCCTGACCTCCCGAATCTGCTCTTCCTGTGTGTTCCCCACCACAGTGAAGACATCATGGGGAGTGGTTTCTAAGCCAGAAACCTTGTGTCAACCTTGGGCCCCCTCTTCAACGCACTTCTTGCATCCAATCAGTCAAGTATAGTGAAGCATAGAGTAGAGGTTAAGAGTTCAAAACCTGCCTCTACCACTTCCTAGCTGTGGATCCCTGAGAGAGTAACTTAGCAACTCCATGCCTCAGTTTCTTCCTCTGAAAAACACCATCATCATAATAATAGCAACCACACAGGGCTGTTGTAAAGATTCAAGGAAATAACGAATGTAGAGTGTTGAGAACAGTGCCTGACAAATGGTGAGCACTCAATAAACATTAGTTATTTATCAATCTTGATGACCTCTTTACACACGGCACGTCTTTCATACCCAGCCTTTTCTCTGTAACGTCACTACCACTCCTCCACGGCCCCCAAACCAGTCCTGTTTTCTTCAGACTTCAACTTCACTCTCCTGCCGCCGTTCTCACACTGCTGCCACAGGGATCCTTGTGGGCCCATCCTTGGGTAGGGAAACTGACCATTGCCCGGGTTCACGCTTGGGGAACAGAGGGTAAGGCTAAGAGTGAGCCACAGAAGCTTCATCTTTCTCATTTGTTTCCCTGAATATCATTAAAATTCAATTTTGACAGCTCCAGCTTAAACTATGTCCCAAGGGGCCCACAAAATATGCCAGCAGCACAGCCTTCTTTCAAGTGCACATACCTCGGGTAGCCCCTGTACTGGTAGACTTACCCCCTTCCTACAACCCCCTAATCTTCTGGGGGCTGCCAGGTACTAAATAATGAACTAATTGAGAGCAGAGTCTGTATCATTTATCTTTGTACCCCCCCCAGTATAGTTTAATGCCTGGCCATAGTAGGTCTTCAAAAAGTGTTTGTCTAATGGCTAGTTGGATGGCCGCTATTGTGTAGGTCCAGGCTAACTCACTATTATTTGACAACAGAGCAAGTCAGGGCTCTAGGACAAAGGTGAAACCAGAGGCATTCTGGTTCCTAAATCCTCAGTACACTAGCCTTTCACACACGTATCTATGGAAGGAAGATAATAATGGTACCTGCCTTGTAAACAATAGGTCACACAACCCCACCTGTGTTTTAACATCCTAACCAGGAAGACTAGAGGAGGGTTTGCTACAGGCTAGCAGGAAAATGATTCTGGAAGTTGAAGAGAGCAGCCAACGCATTTATCCATCCAGCAAATATTGGTTGAGTACGTACTATGTGCCTGGCACTGCCCTCATGGGGCCCCAGGACTTCTGAGCTATACAACTCATGGGCTGCTGTTTATGCCCCAGGGGAAGGTATGGGTTAAGGCCCAGTCTAGTGCATATATAGCATCATACAGTATTTGGAAACTCTGATTCCTCTTGATAAAGAAATCAGTTTTCTTCGAAGGAAATTTTTCATGATTATTTCTTCTGACACTTTGTTGATGATAATATGTCCCTTTCAGTTCACACAATGCTTCATATTTGAACAGTCTGACTTTTCTCTTTCAGTCCCACAAAGACACACTCCGATCTTCTTGAGCACCACAACTAAGTAATTAAGAAAAATGGAGTGTCAGACACCACAGAAAAAGTATTCATCTTTGAGGAGAAACCAGCTTGCTTACTGTCCTGGAAAATTGGGTGTTCAAGTGAATAAAGCTCCAGTTAATGTTCTAGGTCCTAAGCTGTCATTGACTCATGTGACCTTTGGTGGGTTGAGTGTCTCGCTGGGCCTCAAATCCCTTCTTCTTAATAGGTAATTGATATTCCCACCCCTGGGCTACGATAAACAAGGGGCCACCTGCCATTTTATGACTGACCACCAGCAGCAGAGAGAAGATTCAGGCCTTGGTTTAGAAATGCCTAGGGGTTTGAAAGGACCTAAAGATTGTGGAAGAAAAAATGGCTTTTATTTATTTATTTTTAAATTAATTTTTATTGGAGTATAGTCGATTTACAATGTTGTGTTAGTTTCAGGTGTACAGCAAGGTGAATCAGTTATGCATATACATATATCCACTCTTTTTTCAGATTCTTTTCCCATATAGGTCATTACAGAGTATTGAGTGGAGTTCCCTGTGCTGTACAGTAGGTCCTTATTAGATCCATTTTACATATAGTAGTGTATATATGTCAATCCCAAAATGAGTTTTTTTAAAAGATCTCTTGGTTTTCTGTAGGGAAGGAAGGGTTCTCCTCTTCTCTTCTTGCATACATCTTTCTTGTCCTAAATTCTAAGTATTTTATTTAAAATGCTCTGAGTAAACCCTCCTCCACACCCACATACATTCAATTACTATTCATAAACTGCTTTGAGTATTTTGCAGTGGAACCAGTAGTACCCATGGAACTCCCATACTCCACAGAGGTTCACTGGCTATTTCACGGCAGTATTGAAGAGCTGTCACACTTGATGATGAATTTCATAGTCCTCTTTTCAAGAATACATGTCCAAATTTTCTGTTTTCTGTCATACAAGAGATTGCTAACCGTGGTAGGTATCTAGAAGATATTCTTTCAAAACAATAAATCCACCAATTAACTTTCCAAAGATTTAATTCTCTTTATTCTTTTCAATCTCCCCCTCCTTGAGAGAGGAGTATTTCAGTGATGAATTTAAAAATTGCTTTTTAAAAAAGAGAACATTTTGAAAACAGATGTCTAGAAATATTTCCATGATTATGTGGTCTTGTTGTCTGAAAACACTATGCCTCACTTAAAATATTCTCTTATCTGCTCTTTTTAAAGATTTGCATCTATTTTCAAATCTTCCAAATAAAGACATTCAGTAGGGTTTGAACCTATTTGTTAGGTGAGTGTGAGATGAACCTATTTGTTGAAAGTTTAGGACCTTGACATCAGCTGGTTAGTTTAGAAGAGCAACTGATTGACAAGGTTAAGGTGGAAATGCATTATCTGAATGAGATTATAAACTCATCTGCAAAATTAGTAAATGGGATTGGAAAATAAAAGAATGTCCTAATTCCATAAGCATAGTCAAGGATGCACTTCTTTCTTTTGGATCTGCATATCCTTGTGAGGTATTTTTTTCAGCTACAATAGCCATTAGAATAAAATATCTAAATAAACTCAACTTTGAACCCGATCTTTAACAAAGTGTTAACAAAGATCTTTAACAAAGTGTTAAAGCAAAAATTTTAAACTAATGAAGCATATTCAATCACATTGCTTTCACTAAAATAGAATAATTCTTAGTAGGAATAAAATATTTTTATATCATTAGTAATATAAATTACTTATAATTTATTTCCCTTCTTAACAGTTAATTTGTTTCTTATTTTGTGTATCATAAAATGTATATAATATATTGTCATAGTGTTATGTGTAAATATTTATGAGTAAACATATTTTGTATGATATGCTCAAAACATTTTGCTGATACAAAAACAAAAAATTTGGAGAATGCTGCTTGTATTAGTTTTCTGTGGCTTTCTAACAAATTACCACAAGCTTGGTGACATAAACAACAGAAATTTATTCTCATAGTTTTGGAGGCCAGAAGTCCAAAATCAGCATCACCAGACCGAAATCAAGGTATCAACTGGGATTTTATGGGACATCTGGTGAAACTGAAGAAATCCCATTATTATGGAGAAATCAAAGAAATGTCCAATTCTAGAAAAGGTTCTCAATGTATTTTTCTTAAACTCAAAGTAAAACCAAGGACAGATTAAACATGATTGACAACAGTGAACAATAATGAAGTACCCACTATACACACACACACACACACACACACACACACACACACACACAATATATATATGATTGTTGGGATCTTCCCATTTCAGTTTAGTAAAGGAGTGGTTGTCAGACTTTAGCATGTATCAGCACCCTGGAGGGCTTGTTAGAACAAAAATTGCAGAGCTCTACCCCAGTAGGTCTACGGTCGGCCTGAGAATTTGCATTTTTAACAGGTTTCCATGAAATGCTAATGTTCCTGGTTCAGGGCCAAACTTCGAGAACCACTGCAGAGCATTTATTGAAGGCCTACAGCGTCAGATACAACGAACCAGGAGCTAAGGGCACAATATGAATAAAACAAGTCCCAGGGCTCAAGGAGTCAATGGGCCAAAAACACGTAACATAGATCATTTTACTATAGAGCAGATGTCTGATAATCCAGTATTTAGTAACCCAGATACCCCAATGGTTCAACTTTAGTCAAAGGTAGAGTAATACAGAACGTCTTTACCTCCCGTGATCTTGGTAGTCACAAGGTGATTGTTAGGATGGATTTCCTTAACTGGCCAAGTGAATCTATCATTAACTCAAAAATCTCTTGAGAAATACAAAAGAAGAAATTCCTAAGTACAATAGCCTATCCTCAACTACTGTTTATAATGTTTATTCAATGTTGTGAGCCAGTCAACAAAATATCTATAAGCTAAACTGATCTCCATCAGAAGCATACGTCAAAACATCATAAAGAAGGCATCCAACGTTCTCCTACAACATCTGTATCTGCTACTGCTTCAACTTCAGGTGCCCCTGAGTCACCTCTGGATGGAGATGCTGCTAGAGATAATGCCGATGAGTGAGCATTCGACATCATCATTCAACAAGCATCGTCATTCGACAAATACTTACTCTGCACAGTCTGATCTTGTAGTTAATGTTGTTCCAGTGGCATGTGTAGCTGTTACCAAATTTACAGCATTGATAGCGGTTTAAAGCCATCTTTTAAAAAGTTTACGTAGTGCCTTATATGAGGCTATGTTTTGAACCTCCCTCATACTAGGGTGTGGTTGTGTGATCAAATTCTAGTCAACAAAATTAAGTGGATGTATTGTGGACTCCTCCAGGTCTGACCCATCAACAGCTCCAGTGCATAATACTAACCCTCTTCTCATCACCAGCTGAATGGACAAGTCACTGAGGCTCTAGAAGAGCCACAGGATGGAAGGACCCTGAGTTTCTGAATGGCTGAGTAGAACATCTCCTCACCCCTCCCATCTGAATAAGAAACACACATTTTATTGTATTAAGCTATTGAAGTGTGGGTTTTTTTTATACAGCAGTAAGCCTGCCCTTACTGGTGAGTATTACTACTACTATTCATAAAGTGAAAGTCTTAGAGAAAGCAAGGGATATGAGTTCAATTACATGTATAAGTTTGTTTTAAGTTTCATACTGATAAAAATAAGATACTCGGAGATGTCAACAGAATAATGTCTATTGGACCGGAAAATCAAGCATGGTCCCCTCTGCATTGCTGCTTCAGCAGAGATAAGCACTGGTTGCTAGGGCAAGGGAGAGGAAAGAAACCCAAATCTGAGACCCCAGGGTGACATTAAATTAACATATGATGTGATAAATACAATTTTTAGGAGAATCATAATATACTGGAAAAGCATCTTAAACAGTGATTCACTTAACCACACCTGAAAGAAATCTAGCTATTCAGACCATAAAAATCATAATTCAGAAGCAATTATTTGCTTGATCATTGACCATGATTACAAGACCACCACACACTGGAGGAGACAGAACAGCTTCTAAACCTCTAGCCTAGAAAGTCCGAGCCTAGAAAGTCACAGATGTCTCCCTTTCACTCACACTCTCCCACCTATTCTTGCGTGAGAAAACAGAGAACTCAATACCACAAGGTGACAAGTCACTGCGGTAAACATAGACCAAAGCTGACTGCGCTGACAACAGGCAGAGGGGAAATCTGTAGCTGACATCTTAGCAGTATCACAAAGCATCAGGCGTTGTCATGACCCTGATGCTGCGTGATGATTCCCTGGAAGCTCTTCAGGGCACTGGGAGAGGGGAGAAATCAATGGTCAGGTCCTAATCCAGGATCAGCCCCAGTTTCTTCCTCATGTCAAAGTCACTTGGCTGATGAATCATCCAGAGCCAAATGCCCAGTCTGTGTTTCTGGGAATGAAAATCAATACTCTTGTTAAGGAGTTTATTGTCTTGCCAGGGTTGGGGAACATGGGTATTTCCAATGCTTCTCACGGCTTCATTGCCTCTTGCCTTCCCAACCTCCACACAACTGTTTTTCTTTGTTTCTGACAAATACAAAGAGAAAGAAGCTACTTCTTAAATTTCAGCTTCTATTATGTGAACATCTGTGAGCAAATAAACTGTGAATGTGGTTTCCGTCCCTTTCCCAGCTTGGGACCCCACATTTCACTTCCAACCCATTGAGGCCCAATGCACCTGGCAGAGATGAGTTGGTGCTCAGTGGGGTGGCTTTAAATCCATAAATGATTCAAAGGCAATAAACAAAGTAAGGATTTCAACTCTTTCACTGAGGGAGGAGACTGTATTTAGGAGATTATCACCTTAGGCCACAATTTAGGCAATTAGTTTTTGATCTCAAAAGAGCTGATAATGCAGGGATGACATAAATTTTTCCTTAGAACAATCCCTGTCATTTTCTATTTTGAGTCCATGTTAGTTATCACTAATAGTGCTCTAGGAACTTAACCAAAATGCCATACTGAAAATTCTGGTAAGCATTGTAAATATAGACAAATATAAAGTTTAAGACAATATAGCATCTTCGTCCAAGAAAATACATTTCAAATAACCTATACAACTTGGATGCTTGGGGGCAGTTATTCTCCATGCTTGGGGGGAGGTAGGCTCCCAGGGCCTTCCTGCACAAACTGACGAGCAACAGAGGTACTGGGGACACCCTGGTCTGTTGGGGTCTTGTTATCTTTCCTTTATTTTAAGATAAACGGTTAAACCAAAAAATAAGTCACCCTAAATGCTTGTAGATTTAGTGGGACTCACTCCCTTGCTTCTCAGGATGCTAAAGCAGACCTGAAAGAGAGACACTGGGCTTTAGATAAGATAGTACAAATAACCCATTTCTGAAGATGGTCAGCATCAGGTAGCAGCCTTAGGGGTTAGATCCCAATTACCCACTCCCATTGATTTTAAAGCTTCCCTTAAAAACAGATACTTTATTTAAAGAGCTATGAGTAAGAATGTCCCAAATTCAGGAGTGAGAATCTCCCAATTCATTCTTATTTGTACTTAGAGCGTCCGAAGGCAGTCTGGCCATCTCGGGCTTGGAAAGATGCAGGATTCAGCAGGAGGAGTCTGGCAGCAGAAAAGCACTGGGACCCTTGAACACCATCTCTGCTCTCAAGCAGTGCTCTTCTAGTAAGAGCTGTCTTTCTCTTGGTTCCTTCTGGTTGGTCTGTTCACAAATGTGGGGGGTCACACTCTCCACTTGGGTACACACAAAAGTTACACACCCTTGGTAGAATCTTTACACATAATTCCTTTTGGGTAATGACTGTAAAAAAAGCTCTGGGACTGTTCATTTGTTTTTTCAAGCATTCATTTATTAAACGCATAGACTTATTAAACACATAAGACATACGGCTCCAAGCCAAGACTACTCTTTGTGCTGAAGATAGATCTGTGAACAGACGAGAGCCCTGCTCTTACGATGCCTGCATTCTAATAAGAAAAATAGAGAACGCAAAACGAGTCGATAAAGTATTGCTGATTGCGATATATACTATAAAGAAATTAAACAGAATGCAGAGATAGACAGTAACAGGGAAGACTTACTTCAGATGGAGCATTCAGGGAAAGGTCTCTCTGACATTTAAGGTGACATTTAAGCATTTAAGACTTGAGGCAAGAGAAGGAGCCAGATATGCAAAAGCCAGGAGAGGAGCATTCCAGACGGAGGGACAGCAAGCTCCAAGGCCCTGAGGCAGCAGAGCACTGAGCAAAGGCCAGCAGGCCTGGAGCAAGGCTGGAGAAGAGACCAGAGCCCAGACCTGCAGGGGGCGAGGACCCCCAACCAGGCGTGCACAGTGTATTTCAAGGCAGTGGGGAGACTGAAAAGTTTTAAGCAAGAAAGTGACACAGTCTGATTTATGTTTTCAAAAGCTCTCTTAGGCTGCTGTGTGGAAAATGGATTGGACAGGGTAAGAGCGGAAGGATGTTACGCTAAGATGCAAAATAAGTTAAAACGTGGTCTGTGCGACCAAAGAGTTCACATCTGATGTGAGTCAAAGGCACGTGAGTGAATGACTGCAGCGGGGTATGCGTGCCCAAGGCACCAAGGAGGAAAGGTTGCGTTTGATCCCGTCACTTATCGAATTAAGCCATGTTAAAATAAAGTCAAATGGATGTAGAAGACATTACTTTGTAGAATTAAGACACTGAGTTTGTGCAAAAATTAGTACAACTTGAAAACCACTGAGCATTTCCTCAGAAACTAAAGACTCTATATACGGAGGCACAGGAGATGGGGCTAGTGATTCCCGACTCAGAAAGAGCTTGTTTCAATAGTTTATTTGGAAATCTTTGGTTTGGAACAGGTTCTCTTCTGAAAAACTGTAGCATCAAGTTTTTTTCTGAGTATAGTAAACTTTCAACGGAATCCCTGCATCGGTGATGACTATCGAAAAACAGCTCAGTACACAGAAGGATTCATCCCTCAGATCTGTCAGGCCCAGGAGTCTAGTAAAGATGACTAAAATCATTTTCTATTTTTTTCCCTCTGGAGTTTGTTTTTCTGTCTTTATTAAAGTTGCGGGGGTGGGTGTTTGGTTTTGTTGTCGCTGTTTTTGTTTAAGACAAGACACCAGGCGGGTGGCACAGCGCCGGCCGCTGAGCAGGCACTTTGGTGCCCGGAGGTGCAGATGGCGCGTGGTGACCTAGAGGCTGTCCTCCCGCTTCCCCACTACGGAGGAAGAAATCTAAAGTGATTTTTCTATCTTCGGGAGTAAACAGCGGTGGAGCCTCTCGTAGGTCCAATTGAGCAGTGAGGCTCTGCGTGGCATGCGAGCAGAGATGGGAGGTGAGAGGGGAGCTGTGGGAACTGGGAGAAAGTTACAAAATGAGAAATTAGGAAGGGAGGATGCCCACTTTCTTCCCCTCCCCCCCTTCCCCTCCTACAGCGAGGAGACGGACTCTGGGTGTGGCCAAAGGACCTGGCAGCAAAGCAGAGGAGGGAGGGGGCTGGAACCAAGGTGGCAGGATGAAGTCTTCCCCTTCCTTCCTTCCCCATCCTTACCTCCTGGTGCCGGACACGCATTGTGGAAGCCACATTCTGGGCATCGCTGCCTGTGCACAAAGCCAGTTTGGCTACTTACTCACTGGATAGTCTCCGCTTAGCAACTTCTCTGATCTTTAGTTCCCTCACCATCAAGTGAGGACAGCACTCCTTCTTCGGATGGTTTCGAAGATCAAACAGGAGGTGATCTGACTCTACATCTACTCTCCCTTATCTTCCTTACCCCATTTGGGAATCCGTACTGGTCTCCAGGGCCCGGAAACTGATCCTCACAACGGGGGCGGGGGGGCGGGGGGGGAACATGGTTGCAAAAGGAGAGGCCGTGTGTGCTGCCTGCTGGGTGGACAGCGGTGACATAGAAGGGAGAAACACGTTTAAATTAGATGCTCCTAAGTCAAAGATTGCCCCTTGTGCTCAGAAACCACAGATCTGCTCCCAGCTCTCCAATCATTGTTCTGACATTAGCATCTGTCATTTCAGTTCCCCCCAAAGCAATTTCTGCCACCTAGTTATCTTACGTCTGATAAAGGATGAACAGATATTCATGCCTTTGCCGACTTCCTTTCACCTTGCAGTGACATTCTAAAAATTCCTCACTATTGATAGTTTTTAGAATGGGCATCAATATAAATCCTTCTTCAAGAACTCTCTTCTTGTGAGTTCATTTGATTAACCATCACTCTTTTCATATTCGTTCTGCCAGTGTCTGCAGTAATTTACAAAGAAACATAGCACATGATTGGAATCCTGTAACCGGAAGAAATTTTCCACCTATAGTACAATGAAGCATGTATCTTTCAGAGGTTCCCAGGGACCTCAAAGTATTTCCATGTATCTTTAGCCTCAGTTCTCCTGGGGTGCATTATCCTCAATTAACTGTTCAATCTCACTGAAGTCATGTTCTAACCTGGTAATGCTTATTCCCTTTTCTCTGTTAGCTGCACAGACTAATGCAGTGGTTAAGAGGGTGGGGCTGAGAACTGGACTGTAGGAGTTTGAATTTTGGTGCCACCATTTACCAATGATCCCGGGCAGGTTACTAGCTCTGTAAAATGAAGACAATATTAACATCTATTTCATACGGGTTGTTACGAATTAAAAAATTAATTGATACATGTAAAATGTTTAATATGATGCCTTGGCACCTACTAAGCTCCCAATAAATGCTAGCTATTCTTATTAGACAATAAGGTGAAAAGCTTTGCATCCCCTCCCAAATATGGACAGCTGCATAAAGCACAAGAAAACACTGCCTACGGTCCCCTGCCAAAAACCTCAAATGATAAATGATGCTTATTTTGAATGCTTGATTCAAAATGAAATTTAAATGTAGGTTTGTAAGTATCCCAGACAAGGATCTAAGCAACGTGCGCTCTGGAAACAGCTAGCCAGGACGGCCCAGCTTGGGACTCTCACCTTCTGCCCTCGCTACAAGAGATGAGAACGGCAGGCCAAGGTGAGCTGGGAGTGCTTCCTCCCTGAGTGACAGCTGGTGCTGTCAGAAGTCGTTACTGCTGGTGCGCACAGACCTTCTGGCAAAGCCGGGCAGAACAGAAGAACTGCAGTCTCCCTGCCCACCTGTCAGCCTCGTCTGGGAACAGCAGAGAATCTGCTCTTTTCTTCCTTCAAAGGCTCCAGTAAGCCCCAGCGCCTTCATTAATGCTGTCTCCTCAATCCCAGCCGGCCTCCTCACCCTCCCCGAACACATATTCTCCAACCTATTCTTCCAAGAAGGGGATTAGCCCAATTAATCTCTGGACAAATGTCAAGGAGTCTGGGGGAGGGGCCACCTTTCAAGTGTCGCCTCCCCAACAGCAAATAAGACCAGACGTGGACCGATGCCGCGTGGCGCACGGGTGAGGCTGAGCAGCTGCCAGCACAATGGTACCGAGGTCCCCTTAATCTCAGGCTGGGCTGCCGAGGGGCTCGCTTTCGCGCCAGCCCGTCCTGACAGACCACAGCTCTCCTCCCACCATCTGGGATGTGAGCTGTGACCAGAAGGAACTGTGGGATGAGAAGCCATTTGTGAGGCAAGCACTGCCCTCCTCTCATCTCCCGTGTCTCTGCATCGTAGGCTTCTGTCGTCCTTGTCCTTTTCCCTCCCACTTCCCCACCCTCATGTCAGTACTCACGTCCAAAGCGTCCAAAGCGTGGTCAGAAAACAGAAAGTCCTAGGTTCAAAGTAAGGATGTGGAGAAGGCAAAAAAAAGCCATTGTGAAGGTAGCTGGCAGGATGGGAGTGGATTATTTTCCTCCCAAACCATAGATTTCATTGGCCTAATTCACAGAATTTGGGGGGAAAGTCCTGGGAAAGAAAAGTCTTTTATTTGCTCTAATCCCCAGAAAGACCTCACGAATAGCCAAGGAAGTTATGTTCTTGTAAGGATTCTCTGGAATAGAGGCTTGCCAATCACTCTGTAAGGTCATTCCAACATTTTAATTTATAAGGCATTCTCCCTCTCTTTCTCTCTCTTTCTCTCTCTTTCTCCCTCTCCCTCCTCCCTCCCTCCCTTTCATTTTCTTTCTCTCCCTCCATAGCCAGCAAAAGCTGGCTTAACCAGCAGGCTATTAAACAGCACTTCCACATGCTCCAGTCCAATGATTCGGTAATTAATTTTCATAATGATGATCTGGAAGGATTTCTAGAGCCCCCTGGAAGATCCCAGAATTATCTCTACCCTACTGGTTTTGCATATGCTTTGGGCGGAAGAGACAGTCTTGTGTCCAGTCCTGGCGGTGCCACTTCCTAGCCATGTGACCTTGGGCAAGTAACTTAACCTCTCTGCCTGTCACCGCCTCCTCCTGGGGATACAAAGTTTATTAAGAAAGGTAACAGTTAACACTTTAGTTCCGGAATGTGTCCTGTAAACCAGATACTGTGCCAAATGACTTACCTGAATTATCATATTTAACCCTCACAACAACTGCTGAGTTGGTATTAAGTTTATTTCATTATAGTCTAATTTATTCGATATAGTAATGCATGTATGACACCTATATTGACTATATCTGGTTAATATAAAAACCTCACTTCCTGACCGTCAGATTATAGAGCTGGTCTACTTCAGGGTTACAATTATTATCCAAAACTCTTCTGTTCAGATTTGCTTCTAAAATCAGAATTTTTTTTTGGACTTTTAGAAAGGTAAGATAGCTCATATAACAAAGATGACACACTGGTTTGGGGCATCCTGTAATTGAATATGTTAAAATTTCTGTAATAAAATATATGAATATTCTCCCTAAAGAGGACAATAAAGAGCTTCACATCATCTCAAAACAGGTTTTGTTGCCAAAGTAGTTCAGGACAGGTAAAGTTTTGCCACCAAGTAAGTTATGGAAAGAAAAATAGACTTCTGCTGTTTTTGTTTGGATTTCAGAATTTCAGATAAGGAAGGGATTGTGAACTTTCCTACACAACAACACTTGATAAAGAAGCAAAATTCTAGTCCTGGTTCTGACAGTAAGTACTGTGTGATCTTGAGCAGATCACCAAAATTTTCTGGTTTCAGATTCTTCATCTACAGAATGGGGGACTGCTATTGCCTCCTAAGTTATGTAGAAGTAGCTATAAAGGTGAAATGAGACAGGATTTGCCAAAGCATGTTGAGTAAGTGAAGTATGTAGCAAATTCAAGCTGGTTATTACCTTTACAAATTATTTTAAAGAATATTATAGTTCTGGATTTTTTTTTAAACATCTTTATTGGAGTATAATTGCTTCACAATGGTGTGTTAGTTTCTGCTTTATAACAAAGTGAATCAGCTATACATATACATATATCCCCATATTTCCTTCCTCTTGCGTCTCCCTCCCACCCTCCCTATCCCACCCCTCTAGGTGGTCACAAAACACTGAGCTGATCTCCCTGTGCTATGCGGCTGCTTCCCACTAGCTATCTATTTTACATTCGGTAGTATATATAGTCCATGTCACTCTCTCACTTTGTCCCAGCTTACCCTTCCCCCCAACCCATGTCCTCAAGTCCATTCTCTACATCTGTGTCTTTATTATTCCTGCCCTGTCCGTAGGTTCTTCATAACCTTTTGTTTTTTTTTTAGATTCCATATATATGTGTTAGCATACAGTATTTGTTTTTCTCTTTCTGTCTTACTTCACTCTGTATGACAAAGTCTAGGTCCATCCACCTCACTACAAATAACTCAGTTTCATTTCTTTTTATGGCAGAGTAGTATTTCTTTGTATATATGTGCCACATCTTCTTTATCCATTCAACTATCAATTGACACTTAGGTTGCTTCCATGTCCTGGCTATTGTAAATAGTGCTGCAATGAACATTGTGGTACATGACTCTTTTTGAATTATGGTTTTCTCAGGGTATATGCCCAGTAGTGGGATTGCTGGGTCGTATGGTAGTTCTATTTTTAGTTTTTTAAGGACCCTCCATAGTGTTCTCCATAGTGGCTGTATCAATTTGCATTCCCACCAACAGTGTAAGAGGGTTCCTTTTCCTTCACATCCTCTCCAACATTTATTGTTGGTAGATATTTTGAGGATGGCCATTCTGACCAGTGTGAGGTGATACCTCATTGTAGTTTTGATTTGCATTTCTCTAAGGATTCGTGATGTTGAGCATCCTTTCATGTGGTTGTTGGCTATCTGTACGTCTTCTTTGAAGAAATGTCTATTTAGTCTTAAATTATGCACTACTGCTTCCTGTTTGACGGCCATGGTGTTGCTTCTACAGGAAGGGATCCCACTTAAATCTCTTTCTTGCATGCATCATGGTCGTTGCTTCTTATACATCAACAAAGATCAGCACATGCATGATGACTGCACTACCACGATATTTTTCTGACTTAATCTATAAGAATCCCCTCCGGGAAATAATGACAAGCTGCTGTGTCAAATCGCTACAGTCACTGAACACCCCAAAGACCTTCTGTGCTTTGAAGAAGCAAGAGTCAGGTTGTTCCTAACCTGATTTCACAACTTCTTAAAAATCTGCCTATGTCTCCCTTTCTCTAGGGTCTATGGAGAAGGCACCAGCCTGGGAGTCTGACCACCCAGTTGTTAGTCCCACCTGGCCTCTAACATTCTGTGTGATCTAGGACAAGTCACAGCACCTCTCTGATGTGCTCCAAGTCAGCTGAGCCTGGTTGCATTTTAGACACAAAGAGAGGGCTTGCTGCTGCTGTTTGGTGTCGCCCAACAGATGTTCTTCTCACAGGCTCAGACCCTGGTTGTCCCTGCCACACACCCTCGGCTGGCTGGTGCTGTCTTTGCACTGATGTCAATCACATGCTGCAGATGTCAGCCCAGCTGTGACAGCTGAGTCCAACGCCGCCCACAGCCAAACCAGTGCATCACAGCTGCCTGCTTTCTCCTGGCCGTGAACCTCCTCAGAATCCCGGGGCAGAGCCCATGACCTGCTTCCCTCTTTACACCTCTTTATGCCCTTTCAGCTTGAGGAGTCTTCATGGCCGGGCGATTTGTCCCATTAGCCATGGTTCTACGAAATTAACCGTGCATGTTCTCCAGTGTCCATGGCAACCTTTCCTCCAGGGAGCAATTCTAACTATAAGCAATCCTCTTTTGATGTTAACTTCTGGAAACAGAGCCTCCCCGGCCACTAAAATGCAGTTGGGGAGGGTGTCTCATAAGAGAGCAAATGTCCTAAACATTCCCTTCCATAGAGAAGGAGGACACACCGAGTAACCTTGACTGTGTGATAAAGCTAGTAATTCTCCTCAATGATTGAAGGGCATTCTGTGGTTTAAAACTCCCAGGTCTAAGGCACGTATGAGAATCGCAGTGTAACACAGAGAAAAAAAGCACTGGACTTGGAAACAGAACTTTCTCTATCCTCAAGGAAGCTGCACTCTAATAGAGGAGACGGATAGATGAAACAGATTATTATATCGCATTACTACATTTACCACATAAGATAGTATGTAAAAGCTAGGATAGTCACAGGTTGCTATGGGAGACATAATGGTGCCTACCCCATCCTGAAGGTCCAGGGAAGGCTTCTTGGAGGAGGCAATATATTAATGTTAAGTTACTTAAACTCTCTAGATCTAAGTTTTCTCATTTTTAGTGGAATTTAGAATACTACACCTATACTAATGGTGAAAACTTCAACATGTAGATACAACTTGCTATAACATTCCAGACTCAAGAAATGATAGCTACTGGTCTCTCATACTGATATCGAAGCTAATGAATGTCCTTTTCTTAAAATTTAATTTAATTTTTATTTTATATTGGAGTATAGTTGATTTACAATGCTGTGTTTGTTTCAGGTGTACAGCAAAGTGATTCAGTTATACATATACGTTTTTCAGGTTCTTTTCCCATATAGGTTATTACAGAATATTGAGTTAGAGTTTCCTGTGCTATACAGTAGTCTTCCGCTAATGAATGTTCTTAAAGCAGAAAACCCTTTTTACCCAAATGTTCCACCAAGAATATCTTGGCTTATGTCATTTCCTATTGGGTTGTTGTTTTAAGACATCCCAGAGTCTGAAGATGGACTGATAATTGTTCTGAGCAGCTTTGCTTTTCAGTAACTTCTGGCAAACAAGTTCTCCCAGGTCAAAGAACAAGCTGTGTTTCTAAATGCATTTTTCTTTCTTTCTCCCTCCCTCCTCACTACCCTGTGTGGAGCTCTTTATGTTCTGGAGGAAATATTTGAGTGTTCAGAACTCGTACTGTGTGGTAGCAGCCCAATAGCTCAAGAAGGAAGCAATAGGTAGCTAAGCAGATCAGGAGCTAGGAGCTAGGGCAGACTGGGGAAATTTTTCACACTAAATCAATTACTCAACAAGTATTCACTCCATACTAGATGTTGTGAAGGATGATAAAGAGTAAGAAATAGTCCTTCCCTCAAGGAGTTTGCGAGATACTTGAAAGACAAGACTAACACAGTTGGAAAAGTGAAAGGGTAATAAAATGCAATGTATAATGAAGTACATAATAACGTGAAATACACACAACTTAATAGTTTAAAGGAAAGCAAAGTACTGAGGAGGACACTGGGCAGCAGGAGGCTTTCAGGCTCTGAGGAAGGAGGATATGAATGGTGGTGAGGAGTAGGTCCTGCAGGTGAGGAGGCACGATCTGTCCTCAGGCCGTGCACAGACCAGCGCGACTGGAGTGCAGGCCTGTGCTAGGTAAGAGAACCACCCTGCAAGGCTTACTTCCGACTCCAGGTGAATCTGAGGTGGGTAATTACCTCACCCCTTGTCTGACTCTGTACAAAACTCTTTCCCAGAGATCTTTAGATCTTACCTAGAGATCTAAAAATAGATAGCTAGTGGGAAGCAGCCGCATAGCACAGGGAGATCAGCTCTTTGTGCTTTGTGACCACCTAGAGGGGTGGGATAGGGAGGGTGGGAGGGAGACGCAAGAGGGAGGAGATATGGGGATATATGTATACGTATAGCTGATTCACTTTGTTATAAAGCAGAAACTAACACACCATTGTAAAGCAATTATACTCCAATAAAGATATTAAAAAAGAATAAAAATACTGTCAAGCCCTTTGATTTTTTGTGGCTCTCTGTGTGATGAGTAGATGCCAGGTGCCCCATTTACTTTACATCCATGGTCTCAGTACATGGTCAGCAGTACTGATGACTTCAGAATCTCCAAGTTGCTCTCTCTCTGCCTCAGATGGAAATGCAGCTGTGCTAAAGCCACTTGGTAGGTTTCTCTGTCCTCATCAAAAAAGAATGACTATCAACCAGTTTCCAGTTGTAGTATGAAAGTTTCACAACAGGATGCAAAGTTATTTGAGTTGGATATTATATGAAAAAAGAAAAAATAGAGTCATAAAGACGCCAAACCTCAGAACAACCCTCAAGTTTTCTCTCCTCCCTCACCTCTTACCCCATCAATGATCAAATCTTATCAATTCTACTTCCACATCACCCTCACGCATCCACCTGTAGCTTCCATTTCAAAGTCACTCGGTTCAAGTCTTCATCTTTCTTCTTTTTTTTTTTTTAATTTTATTTTTATTTATTTTTGGCTCCATTGGGTCCTTATTGCTGCCAGTGGGCTTCCTCTAGTTGTGGCGAGCGGGGGCTACTCTTCGTTGCGGTGTGTGGGCTTCTCATTGCCGTGGCTTCTCTTGTTGCAGAGCATGGGCTCTAAGCACGCGGGCTTCAGTAGTTGTGGCACACGGGCTCAGTAGTTATGGCCCACAGGATCTAGAGCGCAGGCTCAGTAGCTGTGGCGCACGGGCTTAGTTGCTCCGCGGCATGTGGGATCTTCCCGGACCAGGGCTTGAACCCATGTCCCCTGCATTGGCAGGTGGATTCTTAACCACTGCGCCACCAGGGAAGCCCCCACCTTTCTTCTTAACTACCATACAGTATAATGATATATAGATTTGCTATGTATACAATCTATAGTAGTATTATAATAGTACCCTCTATCCAGATCCTCTTCCCCATCTCTAAGTTCAACCAACACAATTTTACCTTTTTTCCTAAACACATAGTCAAATCACTCACTGCTTTGATGGCTTTACACTCTACCCCCCTCCCTACACACACACACACACATACACACACACTCGTTAACCAAGAGTTCATCACTCTCCACTACTTGGTCCTATTTACCTATTCTTACTATTTAACATAAGGGGAGAATTCAGAGGCTGTTGTTCTACTGCTGGTTTAGCATTTTATTTGTCCTTTTTAGAATGCCAACTTCTTCATAAGAAGAGTCTCTGTATGTAAATCAGTGGTAACCTAAGATTCCCTCAGTGTTTTCAGACCACAGACATTTTAGCCTATGATTTACTCCTATGAAAAGAGTCTAAAAATTAAGCCTAAAATTATGGTAAAGTCCAAAGTCTTATGTGGGATTAACGATAATTTAAGAGTATTCCTATCCTGATTCTGAGTAAATTCAAGGTGAAGAATAAAGATCTCAATTTTCTACTTGAATTGAAAAAAAGGGAATCTATCACCTGGCCTGGAAGAGTGGCCAGAACTTGGTGGCTCCATGGATCTGTATAGAATTTCCCAAGGAACCCAGCTTCGGTGTATTGATACATCCAAGTGGTCATCTTTCTGATCTGCTGCATGAGGGTCTAATAACTCTGTCTTTGGAGAGATGTAAGACGTTGACCCTCAAACTCATCCTGCAGTAAGTCATCAATCCAACTGAACTAAAATGAGATTGTAGTAAAACTCCTCCTGATTCTGATGACCCAAGAGGGGGCTATCCCCTATAAAAACAGATTTCCCCTTTCTAGAAAGTCATGAAGTCACCAGAGTATAATAGTAGAAGAAGTATATATGAACTTAGGAGTGCAACAACTTTGATTTAATTGGTAGATTTGTGATGAGGGGCTTAATATTATGACATGTAGCCTGTATGGTCCTCAGTTTCCTCATAGATTGAAAAAAAGAAAACCAGGTATAATTATACCGAACTCTATCAGTTATGGCCTAAATAAGAAAAAAACAAATTACTTCAGTTATTTTTAATAGAGGGAGTTTAATGCAGGGAACTGGTTATACAGGTGATGGAGACTGTAAGCCAAAGAGCAGACAATGGGGTAATCCAGAGGTGAACAAGAGCAGAAAGTTCTACCAACCCGTGGCTGGAGGGACCAAAGGAGGAGAGAGTGTTACTAGAGCCTAGGGGTGGATCCACCAAGTGGAAGCTAGAACTGTGGTCTGCCAGACCCATGGGAACTGGAGCCATAGAGAAGATGCAGCCCAAGGCAGAGAGAGATGGGAGAAATACAACTTCTCTCTCCACCTCACCCTACACCTCCACCAGTGCCTCCCAGTGCCCAGTTCCAGCCAGGAACTAGTGGACAGGAGAGGCTAGGAAATGCAGCTCTAAGATCTAGGCCCCTGCAATACAGAGCAAAGCAGAGGAAGGGCAATTCAGGCTCCAAGACTCCATATAATTACTGTGAGGATTAAATGAAGCATCATATAAAAGCATCCAGGGCTTCTCTGGTGGCACAGTGGTTGAGAGTCTGCCTGCCAATGCAGGGGACACGGGTTTGAGCCCTGGTCTGGGAAGATCCCACATGCCGCGGAGCAACTAAGCCCGTGAGCCACAACTACTGAGCCTGCGCTCCGCAACAGGAGAGGCCGCGACAGTGAGAGGCCCACGCACCGCGATGAAGAGTGGCCCCCGCTCGTCGCAACTGGAGAAAGCCCTCGCGCAGAAACGAACACAGCCAAAAAAAAAAAAAAAAAAAAAAGCATCCATCAGAAGGCCTCATACATAGTGAGCTTTCAATAAAAGTTTGTTTGTTCAGTACTATACCACTGTGCACACAGAGGACTTGATGACGTACAATGTTACAAAATCTATAGGTACAAAGTAACACTGCTTGTTATTTTTATTTTTCAAAAATAGTTACCAAAAAAAAAGGAAAAACTTCAGCAAAAGTGCATTACCACCTACCAAAGGAGAAGCTGCAGGATGTATTTATGATTTTCACAGAGGCGTCTCAGTTAAATTAATTTACTTGCCTATTAAAGTCTTAAGCTTCCAGCTCTTTCTTCTAATGTGATCACTTCAAGCAGAAACCAATAGTCAATTAAATCAGAACAAATGACCAACTGATCTCCAAGGTTGCTTCCGGCTCTACCTTTCTGATTGCTCAATTCCATCAGCTGATAAAATGATGCAAGAATTTGAGGTACCTTCTGCCCTTAGTCAGTTCTGAGTATCAGCTGAATTATTAACAAGAATGCAATTTCTTCCCCAAATTTCAAATACATATGGAGCAAAGTATAAGGCATTTAATTCTCTCAGCTCTGAAAAGGCACTTTTCCAAGATGATTTACTTGAGAAATGCATTTTTCCGTACCATAAGTGGACATTAAAGAGACCTACAGTTTGTCTTAGGTTTTATCTGTCTGTGATATAGACATTTATGTGTTCTGGATATAATTCAGTGTGGATTTCTTATTTATAAACTGATTGGGGAATATCTGGTGAATAATAATGCTCTCTACCATACAGAGTAATAATAACAGGACTTATTTATGTGGCGCTTATAATTAGTGTCTGGTATTGTTCTAAACACTTTATATACATAAACTCATTTAATTTTCCTAACAAATTTATGAGGTAGGAACTATTATATTCAGCATTTTACAGATTTAAAAACTGAGGCACAGAGAGGTTAAGTAACAGGCTTATGGTCACACAGCTTGTAAGTGGGAGAGCAGGGATCTGACCTAGGCAGTCTGGCTCCAGAATCCACGTTCTTAAACAGTACTGTGCTGAGGACAAAAAGACATTCTAACAAGAAAAATGACAAGTCAGACTCCTCTCACTTTTATGCGGATGTCTTTCCTGACTGGCTCCCACCTACCCCTCCAACCTTAATTTGTCCACCAATCCCTCTCGTAATCCTCCAACCACATATGGCTTTCCTTCACCCTCATCCTCACCAAGCTCCCTCCCACAGGATCCTTGCATGTGCTGTTCCCTCTACCTAGTATGCACTCTTGTCTCCCTTTTACCTAGTGAAGCTCTTCCATCCCTCAGATCTCCAAACAAGCTCTCCCTAGCTATTACGCTTGGATCATAGGCTCTCGTGGTACAGAACACCTCCCTTTCCTAGCCTTCTTCAGAGTTATAATCTGACATTTGCTTTACATGATTTGTGTCTGCTTAGCTTCCTGGAATATCCCCAGTGTCTGGAACATAATAGATGTTCAATAAATACTTACTGACTGACTTATAGGTTGACTAATATTTGTCTGCTCCCTGGATTGGGCGCAACATGAAGGAGGAAACCACGTGTGTTTATGCTTCTGCTACATCCAGCACCTAGCTAACTGCCTGACACAAAGTTGATACCTACTGAGCAAACACGTAAACCAGGGCACAGTTTTATTATCTCTACAGCAATTATGGAAGTTTCCTATGACCCTTTTAAAAAAGTAAACCTCCGATCCTGCTAATTTCCAAACAAAAACTTCAATATTATCAGAAGACAGGGATTTCACCACTCTGCCCATGTGGCCCTCAGATCTCACGGAGCAGGCAGAGGCTCAATTTCCGAGGCAGGCTGCAGGGCTCACCTGTCTCCTCCAAGGGTGGCCCACCTCCCCGAACAGGATCTTGGGCACCACATCAATGCAGGTGAGTTCACATCCTCCAACTTGCCATCCTCTGACCCCTCACCCCTCCAAGGTCCACCTTAGACTATCCACATATTGCTAACAACTGTAATTCTGGAAGAAAGAAAAGCAATGACCAAAAAGGTAATCACTTCCCCAGGCAACTTCTGACAACTTACTTTTTTCTTCAGGTGAAAGGAGTGGTAAAGAAGCTCCCTCCTTCTTGGATGGTCCATGGGATGGTGCTCTACGCCTTTGGGACCTGTCACCATTGTCACATCTTCTCCTGAAAGCTATAACCACCTGCTGTCACTGGGCTCAACCTTTCCTCTACAACTGAGAGAAATCAAAGCTGTCTTTCCACCTCAATTTGCAGGAGAGCAATCTGCCTTCCCCACATCAGCAGGAGGCAGAACCTGGTCACTCAGGGTTTGAAACCATCCTTGACCTCTGACCCAAAGGAAGCGCAGGGCTTGGAACTCTGACATCCCAGTTTAGAAAGGTTGCTAACCTCTGGCCTAGAAAGCATGCAGCCACTTCAACCCACTGCCAGAGTAAGTGATTAGGCAGATTCTTGTCATCCCTCCCTCTTCTTTGAGCAAAGACTGTCTTAGAAATAGCTAGACAGATATAGGGGTTGCTAGCAAAAACTAGAATGCAATCTTTTTTTTAAAAGGGGGGAGCTTTAAATAAGCCATACACAAAAGGACAAATACTGCAGGATTCCACTTAATATGATGTATCTAGAGAAGTCAAAGTCATAGAGACAGAAAGTAGAACGGTGGTTGCCGGGGATTAGGGAAGGGGGAGCAGGGAGTTATTGTTAATGGGTACAGGGTTTCAGTTTGTGATGATGAAAAAGTTCTGTAGATGGATGGTGGTGATGGTTGTATAACAGTGTGAATGTACTTAATGCCACAGAACAGTTCATGTAAAAATGGTTAAAATGGCAAATTTTACTTCAACTTTTTTTAAAAGCAGAAGCTTTATAAGGCTTGGCCTGGGCATTTTAATATCTTTTCAATCTTTTCCCACACTTGCTGGCCAGCAGTTCCTAAGGTTAAAACAAACAAACAAATTTCCAAGTCTTTCCTCTCAAGCAATTTCCTTTGTCATATTTCTACTACCCCTCAATATGGGAGCTTTAATATGTTGATTTTCTTGTCAATCAGACTATGTTGTCAATCCAAATAACCCCATAACTCAGTAGTTTCAAATAACAAAAGAAGAAAAAAGTATTTCTTGTTCTCTCTACGTGTCCACAGTGAGTCTATAAGAAGATTTCTTTTCAATTCCATCCTGTCCTTGAGCTCAGAAGTTAGAGGATCTCACAGCATCAAAGGACACGTCATTATATGCTTTATTTGGGGAGGTAAAAAAATTTGGTCATGTCCTCAGAGGAGTAAAACCTTTCAGAGGGAATAAGCCGATCTTTGAGATGTATTTATTCTAGACTATCTGGCCTCAGAAAACTCTGACAAGTTGCAACAGATTTTAAAGGTGCTAGAGACTCCATAAATCCACATTCACGGCCTTCACCCACTGACATGGTGAGTTCAAGTGCAGAGCCCCAGGCAAGACCCCCTGACCACTTTATAACAGCCAGATAAACATTCCTGTCAGAGAAGAGCCACTCCATCTAGGCCCTAGGAAGGACAGGGCAAGCTCAGACAGTAGTTAAGGCCAAGCTATTCACTCAGCACACACCGCTTCTCAGAGGCTGGGCATACATTCAATGTGCGGGACAGAAGTTAGTAGAAGATGTGTACGTGGGGACCCCTTTATATACATACATTCGAATGCAAATTAAAACCTTCATTTGCGGTCCTCCTTTCCTTTCTGTTTACTTTATAGCAATACATCAATGTTAGAAAACTCAGGTATCATCGTGCCTTGTATATTCATACAATACACCCACGTACTGGTAGGCAGAGAAGTGCTGGCTGGCCCTGTCCTGCATTACTTGCTAATGATAGCTTTGGGAAGATTTTCAAGTATCTCCGGCAGATTGAGCAAAATGTTATAACAATCATTAGCTAAAACAGAAAAGGAGCGGTATAAAGTATAAAATCCAATTTTCAGTGTTGACAAAATAGCAGCACTGGTGGTATGAGTGAGCACATGAGCCTATTCAGCCACTATTTAAATTTTTATTGCTATTGCCTCCTTCTTGTGATTAATTGGATTGCATAAAGACATCTCAATCCCCAGTTGTAAAGTCAGCTTTTGCTTGAATTTCACGTATGCATTGGCAAACTCTTTGAGGAAGACTCATTTTTAAAGAAATCAACCGCAAAAAAATTCCACATCATTATAATGACTTGGGTTCAGATTCTAGGAAGGGATAAACCAAGAGACTAAAAAAGAAGCAGAAGTGAATTGTTTTTTCCTGGAAGTCTATAAACCAGAGGCAGTGGCTCAGGGATAGAACCTTGGATTTTAAAGTCACAGATCCAGATCAAACCATTGCTCTATCATCTACTATCTACAAAATAATGCCCATGTCACAAAGCCACAGTAAGTCTCAATTTCCTCACCTATAAAATGAGGAAAACAGCATCTACTTCCTGTTCAGGATGCGACAATGAAATGAGACAATCCATATAAAGCCCTTAGCAGAATGCCTGGAATATACACAGCAGTGATAGTATTTGATAGAATTGTAAGGAAGGGAATTCCCTGACTAAATTCAAGTCATATCTTAAAAGTTGCCTGGGTGTCCAAGATGCAGAAAGACCTTGTGAATCTGACTGACATTGTCTTGTCCAAACCCTCAGCGGCATAATTTTCTGGTTTCACAGGTTACTCACCCGGACATCAGGGGTGACAGACCAAACAGCTTGGCTTTGGTGTCTATCTTGATGTGCACTGAAAGCAGTGGGGTTTGTTTGTAGTGATTATTCTGTTGTTGAACTCCAGGGAGAGCCAGTGGACACTTTGCTAATAAAGCTGTGCCTTTGGCTTCCGGGCTCCCTGAGCATCTCTTAGTGTTTAAGAGAGGGGGGACAGTAACACACCTTAATGCCAACAGATTGATGACAAGAAGGAAACTTGGAAGAGATCAAGTGTTTTCTGCGGCCTCCCCTATGGACTCAGAGCTGTTGTTGCTGCTGTTTTGTAAACAGAAAGGCCTGCATTTAGATATTTACTTCCAATGTCTTTTCCTCCTTTTGACTAATGGTGTCACTATAACATGTCCTTTCGTCTGGCCCAGTAGCCTGAGGAGTCCTCCTCAGTTTCTCATTAGAAAGTAACTCTACACCTTCGGTACTTAGCCTCGTTTTTGAATTAGAATCATCTGGAAGGCTTTTAAAAGTCCTGACACACAGGTCACACCCAGACCAATTGAATCTGACTCTCCCACGCATCAGGGTATTTTAAAGCTCCCCAGATAATGGCAATGTACAGCCAATGTTGACAACTGCTGTTGGACTAAACGACGTAGCTATGCCTGAGTATAACAATACATTGAGAAAACAAAGAAGCCGACATAGAGGTCTGTAATCAGTTAATTCTGAAGATTTACCTGATAAATTGACCAGATAGATGTTGCTGGCAATCAGTTGATATGCACACATGTGTGCACAAACACACACACACACACACACACACACGCCCTTCTGCTTGCCCCAGTTTGCTATGATTTCTAACTGAGAGAGGTATTTCTGCCCCTCTCTCCTCTCAGGAAGTTTACTGTTTGTGCCCATCTCATTCCCTCAACATCATGGTTCAGGAGATTAGGTAACTCCTCACAAAAGAGATAGTGACCTTTGAGATACCAAAAAAAAAAAAAAAAAAAAAAAAAAAAATGGCAGGGAGGAGATTTTCTCCTTATACAGCAGAGGAGGGATGGAGTGGCCAGGAATCGGGTGCTCCCAAAGTCACACGAGAGCAGAGAGGAAATTAGAAGGAGCGAGAACCCTTCCATATTTGCTATGTGAAGCCTTCAGATAAGCAACATTAGGCATCTTACAAAACGAGAAAAGAGAGATTTTAATCTAAACTTGTGTTTTGAGGACTCCAGTGTGATGAAGTTTGCTGTATTCTGGTTTTATTTTTCAGTTTTCAGGCTCCACAAAGATACTCAAAGCCAGGGATTCCCTACATTTCTACTTCAGAGCCACAAGCACATGGATTCCCCAATTCTCTCCCTCTGCTCCAGCTCAGAAGCGAAGACTCTGGATTTGCCTCGCACCTCCCTTCAAACCAGTTTGTTTGCATAGTTTTGTCTGGTTGAAAAATGTCTTTGTATTTTCACGGGCCTAGTTCTTGGCAACAGTGTCTCTTGTGACTGGAGATAAGAATCCCGAGGCAGAGAGAGCCCTTGAACATGGACCAGTTGAGTCTATAGGACTTGGCGTTGGTGGGCCTGCTTCAAAGGCAACAATGGAAGCTGGGGAGGGGGCCCAGCAAGTGTGGTGACTGGGACAGACATCAGCTAGGAATGGCCCGGGACCCCAAGTGGTTGGTTGGCTGATTCAGCTCACATACGCGTAAGTGAAAAACAGCTACTCATAGAAGACAAGGTCGCAGTTTGAACCTATGTGTAACAACAGCCTGTCGGGCCGGAGGAGGTGGGGCGGGTGGGGTGAATTCCCTCCGAGGACCCCAAAGAAGATGTGAGAGTTTTCAGGGTTGGGAGCCAAAGCCCTGAGGGCTTGCAGGCCACAACAGATGGGCATCCCCGACAGTCAACAGCACAACTCTGCATCCTCTTGCACCCCTGCATCTGCTGTCCCTTCCCCCTCTCTGTCACTTCCTTTTATTCTCAGTGCTTTTTCAAGGTTTGTACTCATTAGGCTGAGTTGAGGAAACAGACCAAATGTGTTTTATTTTCAAGGTTTAGAGATGGTCCTCTAGCTCTAAATTCCCTTTAATAAGTAAATATTGGTCTAATTTTATAGACTGTAGACGTATTTCTTACTTTTCTTCTTTTAAGACTAGTATTTCGCCCTCTTGAAAAGGTTGTTCCTCTAGTCTCATTTCTTGCCCATTTCTCCCGTCTGCCAGCTCTCAGTCACTGTAACCAGCTGCTTATTTTAATAATAGTGGGACTACATTTTCTTACCCTATTGGGTGCTAGGTGCTCTTTTGTTCTTTAGTCAATTCCCTCTCTGTGACTCAGTTTCCTCATCTGTAAAAAGGGGTAATAAAAGTATCATCTTAGAGGGCTACTATGAGGATGAACAAGTTAATTTATGTAAAACACTTAGAACAGGGTCAAACAATGCTAGTTATTGTTATTTACAGTATGTTGTTGGCTTGGAAATGTAAGTGGGGTCAGAGGAGAGTGGAGGGGGTAGACAAAAGGGAGACCACAGTAATACTTGAAACTTCTCCTTTATAAATACCGTCATCCCTCAGTATCTGAGGGGGATTGGTTCCTGGGCCCCTGCAGATACCATAATCCATGCATGCTCAAGCCCTTCATATAAAATGGCATAGTATTTGCATATAACCGGTGCACATCCTCTTTTATTCTTTAAATCATCTCTAGATTACTTATAATACCTAATGCAAAGTAAATGCTATGTAAATAGTTGTAAATACAATGTAAATGCTATATAAATAGTTGCCAGCATGAGGCAAATTCAAGTTATGCTTTTTGGAACTTTCTGGAAGTTTAAAAATATATATATTTTCCATCCCTGGTTGGTTGAATATGCAGATGCAGAACCACAGATACGGAGAGCCAGCTATACAATCCATAATTTTACTGGATGAGAAGTTCAAAATCCAAGATGGATATTTTGGATTACTTCCCCATAAGGCCATTAATCACATGGTATTTGTCTAACTTTTAGTAGTTTTCAATCTCCTGCATTCAACCTGGAGAGGCTTGCCTTGTAATTTAGAACCCTGAGTTTAGTGGTTCATTTGCTGGAGGTGCTTAGTGACATCAGAGCCGGCATTGAAGTAAGTTTCTCCACCTCTTGAAGGCTGTGCGTGTCTTCTGACCCACCAACGCCGGAAGGGTCAACTGACTCCCTAGCTGACTGCCTCTGCTGATTAAAGAGACCTTTTATTAGACCCTAGCACCTTCTAAAATGTGCTCCTTTAATCCTTTTTTATCCTCATAATTTATGGTCTGTCCATAGCCTCCTCCACACTGGGTGTTTTCCTGGCCCCTCTCTTAGGCTCACGCCTCATTTTTTAGAAGATGTTTTTTCCATCTACTCTGATGACCAGCTTCCCTCTGCCAGCTGGCCCCAGAGGGCTGTTATCCAAACACCTGGCTGTTTTGATCTGCACACATTTTTCCAGGACTTGTAATAAAGCATTTAAAAAAATACTGGTCAGATGTTCCTTTTCATTTTCTCTTCTCAATGGCTAAGCCAATTGCCCCTTTTTGAGTCCTTTAGGAACATCAAATCTACAAAGAACCACCCTCAACCTCAGAGAAGAGTAGACTATTGATCAGACTCAGGGCATCCAACTTTCTGAACTTTTTTTCCCATCTTAATTTAAGTGAGCCTACAATATTCTTTTCCTGCCTATAATCTTCTATTAAATGAGTATCACATTTTATCAGCAGCCAGATGTGCCAGCAATCCTTCATGCTATGTCTATATGGAGTTTCCCTTATGTTCCAAGCGTGGTGCTAGGAGCTGGGGACAAACCAGACATAGAGTCTGCTTACCTAAAGCTTATAACACCACCCTTGGCCTCCAGATAACTTTGAGAAAAACAGAGAAGTTGTTTTCTATTTTTAATGTCAAAGCATGTGTGACTTTACATCTTAGTTCTGCCACTTCCTATTTGACTTTTGTAGCTTCATTAACTTCTCTGATGCTTTTCTAAAAATGTCCTCTCTCTCTAAAAGGGGTAGTACCATCTACCTTACAGGGTTGTTATATATATCTGATATTAATGTATTTCAGATACAGTGCCTTGGCAATAAATAAATGGTAGGTAATAACTGATTGTTGCCTTCATTACAATGTGTGGTAATGTGTAATCTTAATGAAAAGTACATCTGAATCCCACACATTCTGAGAGTGGTGTACAGGACCGATTCACTTAACTAGTGAATAAACTTAGTTACCAGACAACCAGCTCTGCTGAGTTGCTACTTCTCGTTAGTGACTCTTAAAGTGGCAAAATCTTTGTTTCTTTGTTAAGAAAAAAAGTGTCCATCGCATGATAAAGATAAATGCTTGTGTCTTTCAGTGAAAATATAATTTGGGAGAAAGCCAATGAGCTGTTTAAATACTTCTATATTTGTAATTTTAGGGAATATTTGAAGATCTTAAACATATTCCCTGTAGATACCAATGTTTTGTGATACTCTATAAATCACACGTTATTGTTTTACGATTCTTGTAACATAGAGAGGTTAGCTTTTGCTAAGTGAAAAAGTGAGACATAATTTCCAACCGAAGGAAGTGATAAGACCAGGAATCAGTTGGCAAAATGAGAAATATAGTGGCTCCCACTTCCTCTTCTTTCTCAGAACTTGATGGTTAGGGGAGGAATCAAGGGCTCCACAAACAAACAGGAACTTCTTCCACACACAACTCCTTAAACCTCAGGAAAATGAGCCACTACTCCAGGAAAATGAAATGGAGTTCTAATCTTCTAGCTGCTAAGACACCTTCGGTGGCTTTGTGAATTTTCAGCTTTGGTAGCACAATCATTCCTAGTTGATCAATAGAGGATCAGCTGAGATATTTCCAGGGAATATTTGTCATGGCTGCCATGGAAGTGTGCACTCAAATCCTCACCGAGGATTTAGTTGACTTGTGGCTTCCAGCTCCAAGGCCGTGCTTCCCCGCAGCCAGTTACTGAACATGGTAAGGGGAACAGGAATGAGAGCCAACCCATTCCTGCCCATGGCGGGATTCTTCTAAGAGACACCTTTGCTTAGGAAACCCATCATCCTGGCTGAGACTTTCTTAGAACTGGGCTATATTCAGAAGCCCTACCTATCCAATCCTTCCTTCCTTTCACCAGTGGCAAAGCTGCACTGTAGTCTGAAGACCCTCCCTTTCTGCAACGGCTCCCTTTCTCCCTTCCCCTTTATCTTCATGGGCATTTCCCCCAATAAAGCCCTTGTAGGTCTTATCCCATCTTGGCTGCTTCTCAGAGGATCTGAAAAGACACACAGTTCTGTCCACCAGGTGAGATTCACAAAATAATTGGGTATATTAGCTTCTGGATGACAAATCAATTAGTACTGGTTGCCTGGATCACCACCTCATGAGGGTTTCTGACACTAATTCTGAGCCCCAAGGAAGGTGTGCTACGATCGATTATCAATGTCTGCAATGGGCACAGAGTGGGATGGGAAGGCACATATTTCATGTATTTGTCCATCATGATCAGAGGGCTAGTCCAGGATTTTAAACAGCCCTACACAGGAAATTCAATGCTGTAATATTGAAAAAGTTTCAAAATTGCAGTTAAAATGCAGAACTCTGACTAAATATCGGGCCCTCTGAACTTAACATATTCTCCTCTGAATAGCAAACTAAAAGAGAAGCAAGGTACCTAGTTTTAAGCCTCAGTTTCTTTATTTATAAAATAGGACTTAAATATTTCCTGCCTCCTGAAATGATTATGAAGTTTCAGTGAGATTATACTAGGAAATTTTATAGGATACTATTTTGTAAGAATTCAATAAATGCTAATGTACCACTTGGGACATTAAACCATAATTTTAAGGTGCATATCTTTTTACTTTCATACTGATTAATAGCTTGTTCAAGGCAGCCCGGCATGGCTTGCTCATGCATTTAACTAAGGGATATGACAAACTCAACCAAAGTAATAACATGGTTGGATTCTTCCCTTTCCTTTCGTAATGTGAGAGGGTGACATGCGTCACACTGTTATTAAGTGTTCAGGTCATTTACATAGTGTATAAATGATGGTGAGACAAATAACATTCTTTGAATTATTCAAGGATAGCCCTTTAAAAATATTTTTTCCTCACTGATAGTCTCTCAGGCATAATATCATAAGTCAATAATGACCTTACGGCACTCCCTCTGTACTCAATAGAAAGTTCTCATCTAAATAAATAAACTCTTAGAATTCATAAGGGGCCCTAACCTTAAACTGATAGGACTTCCTTTTCTAAGAAAAGAATAATGTGCTTCTGGTCAGCTCCCTCTCTCAGGTCTTACTTGGGACCTTCATTCCTCTTCACGAGCGTACCCCCTGGCTTGTCCAAACCACTCCCTACACACACACACACACACACACACACACACACACACACACGAGTTCATAAACAGGAACTTCTAGCTTGCCCACTATTTCACTGAGAAAATTAAGCTATCAATCCTCAACTCTCTAAAATGTCCTCCCCATCCCTATAAATGTGTCTACATCCACACCCATCCCCAATCCCTTCCGGGCCCTCTTCCAGCAAGATTAATCCTCCTTCAGGAAGCTTGATCTCTTCCTGTAAGCCAGAATCGGATTCAGTTCTCATTCTTCCTCCTTTAGTTTAGGTTCCTCATTATACCAGCCTCTTACTCAGCATCTCTTATTTTGAAGAGCTTTCTTTTGACCCCATGTCTCCTTCCATCCTGTCTATCCTAGGCCAGTTCCTCATAGCTTCAGGCTCTACTTTTACCTGCCAACTGTTCTTCAAACACTGCAATCTGAGTTGTACTATTACAGCTCAGCCCTCTGAAACCATCCTGGCAAAGGGCACCACTGACCTCATTATCAAATCCTATGGACATTTTCAGTCTTTATCTTACATGATTGCCAGGAAGCTTTTGACACTACTGACCACTCCCTTCTAGAATGTCCTTCACTCGTTTCCATGCCATCACTCCTTCCTTGTACTCTTTCTATTTCTAATATGATGCTTTCTTAGTCCTCCTTGACAACTCTTCTTCCTCTGACCATTCTTTCATAATTCAGCCAACAATTAGTTATCGAGCACCTGCTATGTGTCAGGCGCTCTGCCAGGGACTGGTATGAAATGTTGAACCAGACACAGGCCATACCAGCAGGACCTAAGCATAAAGGAAACAGAGAAGCAAAAAGTCCATTTTACTTAATGTAGTTACCCTAGGAAAGCACATGGAAGGGGCACTTTACCTGGGGAGAGGATTACTTTGGAGGTGGGTCTTAAGGGACCAATAGGAGTTTGCTAGACACAGAGAGTTGAGCAAGAGAATGAGGCAGGGGACAATCCTGACAGAGGGAACAGCATGTGCAAAGGCCTCAAGGTTAAGATAGCATGTGTGTTCAGAGAACCTCAAGTGGTTTAATCTGACTGGTATGTAGATTGCTGAGAGCAAGTGGTGTGAGATGAGGTCGGAGAGATAAACCGTGCCCTGATAATAAAGGCCCACTAAACCACGTGCTTGGATCTCTTTTCAATTTCATCCATTCCTGCTGCTACGGCTAACCTGTGATGTTCATGACCCCTAAATCCATAACATTGGTCAGAACCTCATTCCTCAGCACTGAGGTCACATGTCCAAAAGCCAACCGTACACCTTCATCTGGATGTCTTACAGGCACTCTCATATATGGGAAACAAAACTCATTATAATTTAGCCCTTTCACTGCCAAAACAAACAAACAAACAAACAATAAATAAATAAAGCAAAAAGCCTTATACTCTTCCTTTACTCCTATCTTAATGCATAGCATCACCCTATTAATAAAGCAAGAAACCTGGGGGTCACCCCTGAATTGTCCCTTTCCCTCACACAGTAAACAGGTGGTGACTAAGGTTCCATAAAGTAAACTTTAATATTTCTATTCTTTGTCTCTTCCTCTTTTTTCTCCAGTTCTGGTGTAGTTCAGACCCTGCCATCATTCCTCACCTGAGCAATGGCTCTTCACGCATTCATCTCCCTGCTTCTAACTGGAGAGTGTCCAGCCTATCCTTTACAAAGTGCGTAGAGTGATCTATCTAAAACAGTGCTTCTCCAGCTTAATGTTACCAAAATATCATCTACAGAGTTTACCAAAACATGAACTGCTGACTCTGAGACTCTGATTCAGTAGCTTTGGATGGGGCCTGAGAATTGACATTTCTAATAAAGCTCTCAGGTGATGGTAATGCAGCAAGTACACAGCCCACACACAGAGTCAGACTGATCTAAAACGAACCTGATATGGTTACTCCACTGCTGACATGCCTTGATGCCTCTCCACTGCCTACAGCACAATCTACAGACGCTCCACTTTGGGATTTAAGACCCTCATGATCTAGCCCCTGCCACCCTTGGCCACCTTCTTTTTCATCCCACCCCTCCCCACCACACATGCCATTCACAGCTATTCTGAGCTACTTACAGCTTCCTGAATTTACTCTGCCTTTGTTCATTCTCATAAGCCAGCCCGGAATCCCTCTCACCAGCACCCCTGGCCTCACTGTCCTCTCCCTGGCCAACACTTAATCACCTTTTAAAACTCATCTGTGATGGAGCAACCACCATGGATCCTCTTTAAGCCACCTTCCACCTTGTTCCAAAAGAACTGACAACCATCTCTTCTCTGACTCCACTCTTTCTGTACTTATATTTATCATTAATCCATAAACACTTCACTTTATACATTTATGTAACTGTCTGTTATTTGTCTACTTCACTATGTTCTTCAAGGGTGGGGCCTAGGACTGATTCATATTTACATCCACACATACAACACAGTACCCACTGCCTCACAATTGCTCAATAAATGTTTGCTGAATAACCAAAAATCATAACAATTACAATTTATTAGGTTCTTACGATATGAAAATCACTGTGCTATGCACCATACACACACACACACACACACACACACACACACACACACACACAAATTAATTTAATCCTCACAAGCTTATGAGATAGGTATATAATAATCCCCATGTTACAGACGAGGAAACCAAGGCTTATAGAATTTAAATAGTTTTCCCAAGGTCACAGATCCAGTAAGTCACATATCTAATAAGTGATAGAACCATAAACTGAACCCATGTCTTATTCCAGACTCCAACCACTCACTCCTCTGCCTTCCTGAAGTGTAATTATGTCATCAAATCAGCATGTTGCCAACGATTCCATCTCAATATCACTCAATAGATAGAAGGAATAGATAGAAGGACTATCTATGTTAACTACAGAAGGAATAACCTAAATATGAAAGACTCCACTAAATAAATGCACAAAACACCTCACATGGCTTATAAAGATTTTTATTGCTTTTATTTTCAACATTTTCACTTTAAATTTTAAAATAAGAAATGAAGAATACTAGCAATAAATAGCTAAGCCATCACCCTATACTTTTTAAGAGAAAGCAGAAAGTCCTCTCTAGTAATAATAATTATTATAATGGCATTATTCTACCCTAGCATTTCTCAAAGAAGATTAGCTCTTGGACATGCTCCAGGAAAAATAAACGGTCAAATAAATTTAGAAACTCTGCACCACAGTCTGCCTCCTGAAGATTCACAATGAATGTATGTTAAGAACTTTCAGAAATCCCACAGTTTAGGTTTAAAAAAAAGTTAAATATATTCCTTGAGTGTCCCACACATATTTGAACATAGAATCCTTTAAGAACTAATGCCCTATGTAATACACTGCAGGGAACACTGATTCTAGCCAAGTCTTTTTTTTTTTTTTTAACATCTTTATTGGAGTATAATTGCTTTACAATGGTGTGTTAGTTTCTTTTTGACTTAAATAAATGACATGAAGCTGAATGGCAGACATTCTTTGCAACGTACGTATGCTTTAAACTGAGCCAGGCCCACTCCTGGGCTCCTTCGTGTGGGCTCATTACTTTCATTTTCTTTAAGCATCAGAGCTGTATTTTTACGACTTTACTTGCAGACTCTTACGACTGCATATCATTTCTTCAGATTAGAGAGAAATTTTTTGTAGTCACATAAAATCACATTTTTATTGTTTATGCCAATTTTGTTATTATGTCAATCACAAAAGGATATAAAATTCTTGAAGGAGCTGACATAAGGTAAAACGGAAGGGAATATAATAAAGCTAAGGGTAAATTAGCATTATACTATTTACAGCTATGCCCCAAATTTAGCTCTAACTTTCTAATGGCTAAAACAAAGAGATTTAGCCATATATATATATGAGAGAGAGAGAGAGAGAGATTCTTTTTCAGATTCTTTTCCATTATAGGTTATTACAAGATACTGGGTATAGTTCCTTGTGCTATACAGTAGGTCCTTGTTAGTTATCTATTTTATACACAGTAGTGTGTATATGTTAATCCCAAACTCTAGGTTACCTCTCCCCCGCCCCACAATACCCCTGCCCCCTTTGGCAACCATGAGTTTGTTTTCTATCTGTGAGTCTATTTCTGTTTTGTAAATATGTTCATTCATATCATTTTTTTAGATTCCATATATAAGTGATACCATATGGTATTTGTCTTTCTTTGTTTGACTTACTTCATTTAATATGATAATCTCTAGCTCCATCCATGTTGCTGCAAACGGCATTATTTCATTCTTTTTAATGGTTGAGTAATATTCCATCGTGTATATATACCACTTCTTTATGCATTCATTTGTCAATGGACATTTAGGTTGCTTCCATGTCTTGGCTACTGTAAATAATGCTGCAATGAATGTTGGTGCATGTATCTTTTTGAATTATAGTTTTGTCTGGATATATGCCCAGGAGTGGGATTGCAGGATCATATGGTAGTTCTATTTTTAGTTTTTTAAGGACCCTCCATACTGTTCTCCATAGTGGCTGTGTCAATTTACATTCCCACCAACAGTGCTAGAGGGTTCCCTTTTCTCCACACCCTCTCCAGCATTTATTATTTGTAGACTTTTTAATTATGGCCATTCTGACCAGTGTGAGGTGATGCCTCATTGTAGTTTTGATTTGCATTTCTCTAATAATTAGTGATATTGAGTATATTTTCATGTGCCTGTTGGCCATCTGTATGTCTTCTTTGGAGAAATGTCTATTTAGGTCTTCTGCCCCTTTTTGGACTGGGTTGTTGTTTTTTTTTTTTTATGTTAAGCTGTATGAGCTATTTGTATATTTTGGAAATTAATCCCTTGTTGGTCTCATCGCTTGCAAATATTTTCTCCCAGTCTGTAGGTTGTCTTTTCACTTTGTTTATGGTTTCCTTTGCTGTGCCAAAGAGAGAAGTTCAAATTCTGAAGTGCAATCCGGCTAAAGCACTTCAACAAAGGCTGATAATAAAGGTGGAGGTAGACGGTCTTCTTCATCCAAGGGAAAAGCGTTTTATATCTGGAGCAGTGGGTAGATTGTAACATCCGCAAATGTTCCGTTATAATTACGATTTCTTGCAACCAAGCTTTTGGTAGGGATTAGACCAGAAAAAGATCAGGTACTCAAGGTCAGACAATCTGTGTTGTTGATTCAAAGCAGATCTATATGCTTTGACATTGAACAGTGGCCTGGGGTACATGAGAATAACAGCCAACTTCAGGAAATATCAGTATGGATATAAGGAACATGAGTCCATTTGAAAAGATTCAAGACCCCCAGATACCTGGGGGAGGTGGAGGGAGGGAGGTTCCACTTAGCTTGCAGAATCTGTGCTGGGTGAATCTGTCCCCTGGGCAGCCCATGAGTCAGCTGAACAATCTTGCTTGCTGTGCACCCCTCATCTCTGGCTCTGTCCAATAACATTTCAGTGGCTCTCCAGTGTTCCTTCGGCCCACACTGTTTGACTAAACTCTTTGATCCAGACCAGCACAATTAACTTTCTGACGACAGCATCACCGACAATGTATAACATGAAACCACACAGAAGAGAACAAGAGCAGGTTATTTTCTGGCCCTTTAAAATTAAGCCTGAGAAATGCATGTTTCATTAGCACCCTGGCCCTCTCAATGCCTCACCAGCTGACAGAGGCCATGCTCAGGTAAATTTGCTTTGGCTTTTTCTATGCAGCAGTTTAAGACAGCTCTGAAGATGAAAACTGCACCGTAAGTAATTTGGAATGCTCCTGATGGACAATTTACAGAGCACAGCCTGGACCTGATATGTTTAAGAAATCACTTAAAAGTGAGAAAATCAAGTCTCGGGAACTAATTCGAAAAGATACATGCACCCCTATGTTCATAGCAGCACTATTTACAATAGCCAAGACATGGAAGCAACCTAAATGTCCATCAACAGAGGAATGGATAAAGAAGATGTGGTATATATATATATATACAATGGACTATTACTTAGCTGTAAAAAAGAATTAAATAATGTCATTTGCAGCAACATGGATGGACCTAGAGATTATCATATTAAGTGAAGTAACTCAAGACAATGACAAATATTATATGATATCACTTATATGCGGAATCTTTAAAAATGATATAAGCGAACTTATTTACAAAACAGAAATAGACTCACAGACATAGAAAACAAACTTACCATTACCAAAGGGGATAGTAGGTGGGGGAAAGGGAATAAATTAGGAGCTTGGGATTAACATATACACATTACTATATATAAAAGAAATAAACAACAAGGACCTACTGTATAGCACAGGGAACTGTATTCAATATCTTGTAATAACCTATAATGGAAAAGAATCTGAAAAAGAATATGTATATGTATATATATATTTACATATATATTTGAATATAATATATATATATAACTGAATCACTTTGCTGTATACCTAAAACTAACACAATATTGTAAATAAACTATACTTCAATAAAAAATGGTTAAAAAAAAGTCACACAAAAAATAAAAATTAAAAAAGGGAGAGAATTGAGTCTTAGAAACCAAATAGATCGGTCTCATAGACTTTTCTTAACCTAAATAAGCATTTTTCAAGTTATCTCACCTCTTTTCTCTGTCTCTATCAACTTCCTTCTCAAGACAAGCAAACAGAAAATAGTATAAAACATAAAGGCTAACACTGAGCTAGTTAGGTAATAGCAGTTCACTAAGAGAATTTTATTGGGATTTAAAATTCTCCATGACAACTGTCATTCAAGATTTCAATTTGTTTCAGCCATCAATCCTGCTTTTAGTGGATTTGGTGCTTGTAGAACTGGGAGGTAGAGCCTTCTACTTTCTTCTCTCACTTGCTGAAAGGAAAACTCTCCAAGTCCGTTTATATTTATATAATATTTATGAGGGATTTGAATAGAAAGCTTTGATGAACCGAAAATGGATCCTATGGCATGTGTGAAAAGGTTAATGAAAGGCCGGCTGTATCAGCAAACAGAAGTTTACTATGTCACTGGGAATGTCTTAATGTCACATTTTCATTAAAGAAATAATCATGAGTGTATCATGACTCATTTGCAATTTGGTGGCATTAAGGGAGAATTCATTATTTAGAGCAGGAATCACATCTGTGTTGCTTTTTCTCCAGCTCCTAGGGATTTATTTGACATTAGAAATGGAAAAACCAGACTGTCTATTCCTTTTATTTAAATAAGCATGCACAAAAATAAATAAGTAAGCAAACGCCTTTTCCTCAGGGGAAAAATCTCTCATAATTAATCATCATTAAGTACATCTTCTGCAATCCCAGCCCTGACTGGTCTCTTCTCATGGATATTTCACCTTGTTTTATTTCTCATAGTAAATTGTGATAAAAATGAACCTCTTCTGGGGATATATGTATAGGTATAGCTGATTCACTTTGTTATAAAGCAGAAAATAACACACCATTGTAAAGCAATTATACTCCAATAAAGATGTTAAAAAAAAAATGAACCTCTTCCTTTTTTTTTTCAATGACTTTTAACCACACTTTACTTGAATAATCCTTTCTGCCACCATAATCTTTTCTTCATCTGGTACTGTTCCATCTCCAAAATATTATACTCCAAAATGTCACATTCTGACCACAAAATACTATCCCACCAGCCCTCAAATCCCTAACTCTGAATACCTTTGTATTTAGACTTCATTCCGATTTCATATGGATTGACTTCTCACTTTTCTCCTCCTAGCTTCATTTCCTGCTCCCAGGATTGACTCAACAAGCCGTGATTACTTCAACTCCTCACTGACTACCATCTATAATTCCTTCACCCCCTGAAAATTTTTCCTTGCACCTGCCCTTCAAATTCCTTAATTCACAGACCATCTGCTCTCTGTGTTCCTCTCCCCAGGCCATGGATCACTTTTGGAAAAGATTACACCATAATATCAACCGGTACAGCTTATGGTTCCAAGCTTTGCAGACTGTAGGACCACCCAGCAATTCCTTGGCCTGAGCTAGTGAACTTTCTCTTGCACTTCACCCAATATTTCAATATTTCATCCTTATAGTAGAACCCCTGATCCCATCCCTTATTTGCTGCTCTCAGAAGATGAGCTTTAGTCTTACTTCACAGGAAAAAAGGCCACCAAGCATGAATCCTCTCAACGTCCTCCTCTTCCTCACCATCACCAGAACTATCCATAGTTATGCTTCCCCCAACCTCATTCCCTGTCACGGTTGAGGACTATACGTTCCCCTTTCTGTGCATCAATTTTACCTTTTCCAACATTCTTTGGGCCTCCCCACGTCTTTTCCTCCCATATTTTAAGCTTTTTTTCAATAGCCCCTTCCTCTCAATCTACAAAATCTTCTCATCCCTTTCCAATTAATAAAAACCATCCTTTAAGTCAGTGTCTTCCTCTAGCCAGTTCCCCCATTCTGTCATCTTCTTCTGGCCAATCTCTACAAAGAATAATCTACAGACACTATCTCCATTTCTTTACTGCACATCCATTTCCCCATCCACTTAAAGCCCTTCCAGCCCTTTAGCCACTTTCCTTAGACTCTTCTTATTCACATCCACAAAGGGCATCTTTATTGACCAGTCTAGGGACATTTCTCAGTCCTAATCTCACTGGCCTTGCTGCACCCACTGTCACAGCAGTTAGCAGCTCCTCCCTTCCTAACCTCACCCCCAGATTCCGTAACAATACTCTCTCCTTGTTCTCCTATAATTTGATGTTCCTTTTGGGTTTCCTTCTCTTCTGCCTGACCTGTTGGTGCCCCCAGGGTTCTGTATTAGCCTTCTTATTTTGTACTGTGCCTGCTCTCTTGGCCTGTGCCGCTCATTCTCAGAATCACCTTCTACTCTCACTTGTACACAGTTGATTTCCAGATCTGTCTCCCCAGGACAGAGCTCCTGACAGAGACCCAGACTTATTATCTGACGGCCTATTACATGTCTCAACTTGGATATTTTCGGTCAACAGATTTGAAACGTAGGATGCCTTCCTACCTCTTTTCTGCCTCCTAAATTTCTGAGTTTAGTTAATGACCTCACCATCTACCCAATTCCCAAAATTAGAAACTTGAAGGAGTTAACTATGACCCTCGAATGGATCCCCCACTCCAATTGGTCCCTATATTTTTGTAATTCTACATCACAAGTGTCTCTGAAGTTCTTTTCTATCATTACTTAGTTCATCAGATACTAAACGACCTCCTGATTAACTGATTCTGATTGGCCTCCCTTCCTTGAATCCCTTGCCCCACATTCCCACTCACACATAACTTGTTGACCTTTGTAGCTCGACCCTGTGCTGCTTCTCTAAGCTCCATATTCATATATACAGATGCCGACTCCACGTCACCATGTGAATGTCTCAAATGCATCTCAAAGTCAAGATGTCCAGATGGAATTTATGATTTGGGTCCAATAATCTTGTCTGCTACATCAGTGAGTAACACCACTTTTTAGCCATTATGCAAGTCAGAAACCTAGAAGCTGTCCTTGATACTCCTCTATCACCCCATATCCAACCCATGACCTGGTGATTTCCATCTTACCTCCTAATTGTTTTTGGTTTTTTTTCAGATGAATTTTTATTGTGGTAAAATACACATAACATAAAATTTACTACCTTAACCATTTTAAAGTTCAATAGTAAGTACATTCACATCCCTATGCAACCAATCTCCAGAACTTTTCATGCAAAACTGAAACTCCATACCCATTAAACAATAACTCTCCATTCCCTATTCCCCCCAGCCACTGGAAACCACCATTCCATTTTCTGTCTCTATGACTTTGACAACCCTAGATACCTCATATAAGTGAAATTATACAGTATCTGTCCTTTTGTGACTGTCTTATTTTACTTAGCCTAATGTCCTCAAGGTTCATCCATACTGTAGCATGTGTCAGAATTATTTTTCTTTTTCAGACTGAATAATATTCCACTGTATGTATATACCATATTTTGTTTATCCATTTATCTGTTGATGGGTGCTTGGGTTGCTCCCACCTTTGGGTACTGAGAATAATGCTGCTATGAACATGGGTGCACAAATATCTCTTTGAGTCCTAGTTTTCAATTCTTTTGCACACATACCTAGAAATGGAATTGTTGGATCATGTAATAATTATATTTTTAACTTTTTTTAATAAATTGCTACACTCTTTTTCCATAGTGGCTGCACCATTTAACATTCCCACTAGCAGTGCACAGGGTTCCAATTTCTTCACATCCTTAAACAACATTTATGATTCTCTGGTTCTTTGGCAGTAGCCATCCTAATGGGTGTTAAGTGAACCTCTTAATTCTGGAATCCATTTTTTCCATCTCCACTGCCACAAGCCTGGCTTGTAGCAATCCCACAGAAATGCATACACCTGGATCTACTCTATGCATCCTTTAATCCATTGTCCACACCACAGATAGAGTGATCCTTTCAAATACAAATTTGATTATGTTACCTGCTGAATTAAGAGTCCCTCAATGGTTTTCTGTTGCTATCAGGATTAAGATACAAATTCTTGCCCTAGTCTACACTCATCTATTCCCTGCCCACGTCTCCAACCTTGTTGCATGTCAGTCTCTGTTGCTCTCAGCTCTCCAGCCACACAGGCCTCCTTCAGTTCTCCAGTGAATGTGGACTATTCCCTCCCACCCAGATGATGTGGGTAGAGGGATGAAGGGAAGGGAGAAGGATGGGAAAGGAGGAGGGAGAGGGAAGTGTTCAGAGGACTAGCTGACGGATCATAGTCTAGCTGCTCTTCTTTACTGAGAATAATACTCTTCTGGCTAATATTCCTTGATCTGCTTCTTTGCTTTGCTGGATGGACTGAAAGAATACATTCTAATCATATTTTCTTTTACATATGGGGTGAAGGAAGACTCTGGGCTAAGATTTGTAGCCCATTTCATATCACTCTCAACTGAATTGGTAGGTGTACCAGTTTGCTAGGGCTGCCTTACCAAGACACCATATACCATACACTGGGTGGCTTAAACAACAGAAAATTATTTTCTCACAGTGCTGAAGGCTAGGAGTCCAAGATCAAGGAGTCGGCCGTGTTGGCTTCTTGAGACTCCTCCCACTGATGGCGATCATCTCTTTCTGTCTTCACATGGCCTTTCCTCTGTACACGTCTGTGTCCAAATTTCCTCTTCTTATAAGGACACCACTCACATAGGATTAGGCCCCCCACCAATAACTTCACTTTGACTTAATTACCTCTTTAAAGACCTTGTCTCCAAATATAGTCATTTGTAAGGTGCTGGATGTGAAGACTTCAACATCTGACTTTGGGGGTGGACACAATCAGCCCACAACAGAAGGTGAATGTGTAGAGCTGTGTGCTAGGAATCAGCAGGGTCCACCCTTTCCCTTCTCTTGAGATGTGTCTTCATTTGCTTTCCTCACAATGATGCCTGAAGAATTTCAAGCGAGCTAGTTTCTAAAGCTTGGAGTCTTAATTTAACATTACACAAAGTCCTAAAGTTTTCAAAAACACCATGGAGTGTTTTACACACTTACTGGAAATAAAGAGATAACTATGTGGATGTCATTTGCTTGGCAATCTCATTCATAAATTTATCTTATTTGTGAATGTATTAATAGTACATCTGTTTTCATGGAGGACTTGAGAGTCTACATCATCTAGTCATTCCTGTGGATTGAGCTCCAGGGAAGAGTTGCCAGAAGGGGTCCACCCAGAAATCATGGCCGGAGCTCCTTTGCTTTGTGCATGAAGCCTGCCCTTCTGCAACCACCAGACCCACTGCCAGCGGGGGGTACATTTCACAGCTCTTCTCGCCTTGCCCAGCAGCAGCCTCTCTGGCAAGAAGCCCCTTTGGCTTCTGAGCAGCATATTTGAGGCAATCCCTTGCCTGCTGCCACTGTAACAACAGTGGTGAGAACCACATCTCACAGCTGCAAAGCCCCAAAGTCCTTTCCCTACTCCTCTGACCCACTTGGCACTTGGGCCCAAGACCTTCTCCATTCCAGCAGCTTTCTGTGACCTCTACATACACACATACACACACACCCCTCAGACAGGGAAGGATTCTCAGCCAGTATCTTCCCCTCAAAGAACAGACACTGCAATTTCTCTGGGACTTTAAAAACATCTCCCCTCTAATTTTTGAATGGAGTCGATTGAGGCACCAATCACCATGTTATCAGGAATAAGCGCCTACTTCATCTTCACCAATGAACAGTCCAGGGGTCCAAGGTCTAGAAGTAGGAGAGGGGGCAGAACACCTCATGCTCTCCTCATCTTAGAGCTGAAAGAACTCAGTAGACTATTAGGAGTCAAAAGAGAGACTGACAGTAAAGGCTCAGGCAGAGCTGGTACCCACCTCCTGCACTGAATTCTTGCCATTGACTTGGGATGGCTTGTCCAAAGGGCTGTCTTCCAGCCCCGCAAAAGGAGACATCAGTGGAATGAGAACTTTCTCAAATGTTAGGGGAAGATATTAGCAATATTTACTGCACTTCCTCTATAAGAGAAAATATAAAAGTATTGACATGAGAAAACAAAGTGACAGAATCAACAGAAACCCATTTTTCCTGCACAATAACTTACTTTAATTTCATGAAACTATTAGGCGATATAGAAATGCACCAGCTTCTGGAAATACGGAGTGACATTAAAGTGAAATGTCTGAAGGCTATCCCTCTGAATATCTGTGAACTTTGTCCTAGGCTGTAGATTTCTATTTCTCATTTCCGATCCACTTGTCCTTTATATGAATTTGAGGAAAAGCTATTTTATTCAGTGCTATCCTAAACAATCATACTTGGAACCATCTAAGCATAGATTCTTTTTATACAAGTTCCCTTCCCCCAGCCAAGGGCATTTTACAGGAATGAGTTGTTGGGGTCTGGGTAATGGGGACCCCTTAGACTGACATGAAGATTGCTAACAGCAACGTAAAGGTGGGTATGCACAGAAAACATAAGACGGAAGGACAACCTTTGCCAGATATAATTTGCATGAGCAGCTCCTTGGGAGAAGGCAGGCCCTTTAAAATAGGCAGAAAGAGCAAGCTGGTTTTTTACCATAAGGAAGAGAGGTGCAGCAGCCCAGACATGTGACAAGGCAGCCGGCTAGGGGAGGACCCTTTCTGTCCCAAGTCCAGCAGCTTTTCCCAAAGGCATTGCCCTTCTCCCACTGCACATGCACACACACCAAGGGCAACAGATTCCCTGAACCAGCTCAGCCTTATGAAGGGCAGTGGGGTTCAACTAAGCCCTGACAGAGCTCACCCTAGTAAAGGAGATGACAAAAAATACAGTGAGAAGGATGTGTGTAAAGATCGTGTTCAAGAGCTCATGCTCTGCAGAAAGACAAGCCTTTGCAAGAAAAGGAAAGAGAAACGCTACCCGGAGCATTTCTGTGCTTACTATTTTTAGTGGCACAGAAAAATATTTACTGTGTTCAATCACCAAGTCTATTGAAGGCAATTTATGTGCATTAAAAAATAAGCTCATCATTTAAAATTGTAATGAGAGACACTGCAACCACGCACGCAGATGTGACTGCACAGAAGCCTGCAAGATTTGGAAGAATCCACACGCTCCCTGCCTTATCCTGGGGAGCTCCCTACTATTTACAGCTGTGTAGTCTTTATTCAGCATCCTTTAGCTTGTCAGACACCACCTGCTGTTCATTTCCAAATGGGAGACTCGAGTGGACACAGCAGCATTGTGGCATGTTTAAGTGCTATGCCATTTGAGTACAGCACAGGGAGTGGGGAGCACATTTCATTAAACAATTTAATCATTGTTTAATCTGTTGTGTACTCGAGGTGTCTTGATTAGGTCCTCCTGTAAAGAATGATGAAGTCTCTATCCAGAGAAACAATATAAGCAGGTGAAGCTCAACTTCTTTACAGCCAAGGTGTCTGAAAATCCCAGATAAACATACCACGTGGAATATTTTTAAAAGCTCCACATAGCCATGGAATCTAGGATTGGTTCTGCTCCTCTCCAGATATCATTACTAAAGGCTCTACTCTACAAGGAAACAGGAAACAAATGCACAGTTTACTATGCAGAAAACGGTACCAGATGTGTTCAGATGTTTCCAAATATGCCTTGGGGAGCAAAATCGCCCCTAGTTGAACCACTGGCTTAATAGGGTTGATGGGGCCTTTTAGGAAACTTTTTATTTCTTAACATGGGGGTTCTTTTGTTAGGTTTCACAACACAACTAATGGCTTCATACAAAGATGCAAAACTATTGGTTTCCTTTATGTAACTTCAGTCCTATGCCAACCCATCGCATTCCATCCAACCTTCCTCCTGACATTTACTTAACATTATTACAGACATGGCACTCTATTTAAGTCCTGAAAATACAAAAATAAATAAAATACAGTCCTTTCCCTAAAGGAGTTAAAAATTTCGAGGAAGAAACAGACTTTTAAACAAATAGACACAAAGAAGTCCAAACGCCCTGCAAAACTTGCTATATTATCATTCTTCCATATTCCTTTCCTTTCTGGCCCTCACCTCATCTATAAGGCTTATGACTTTGTCTTGCCTTGGGCTTGACTAAGAAATTTTGAACATGTAGCATTTTAGTATTCCATCCATCATAGTGCATCCATCAATCCATCCATCATCATCCATCCCTCCATCCCCGATTTTATCTCACAGCATAAGAGAACATGGAATTGTCACTGACATCCATGAAAATTTCAAATGTGTAGTCACAAGGAATTTTGATGAACCTGCCTTCGCACAGCTGTGGTCTACTCAGGCACTTACGAATAAAAAAGAATGTATAGAAATCCAGGAAGAATGATAAAGAAATCAGATTTTTAAATGTTCATATTCATTTTGCTTTTTAATTCCAGCATATGGTGTGATAAAGGATCACAAACCTGGATATCGATGTGTGAAACCTGATCCTTAGTCTCTATAAAGGTCTGAAAAAGAGCCATTTTTACCTGCATAACAAGACCAGTTATGGACAACTACTCTTCCAAGTGACTAACAATTCACAGTTACTAAATGGAGAAAAGAACCATAAACTCTTACCGCTCCTTACCTTTCCTCCAGAGAGAATAACTCATCAATAGTGGACTTTATGAACGTGGAGTTAGTACCCTGCTTCCAGCCCCAACCCAATAGAGAGCGAATGTCCTACAGTTTGATGGCCTCATCGGACACTAATAAAATGCAAAGATCACTTTTCTGCCTCATTTTATTTTCCCTGAGCAGCATTTTGTACAGTTCCACACACTTTCTTCTTTCAACCTTTGTGCCATGGCACTCTCCTGGTATTCTTATTCCCTCACTGCCCTCTGCTATTCGGTCTACTTTACCATCTCCTCCGACTTACTCCTCAGGTTGGTCTCTAAATACTAGAATTCCACAGAGCATGCCTGGATTCTCTTCCATCCGCTATCTCTACATTTTCCCTATGTGATCACATGGGTTTAAACAGTGGACATTGAGGTTGACTCCCCAGATTGGCTTCACTCCAGGTGCTTTGTCTAGGTCAGTAGTAGAAACCCCAGGACTGTTGCCAGTGACCAGTTCAGGGATGGGCAAGTCTAAGCCAGTTTGGACCTTTAAGGTGTGAGCAAAGGTTTGCTGGGAGCTCCTGGGCAAGAAGTCTTTTTTATTCTTAAGATAGAGCCATAGTTCGCCAGTCAGTGTTTGTCTGTCTGTCTCTCTGTTTGTCTATCTCTTCCTTTTCACATAGGAATGAGGAAACCCATAGCTCTGATGTCAATCATACAAAACCAACTTTGGGAAACAGAAAACACTGGTGCAGAGCAATAAAGAGACAGAAACATTTGGGTCTTTGAAGACATCACTGAAGTGTTGAATAAACCAAACCAGAAGCCTGACCTATGTCTGGGCTTCCTCTTGAAACAGAGCAGGACCCTATGGGGTCTTCCCAGGACAGACCCCCACCTGCACTATGTCCTCTACCTGCCTCTTGTCTGTAGAAAAACTTTAGCCAAAGAATAAATTTAATCAGAGAAGTGAGAAAGTGCAGAAGCAAAGGAAAGTAGTCAAACAAGACCAAATAATGATAGTTTAGTCATTAAGCAAGCTCAAGGACGTTTAGCTCCTCCTCAAGGGCTTTACATAATATTCTGAGCCAAATCCTTTGAGCTGTTTTGTAGATACTGAAACTCCCACCAGGTGGAAGAAGTTAACTACATGATGGCCAGACTGCAGCCATGACATAAGCTGCTCTATCTTGCACAATTACAAGAATTGGCCTCAAGGAAATGGGAACAAACCGACACCGGAACTGAAGACTAACTGTACTTAAAACAATCAAGATGCAGCCGATCAGACCACCACAGGACCAATTTCAAGATGACTGTCAGAGCTGACTGTACCGCTCTGTATACAGCCCCCTCCCCCTGCCTCTATACCCCTGAAAAACTCCCCTTTAAAAGCTCTTGCCCCCTGATCAGCAGGGGGAGTTGGCTTTTGGGGACAAGTCCGCCTTCTCCCCAGTTGCCAGCCTCTGGAATAAAGCAACCTTTCCTTTCTTACCAACATTTGCCTCTCAAGTATTTGCTTTTGAGCCATGAGCAGCCAGACTTGAGTTCAGTAACACTCTTATGTGTCATTATCATTTGACCTCCTTGGATCTGGGTTTCCTGTTACATGCAGCAGGAAATATTGTAATTGATACAATCACCTACATGCAGATAACTCTGAAATTATCCACATCCTCTCTATAATACACATTCATATATATAGCTGCCTACCTGACATCTCTACCTGGATATGTAATAGTCATTCAAAAGCTTGTTCAAAATAGAGCTCCTGGTCACTTCTTTCCCTCCCAAATCTGCTCTCACCTGGGCTTTCCCACCTCTGTAAATGTCACCTTGTGCTCAGGCCAAACCCGAAGGAATTGTCTGGGATTACCTTTTTCCCAGACCCCATATCTAATCTATTCACCATTTCTGTCTACCTTGCCTACAAAAGTAAAATCCCAAAACTTTATTTATTTTTCTCCTCTCCACTTCTAACCCCTAAGCCAAACAACTACCTCTTCTCACTTGGACTCATGCATTGGCCTCCTATCTGCCCTCCTCCTGCCTCTCTATTCCCTTCCATAATCTCCTCAGAGAAGCCAGAGTAATTATGTCAAACAGAAAATCACATCACTCACTTTCCTATTCCAAATCCTCAACGACTCCTCACCAAACCTAGAATAAGACTTAAATTCTCCATCTTTGCCTAAAAGGCCCTCTATGTGCCGTCCCATGACTAACTCTCCGACCTCCCTCACACGGCTTGTCTGTAACACCCTTTCTGCACCCTTCTATGCATCCCTTGAGCCAAGCTCATTCCCACCTCAGGGCATTGCACTTGATTTTCTCTCTGCCAGGAACTCTCGTTCTCCCAAATCTTCACGTGGCCAGTTTCCCTCATGATTTGCGCCTCAAGTCAAATAATACCCCGCAGAGAGGCCTTCACTGGCCAACCCAGGCACTATCACCTCAACCAGGCTTATTGTCTTCACTTTCTGGCTCACCGGCTTATCCGTGTGGCTCTGCGTGCCTGACAACAAGCCTTAAGGACAGAAATTCTCTCAGTCTTGTTCACTGATATGTCTCCACAGCCTAGAACAGGCCTACTGCATGGGAGGCAGTAAAGAAATATTTGTTAACTTGGTTGAATGAATGGATGGGTGGATCTACGGGTGGACAAAAGGCGGACACACTTTTGCTTTATTAACTATCTAATTTTCCTCAAAAGACAGTTACAAAAACCATCTTAGGGGAATGTACACAGTAGAGCCAGGCTCTCGTCCTACTCCCTGAGGATGCTGGGCAAGACAAAGAAACTTGTGTCTGTTTTCTCAGATGTGAAATGAGTCAATAATAGTATCTACTTCAGATGATTATTATGAGGACAAAATGGAATAATATCTGAAAAGGGCTTACAGCAAGGTCTGGAACATAATAAATACCGTATGCGTTTGCCTATCATTTGGTATCGTTGTAATAGTTATAATAGTTATTCCAGAGCACCTCTCCAGAGAAGGAGCAGGCAAACCATGGCCCAGGTGTCAAATTCAGCCCTCCACCTGTTTTAGAAATAAGGCATTATTGGAACCCAGCCACACCCATTCATTTTCATACTGTCTATGGCTGTTTACGCTCTATAATGGCGGAGTTGATTAGTTACAACAGAAAGGCAACAATGCCCACAAAGCTTAAAAAATGTACTATCTGCCTCTTTACAGAAAGTTTGCCAGCCCTCATTTTAGAGCAAGGGTTTAGATAAATGTGCACAAGAGAGTAATGATGACTATTTATAGTTATGTTTTGCTGAATTAAAAACAAAAACAAAGAACAGCCCTTAACATCTGGACCCTGGTTTGATCTCTTGAATCTCCAGTTGTCTGATGCGATGTAAAAGCAAAAGGCAAAGCTGTAAGTACCCAAGGGCAAGACCAGCTTCTCTGCCTACAAGAGACTGAGTAGGAAGTCACGTGACCAGAGAAAAACACTGCTAATGGTTGGGCTAAATTTCCCAGTAACCCCCTTTTTAATCGATAGACAGAATCTCAGTAATTACTTATGGTTCACTGTGGAACAACCCATAAAGAAGGGTTTATAAAGAATTTCTTAAGATTAAAAATGAAATGGCTGTGCAGATATTGATTAATCAAAGCTTTCAACATCAGCATCCAAGCTATGCCTCCAATTTCTTGCGACAAGCACTGTAGGCTTTGGCTTATGCAAAACCCAACTCAGTCTTAACCCCATTCTCCTTTGCTGGCCTCTGCTATAGAGATCGGAAAACAAAACGAAACAAAATAATTCCCCAGCATCTCTTTCCATGAGAGATATTTATAGATCACACCTCTGGACAAAAAGATGTAAATGGAAATTGGTTGGTACCACCTTTCCAATTTTTGTCTTTTTGCCTTGATTACGAACGTGGCATCTGAAACTGCCACAACAATCTTGTGATCATGAGGGAGCAGAGACATCAGTTCGAATAGTTTTGAGCTTTTAATCTAAACCAACATTGGCAGTACCTACCTCTGCTCTGAACTTGTAAGAAGAATAAGCCACTCTTTATGTAAACCACAATTATTGTGTTTTCTGTTACTTCTAACAAAACAAAACAAAACAAACCCTTCCTAAATGAAGTATTTCCCAAACTGAAAACTGAGGGACTAATGAAGGCAAGATGTTATAAGAGAAAAGGTATAGGAGTCCAAAGAACTGGACTCAAATTCTGACCATTCCATTTATTAACGAAATGGCTAAACGGCACTAGGAACATTTGTCTCCTCCGTAGTTTCAACTGTGTACCTACCTCTTACAAAGGTTTAAGGCTCGAGTCAGGAAACACACGTGAACATGCTTACAGATAAACTATAAAGCTTATGTAACCATACGATTAAAGACATACCGCCAAGGAAAATGATTTCAAATTTTAATCACACAAATTCAGTACCCCAATGCTGGGGAATATAAGTTTAATTTATTTTATATTCTCTCCCTTGGGAGTTTACTTGGGTCATCAACAGAAGTAGCTGGTCAGAGAAACTAAATGCCCCTGTTAGTTGAAACAAAAGAAGTGAATGTTCAAATGGGGTTAATTATGCTTGGTTAGTGTTTCAAATAAAGCTTTGCCTGCTTTGAATCAGATTATGGTCCTGACTACCTAGTGCTGAATCTGCTTCAACATTTTTACAGATAAAATGTTAGGTTTTTTTTTTTTTTAACGTGTGGAAAGAAAAAGCACATTAATAAATATAGCATTACTGTGGCCATGAGAAATTAGGTAGAATTCTCCCAGCTCTCGCAGAAAATATATGCTTAAGTTAAAAACAAAAACACCATTCAAGACTTAAGACTGTATTTAAAGAAAACACTATTTTCTAGCACTCATTTAATCAGGAATATACATTCCCAATTAATTACCAGATGAGACAATGTAGGGGAAAAAATTCTGTTCTTAACCTATCTTCTATGTATTAATTCATGACATATACTTCATCTATACAAACTTTAACATGTCATGAACTTTTATATTTGAATATCTAAATAGCCATGCTGTAACAAACCAGCTTAAGAAATAGAACAAAAGGCCTTTAAATTCCCCTGTGTACTCTTTCCCAACTTAATCTCCTGTCCTCCCCACTAGAGGTAAACTCCATCGTGAATATTTGTGAATCACCCCCTTGCTTTTCCTCATGGCTTTATCACAAACGTGTGTGTGCTATGCACATGTGCATCTGTGTGTGTCTATCCCTAAAAGAAATCATTTAGTTTCACTTGTTTTTGAACTTTACTTATGCAGAAGCATACTGTATATATGCTTAACATTGTTTCTTTGATAGTCATTCATGTTGATAGACATAGCTGCATTTCATCCACTTCTACTGCTATATACTATTTCATTTATTAATACATCTGTTTTTTGCATTGTTAATTGAAATACAGCTGACGTACAGTATTGTTAGTTTCAGATGTACTACACAAGGGATTTGACATTTGCATACATTATGAAATGATTACCACGATAAGTCTAGTAACCATCTGTTCCCTTACAAAATTATTACAATATTATTGACCCTATTCCTTATGCTGTATATTTCATCCCGTGGCTCATTTATTTTATAACTGGAGGTTTGTACCTCTTAATCCTCCTCACCTATTTCACCCAACTCCCTTGCTCCATCCCCTTTGGCAACCACTCGTTTGTCCTCTTTATCTATGAGTGTGCATTGCTTTGTTTTGTTTATTTGTTTTGTTTCTTAGATTCCACATATAAGAGAGATCATACGGTATTTGTCTTTCTCTATCTGACTTATTTCACTCAGCTTAATACCCTCTGGATCTGTTCATGTTGTCACAAATGGGAAGATTTCATTCTTTTTTATGGCTGAGTCATATTCCTTTATATATAAATATATATACATATATATCTAAATATACACACACACACACATACATACATACACATACACATATATATATACATACGTACATACCATACATACATATGTATATATACATCTTCTTTAACCTATCCCTAGGTTGCTTCCATAACTTGGCTATTGTAAATAATGCTGCAGAGAACATAGGGGTACATATATCTTCTTGAATTACTGTCTTTGTTTTCTGCAGAAAAATATCCAGAAGTGGAATTGATGGATCATATGGAAGGTTTAGTTTTAATTTTCTGAAGACCCTCCATACTGTTTTCCACAGCAGGTACCCCAGTTTGCATTCCCACCAACAGTGCATGAGGGTTCCCAGTTCTCCACATCCTCATCAACACTTATTTGTTGTCTTTTTGATGATAGCCATTCTGATAGGTGTGAGGTGATATCTCATTGTGGTTTTGATTTGCATTTCCCTGATGGTTAGTGATGTTGAGCATTGTTTCATGTGTCTGTTGACCTTTGTATGTCTTCTTTGGAAAAATGTCTCTATTCAGGTCCTCTGCCCATTATTAAATCAGGTTGTTTGTTTTTTTAATGTTGAGTTGTATGAGTTCTTTGTATATTTTGGATATTAACCCCTTATTGAACATATTGTTTGCAAATACCTTCTCCCATTCAGTAGGCTGCCTTTTTGTTTTGTTAATAGTTTCTTTCACTGTGCAAAAGCTTTTTAGTTTGATGTAGTCCAGTTTGTTCATTTTTGCTTCTGCTTCCCTTGCCTGAGGAGATAGATCCAAAAAATATTGCTAAGACCAAGGTCAAAGGGAGTATTGCCTATCTTTTCTTCTGGGAATTTTATGGTTTCAGGTCTACATTTAAGTCTTTAATTTATTCATTAATTCTCCTGTTGATGGACATTGTGTTGTTTGTTTCCAATTTTTTGCTGCTATGAATTTTGCCATGTTGCCATGAATATTCTAATACTTCTCTCCTAATAATCAGGTACCGGTTTCTTTGTGAGTATACCTAAGAATAGAATTGCTAAGTCACAGGACATAGGCATCTTCGATCTTACTTGGAAATGACTAAATATTTCCCAAAGTGTTTATCACAATTTATATCCTTCCCACCAGCAGTATATGAGTTCTCATTTCTCCACATCCTTGCCAAAAACTGATATCCTCAGACTTGTTAGTTATTGATGATATCATGGAGATGAAATGGTATTTTGTTGCTTTTTCTGGAACACTCCAGACACCCCCTGACATATGTACAGTCTGTTTCTTCACATCCTTGAGATATTTGCTTGTGTCACCTTCTCAGCAAGACTTTCCCTGGCAACCCAATTTAAAATTGCAGCCTCTAGATGTTGTCAGCCACTTTCCCCACCTGATTTTTCCCTATTGCATTTTTTTCACCCTTGTACATTGGTATAAGCTGAATTACATCCCCCCCTCCCAAATTCACATACTGAAGTCCTAACCCTCTCACGTCAGAATGTGACTGTATATGGAGATATAGTCTTTAAAGAGATAATCAAATGAAGTCATTAGAATGGGCCCTACTCCAATATAAGTGGTATCCTTATAAAAAGAGAAAATTTGGACACAGATATAAATAGAGGGAAAACCATGTAAAGACACAGGGTGAAGATGGCTGTCTACAAGCCAAGGAGAGAGGTCTTGATCCTGGACTTCAGGCTTTTAGAAATGTGAGGAAATAAATTTCTGCTTTTTAAGCCCCCGAGTCTGCGGTACTTTGTTATGGCAGCCCTAGCGGACTAATACAGATATATTTTACTCTTATTTGTTTACAAGTCCGAAAAACACCAACATAGGGACTTCCTTGGTGGCGCAGTGGTTAAGAATCCTCCTGCCAATTCAGCGGACACGGATTCAAGCCCTGGTCCAGGAAGATTCCATATGCCGCGGAACAACTAAGCCCGTGCACCACAACTACTGAGCCTGCACTTTAGAGCCCACGAGCCACAACTCCTGAAGCCCACGTGCCTAGAGCCCGTGCTCCACAACAAGAGAAGCCACCACAATGAGAAGCCTGTGCACCACAACAAAGAGTGGCCCCCACTCGCCGCAACTAGAGAAAGCCTGTGCACAGCAACGAAGACCCAACGCAGCCAAAATAAATTAATTAATTAAATAAATAAGAAAAACACCAATGTAAACCACAGTTCATTGATTCATTCCTGCCCCGGTGGAGAACATAGAGCAACAATAGTGGGCATCTTCTTCTTATTCTTGATTGTAAAATGAATACCTTCTATTTTCTATTACATATTATACTTGATATCTGATCATTCCAATGCCTGTAGTGTTTGCCTATCTGCCTCTTCAGTTCTTTGCTACTGCTATTTCTCACTTACAGTGGCTTATTTCCTCATGTCTATAGGGATTTTTTACATTATGAGTTCATTTGACTTGGAACACCACCCATGCGATTTCCTGAGGCCCTGTTTAAAGTGCATACCTTCAGGGAGGTTTTGTCTGGCTTCTACTTGCCACCTGGAGGCCACATCAGCTAGGGCCATCTCACATTCAATACACTGCTGGGAGTGTTTGGGCGCCTACAAGATAGTGTGAATTCAAGCCACAATCCTGCATGAGTGTGAGCTTGTGCTCAGGGGTTATCCGAGGAGGCAATTTTCTTTATTTATTTGTTCCACCCAGGACCAAAGCTAAAACAGGTGCATACCCACATCACCTCGGGGGCAGACAATTTTTTGGCATACCCTGAACATATTGTCTTTGGAGTGTTCTGGGTTCGCTTGCAAACTCTGATCTGATTTCCCATCCGCTTGGGACCCTAGACTTTGTTTCCTCCTGCAGCACACATGTGGACTATTAAAACCCAGGTTGTGGACCACCCGCAATCAGCAGAGACCCTAGGTCATGCCAGGGTTGGCACTTTGCTTTATTCCCTTGAGTCAAGCTTCCTTATCACATTTGAAACCAAAGAATTCCATTATTCTGCTTCTAACTCAACTACTGATAAAATGTGTGTGTGGTTATTTCCTCACAGTTTTAAAGACGTGAAGTCCAAGATGTCTCTCTCTCTCTCTCCCCCCGCTCTCCCTCTCTCTCCCTCTCTCTCTCTGTCGCTTTCTCTGTCATTGTTTTACAAAGAGCAATACATAGATATTTTTAATTTTAACTATCTTACTGTGCATTTTTAAATGAATATCAGGAAAGATTTCTCCAATCATTTAATCCTTTCTCCCACCAGAAATAAAAAACTTTTAATATGCACACAGAGTTGGGCCTCACCAAGATCAACTTAGTCATAGTTTCAAGAGTGTGGCCCCAAAATCAATATTTTAGCAAGTTCTCCAGCTCATTCTCAGGCAGCTGATCCACCAACTGATGGTTTAGAATCACTGCCTGAGTTGGGTGTCTTTTATTCAGGGTGAACTTCCAATTTAAGGGAAAAATTTAGCCATGCCTTTTTTATAGAGTAAGTATGATGTAGTAGAGTCGAAACCTGTTTTGAAGGCATTAAATGCCTTTGCATTTCTGTTATCTTTTGCTCAACATCACTACTTTTTTTAAAAAATAAATTTATTTATTTATTTATTTATTTTTGGCTGCGTTGGGTCTTTGTTGCTGCCCGCGGGCTTTCTCTAGTTGCGGCGAGCGGGGGCTACTCTTCGTTGTGGTGCGCAGGCTTCTCATTGCGGTGGCTTCTCTTGTTGCGGAGCACGGGCTCTAGGCGTGCAGGCTTCAGTAGTTGTGGCTCGCGGGCTCTAGAGCGCAGGCTCAGTAGTTGTGGCGCATGGGCTTAGTTGCTTCACGGCATGTGGGATCATCCCGGACCGGGGCTCTAACTCGTGTCCCCTGCATTGGCAGGCGGATTCTTAACCACTGCGCCACCAGGGAAGTCCCAACATCACTAATTTTAAAGCAAAGTTACTGTGCTCATAATTAATTAGTACCCTGAGAAATCCTCTGTCCATCCTCTTATACGTCATAAAAGTGGTTATATGAGTAATCTGTACAGGGTGATTTGGGTTTGTTTGTTTTTTAACATCTTTATTGGAGTATAATTGCTTTACAATGGTGTGTTAGTTTCTGCTTTATAACAAAGTGAATTGGTTATACATATACATATGTTCCCATATCTCTTCCCTTTTGCATCTCCCTCCCTCCCACCCTCCCTATCCCACCCCTCTAGGTGGTCACAAAGCAATATCTTTCCAGTAAATACAATGATGAATGCAATATGGACTTTTTTAGACATCTCACAATACAATGGCTTGCCCCCAAAGAGCAATTCAGTAAAGCAATGGGGGCAGGGGTGGGCGATAAGAGCAGCAAATGGTGAGGTCCAGGCACTGAAATCAGTGGATTAATACAGAAATTGATTTTAGCATGTTTAGAGGAGTAGAAAGGCCACAAATCCTTCAGCCAATCCCCACAAATGCTGTTTTATGAGCTCTGATAAGAAGTAAGGGCTGTGTTCAAAATTCTATTCTCTGATCAGGACCAAGAATATAATTATTTGATGCTGCCAGATCCAGATGAGTAAGGAATCATATGCAGGAACCCATACAAAATAAAACTGTAGAGCCCCCTGTTCAAAATTATTAGGAATTTCAAGATGGCTGTAGTAGAATATTAAACCAAGCACAAGGCCTTTCTGAAGGAGGGGCCCTGTGTAATTGTATAAGGTCACACACCTGTGAAGCCAACTCTGACCACATGCTCTAACAACTAGTCAGATTATTCTAAGATATGCCCTTCAGTGGCCTGGAAAGAATACTCTCCTTCCCATGAAGCTTCCCTCTTATCAAGATTATCCCAGTCTAACTCACAGATGAATCAACAATCATGACATCCAGAGCTCAAGGACACAAACATGGCAACATTTTAAGCCTGGACAATTACAAAATTAGATATCATAAAATGTCTAGCTTGACCATTAAAAATATATATATATATATACACACATATGTAAAGCACCTGTAAAACATTTGCCCTTGAGCAATGAAACTTCCTTGTACACATTCTAAAATGAACTGCTTACAAAATGTGTCCTGGGTAACCAGATAAGATGCTTTCCTGAATAGAGTTCATTATAATCCAGTTAATATTTAGAAGATGTCTAAGCTATCATGATGAGTCTCTTTTTGAGGTGCTTCCTTCTGGCAAGTAATAGATAGCAGGGCTCATTGCTTATTGGAACCCTTCTTAGGTTGTGATTAGAGCCACTGCATCTGTAAGTAAAAGGATGTAGGATCTTTTATCTCTTATTCTCTTTAAAGAGAGAGGGGGCATGTATCCAGCACACTCAAAACAGGATTCAAGTCATTAAGGCAGAGGTTAAAAAGAAGAACTGCAGTGAATCTCTGGTTTACCCATGTAGAAGAAATACCTCTCAATTTCCTTCTTCTCAAGCTTTCTTAAAGAATACAATCCACCCATAGGAGCAGCCCTACCAGCTCCCACTGGCCAACTGGTGTTTGTTAGAATTATTATCATCATCATTATTATTATTATGATGATTTATTATTACCCTAGGATGCATTATACATCCTAGGATACAGGGTACATCATATGTTTCTTAAACAAGGAAAGAATATTTTTACCTCTCTAATTACAGGAAGTCCAGTGGAAGGGCGCACTCTGGGTTGATTCACTGACTCAAAGATTTCATCAAAGACTCAGGATTTTTCATTCTCTCTGCTCTGCCCTTCTTGTGTTGCCCTCATTCTCAGAACACTAGCAAGACGGCTTCCGTAGTTCCAGGCAACACAAGTAGACACAACAGTATGCAGAGGACACTGTCTCTCATTCTGAGGATTTATGAGCCAGTCCCAAAAGTCCTCCAGAAGATTCCCCTCAGTTCTCACTGACCAGAATTGGGAACATATCCATTCTTAAGCCAACCACAGGTAAAGGGAACAGAATGACCATGGTCAGCTGGGGTGATGGGTGCTGGGCAATCAGTTGCAATGATCACTACTTGGGCCCTGGGCAGCTGCTAAGCAGACCAGGTTTGGACACAAGACCAAAGAGTAACCAATTCATAGGCATAATTGAGTGACTGAAATTCTTGTTCTCAAAAATTTGAACTAAGAGGCATAGAGCCTAAGGGAGTTGGGAGCTAGCTCATATTAATGGCAGAACACTACATTAAAATCCTTAATGTAATTAATCCTTAACTTAAGCTGCTGAGGTCCTCAGAGCCACCTGAGTCTCACCTCTCCTGGACCCTGGTTGCTCAGTTTTTCTTTATTTCCATAAGCCTCCTTATAATAAACCCTCTTTACTTAAGCTAATAAATAGGTATAATTTCCTTGCAAATAAAATGCTGTGTTTTTATGCATTATGTGATACTGAGATCCTAGAGTCCAAGCCACCTTACGGTCCTATTATGACACAGCTTCTATCTGAGCTTCAAATTCAGTATGACCAACCACGCTACTGTGCCCAAGAGGGAGGGGTTTCCTGGACCCAGGACTTTCAGTGCTAAAAACTGGTTCCCTTGGTCACCCCAAATTCAATAACAGGGTCTATACCAAATTCATTAAGCCCCTCCCATATCCAGTATTTCTTCTTAGGATCAGAGTGTGAGAGAAGACCAACAAAAACTATAGACCTACAAACTACCTTATATTCTTACTTTCAGACTTCACTACAGTTTTAAGATACAAAATATTGCAGTTACGTTCAGTCCAGGTCCCAACATGGCATAAAAATCACAATGGCGGTTCAAAAGGCATTGAGAATATAAGTACAAAACGAGAGCCACTATCCTTAATACAGGGGAGCAGCTTTCCTAAATAAAATGTACCATTATGTTAAAGTCAAAAACATTCTCTGAGGTGAAAAGAAACTTCCCTAAAGAGACCCATGACCTGAAAACCTCCCTTTACACAGGAAGAGTTATCCTTGGGGTGATCCAGGCTCTGCTGCAGCAGTGTTGACTTATGAATAAAATAATCGTTAATAATTGATTGCCAACTACTGGGAATATACCGTGAGAAAACCATAATTCAAAAAGAGTCATGTACCAAAATGTTCATTGCAGCTCTAGTTACAATAGCCAGGACATGGAAGCAACCTAAGTGTCCATCAACAGATGAATGGATAAAGAAGATGTGGCACATATATACAATGGAATAGTACTCAGCCATAAAAAGAAATGAAATTGAGTTATTTGTAGTGAGGTGGATGGACCTAGAGTCTGTCATACAGAGTGAAGTAAGTCAGAAAGAGAAAAACAAATACCGTATGCTAACACATATATATGGAATCTAAAAAAAAAAACAAAAAAAAAAATGATTCTGAAGAACCTAGGAGCAGGACAGGAATAAAGACGCAGACATAGAGAATGGACCTGAGGACATGGAGAGGAGGAAGGGTAAGCTGGGAAGAAATGAGAGAGTGGCACTGACATGTACACACTACCAAACGTAAAACAGATAGCTAGTGGGAAGCAGCTGCATCACACGGGGAGATCAGCTCAGTGCCTTGTGACCACCTAGAGGGGTGGGATAGGGAGGGTGGGAGGGAGACGAAAGAGGGAGGGGATATGGGGATATATGTATACATATAGCTGATTCACTCTGTTACACAGCAGAAACTAACACAACATTGTAAAGCAACTATACTGCAATAAAGATGTTAAAAAAAATAATTGATTGCATTTCCTCATTATATAGGATAAAAAGCCTCTTGTTGCTATAAACAACCATGGGGATGAAAATATGACAACGTTAAGCAAGGATAGGTAAGTTTTCCTGAGAAATATCCTAGAAGTGTAGTACACTGTGACAAGAAAACGGGATTAAACAACCAGGGGCTCTTAAGCCATATTTTCTCCCTGTCTTTAAGAGTATAGTCAGGGCTTCCCTGGTGGCGCAGTGGTTGAGAATCTGCCTGCCAATGCAGGGGACGCGGGTTCGAGCCCTGGCCTGGGAGGATCCCACATGCCGCGGAGCAACTGGGCCCGTGAGCCACAACTACTGAGCCTGCGCTTCTGGAGCTTGTGCTCACAACAAGAGAGGCCGCGATAGTGAGAGGCCCGCGCACCGCGATGAAAAGTGGCCCCTGCTTGCCGCAACTAGAGAAAGCCCTCGCACAGAAACGAAGACCCAACACAGCCATAAATAAATAAATAAATAAAAACTAAAAAAAAAAATGCGTATAATATCTTTTTTTAAAAAAAAAAGAGTATAGTCAGGGATGTGACAAAACAAAATTCATTCTCTTTCTTCGCAGATATGAAAGGGCATCTTATTTGTAGCTACTGTAGAAAAGGCACCAAGATAATGAACAGAAAAACCAATTTCACCTGAGGCTGTGGGCAAGCTAGTGGAATCCCATTAGATTCAGTAATAATGTCAGGAAAAAATCCCAGGCGTTTCTCCTACCTGTCATTTTACATCAGAAGTAGCATGGTATTCAAATTTCAAATTTTTTTATGGAAAGCAACTCTGATCTCATTAGGCCTGTTCTTCCTCTCAAGATTCCATATCCCCCAGCAGCACATATGGCTCACTGATGACAATTTGATTCATTTTCAGAGTCTTCCCCACCTAAAATTCCAACATATTAGGCACCAAGAAATATTTGTTGGACAAACATATGAAGGAAATGTAAAAAGGGGAAAGAGAGCAGTAGTTGGATTAAAGAAGTTGCTAATATCAGAACTTAAACTTGGGTGTCAAACTTTTAAATAAAAATTAATACAAAAATATTTATGCATGAAGATATATATATATGCATACACACACGTTTATATAATATATATATAAATATATATATTTCTGCCTCCCCATTTCCCAAAAGGATATGAGGAACTTGGTAAAAGGAAGAAAAAAATAAATTAGTAAACTAAGATTTTTAATGGGAAACAGGAGGAAAAAAGTAAAGATTCAAAATATAACAATGAGTCTAGTGGTTGAGATTGAGTGAAAAGACCAACTGTAATCTTCCTGACAAACAAGACTAAGAGGAACATGTGATAAATCACATAAGTCATTTTGATCTGAGAAGAGGAAACTCACTACTTTCCCAAGGGAGATAGAGCTTTTCCTAGACCCAAACTCTGATAGAAATTTCCTATGTAAGGAGGGAGCAGGGATCAGTTGGTGATGTAATAGACAATTATTATCTTTACAATTTCAGGGCAAATGCAGAAACATCTGAAAAGATGGAAGCTGATGAGGTTTAAGTAACAGTTAAACTAGTCACCTTACTTACCAAGAAAAAATTTTAGGTTCACATAGCTGGGTCCATAAATAAGCATACAGAATCAGAAATCAATAAAGGGGACACACAATCTTGTACAGATTTTGACAGGTTTTTCCCTATAATATTTAAAATGTATAATAATAGTAAAAAGTAACAACAATAAACAAACACACACGCACATTTACTATATATCTGATTTTGGGGTAAGTCCTTTATCAATATTATCTCATTAGCACTTGCAACACTACCTAATAAGTATTTCTGATGTTTAATAAGAAGACAATCAAGACTCAAAAAGGTAAAGAACTTTGTCCAAGAAACTTGTCACACAGCTAAGTCAAAATAAAAACTCAGGATTCCCTGACTCAAATTGTAACAATTGTAACCTCTGTACCTTCCTGCTTCCCTCAGTAACATAGTTATGTCTGAAACCTACTTGTTTTTTCATGTAAAATACTGGACCAACAGACTCAAATATGCACTTTTTTTTAGAAGAAAGATGGAATAAAGTTTTGAAAGTATATTTAGAAAAGTGATGATTCTACAGCTTTGATATGTTATAATTTAGTTTCTAAATTACACTCAAGTCATTTAGAGGACATCATACTTGAGAAATTATTTGAAGCAACTTGTCCTGGATCAGAGCTCCCTAGTTAGAATGAGACTTGAAACAATTGTGGAAATAAGAAATATTCACCTAGCGCTCCAGGCAGCTTATCAATTGAACGGCTATGCAAAGCACTGATTACAAAGCCCTTGAGAAAAGGACCCAGTGTCTATACAATTTTAATCATTTCCCCAATAAGAAATAGACTTTTCAACAGAAACAAGTACACTCCACAATGCATAAAGGAAATAAAATGTTACTTTTAAGAAAACAGAAAATAAAAACTTTTTAAACACCAAAAAAAAAGGAGAAAGAAATAGACTTTTCTGATGTCCTCCACATCATCTCTAACCAATGCCATGTCATAAAGCAATGGTGGTCTCCTGATTTCATCACCATTGGCCCTAAAAGCCAAATCTCCCACTGGGATTTGCTATACTCAAGTTTGGGGATTTCTCCACATCTCTAACATAATGAAAGTATGCATAGTAAGATATAAGCTCTATATTCATGATTAACTTCTTCTGACTTTTTTCCAGCTTTATTGAGATATAATTGACATATAATATTGCATAGGTTTAAAGTGTACAATGTATTGATTTGATTTGATACGTTTATCTATTGTGAAATGGTTACCATAGTAGGGTTAGCCAACACCTCCATCACCTCGCATGATTTCCATTTCTTTTTTTGTGGTGAGCACATTGAAGATGTACTTTCTTAGCAACTTTCAAGTATGTAGTACAGTATCATTAACTATAACCACCAGGCATGCTGTACATTAGATTCCCAGACCTTATTTATCTTATAACTGGAAGTTTGTACTGTTTGACCAATATCTCCCCATTTCCCCCCATCCTCCAGCCCCTGGCACCCACCATTCTACTCTCTGTTTCTATGAGTCTGGCTTTTTTTGATTCCACATATAAGCGATATCATATAGTATTTGTTTTTCTCTGTTGGACTTCACTTAGCATAATGTCCTCAAAGCCCATCCATGTTGCTGCAAATGACAGGATTTCCTTCTTTCTCATGGCTGAGTAATATTCCATTCACTATGTAAACCACACTTTCTTTATCCATTCATCCAAAAACAGATGCTTAGGATGTTATCTTGGCTATTGTGAATAATGATGCAATAAACAAGGCGGGCGGTGGGGGGTACAGGTATCTCTTCAAGATCCTCATTTAATTTCCTTTGGATATATACTCAGAAGTGGGATTGCTGGATCATATTGTAGTTCTAGTTTTAATTTTTTGAGAAACCTCCATACTGTTTTCCAAAGTGGCTGCATCAATTTGCATTCTCATCCACGGTGGACAAGGATTTTCTTCTCTCTGCATCCTTGCCAACACTTACCTCTTGTCTTTTTGATAATAGCTATTCCAACAGGTGTGAAGTGATAGATACCTCACTGTGGTTTTGATTTGCATTTCCACGATGATTAGTGATTAGTATTTGATTTGCATTTCCATGGTGATCAGTGATGTCTTCATGTACCTGTTGGCCATCTGTATGTCTATGTATGATCACTAGCCATCTGCCAAAGCTCACTGTCGCCACCGTCAGAAGCATGCACAGAGAGCCGGCCACAGCGTGAGGGGGTGTGGGGTGAGGCACATTCAGTACCCGGGATGTTCACGGGCCAGTTGCAGGGATCCATGGGCAAGGTGTGCCAGCAGCTCATGGGCACGATTCTCGATGGACCCCGGACACCGTTAATAGGATCCACATCCCTTTAATGCCCTCTGAGAATCTCCCAGCCTCTTCCCACCCCCAGTCATTCAGCTCACTGATTCAGTACTCTGAATGGAGGGAGAGAGAAATGGGCTTCTTTGGCAGCATCCTGCACAGCTGAAGAAGCCAAGCACTCCGCTTTCACCCGAGAAAGAAATCACGGTCGAGAAGATCTCTCTTGGCACTGAAATGTGCTGTCTTGGCGGGGAGGGGACACTGGGAAAATCAAATTGCATCTCTTACCCTCCGCAGTGCATCCAAACTTGTAATTTTTGCTCTAACAGAAGTTGCTGGAATTTCTGTGCTGGAAACCTGGGCTTCCAAAAAGGCTCTCTCATCTGTAGGTGATTGTCTAAGATGGTGCTTCCCAGGGGCTGCCAGAACACAGCCAAGAGGGGCTAGGGTCAATTCATGGGCCACCGCAGGGTCCACAGCACAGACTGAGGTTGGGCAGCCTGTACCAGGGGTGAGACCCCTCCCGGGATGCCTTAGTGTATGGTGCTCGCACAGACGCCCAGAGCTCGCACAACGCTACTTTTATCCATTGACAGATGCCAAATCGTTGTTGCTGAAGAGAGGATACGCGCAAGGGGCGTCTTATTCAGTCATGTTGCTGACGTCACTTTAACTTCTGACCTTCATTTGATGGGCCAACCGGGTAACTTAATAAGCCTATTTTTGTTTTGTTTTGGTTTCTCAACAATCTTTATTAATTGAAGGGTTGGGAGGACAAAGACTTTCTAAAAATTAAAAAGTCCTGGCTTTGAAAATTCTCAATACTTTATTATAAAATACTTTATTATAAAATATGAGAGAAAATGAGATTTAAGAAGTCTTTTATTAATGAAAGATACTTGGAAAACCTAGTGCCAAAACTCCATCTTAATCCTTTGCCTCAGTCCACTTGTATCTAAGCATATATACAAGTATGTATACATGCGTACATATACAAGTATACATACAAACATTTATACAAGCATATATACAAGTGTATATATACAAACATATATACAAGTATATATATACAAGCGTATATAGTGTTACATTCAGGGTAAGCATGAAAGGGAAATGATGGCTTTTGATGCCATTTATAGAGACTACAAAAGCTGTAGTTTTTTCATTTCCAAAATGCTGTGCGTCATGCTTAATTTGACTTCCCTGGAAGAACTTTATTGGGATTGCCTATCCTGAAATCCCTCCAATCACCAGCCCCGTACACAGAAGTGGGCAGATGAACCAAGCCACGCCAGTCACAGCACTACATCCTCTAGGACCAATGATTAGCCATGAAACTGGCACATGACCCTCAAAATGGCAACAGGAGTCCTCCTTGGACTATTTTAATAATGGACATTAGGAAAAAGACTGTCTTTATCCCACTGGACAGAGAAGTATAACCCAATGAGCTGAGAGTTTCCAGGAGCCATTTTTTTTGTTACATAGAAAAAAAGGCAAGTACGAAGTAGCAAAGGATTATATCAACATGCAAGCAAAATGGAACAGAAATAAGAACATAAAGATAGCACTGTTTGATCCCTTGATTTAGCCATCTACCTATGTCTGCAGTCACCACTGGACTTCCCTGACAGATGAGTCAATAATTCCCTCCTTTAATGTGAGTGGATTTGGGGTTATTCTCTCTTACAATATTGATCACATGAATGAGCCAAAAGAGGGTTAACTCCAAAGTAATCTAAATTACAAACTCCTATGTTTTAGTGATATTTCCTCCTGATTTGTCTCACAACATGATTTCAAATAAACGTTTATAAACTAATGAAAACTTTACTTATATACTTGCTGGAGTCATACTATCTACATAAAATGTAGAAATCAGATACTACAGGTGATAATACAGATGTATGGTTACCCCTGGATGTTACATTGATCTCTTCATTCTTTCTCTCATTTCTTCTGTGTGAGAGGAGTCATAGCTCAGAAATCTGGGCTCTCTTGATTATAGAATTTGAAGCCTCTACGAGATTTAAACCCTGAACTACAAGCCTGGATGTTTTCAATTATCAGAGTACTGGCTATTAGATCTATTCAACTTTGTGCATTGTCAGATGTGAAATTGTAGCTGCAACTGTGGTGGTTAAATACATGTGTCAGATAGACCTGCAGAGAGCATCCTCTGTGGATAATGGAAATGACTGGAGGACTGAGGGTGACAGTAAGTTCCACTTGACTTCATTATTAACTGTAGAACAAAAAGCAACGCAAATTTAAAATTCTCTTACTATCCCGTATGGCTAAAAAGGCTGTCAACTGCCACTATAGCTAACAAATATTATTTTTATTAACATAGATATTTTCAAATGCTGAAAAGCATATAGAACAAAACTTCTACCCCCAGATAAACCTTAATATTTTTAAATGATAAAATCATTACACACATATAGTAAAAAATTCATGTAGTTTAGGAAAATATAAGATGAGATGTAAAATTCTCTCTCCTCCAAACCTTGTCTCTAAATCTAGCTATTAACAATAGTTTTTTATGCATCCTTTCAAAACAAAAAGTTATAATTGGCTAGCATACGTGTGTCTGTGTATATATCCTTTTATTTATATAAATGAGAGCACACTGTTTAGTATTTTTTCTTTTTATTTAATTTTACATCTTGGGGAACATTCATAGCAGCTGATAGAGATTTACTTCATTCCTTTCTTTTCCCCAGTTTTATTGAGAAATAATTGATATACCTTACTGTATAAGTTTAAGGCATACAGCATAATGGTTTGATTTACATATTTTTTGTGTGTGAAATGATTACTGTAATAGGTTCAGCTAACATCCACCATCTCCTATATACACAACATTAAAAAAAGGAAAGGAGAAAAAAAGGTTTCCTTTGTGATGAGAATTCTTAGGATTTGCTCTCTTAACAGCTTTCCTAAATATCATAAAGCAGCGTTGACTATAGCCATCGTGTTGTACATTACATCTCTAGTATCCATTTATCTTATAACTGGAAGTTTGTACCTTTTGACCACTTTCCTCTAAACTTCATTCTTTTTAAAGGTTCTTCAAAGAACCATGATTTATTTAGCCCATTTCCTATTGACACGTATTTAAGTTGTTTGATCCTCTGGTTTTCTGCTATTGCAAAAAATGCTGAAGTATGTATGTATGATATATATGTACATATGTAGGCACACGTACATATATATCACAAATACATATATATCACAACATACACATATATCACAAATAGACACTTACAGATATTATAATGATGTTTATCCCCTGTGGTAAAATCTGCTCTGCTACTTAACTCACAGGGCAAAGTACAATTAATAAGGTCAACATGTGCTCATTACCCATGGAATGAAGGTAGTACATTCTGCGAACATAAAGAATCACATTAATTTCTTATCCTTCAAGACGTAATGGTTTCTTTTTATTTGAGAAGAGTAGTAGCTGAGTTTTGTTCTAAAGAGTGAAGTACAGAAAGCCCTTTCCTCTACATCCTATTTCATGCTTTCATCTATATTCTTAGATTTAATTATTGGCTTGTCAAGCTTTCCTATTCTGCAGAAAAAAAATTAATGGTAAGAATAGAAACAATACTCACTCCATTTCCACAGCGAAACAATTAACACCTTGTGATGTGTTTATGTATGTAAGTGGGAAAGGACAGGTCTTTCTTAGAATTTTTTATCAGGATATCCAGTCCTTCCATGAAAGTAGCACACCATCTCTATACTCAGGGCGTGTTTATCTATAAATCCTATTTGCGCATGCATGCTTATCTCAATCAATATGCACACAGAATACACAATCTATTTTTTCATAAGCCTGGTTCCTGACTCTTTCTTGAAGCAAAAGTCACTTAGTAATCACCAAAACTGCACCTCTAAGAGTGAGAAAACACACGCTTTTGATAAGCACTCATTTAGCTTTTGCATATGCACTTAGAAGCCCCCAGGCCTTCTAAGGCAGTTACGCAGCCTTGAAACTGAACTTCAGAAGCTGAAAACTAGGTTCCATCCACCAGTATCATATCTCACAGTGCATTCATTATGACATTCCACATGCGCTCCTTGTGAATTATGAAAATAGGGAAAAGGGAGATCATTTCCACAAGGTTTCCTCACCAAGAAAATATTAAGCACACCTCCAAGTTAGTTTGCCCCTCTCACACAGTGCTTGGTTGCTATGGGTTACCACTTTCTCTGATGCATTTATCCCTGGAGGAATAATGTTAAGATAGCAATGAAGGGAACTACCACTGACTACAAAAGAATAATAAATGCAAATAGATTCCAGGATAAAGTCATTTTTAAACCATAGCAAAGGCTCTAAACTTGTACTCCATTTCTTTTTCTTTTTTCTTTTTGAGGGCAAAGTTTTGCTATTCCAACTTTAGCTGCTCTAACCAGAAAAAAATGTTTTTACTGAATCTTTAAAATAATGTATTCAGCCACTGTAAGTCCTTTCAAAGAAAAGAAATTGTTGGTTAAACACGAGGACGTTCCACATGAAATTATCTGCTCCAGAGAAGTTGAAAACAGATAATAATATTTTTGTTACCAATACTTAATTGTCCTTTTGGGTATGTGTGTGTACAATTATAAGAGAAACAGAAATATTTGATCAGAAGGTACATAAAAGCACTTAGAGCTCCGGATCTGTTTGATCCAAAGGAAACCTAAAAATAGGGCTCTAAACTTGCAAAACAAAATGCAGGCTGCCTATCCACATACCAAAAGGCTTCCCTCTATAGCCCCTTAAACAACAGCCACTGAAGTGGCACTGAACTAGGGGCATATTTTCCTCACGACATCATGTAAGTTGGTATGTTTGTGTTTTTATCAGGTTCTTATGAAGATTCTAAAATGACAGTAGGGAATTTTAAGAGAAGAGTTTTTGTTTGTTTCTTTTTAAAAGCATTTGAAGTACTATATCTCAGAAGTAAACACTGTTAATATTCATTGTATTTATATTCATTGATTATAGCTGGATGACAAATTTTCAAACTCTTGATACGTTTTGCCAAATTGCCCTTTAAAAAGGCTACACTCTCACCACCAGTGTATCAAAATGTCCACTTAACTGAACCACTGGGGATAGTATAGGATATGTTCAGACTGAGGAGTTAACATTTCTTTTATTTTGCCAAATCCTTTGCTCTAATTCAGGGGTCACCAAACATTTTCTATACAGGGCCAGATAGTGAATATTTTAGGCTTCTTGGGCCATACAGTCTACAGCAAGTAGCCAACTCTGTTGTTGTAGCTCAAAAGAAGCTATAGCCAATTTGTAAACAAATGGGCAGGCTGTGTTCCAATAAAACTTTATTTACAAAAACAGGCAGCTGGACAGATTTTGTCTGTGGGCCATAGTTTGCCAACCCCTCTCAATACTCTTAGTCGTGATTTTTAAAAACAATCTTTTGATAATTCTTATAAAGAAATCTATAAGGAATCATGTGGTATGTGTGTGTCTGTATTCTTATTGTAATACCTATAAACAAGTTCATTCATTAAGAAAACAAAAAAAGGAAAGAACAACTTAAAGTTGACAGTGTAGAAGCTCTCTAACTTCCAAAAATCATAGCAATCATCATGACAACAGCTAAAGCTCTTAAAGCACTTTACAGCTTACAAAGCCATTTCTCATTCATCAACTTATTTGATCTTCAAACACTATGAAGTAGCTATGATTATTCCAATTTTACATGTGGGGAAATTGAGGTTCAGTTTATTAGCTGAGAGACTCAAGGCCAGAGGCGAACCTGTGACTGCAATTGCTGTTCAAGTTGTACCAACCGGAAAGTCAGCACTGAAAATTCCTGACAGAACACACCCAGCCAGGTGAAATTACACACATAGACTGCCTCTGCTTTTCAGGTAAATTCTTTATTTTCTCTTGAAGATCTGAAGACTTTGTCAGTGGGAATGGGTGGTAATTAGTAAGATAAGAGATTGATCTTATATTCTAGTCTGCTAATGTTTGTTTTGTGCCAGAATTGTCCCTGTGGCACTGAGCCAGAAAGAAGGAAGCAACTATAAATGTCTAGGCAAAAGCCTAAAAAATAAATTCACAAGAAAGAAAATCTATAATTAGGGAAATTGTGAACTAAATCTGAAGACACATTCACAAACTCTGTGAATTTATACAGTAGTGAAGACAGATTCGGATAACCCATGGCAAAAAAGAACTGCAATTTTTTTTTCCTTCCAAGAATAAAAGATACCAGCAAAGGTGCTAAAACATACTGAAGCAAAGAGGTGGATAATTTTTCCTTAATTAGAGAGTCAGTGTATTCTGTAACCACAAAGAAGGTTCTGCTGATTTTGACAATTTTTTTCTTCCAATCTGTGCGTCTGGGCTGTCCTCTGGCAGACACGAAGCGGAACTAGGCCCAGCCCTTGCACTCCAGGGCGTCTTCTCGGAGACCAACCGTCTGTCTGCACCTTCGCTGTTAAAGGACTCATCCATCCATAGTTGGTAACAGCGAGGCTGGTCTATGGCCACATATTTCCCACTTAGTCCCTGTTGTTCTCCAGCACTTGACGCAGGACCGTAAGAAGTCCCTCACCAATTTTTTGTCCCTCATTTTCCACAGTTTCTGAATTCAGCTTGCTACACAACAGCTACAGAGGTATGCTGATGTTGTCTCTTCTTTGAATGCACTAGGCAAGTGAGGTGGTCTTGTAAACAGCTGGCTGCTTGATGCCACATTTCTAGCTCTGTTGCACACAGATGGCTTTGATTTCAAAGTACACTTGCTTTATGGGCCGTTTGCAAAGTCAGCACTGTATTTTGGGACATGAACAAGCTCAGAAACAGATGAGACCATTCACCAGAGCGCAGCAGGGAACTGTTAAGATTTTCTTTGAAAACACAGCCTTGAAAATGTTTACAGAATCCTGTGACATGAGCAACTCAGGGTCCGGTGGGGAGCTAATCCACAAAATGGGTTAGAAGGAAATTGGAAGAGGAAGAGCGAAGTGCAAGAAAGCTGGAAATTGATCTCTCGGTGGTAAAGAAATAGTGCTCAGAGTGATTTAAAGCTCCAGGTCCTTCCATTAAATTATGTAACCTCAGCAAGTGAGTTCAGCTGTCTGGGCTGCATCTTCTCCATTGTAAATATGGGAAAGACAATGTATTTTATGATGTTTGTGTGAAAATGAAAGGAGAATGAGTTTTCTAGATTGTCAAGTGCTACCCAAATGTAAGGTACCGTTACACAGTTCCAGATCTTGCCCTACTAGGGATCACTAGGGATGTCATAAATTATTCTTGTGCAGATTTATCAATAACACCTAAGAGACACACTGAACATCAACTGGCACTCCAATAGCATCTATATGAATGCCTGGCACACAGCCAGGCCACTTGCATGGAATGCGCCTTAGGTGGAAACTAATTAAGGGGGAAAAGAATTTGTATCTGTGATTTTGGGAGTGTTGCAGTATACTCAAAAAAGAGCTGAAATTTCAAGATTTGATGAAAAATACTTAAAAGAATAATCATCCTGCCCAAGTTTATGTATTCTTCCCATAAGGTATTTGATTACCTTCATCTTACGCTCACCTTACTGGTTCTAAAAAAATAAACAAACAAAACAAAAAACTGATTCTAAACTATATGGGAGGGACTCCCCTGGTGGCACAGTGATTAAGAATCTGCCTGCCAATGCACGGGATACGGGTTCAATCCCTGGTCCAGGAAGATCCCACATGCCACAGAGCAACTAAGCCCGTGCACCACAACTACTGAGCCTGTGCTCTAGAGCCCGCGAGCCACAACTACAGAGCCTGCGTGCCACAACTACTGAAGCCCACATGCCTAGAGCCTGTGCTCCGCAATGAGAGAAGCCACCACAATGAGAAGCCCGCACACCACAACGAAGAGTAGACCCTGCTCACCGCAACTAGAGAAAGCCTGTGCACAGCAACGAAGACCCAATGCAGCCAAAAATAAATAAATAAACAAATAAAACTATAAGGGAAAAAAATCGAGAAATGCACTTTTCTGGCCTTTATCATATAAGAATATAATATACTTCTATTGGATTGAACCATATGTAATTGCTTTCTTTTTTAATAGGTCAGAAACACTCAAATATCAGCAATTTCATATGGTTCAGTACAATAAATCAGAGATTGAACTTGATATGATGTAAATGACCTTGTCTTCCATGAGTTCACAATCTAATAATTGTTAAAATATATCCCCACATAATCTACTTCTTATTGCAGCTTTTGTTCCAATTCATTAAGTGCTTGCTTAAATAAAGCACCTTTTAAATGATTTATAAACTTACATTCAAGAGGCAGTGTTTTAAAGGAAGTAATAGGGTCTATATCATTTAAAGAACTTCTTAAGGGGAGCTACTCTTAAAGGGAGCTGCTTTGTTTTTCATTTGCTCTCTCCTTTTTTTTTTCCTTTAAATAATAGAACTCAACCTCTGCGTTAGTCTTGGAAACACAACCAATAGGAGGTGTGTGTGTGTGTGTGTGTGTGTGTGTGTGTGTGTGTGTGTGTGTGTGAAAGAGAGACAGAGAGAGACAGAGAGAGAGAGAGATGGAGATTTACTTTAAGGAATTAAATAAATCCAACATCTGCAGGGGGTGCCTGTAGGCTAGAGACCCAGGGAAGAGCCAGTGGTGCAGTTCAAGTTCACAGGTCTTCTGCTGACAGAATGCCCTCTTGCTCAGGGGAGGTCAGTCTTCTGCTCTATTCAGGCCTTCAAATGATTGGGTGAGGCCCACCCACACTATGGAGGGCAATCTGCTTTACTCAAAGTCCACCAATTTAAATGTTAATCTCATCCAAAAAGACTCTCACAGAGATGTCCAGAATAACATCTGACCACATATCTGGGCACTGTGGCCCAACCAAGTTGACACATAAAATATCATAAAGTTGACACATGAAATATCATAACCTCAGACAGAATATTCTATGTTCTACACTGGGTACAACTGTAGACAAGAGCAAAAATACTGTATTTCCTATTACCATTAAATTTAATTTTATATTTACTTTATTATAATAAACTTGTGGCTGTTTCCCAGTGAGTCCTTACAATACGAGTTGCTTGCTTCACACCCTTAGAAGGTGACTGCAGTTAGAGCTGTCTCCCTTTCTGGTACTATTTCTGAGGGAGACTCCATTCCATCTCCTTAAAAGCATGATGTGACAGGTTTGCTTTCAAAACTCGAATTTAGCTTCAAGAAATTTATTACACTCTGAGATTTTTTTTTTTTTTTTTTTTTACAAAACCAAACTTCTGAAACTACGGATATGCTGAAAAATTACTCAGCCCCTTCCTATCAAAAACTAATAGAGATTTTACTCTGTTGAACTATTTATAAAGGAAGGTGAAAATGATCCAGAGGATATTAAATTATTTTTAAACCTATTGATCATCTTTCCCCACAAACCTCTAAATTCATTCACTTAAATTTCATCTGTTTACTGATCTTTATAGGGTCCATTAAGAGATAAGCAGTAATCGTTAACGAGGAAAAACTCACTTTGAAGTTCACCTGCCTTTCACCCAGGACCCCGCGAGTGCTTCAGAGGCAAGAGCGCAGGCTCTGAGAGCAGCTGCAAAGCCCTCTGGGAGGAGGCAGTGGAGCCATGATAAAGGCAAAATTAACCCTCCAGCAATTTCCCGCTTTGAGGACTTAAGTCAGAGTTTAATCTCATTGGGATGTGGGTTTTTTTCTGTTAGCTTTTTAAAATTAAATTTGTCAAATGCAGTTCACCTAATCTTATATGTAGTATTCTTATTAGGATATTACCATGTAAAATATATTATCATTATAAGACTATTACGAGGGCTAAAGCTCAGAAAAATAGAGCAATTACCATCACTTATAGATCTATGGAGAGGCAGTATGGCGTAATGGGGAGAGAAGTCTAATACATTTGATTTCAAAAACCACTAGGCAGGCTCAGAAATATTTCCACACACACGTTCACCTTCTCCCCAGCCAGGCATTTCTCGGAGTTTCTGCCCCAATCTCACCAGGCTTTCTCCTCTCCCGGAGGAGGGTGGAAACACAGGGTGAGCCTTTTCTCTCCCTGTCCCCAGAAGACTGACCACAGGTACACATGAGGCCCAGGGAAAAGAGTTCCCCAAATATTTTATTCCTCTAGTACTTTCTGATATTATATATATTATATTAATATGTTGTATTAGAATATTAATCTGGTATAATAAGGCTTATTCTCAATCGTTCCTTTTATTCTTTTCAGTAGATAATAATAAGTCTTTTTTATTTTTTGCAAGATCCATGTCTTATGCTTCCTCTGTATTCCTGATATTGATCTCCACAATGCTAAACACATGGGAGGACACGTAATGATCCATTGAGTTTTTGTTTTTTAATTCCTGGGGTAGGTGGACTAAAGTGAAAGAGAAGCCAAAAGGGTGGCTATTTAGTTCAGTGTGTTATCATGGTTTTACTAAAATGGAAAAACAAATGAAGCACATTGGCTGTTGTTTCCTAAAGATTTCACTCTATATCTTAGGCATCATAGTTCTCTAGGGCTACGAAAATAAGGCCCACCCATAGGTCAGGATAAAAAAAGAATAAAGATAGGAATCAAGAACTTCACAGGAGGGACTGAAAGTGTATAACGTGCTCCATGTCTCCCTTCTTTTTCTGTGAGCTTCTCTGGAGACATCTAACTAGCCCATGACCCATCTCTCCCCCTACATCTCTCCCTCTCTGGCCCCCGTCCTGGGCCATATCTGACTGAATGGGGCAGCTACCTTATCCAAAACAGGACAATCAGATTTAGAATTGGGAAAGTCTCTGCGCATGGCTGCAGCTGTAATTGTTAACTCTGGAGCAAACAGTCCACGAAGTGGCAGATATTCTACCATGGGGATTGGAGACCAAAGACCTCTGGTTCCCAGGGAGGAAGAAGCCAATGAGCAGATAGGAGACAAGCAGAGTGAGGGTGAAAATACCAGACACCCACCCTCCAGTCTGAGATCTGGCTACCTTCCCACTCTTGGTTCTAGGATCTATTCCTGCATTCTTACCAATAATCATTTTTTTGTTTGGCCTGCTTGAATTGATTTCTGTTCCTTGCAATCAAGAGTCCAAGTTAATACAGTGGAGATCTATTTTGGAAGACAGGAGGAAAAGGAGCAAACATAACTTGGTGCCTTTGGGGACAGATAAATTCACTATAAACCTTACTTCTTTCCAGTGGAGTCTTCTCAGCCAACTCAAGCACTTGGTATTTCAGTTACCCATACACTCAACCATCATCCTTATCTTCTGGCTTCTTAAAGTTGAAATTCAGTAACCCTGAAGTGTGAAAAAATTCTATACAGCACATTCTTTTCCTTCTAGCCTAGCAGATGCACAGCTGCCCTCTGAGATTGTGCTACTTTTCCACAGGCCATAAAAGGATCTTCATTACTGTTGGTGGGATCACACATACTCTTGGTGTATTGGTGGAGGAACCACACATCATGAATGCGTAAGAGAAAAATTAGCATAAGAAATGTTACCCTCCCGTGCCTGCTAACTTTTTACTTCCTCTATTGTCAGTGCCATTTTCTTTATTCAGCCTTTATCACATACACTAAGAATTCTCACTGGCCTATCACCTATTTCTACACCTCAATACAAGTTCATATCCATTTATCTACCATCCTCATTGGTCTTCCTTGCTGTTCCCATAGCATATACACGCTTCGACAATATTGTTCTAAAATACGCATTTTATAAATGCCTTTTTACTTCCCTGTCTCTCCCACCAGGCTGGGAGCTCTTCTTTGGAAGAGGCTGTGTCTTATTGTTATAACCTCCATGTCTCATACATTAGCTAACAAATGTGTGATTAATGTCCAATGCGTGAGTGAGTGAATGATTGAGTGAATTAATGACTTTTGCTCCCTCTGGTATTTCTCAAATTCTAGTCATATACTTTAAATGCATTCTCTCTTTCTTTTATTGTCACAATAAATGAACAGCATGCTCCTTGGCTGAGCTCCGATAATTATATCCCTATTCATTTAACACCTCATTCTTACCAAATTTCCCTAAGAGAGTTTGATAGTCTTTTTTTTTTTCAATTGTTCAAATTTCTATTTTGATACGCAGTAAGAGAAATGAACTCTTAAATCAACTGAATTTTATGGAAAATGAAACAGCAAATAAATCAGACCCATGTTAAAATAGAAGATCTGTTAAATGTCCAAACTTAAGGATATAACAGCCACAGATAAACTTCAATTCTATAGTCTTCTTTCAGGAGATTGAAGTCTTTCCAGCACAACTTTACTATGAACTGGTCCAGAGCTCAACAGCATATGGGAATGCTTAACAGGGATGGTTTTTGATGTGTCAATCTGACAGCTACAATTCCAGTCATTTGATCAAACACTAATCTAGCTATTGTGAAGATATTTTGTAGATGTGATTAAAGTCCATAATCAGTTGACTCTTTAAGTAAGGGAGCTCATCCTAGATAACCTGAGTGGGTCTGATTCAATCAGTTGAAAGGCCTTAAGAGCAGACATAAGGCTTCCAGAAGGAGAGGAAATTCCACCTGTGGGCAGCAGCTTCAGCTTGTGCCTGAGAGTTCAATCCTTCCTGTCCTGAGCTCACCCTATGGATTTCAGACTTGCCTAGCCAGCCCACAGCTGTGCAACCAATTCCTTAAAATAAATTTACTGATATATGTCTCATCCTGGTCCTGCTTCTCTCAGTGAAATCTGGGTGAATACAGAGATTATCAATAGACTATACATAGAATAAAGCCATGTGTTGGCTGCCATGTTTCACTGCCCTCATGCTTTCATTTCCTCCCCCTTCTATTCAATAATTTCAAAAATGGTCACATGGGCTGGTTACATGGGCTGAGGGTAACTTAAAGATCTTTCAACCCGTCTTATTAGCACCATAAATTTTTACATGGTCTTAAAGAAAAATAATCATAGTTTGTTGGATAAAATAAAAGGTATCATTAATTCAAATATAACGTGGATTCTATTCTTTTCCTTTGGGATGTTTCTTCAATTCATGTTTTTACCATCACATATGCTATATTACAAAACCCTGTGACATGCCCTTTGTTAATCTAGCCAACCGCAGCACGTAGTCCTGCAAGTAAAATCTGCTGTAATAAATTTTCAGTAATGGTGGTGGCCTACAGTTTCTAAAATCTTTCCTAGTCTTTGACATTCATTGTTTATTTCTCCTTCATCCTATATGCCAAAGGTCCTCAAAAAGCTTCGTATAGTGCAACAGCAAATCCACAAGCATGGGAATGCTTATATTCTTCAAAACTCAGTTGTGCTATTCACTTCCTAAGCTACCATGACTGCTATTAAATATTTTGTTTCTTCTTCATTTTGGGGGGCCTTAGATTTGTTTGTCCTCTTCCCATTTTTAATCACTTTTCATGCCCATGTGATAGTTCCCCAATCAAATTTTCTAGTTTCACAGCTTTTCTTCAGTGTCACCTGACTTTGTCCGCTTTCATATAATAAGCTGAGTACCCTTCTCTTCATTGTTCTAATAGGAATTCTAATAGCTTCAAATTTTTACCCGTCAACTTTCTCTAGCTTTTTAGGAAAAAAAAAAAAAAATCAGTTGTTGCTATAGCTGGAGTTTCAAAAAGTATTTTATTCACTTTACATTTTGTATCTATTGTTATTGGTTGTGAGATATAATTATTGTTGATTTCATTAATCAGCTTCCGCATTTTATGTCCATATTGTAAACTCCATTTGAATGTTGTGCTTCAATGCCATATTCTGATCAAGTTATTCTAAGCATCTGGCTTCATATATCAAGCATTGGTTGCTTTGGGCTCCACCATTTTTTCTCAAGATGTAAATTAATGTCTTCCCCCAAACTGTCATTTTCATAGTGCAGAAAGGTGTATGCCTTTAAATAAATTTTCCATTTTACATATCTTTTGAAGAAGTCATGCATTAAGAAGTCTCTTATTTTTCATGAACTACATCTTCCAATTCAGATCCCATGCAAGAGAAATCTCACCTTGGTATAGCTCTCCTGTCTTCCTTTAGGAAAAATGACTTTCCCCTTTGTATTCAGCTTGATTGTTGGAACTAAAATCACATCAAGTTTCTCTTCTCTCCAGTCACATAATCTGCATTGTTAGTCTCCCTCACTTGATGCTTTTTGTGTCATATGGGCTACTCTAACTTGCATTTAATTTTCCCCAGCAATTTTATGTTTTACCCATTCCTGTCTCTCCTTGTCCCAAGTGAAAGCCCACCTTCCTATTATTCCCCCCACTTTCTTGGTCCCCTTTTGCTGCCTACTTCTCTAAGAGTTCCAGACTTATCTACATCCATTGTGCCGATCCAGCTTGCTTTCTTGGCTTAATTTTAAAAACATTGATTGAGCAACCAGTATATGGAAGGCAGAACGAAGAGGTAGAAAATGAGTATCCTGTGAATTAAAGAGCTAAGAGTCAGGTAAAAAGGAAAGGCTTCAGCTAACACACTAGCATTTGCTTCTAGACCTAATGAGGTCTAAAGCATCTTACACACTGCATTTAGAAAGGGAGATTTTTCTAAAATGCGCATCAGATCATTTTCCTGCTTAAAATTGTTCAGTGAATCCTCACAGTCTGCAGGATGAAATCCAAACTACTTGGGAGGCCATTTGTCATCTGATCCCTGAATATAGACCTATATCTCTGTGTGCATTCCTATGAATACACATACATATGTGTGCATACCTGTGCATGTATATTCAGGTACAGGTGGGCAGTGGTGCAATGGACAAAATGTTTGCTTCCCCCCAAAATTCAGATGTTGAAATCCTAATGTGATGGTATTAGGAGGTGAGACTTTGGGGAACTAATTAGGTCATGAGGATGGAGCTCTCATGAATAGGATTAGTGCCCTTATAAAAAGGACACCAGAGAGCTCTTTCGCCCTATTTCTACTATGTGATGACACAGCAAGAAGATATCCATGAACCAGGAATGTGCCCTCACCAGACCTCGAATCTGTCAGCACCTAGATCTTGGACTTTCCAGTCTCTAGAACTGTGAGAAATAAATATTTCTTGTTTAAACCACCCTTCAATGATATTTGGTTACAGCAGTCAGAATAGACAAAGATAAGTGGGGTGAGTGAGCTAAGCCAGAAGACCTAAAGGAGACTAGAAGTCCACAATCCTGGTGGGAAAGGTAGAAAGCATGACAAATATGGAAAAGTGTACAGGTGGTTGTTGAAATCAGATATGAGGCAGATTTTAGAGACAGAGTGAGGGCAAGGGGGTCAGAATCAAAGAGGAACATGTAGTGGAAGTTCTGAACACAACCAGCTAGCCTTTGCAGCTTTTGTTCATAGTTGGCTCCATTTTAAAAGGCTAGATAAGGTAAACGTTGTACATGCCCTTCTCTCATGACCTGTCCCTGGGCAGTGGGTCTTGAGGCTGCCCCAGATTTGTCAGATGGCACACACTAAGGAACTGTTGAGATGAGTGGTGGGCTGAGGCCCATACCAATCCCTGCAGCAGGTGTTGGAAGTTGTCATTGCTCTCTGTGGTGGCCAACTCCACTCACACATATTCTGTTTCTCTACCTTAGGCTCTGAGGGGTAGATTGAGAATCAGGGTGGGAACAGAGTTTCTGAGGGGCAGATGGGACAGGGAGCAGTGAAAGCCAGGGTGGGTCCACAGGCACAGGATAGTAGGAAATGGAATGCCATCACTGTTCTTGATCCTAAATAGTTCCAAAGAGTGGGCCCCTAGAAAAATAAGGTTTCTTCCATTCAGACTGTTGTCCTGATGCCCACAGCCTGTAAGAATTAGAACTGAAGGGCTTCTTGACATAGAAAATGGTGTTTATAGGTCTTCTTAAGCAACTGGTAGCTTTTCCAGGTACCTGCCAGATGCTGGGGTTGTGGTAGTATTGGGGTGCAGAAAAAAATAAGAGAAACTGTAGGATTTTCTGTATGGAGAGATGCTGTAAATCATTATACGTAGATTTAGCAGGGTTGAGATCCATGGCATGTCAGATTCTATGTAGAAGGGGCCACAATATGGTCCATTAGACCATTCGTGTGGGGATGAGCCTCAGAGGGCAGATGGTTCTGGACAAGCAGGATTTGGAACCATGCCTTCTAGATTCATGATATAAATACCTGGAATCAAAGGTCAGGTTTTATATTAATTGCGGAGAAGGAATTCCCCTAAGCAACAGAGTACAACTAACTGTTATGTGTTCTGTGTTCTGCCATCTTGGTGAGGGTATCAACCCTCATTGTAGCCATGGGAAGGGAGCAGGTCCATGATGAAATTCATCATAATGATAGTCTATCAGCCCTTGTGAATTAAGAGCAAATTTATTCTCCCCTTCGGAATTCTGGGTGTGTCTGGCCCAGGCACGTGTATCTCGATGGTTGCTGTGCAGAAATGGGATTTGCCAGCTAGGGCTACCAGAAGTCCCTATAGCCATGCTTCGGGGTCTTGAATGGCTTTTAAAGGCCAGCTAGTTTGGTAATATGGCAATTCGGCAGAGCTACAGTATTTGAGTTGCCTGTTTATATAAATAACTAACAGACAAATAATCCATTAGACAAGACTCTACCATCTCTGTATTTAATACCTTTTGGAAGTCATCCCTAGGTCAGTCTGAATTCCAGCAAGTATTCAGCATCTGCAGGTTGACTCCACCAGATTTCCTCTGAAAATCTGCTGAATGGCATATTTTACAGCTGCTAAATGGATTCAAGAATGCTAAATGTATCCTTGATCTTTGGTACATCTTTCAGAGCACAGAGTTTCTGTCACCCCCTGATATTCTGGCTCATGAGAAAAAGTGGTTGATCATTCATGTGCCAGATGTATAGTGGATATAAAGCTCCATATTGGAAGACTGAGGCCTTTCTGACCCAGCTTTAGGCAAGGTACCTGTTTGCCCTGCTGCTCCAGGCTCTGTTGGTGTCCCTGGATAGTCATAGGAGACGGTCTTCTCCTAGGTAGTGCTTCCAAACTATGGGGAAGTTAACTTGGAACTAACATTTCTTTGGGGACAAAACTGTTGCCACTGCATTGTTGGAGACATGCATTTCAATGGAAACAGTCAAGATCAGGCAGAAGTTGTACATCATTTAGGAACAGAGGTTAATTTTTCTGTAGTATAACAGTCTGAGATGAGTGTTTCAGGTTGGCTGGTCCCTCAGGGTCCCGGGCTGACAACAGTTCTGCCACCTTGCACATGTGGCTTCCAAGGCTGCTCAGATCAGCCAGCAGGAAAAGTGTAGAGAGACTATAGGGAAGGCTGCTCACTGCTCACTGTATTAAGAGCCCCAGCCCAGAAGAAGCAAACATCACTTCTACTCAATTTCCATTAGTGAGCAGTCTCCTGGACCACAACTAACTGCAAGAGAGGCTGGGAAATGTCATTCCTATCTGGATAGCCATGTGCCCTGATTACTATGGAAGAAGGGATGAATAAGTTTGGTGGGCTGCTAACCTCGCAGTTTCCATCCTAAGTGGATACACTTTTCAGGTCGGGAGTTCAAATACATACTGGTCTCTTTCAGGTAATGTTCAAATCATGTTGGTTCCAACAAATGCACCTTTAGCAGAGGATTTCAATCAGAGACTGGACGATTAGAGTCATTTGGGACGTTTTTTCTAACCATATATGTACAAATCCTATCTGGATCTACTCACAGACCCAATATTCTGCTTGGATGGGTTGGTCAGGATGGGTAAATATATTTAGACAAATTCCCCCAGGTGGCTCTGACATACGTCTCTGTTGAGAAGCACTATGTGAAAAGATAGTGAGGCATTGCACAAAGAGAATGGCAGCACCCATTCAGGAATTTCCAAGCATCTAGATGGTGCTTTCTCCAGTTGTCACCCTCTGAAGTCCAAATGAGGTGGGCCTTAGAGAGACCCCTCAGGACTTGAGCTTTAAGGAGCAGATCTAAGGAATCCAAGGTGAATTCAAACAACCCCAGACAGAGACAGCAGTGAGGTCCCATTAGGGGTGGTGTCAAGCAAAGGCCAATGAGGGAAGTATCAGGGCTTTCCATTCCCCAGCAGTGCGGATCTGGGAGCAGTGCCTGTGGCATGAGGGAGACCAGGTTGGGTAGCAAGCTGGGTCCACTTCACCACAGCCAGTTCACCCGAAAATGGACTTAGGCATGGGAACCCACTCGCTCCTTTAACTCAGTGGTTCTCAACTCTGGCTGCACAGTAGAATCCTCCAGAGAGCTTTTAAATTTGTCAGTGTCCAGGCCTCCTGCCAAGACAATTGAATCAGAGTGTCAGGGAGGGAAGGCGAGCTCAGGGGTCTCTGGTTTTGTTCATTCTCCTCAGGTGTTGCTGAATCAGAGTGAGGACCTATGACCTCCGCCTTAGCTCCTGACCTCAGGAGCGGGGACGCACACCACTCTGCCGCCCGAATTTCTCTCTTCAGCCTCTGTGCCCATCAGCACAGCCATCTGCCGCCCTCTGTGCCCAAGTTATGCTCTTCTCACCCAGGCCTGTGTTTCCCAGGCGCAGGCAGTAAAAAAAAATGGCAGTAGTAGCTCCATGTTGGCGGGTGACAGAAAGCCAACCTCCCAGGAGGTATATGGTACCAGCCGAGGAGCCAGGCAGAGGCGGCTACCTGCAGTGCTTGGGCTTAAGGTGAGTGAGTTCACCTGGAAGAGACAAGGGCCAGATGAGAAAGGGAAACCAGTAGGAGGGTCAGGAAGCAGGGACCACCTGAGGGGGTTCCCAGAAGTGAGTCTCTATCTCAGTGGAGATGCAGAGTCAGGAATTTAGAATCAGGATGACAAGAATGAGCAGTAAAGCGAGCAGGTCTGGATCCCACGTGGATGTGAGCGGGATGGGGTTGGCCAGGGCCCCATGCGGTTTTCTTTACCGTCACCTAGCATGTGTGTTTACATTACAGGCACACCGATTTAAAGTGCAGGAGATGAGGTTGACAGTTACAAACTGAACTACTGACAATGCTAGAAATGCACCCACAGGCGCCTCTAGCCTCCCCCCACGTACCGAAGCTGTTCTCTCCATCTGAAATGCTCGCTATGCCCTACTCCGCACCAAGCTGCCTTCCACAGCACATCTTCTGCACCCTGTTTCTAATTACTCTACTGCAAATGTTATTTCCTTTACTGGATTCTGAGCCCCTTGCAGGCAACAATTTTGTCTTGTTCATCACACTGCCTGGCACTATGTAGGTGCTCAATGAGAGTATGTGAATGCCTGCCGTCAAAACAAATGTCCAGTGTGCTGGGGAACAAAGAATAGGAAGCAGCCTGGAGCATCACAAAAGGCTCTGACAGAGAAGTAACAGGTGAGCAGGGTCCTAATGGACAGCTTTCCTGGCAGAGTGAGAGGGAAACATAGAAGGAACAGCCTACTAAGGACTCAGAGGTTTAAGACAGCTCAGCCAATTCAAGTGGCTTGGCATTACCAGTATCGGAGCTCCTCTTTCTCTTTCATTCTGAGCCTCTAAAGCTAGGTAGGCTTTTAGTATTTGTCTCTACCCTAGGATGGCAAACTCTTGTCAATTTGCATAGTTGACCCAAGAAATTCAACTGTTCTCATTCTTTACCCCTAAGACACATCTCGTGACTGCATATTCTTACTCAAATGATTTCCTGAGTCATATCTATATCCGCTTACCTTGGCTGTTCCCTATACTGGCTAAAATTCTTTGTTCTCAAAAAAAATATGTAGGCCTGAAGATAACCTCATTTTCCCATTCTGTTTAGCCAAGTGCTAAACAGATCTGTGAATGGAGCTGTTTAAATATCACAGCCTTCCATCTACTCAATCCACTATTTGCCCAGTCTCTCTAGGAGTTAATGTCTTGGTAAGTTAACAGAAGAACAGAAGATTCTAGAAGTTCTGATCCAACTTCGCTTGACTTACTCATTCATGCGACAAATGTAAACACAGCTTCAACAATGGACAAAGAAAGCCCTGGTGAGTTTACAGTTCTTTAAAGTCTACATTTTTGGCAAATGCCTCAAGGTGAGACTTTTCAATACTTGAACACAGCTTTGAGCCAATCTACAAATTCACCCAATTTTACAGGGACTGCTGGTCCTTTCCAGCACACGTTTTGCATATCACTGTGGTCACTGGGGTTTTACAAATAGCCCTGGGCTTTGGAAGAAAAACCTTCAGGATGAAAGTACAAAAGAGATTCCGTTATCACTTGGACGTCCCCAAACTGTGTTTACACAGTCACTTCCTCTAACGTGAACAAATTCCTAACCACCCTGAACAGCAGCAGGGGTTAAAAGCAGTCTCCCTGATGTTTTACTGGTATTTTGCACTTTCCCTGTTTTGTACCCACCTATTTGTATACTTCACAGTCTTCAAATCAACCTCATTGCACAATCATCAGATATGAGTTGTGCATTCACTTATTCATTCATGCAACAAGCATTCATCTGGAGATTGCTCTGTACCCTCATGTGGTTAAGTGATAACCTGAACCTTTTCATTCATTGCAGCATTGTTCAGTGTGCATCTATTGGAAAACTGTTCTGTTCCAGCACCTGGTCTGGATGGGCTGCGAGGACAGAAATGACAACACTGTGGTTCCTGCTTGGAGCAGCCAGTAGTACGTAGGGCTCTCCACATTTTGCTTCATAAGGAAGGGCACTGTCCCAGCCTCTCTCACTAGGAAGGCATGAAACACCTGAACAAACTTCCCCTAATCAGATCTTTCTGCTTTATTCCTTCCTTCATAGAAACTGCAACAATTTTTAAAATCTTCCCCATCTGTGCTCCCACGGACCTTAAAGAAAGCAAAACCGGTCTCCTTTCTGCACCCTCCCTTGTCTCCTCTTCTTCACCTTCTTCACCTTCACCTTCACAAACCATATTCGTGCCATTCTGGCAGGTACACAGTTAATCCTCACAATCACTTGGTGTATTGGGCCTAAATGCTATTATAATCCTTTGTTGAATGAGGAAACAGATGCTAAAATTAAGATACTGTGCCCAAAACACACAAAAAAATACTGTGATGAAACCAGATCTAAGATCTGGGTCTTTATACTACCTGTGCTAACTCCAACATAATCTCCCCTGAATCAATTGATATTATTTTCCCAGAGCACACATGGCTAATTTTCACAGAATTGATCTAATTTCAGTTTTCCTTTACTCCTGGAGTTATGTCTATTCCTTCATCTAAAAAAATTTTTTTAACTTCACAGTAAGAAATGGCAATAAAATGACATTAAGTTGAAGCCAAACTAACAGGTTTTCCCAGCCAGGTCATGGCTTTATCTGGTACTTGCTGATTCCACTAGAAATTGTTTGGAGACAAAAGGCAACTTTTAAAATGCTGAGATAGCAAACTTGGTTCTAAGGATGTCGAAGGAGTTGTTCAATAAAAGATCTAGCTTCCTTTCCTTATGAGTGGAGGTCAAGATAAGAATCTACAGATACTCTGGCTTTCTCAATCCTGTAAATCCAGACACTGCTGAAAGGCACATTACAGAGATAAAGAGCATTAGAAACATAAACATGGATTTCCTCTAGCAACTGACTGGTGTCTGGAGGAACAAAAAGACCAACATTTTGCGTAATTAACTCGAACACTTTTCTGGGACTAGAAGTCTTCTGAGCCCAGACTTTGGGCTACTCACCAGCTTGGAGAAGCCAATTATCAGAGCATCCTAGCTGTCTAGATTAGAATGCTAAGGTTCCCTGTTCGTGGAATTGGGCTGGTGACCATCTGAGCACATATGTTTATGGACAAAGATATCCGGGAGCTGTTTCTAGATGAAGGGGCAGAAATTTTGGAGCAAGAGTGTTCAGGAGAAAGGGAAGATATAGACAAGGAGGGGTAGATGAGCTTAATGGAGGGGAATGCTGTGGCACAGACCTTTCCTCTTAGATTTAGGAACCTGTCTTGAGCCCAGTGGGGACCGTAGTTAAGGCCAGAAGCTAAAGGCGTTGCGTTCAGAAAAGGCTGTGAAACTCTGAGAACGAACAATGCTGTTCTGAGACCTAAGGGCCCCAATTCTTCCCAGAGCTGGGAAGAGGGACGTTCTCCCCTTTCATTGCTGAAGCACAGCAGCAGCCTGCAGGTTCTGGAGTAGAGAGAGCTACCTGGGGCTGGTGCCCACCTGCCGTCCAGACTGACAGGTAAGCAGGGGTTTCATGGAGAGCTGACAGCCGAGGCAGTGACAAGCTTCCCTCAGGTGACTCTAGTTAGCAGACTTCCATAAAGAAACCTGAGAAATCCATGTGAAAAACTCTTGGGAACTTTCAGAAACACACAGTGAGAGAAACTTGGCCAAGAATTGAGTCTCAGCCATAAAAAGGAATGAAATTGAGTCATTCGTTGAGACGTGGATGGATCTAGAGACTGTCATACAGAGTGAAGTAAGTCAGAAAGAGAAAAACAAATATCGTATATTAACGCATGTATGTGGGACCTAGAAAAATGGTACAGATGAACCGGTTTGCAGGGCAGAAGTTGAGACACAGATGTAGAGAACAAACGTATGGACACCAAGGGGGGAAAACTGCGGTGGGGTGGGGATGGTGGTGTGCTGAATTGGGCAATTGGGATTGACATGTATACAGTGATGTGTATAAAACTGATGACTGATTTAAAAAAATAATTAAAATGTAAAAGGTTGTAGGATGGAATAAATAAAGTAGCTAGCATCAACAATTTTTAGAGAAAATCCTCTGTATAAGAAAAACAGTGTCCACTTTGCTTTAAGGAAAATTTATATATGCAAATTGATAAAGTTTAAAAGGTAAAAAAAAATTAAAAAAAAAAAGAATTGAGTTTCTTAACGTCAACAGGTGGGTGCTAGGAGCTGGCAAAATATAGTATTCAATGTTGATGTTTGTATTTGCAGCCTGGTGAAAGCTGGGACATTTGGGTAGAAGACGTTGGATAAAGCAAGGAATTCCATAGTTGCTCATTTTAAAATCTAATAGGAAGAATTCAAGTGAAATAAAAGGATAGTGAGCTAAAGGAAGAAATGTCATCCAGCTTAACAGCATAAAGATCTGGGTTCTGACCTTCCTCTCAAGCAGGCTGCCTTTTGGGAATTACAGGTCACTCCCTAGAATTTCCGCAGGCACATTTGTCCACCCCTTCTGCCTTTAAGTCTGATGAGCCCAATCGTATCACACAAAAGTGAAGCCCCATTTTTTAAAAGCCCCGGGTCGACTAAACTCCAGCAGACGTTACCTGGCAGACTGGCACGGTCCTCTCCTTCCCCTCATCCGCTTCTGTCCCCGGGACTCCCAGACCCTGGGCACAGGCCCGGAGGCCAGAATCCTGACCAGTTCCTCAGACTCTTTGACCTTGGAGCTAAATTCAATCCTTTCAGTACTCACGAGAATAAACTGGAGGCTGGATGCTCTGATAGTCACTAGTCAGTAGGTCCTTCAGGAAGGAAATACTCAAAAGGTGAGAAGGATGAGAGGAGGCTCCAGTGGCTCAGTCTGGGCAGAGTCAGGGCTGCTGGCCTCCCTAAACCCCCTAAACATCAGGAAACAAGCCCCAAAGATGAGAGAACACGGTGCCCTTCCGCCCCCCACAGACTCTCTGAACAAAGGGGCAGCTGATCTATAAATAGCATTCTTTTTTTCTTCTTTCTTTTTTTAAATTTATTTATTTATTTTTGGCTGCGTTGGGTCTTCGTTGCTGCGCGCGGAGGCTACTCTTCGTTGCGGTGCGCGGGCCTCTCACTGCGGTGGCTTCTCTTGCTGCGGAGCACGGGCTCTAAGGCGCGCGGACTTCAGTAGTTGTGGCACACGGGCTATAAATAGCATTCTTATGGAAGTTCTAGAATCATTGTTCACTTAGGAGAGTGACTCCCAGCCTCTCACCAGTAATGCCTGGGATGCAAGGAGAACTGGCGGTTTTTTGAGGGTTGAGGGAAAACGCCAGTCCAAGAAGTAGAAGATGGCCCTTGAGGAGGTGCAGCTTAATTGAGACCCCCAAAAAGGGGACCAGGGAGCCAACACACTTCCTGGAACCCTGAACAGACCCCACCTTCCCATTCCCCGAATGGAGGGGAGCATACCAGGATTTGAAGTAGCTCATGCCAGCAAGGGGCTCTGGTCAAAAACATTCCTCATCCAGGTTCTGTGAACAACACTGGAGAATGGGGCGAGACCTATTATAAGTGCTGTAGAGTTTGCAGCCTCACGGAGCTTTAGGTTCATGTAATTTATCCCTTACTGACTATGAAAAGGAGTGACACACCACTGCAGAAATGATTAGGAAGTCCCTGTTAAAGTTACACATACATATGTATGCCTTATGACCCAGAAATCCCACTCCTGTGTGTAGGCCCAGGTGAAAGAGTGTTTGTGGCCACCAAAAAAAAAAAAAAAAAACAACAACCAGGTACAAGAATAATCATAGTAGTGTCATTCACAATAGCCTAAAACTTGAAGCAACTCAAAAGTGTACCAACGGTTGAGTAAATTAATAAACTGTGGTGTGTCTTACAATGGAATATGAAGCAGTATTGGAAAGAAAAAGAACTACTGCTACACGCAATACCACAGATGACCCTCCTAGACATCATGTTGGACAGAAGAAGCCAGAAGCAGAAGAGTAAATATTCAATGATTCCATTTATATATAGTTCAAAAACAAATAAAACTGATCAACAGTCAGAGAGAGAAATCTGAAGAGTGGTAACTTTACCAGGGGGCATGAAAGTCCTGGGTGCTGGAAAATTTTATCTCCCAATATGGGTAGTGAGAATATACAAAATGCTTGCGCTGGTATACTTTAAATATGTGCCTTTTCTATATGTAAGTTATACTTCAATAAAAAGAAAAAAAAAGGCAGGGGATGTAAATTAACATAAATACATACAAGAATTGTAGGCATGCCTACGAGCACATAGAGCTGACTGGGAATCAGACAAGAAAAAGCCTACTAAGTTTTCTAGTGAGTTACAGAGCCTGGGACGAAAAGGAACTGTGGCTATTCAACAAGCAGGGAGAAGGCTGAGACAGAATCTCCTCCCCCAAGGAGGGCATAGTCCCTAATGCCATTTTCACATGTGGTCAAGGAGGACACTAGTAAAAGAAAACCCTCTGAGAGGGAGAGCCAGAGGCTTGGGAAATTATCTCCTGGAAACAGAAGTGAGGCTTACCCAAGAGTCAGCGCCTGCACGGATGTTAGGATTGTAGCCGCAGCAGCTGCTACGTGCGTCTGGATTCCCCCTTTCTGCAAGGAGGACTGCATGTGGTTATCTCGTTTCTGTTCCACCACTGCCTGTTGCGTGGTGGGGGGCGGAGTAGATAATTTGCCGCGGAGGGGGTGGATAGATCTGTCTTTAGATCAAGAGAAGCTAGATCTGGAAATGATGTAGAGACTCTCACAAGGTCCTGGACTTTGGGCTTGAGGTCATCACTGGATAGTAACCCTATGAGCTGGGTACTATCATTACTTCCATCTTAAGAATGAAGAGATGCCACACCCAAATCCATTCATACTGAAATGTTCTCTTTGCATGTGTGCTGTTTCTTCTGCTCAAGGTTAGTTTCTGCACTTACCCTCTGGCTCCCATGATCAATATCCTTTCCTCTCCATCTCTACGACATTCCTGCGTCAATGGATTTCCTTTTTTTCTCTGCTTCTTCAAACTCTCTGGCCCTCTCTACAGGCTTGAGAGCTTTGTCTCCATTTTGGTCTATTGCTTTTTTGACCCCTAAATAGTGATGTTCCCCAACTTCTCCTTTCACCTTGATTTGCACGTTGGTATTTTCAGTATGTCTGAGGGTTTACATTTACTTTCAAAGCTTTAATAACTATATCCATAGCTGCTCACTCCCAAATTGAAATCATTAGTAATACTAAAGTAGCTTAGAATGTTGATTTTAAGAAGAGATGGTAAGGAAACCACACACAAATCCATATATTGCCAAGTTTTATTTTCTCCTTTGGACCAAAACAATTTGCTAACTCAGGCACTCAGTAACAGAATATTTTAATCTTGCATTTATGTCTTTTTTCAAATTTGAAAACAAAGCACACGTTAACTCTGGATTTCAGTCTGACATCGTAGGTTGCATAAAATGCTTTTTGAACTGTTCTTGAGGACAGTATGGAAGTCTGCTATTGAGTTGTGCAATATAAATGAGACAGACCTTTCTAAATTATTAAAGTACAGATGGTTTCTCCGAAAAAGAAGCAGAAAGTGGGGGAGAAGGAGGGGAGGAGAAATGGAGGCACAGAGAGGTTTCAGTAACGATGAGCATCACAGAGCAAATGAGGGCTAAGGTACCATTTTATTAGAGCAGTTTGGCTCCAGAGTCATTAGTAGTTACATAGAAACTGGACAGTATATCACCCAATGCTGTAAATATTCTACATATGGGGGGACCTTCAAGATGGCAGAGGAGTAAGACGGAGATTACCTTCTTCCCCACAAATACATGCAAAACACATCTACATGTGGAACAACTCCTACAGAACACCTACTTAACGCTGGCAGAAGACCTCAGACCTCCCAAAATGCAAGAAACCCCCCACATACCTGGGTAGGGCAAAAGAAAAAAGAAAAAACAGAGACAAAAGAATAGGGACGGGACCTGCACCTAAGGAGGAAAAGTTTCCACACACTAGGAAGCCCCTTCACTGGTGAAGACAGGGGGTGGGCGGGGGGAAGCTTCAGAGCCACGGAGGAGAGCGTAGCAACAGGGGTGCGGAGGGCAAAGTGGAGAGATTCCCGCACAGAGGATCAGTGCCGACCAGCACTCACCAGCCCGAGAGGCTTGTCTGCTCACCCGCCGCGCGGGCCGGGGCTGGGAGCTGAGGCTCTGGCTTCAGAGGTCAGATCCCAGGGAGAGGACTGGGGTTGGCTGCGTGAACACAGCCTGAAGGGGGTTAGTGCACCACAGCTAGCCGGGATGGAGTCCGGGAAAAAGTCTGGACCTGCCGAAGAGGCAAGAGACCATTGTTTCCCGGTGTGCAAGGAAAGGATATTAAGAGCGCCGCCTAAACGAGCTCCAGAGATGGGCATGAGCCGCAGCTATCAGAGTGAACACCAGAGATGGGCATGAAACACTAAGGCTGCTGCTGCAGCCACCAAGAAGCCTGAGTGCAAGCACAGGTCATTATCCACACCGCCCCTCCCGGGAGCCTGTGCAGCCCGCCACTGCCAGAGTCCCGTGATCCAGGGGCAACTTCCCCGGGAGAACATATGGCGTGCCTTAAGCTGGTGCAACGTCCTCTGCCACTGCAGGCTCGCCCTGCATTCCGTACCCCTCCCTCCCCCTGGCCTGAGTGAGCCAGAGCCCCCGAATCAGCTGCTCCTTTAACCCCGTCCTGTCTGGACAGGGAACAGACGCCCTCAGGCGACCTACACACAGAGGCGGGTCCAAATCCAAAGCTGAACCCCGGGAGCTGTGCGAACAAAGAAGAAAAAGGGAAATCTCTCCCAGCAGCCTCAGGAGCAGCGGATTAAATCTCCACAGTCAACTTGATGTACCCTGAATCTGTGGAATACCGGAATAGACAATGAATCATCCCCATATTGAAGTGGTGGACTTTGGGAGCAACTGCAGACTTCGGGTTTGATTTCTGCATCCAATCTATTTCTGGTTTTATGTTTATCTTAGTTTAGTATTTAGAGCTTATTATCATTGGTAGATTTGTTTATTCATTTGGTTGCTCTCTTCCTTTTTTTTTTCTATATATATATATATTTTTTTCCCTTTTTCTCTTCTTGTGAGTGTGTATGTGTATGCTTCTTTGTCTGATTTTGTCTGTATAGCTTAGCTTTTGCCATTTGTCCTAGAGTTCTGACTGTCCGTATTTTGTTTTTTTTTGTTTTACTACAGTTTTTACGCTTGTTATCATTGGTGGATTATTTTTTGGTTTGGTTGCTCTCTTCTTTCTTTCTCTCTTTCTTTTTTTTCATTATTTTTTATTTTAAATAATTTTCTTCTATTTTAATAACTTTATTTTATTTATTTTCTTCCTTTCTTTATTTCCTCCCTTATCTTCTGAGGCACGTGTCTGACAGGGTCGTGGCATTCCAGCCAGGTGTCAGGCCTGAGCCTCTGAGGTACGAGAGCTGAGTTCAGGACATTGGTCCACCAGAGACTTCCCGGCCCCACATAATATCAAACAGCAAAAGCTCACCCAGAGATCTCCATCTCAACGTTAAGACTCAGCTAACCCCAACAACCAGCAAGCTACACTGCTGAACACCCTATGCCAAACAATTAGCAAGACAGGAATACCACCCCACCCATTAGCAGAGAGGCTGCCTAAAATCATACTAGGTTCACAGACACCCCAAAACACACCACCGGACGCAGTCCTGCCCACCAGAAAGACAAGATCCAGCCTCATCCACCAGAACACAGGCACCAGTCCCCTCCACCAGGAAGCATACACAACCCACTGAAGCAACCTTATTCACTGGGAGAAGATACCAAAAACAATGGGAACTACAAACATGCAGCCTGCAAAAAGGAGACCCCAAACACAGTAAGTTAAGCAAACTGAGAAGACAGAGAAATACACAGCAGATGAAGGAGTAAGGTAAAAACCCACCAGACCAAACACATGAAGAGGAAATAGGCAGTCTACCTGAAAAAGAATTCAGAGTAATGATAGTAAAGATGATCCAAAATCTTGGAAAAAGAATGGAGAAAATACAAGAAACGTTTAAAAAGGACCTAGAAGAACTAAAGAGCAAACAAACAATGATGAACAACACACTAAATGAAATTTAAATTTCTCTAGAAGGGATCAATAGCAGAATAACTGAGGCAGAAGAACGGATAAGTGACCTGGAAGATAAAATAGTGGAAATAACTACTGCAGAGCTGAATAAAGAAAAAAGAATGAAAAGAATTGAGGGCAGTCTCAGAGACCTCTGGGACAACATTAAATACACCAATACTCGAATTATAGGGGTCCCAGAAGAAGAAGAGAAAAAGAAAGGAACTGAGAAAATATTTGAAGAGATTATAGTTGAAAACTTCCCTCATATGGGAAAGGAAATGATCAATAAACTCCAGGAAGTGCAGAGAGTCCCATACAGGATAAATCCAAGGAGAAACAAGCCAAGACACATATTAATCAAACTATCAAAAATTAAATACAAAGAACAAATTTTAAAAGCAGCAAGGGAAAGGCAACAAATAAGGTACAAGGGAATCCTCATAAGGTTAAGAGCTGATCTTTCAGCAGAAACTCTGTAAGGCAGAAAGGAGTGGCAGGACATATTTAAGTGATGAAAGGGAAAAACCTACTACCAAGATTACTCTACCCAGCAAGGATCTCATTCTGATTCAATGGAGAAATTAAAAACTTTACAGACAAGCAAAAGCTAAGAGAATTCAGCACCACCAAACCAGCTTTAAAACAAATGCTAAAGGAACCTCTCTAGGCAGGAAACACAAGAGAAGGAAAAGACCTACAGTAACAAACCCAAAACAATTAAGAAAATGGTAATAGGAACATACATATCGATAATTACCTTAAATGTAAATGGATTAAATGCTCCAATCAAAAGACATAGACTGGCTGAATGGATACAAAAACAAGACCCATATATATGCTGTCTACAAGAGACCCACTTCAGACCTAGGGACACATACACACTGAAAGTGAGGGGATGGAAAAAGATATTCCATGCAATTGGAAATCAAAAGGAAGCTAGATTAGCAGTTCTCATATTAGACAAAACAGACTTTAAAATAAAGACTATTACAAGAGACAAAGAAGGACACTACATAATGATCAAGGGATCAATCCAAGAAGAAGATATAACAATTGCAAATATTTATGCACCCAACATAGGAGCACCTCTGTACATAAGGCAAATTCTAGCAGCCATATGAGGGGCAATCGACAGTAACACAATCATAGTAGGGGACTTTAACACCCCACCTTCACCAATGGACAGATCAACCAAAGTGAAAATAAACAAGGAAACACAAGCTTTAAATGACACATTAAACAAGATGGACTTAATTGGTATTTATAGGACATTCCATCCAAAAATAACAGAATACACTTTCTTCTCAAGTGCTCATGGAACATTCTACTGGATAGATCATATCTTGGGTCACAAAACAAGCATTGGTGAATTTAAGAAAATTGAAATCTTATCAAGTATCTGTTCTGACCACAACACTATGAGACTAGATATCAATTAGGGGAAAAAAACTGTAAAAACTACAAACACATGGAGGCTAAACAATACACTACTAAATAACCAAGAGATCACTGAAGAAATCAAAGAGGAAATCAAAACATACCTAAAAACAAATGACAATGAAAACACAACGACCCAAAACCTATGGGATGCAGCAAAAGCAGTTCTGAGAGGAAAGTTTATAGCAATACAATCCTACCTCAAGAAACAAGAAACAGCTCAAATAAACAACCTAACATTACACCTAAAGCAATTAGAGAAAGAAGAACAAAAAAAACCCCAAAGTTAGCAGAAGGAAAGAAATCATAAAGATCAGATCAGAAACAAATGAAAAAGAAATGAAGGAAACAATAGTAAAAATCAATAAAACTAAAAGATGGTTCTTTCAGAGGTAAACAAAATTGATAAACCATTAGGCAGAGTCATCAAGAAAAAAAGGGAAAAGACTCAAATCAATAGAGTTAGAAATGAAAAAGGAAACGTAACAACTGACACTGCAGAAATACAAAGGATCATGAGAGATTACTACAAGCAACTATATGCCAATAAAATGGACAACCGGGAAGAAATGGACAAATTCTTAGAAAAGCACAACCTTCCAAGACTGAACCAGGAAGAAAGAGAAAATATAAACAGACCAATCACAGGCACTGAAATTGAAAGTGTGATTAAAAATCTTCCAACAAATAAAAACCCAGGACCAGATGGCTTCACAGGCAAATTCTATCAAACTTTTAGAGAAGAGCTAACACCTATCCTTCTCAAACTCTTCCAAAATATAGCAGAGGGAGAACACTCTGAAACTCATTCTATGAGGCCACCATCACCTTGATACCAAAACCAGACAAAGATGTCATAAAAAAAGAAAACTAAAGGCCAATATCACTGATGAACATAGATGCAAAAATCCTCAACAAAATACTAGCAAACAGAATCCAATAGCACATTAAAAGGATCATACACCATGATCAAGTGGGGTTTATCCCAGGAATGCAAGGACTCTTCAATACACACAAATCAATCAATGTGATAAACCCTATTAGCAAATTGAAGGAGAAAATCCATATGATCATCTCAATAGATGCAGAAAAAGCTTTCAACAAAATTCAACACCTATTTATGATAAAAAAAACCCTCCAGATAGTAGGCATAGAGGGAACCTACCTCAATGTAATAAAAGCCATATATGACAAACCCACAGCCAACATCATGCTCAATGGTGAAAAATTGAAAGCATTTCCTCTAAGATCAGGAACAAGACAAGGTTGCCCACTCTCACCACTGTTATTCAACATAGTTTTGGAAGTTTAAGCCACAGCAATCAGAGAAGAAAAAGAAATAAAAGGAATCCAAATCAGAAAAGAAGAAGTAAAAGTGTCACTGTTTGCAGATGACATGATACTATACATAGAGAATCCTAAAGATGCTACCAGAAAACTACTAGAGCTAATCAATGAATTTGGTAAAAGTAGCAGGATACAAAATTAATGCACAGAAATCTCTTGCATTCCTATATACTAATGACGAAAAATCTGAAAGAAAAATTAAGGAAACACTCCCATTTACCATTGCAACAAAAAGAATAAAATACCTAGGAATAAACCTACCTAAGGAAACAAAAGACCTGTATGCAGAAAATTATAAGACACTGATGAAAGAAATTAAAGATTATACCAACAGATGCAGAGATATACCATGTTCTTGGATTGGCAGAATCAACACTGTGAAAATGACTATACTACTCAAAGCAATCTACAGATTCAATGCAATCCCTATCAAGGTACCAAAGGCATTTTTCACAGAACTAGAACCAAAAATTTCACAATTTGTATGGAAACACAAAAGACCCCGAATAGCCAAAGCAATCTTGAGAACGAAAAGTGGAGCTGGAGGAATCAGGCTCCCTGACTTCAGACTATACTACAAAGCTACAGTAATCAAGACAGTATGGCACTGGCACAAAAACAGAAATATAGATCAATGGAACAGGATAGAAAGCCCAGAGATAACCCCATGCACATATGGTCACCTTATCTTTGATAAAGGAGGCAAGAATGTACAATGGAGAAAAGACAGCCTCTTCAGTAAGTGGTGCTGGGAAAACTGGACAGCTACATGTAAAAGAATGAAATTAGAACACTCCCTAACACCATACACAAAAATAAAAATAATCAAAATGGATTAAAGACCTAAATGTAAGTCCAGATACTATAAAACTCTTAGAGGAAAACAGAGGCAGAACACCCCACAACATAAATCACAGCAAGATCCTTTTTGACCCACCTCCTAGAGAAATGGAAATAAAAACAAGAATAAACAAATGGGACTTAATGAAACTTAAAAGCTTTTGCACAGCAAAGGAAACCATAAACAAGATGAAAAGACAACCCTCAGAATGGGAGAAAATATTTGCAAACGAAGTAACTGACAAAGGATTCATCTCCAAAATATCCAAGTAGCTCATGCAGTTCAATATCAAAAAAACAAACAACCCAATCCAAAAATGGGCAGAAGACCTAAACAGACATTTCTCCAAAGAAGATATACAGATTGCCAACAAACACATGAAAGAATGCTTAACATCACTAATCATTAGAGAAATGCAAATCAAAACTACAATGAAATATCACCTCACACCAGTCAGAATGGCCATCATCAAAAAAACTACAAAAATAAATGCTGGAGAGGGTGTGGAGAAAAGGGAACCCTCTTGCACCTTTGGTGGGAATGTAAGTTGGTGCAGCCACTATGGAGAACAGTATGGAGGTTCCTTAAAAAACTAAAAATAGAACTACCATATGACCCAGCAATCCCACTACTGGGCATATACCCTGAGAAAACCATAATTCAAAAAGACACATGCCCCCTAATGTTCATTGCAGCTCTATTTACAATAGCCAGGACATGGAAGCAACCTAAGTGTCCATCGACAGATGAATGGAGAAAGAAGATGTGGCACATATATACAATGGAATATTTCTCAGCCATAAAAAGAAACAAAACTGAGTTTTTTGTAGTGAGGTGGATGGATCCAGAGTCTGTCATACAAAGTGAAGTAAGTCAGAAAGAGAAAAACAAATACCGTATGCTAACACAGATATATGGACTCTTAAAAAAAAAAAGGTTCTGAAGAACCTATGGGCAGGACAGGAATAAAGACTTAGACGTTGAGAATGGACTTGAGGACACGGGGAGGGGGAAGGGTAAGCTGGGACGAAGTGAGAGAGTAGCAGTGACATATATACACTACCAAATGTAAAATAGATAGCTGGTGGGAAGCAGCTGCATAGCACAGTAAGATCAGGTCGGTGCTTTGTGACCATCTAGAGGGGTGTGAGAGGGAGGGTGGGTGGGAGACGCAAGAGGGAGGAGATATGGGGATGTATGTATATGTATAGCTGATTCAGTGTGTTATACAGCAGAAACTAACACACCATTGTAAAGAAATTATACTCCAATAAAGATGTTTAAAAATAAATAAATATTCTACATATTACGTAGCCTATGTGACAAGTAAATCTATAATAATTCTATTTGTTGCGTGAAAGTAAATTATCGTGTTCTTTAGATGCTTAAAAGATTTCTAGAAATACTTTAGAGAGCTGAGAGGAGTACTGAGGAAATGGTCACAGAAAGCATTGCCCCCATCAAGATTAAAAATGGTCCAGGAATCAAACGATAGGAAGGGAGCCAGATGCTCTGGGCGGATCAGGACCCGAAGGTGTATCACTGATCTTCATTAAAGTCATATGACTTCTACCTCAGCACGTCTCTGCAAGGTGAGGTGAGCACAGCTCTGTCCTCTAGCACATCTCTCGCTTCTCTAAGAAAACAGAAACCCATCTTCAAAAGGGCATCCCCTGTAGCAACAGAAGCAGAAGGTACTGCATGCAAGCAAAACAAGGGCGTGTGCTTCCACTGAGACACCTGGCAATGCTGCTTTTGACAACTGAGCCCCCAAGTCCCTTAAGAGATCACAGGGGTCGTGCCTCAAAATGCCAGATCACTCACTGACACTAAAGAGCCTCAAGACTTCACCCTACTTAAATAACCTTGGGATTTCCAGAGTTAATGCAAGATGATGAGCTCTGATTCAGCTAGAAGTGCAACCTTTCCCTGGACATCTTCTGCTTGCTCCAGATATTGACCTTTGTGGCTCTCCACACTTGGAGAACAGCAATTTCCTTTTCATCTTTTTCCCACCTCTAGAACTACGTGAGAGGAAAGACTTTGCCAGAAACCTCTCTCCAAAGAACGTGAAGGGGAAACAGATCCCTCATCAGGAGGACACGACACCTGTCTTTCCCATGGAGATGGGTGGACACTCCTGGGGGATCAACAAGTCACTGGCAGGGGCCCTCTGCACTTCTTTTCACAGGCAACCGTGGTCAGGCACTTTTGTGGCAAGCTGCCAGCTCATGGCTCTAATTAATTAAAACACTCTTCTTGCCAGGGATATTGGCCATTTTGACACCTCAGTTGGAGACTGGAGCTCATGAAGGTTCAGCTTTGGAAGAGCAGCTCTGCTTTTATCACGTTTGATCTCCCCAGTGGGAAAAGCCAAGTGTCTGGAGTTGCAATAATCATGTTAAGTGTCAGTTTCCATTGCCAAAAACCGGTACACTCTTTTCTTTACCCTTCCCTTGGGGAAAACTCCCACTGAGTCATTTACTGGGTTCTCTGCTTATCTTACAGTTCCACACCAGCAGCACCATTTTTTTTTTCAACATATCGAGGCAGTCCCACAAGCCTTTATGATCTGTGGTTTTAAAGATCATTAAATTTAGGCTCAACCCCAGAGCAAGACAGAGTGCATGATCTCCCAAGACAATATTTAAAGTGCTATCCACTTTAAACTGGAGAATTATCCCACTCACTTCATGGCACAGGCAAGTCTTTGAGAAGACCATCCTCCAGCCCCTGACCCAGGACATGACTCAGTAGTCTCTGCCTTGACAAAAGGAGGAGCTGCACTAGAGATGATCTCTGATCACTTCCAGTTCTAAAACTCTCTGGCCATTACTTGCTATGACTAAGGATAGTGGTGGTGGTAGTAGTAGTCCTAGTAATTCATTTAACATGTATTTTTGAGGAGCTACTATGTTCAAGTCTCAGTTCATATCCATGAATAAAGCAGATCCAAATATCCCTGTCATCTTGTAGTTTATTCTATTGTCAGGAGACGGGTAATAAACAATACAGGAAAAATGAATTACATAGTATCTTAGAACGTGAAGTGAAAACATAGGTGACTCAGAAATTCTTGGGGCAGGAGCAGGTTGCAATTTTGAATAGGGTGGTCACTGAGAAGATGCTGATACACTGACACAGCTGAATCATTGTTGAACACGAGGGAGGAGCGGAGCCCATCCACCCTCCCTCCCTCTCCTTCTCTCCCCTTCCTCTCACTGCCCAGCAAAGAAAGAGCTCTTAGCATTCATTTGCAATATTCAGTTCTGGATTCCATGCACTCTCCTTTCAGCTCTTATTGGTTGGTTTGGGTTTTTATTGTTGCATTTTCCCATCCCTACTCTCCTGATAGGCAGTATGGTGTAGGGTTAAGAGCACAGACTCTGGGGACCAGTGTCTGTGACGAGTCCCAGCTCCACCACCCGTGAGTTCTACAACTTTGCCCAAGTCACTCAGCCTCTCTGTGCCTCACTTGTCTCACATATAAAATGAGATAAATAATGGTATCAATTTATATAATATTTTTTATATTTATTTTATTATCATTTATTTTTGGCTGCATTGGGTCTTCGTTGCTGTGCACGGGCTTCCTCTAGTTGTGGCGAGCGGGGGCTACTCTACGTTGTGGTGCGCGGGCTTCTCATTGCTGTGGCTTCTCTTGTTGCAGAGCACGGGCTCTAGGCGCACGGGCTTCAGCAGTTGTGGCGCACGGGCTCAGTAGTTGTGGCTCGCAGGCTGTAGAGCGCAGGCTCAGTAGTTGTGGCGCACGGGCTTAGTTGCTCCGCGGCATGTGGGGATCTTCCCGGACCAGGGCTCGAACCCGTGTCCCCTGCATTGGCAGGAGGATTCTTAACCACCGTGCCACCAGGGAAGCCCAATAATGGTATCAATTTATAGAACTGAGGTAAGGATTGAATAGGTGGAGCCACATAAAATTCTTAGAGCAGTGTCTCAGGGCTGGTTCTGGACCTCACAATGCAGCCACCACACTGGCTCCCTGTCTGAGCACTCTGCTCTCATCACAGCTGTCTTATTTAGTGATTGGCTTGAGCAGCGGCTTCAGAAGATTATAGCAATCCTCTAAGTGTGGAATTAAAACAATTAAGAGAAACAATCAACATGGGGGGGAAGGGATTATTTGGGCTGTACAGATCATTTATGAAAACAAAGGCAAAGCACAGAGCTAAGCCGCTAAATCAGAGGTTACAATTAGCTTGATTGTAGAGTGACTTGGTCCCATTTTGAGCAGCAATAGCGAGAATGATCAGTCTTAATTGAGGCAAATTAAGTACTCTGACTACTCCACTTTTCTAAAAAGAGTTGTAAGCCAGTGTAGAGATCCAATTTACACAAACTCTGCTCCATTCTTCTTACTGATTCATCTTTCTTTTTTTCTGCTTCTTTTCACATCCAGCACACTGTGTTGTAGACTCAGAAAACAAGGTAAATATCTCTATGAAAGCTCATCTCTCAGAGCATATTATGTAAAATTAAATGTGTATATGTGTGTGTAAGCACACAGTCCTGTTTAAATAACTATAGTCCAATCCTGATTATGTAAGAGTCTGGAAAATCCAAAAACAAAATGGGTAAAAAGAAGAAAGAGAGAAAGCTGTCATAGTGCCCTTGAGACTCAGCAATACAGCAGCCCAAAAGGAAACTCTCTAGGATGAAAAGGGAAACACAACTTACAGCCAAAAGCTCACCTTAATATCTTTAGTACTTGATAAAGAAACTAGTGAAATCAAGCTAGTGATGATAGAGCTGAACAGTGTAGTTTTGACATTTATCCCCTCCCCACAAAAAATGCATATACATATATATATATATATACACACTCACACACATACATATAAAGCAACGCATATATATATACACACACACACAAAACAATGCATATACATACACACACACATACATATAAAACAATGCACATATATATACACACATACATATAAAACGATTCACATATATATACACACACACATACATATAAAACAATGCATATATATATATACACACACACATACATATAAAACAATGCATATATATATATATACACACACATACATATAAAACAATGCATAATATACACACACACATATATATAAAACAATTCTTAAATGCCCTTTTGCATGTATAATTTGCAAGATTAGTCAACATCCCTTTATTTCTGCCACCCCATTAAACAAATCGGAATTGCTGTGACAAAAATTCACAGTTTTTTTTGGAAGCTCAAAATAGTTTTTTTCAGGTGTAGGTGTGTGTGGTGGGGAGGGTGCTGTTAGTTATTACTGTTTCAAATATATCCTAAAATGTATATTACATGAGCAGTTATGCATGAACCACAGATGCCGAAGGTCATATTCTTGAAATTTGTTCAAATGCAGATACAGAGGGATAATTAGAGCTCAAAAGGGATTAGACCAACATAATTCATGACATTTGTCCTTAACTACCTTCCTTCCTATTAGCAGTGTTACTGTTGCAGACAATGACTATATTATACAATCTATGGATCTAAATGTGCTGTTTATTCTGAAATGATGGTGACAATTACAGCAGCTGCTGGGAGAGAATAATGTGTGTGCTCTGGCATCATTGGTGCTGTCCTTAGCAGTAAGGCTCAATTCATGAAAATGCCCACACCCCAAAAGGCATAAGGTAATGCTACTGATGGGATTCTGTTTTTAAATTTAAAAAAATAATAGTTATATCATTAAACTGTAAACTTATCAGTACGTTTTATTTGCCATAAATTATACCTCATCCAAAAAATGATTATAATTTATTCTTTGATTCTTGCTTAAGGTAGGACATACACAAAAACAGGCAATGAATTTCATCTGGTCCTAAGACTATTTTCCACAACCAATTTTAATCCCAAATCAAGTGACCTATGACTACTTGGTCTGACCGTGGGAATATGTGTCTTTCTTTGAAAATTTCAAGATCATAAGGTCAAGAACAAAAAATTCCTAGGCTAGGGATATAAAATGATAATATTATGGAGGAATCACCAATGTTCACTCTATTCAATTATCTCCATGGCTACTACACTGAAAGCAAGGAAGTCCAACATTTCCACAGCACTTTTTCATAGTCACCAACCCAAACCCTTTCAATGAAGAGAAAAGCCACAAGCCCATCTACAAAGAGTAGATTCTTCCTCTTCCTTTCTTTTCCATTTCAAGCCTTCTCCTGGAGGCTTTGGGAAGAATAATACCAAGCCAAGCTTAAGAATTAACAAGCATTATTAAACGTCTACTGTGTGCTCAAAATTGTGTCAGGTGCTAGAGATACAGAAAATTATATTCACTGTACAATTAAGAAGGCCTTATCTTTCATTTATTAAGAAGTTATTTGCTTCTACAGAGCTGGAACTCATAACAATATTGAACTTGAGTGCATTCTAATTAAGAATTAGAGTAAATAAGAATTAGAGGCCCATATGAGGGTTCTTCTCCAATGTAATTACTGTTTACATTTTTTCCAAATGCTGACGTTAGCCCAAGTCTATTGAAGTACTTTCCTTAATATTGTTGGTTTTTTAGAGCAAAAAGATTAAGTGGAATTCAAAATACTAAAGCTCAAATTATTCTCTGCAAGCACAGGGATGGAATAATAATGAACATCTCTTACTGAGACACTGTTCTAAGAATTTATGTGGATCCACCTATTCAATCCTTACCTCAATTCCATAGGTTGATACCATTATTTGTCTCATTTTATACATGACACAAGTGAGGCACAGAGAGGCTGAGTGACTTGGGCAAATCTGTAGAGCTCATGGGTGGTGGAGCTGGGACTCCAGTCACAGACATTGGTCTCCAGAGTCTTAACCCTGCACCACACTGCCTCTCAGGAGAGTAGGATGGGAAAATGCAACAATAAGAACCCAAACCAACCAATAAGAGTTGAGAGGAGAGTGTATGGAATCCAGAATCACCCATCCTTATCCCAAATATTGCAAATGAACACTGAGCCCATTCTTCGCTGGGGGAGTGAGAGGAGAAGTGGGAGGAAGGTGGGGAGGGGCTGGCTGCAATGGTGCCCCTCTGTTTAAAGCAATACAACTTTCCTTCCTATAAATTGATGGCTTGTGTTGGCACCTACGATAAAAAGGATAGAACTTTGCAAATATGTATGTATCATCCTTTATCCAGCAGAGAGCCCTACGGCAAGTCAGCAAAACAGTACTCTGCCCCAAAACGAACCTTCGTAGCTTCCAAAACAACTATTTAAAAAGTAAACAGCATTTAAATGTACTTGAAATGATACCCTTCACTGTGACTGCTCCAGAACATGGGATGCTGTCTTTCTCAGGGGGAACTGAAAATTTTCCTCGATGCTGACAGGGTTGATTTGGTCTTTGTGCCCTTTCTCAGGGCATGGGAAGAAGCAACCGTGACCTACCAGCCTGGAAATTCTGCCAAGAGGCCAAGAGTCATGGGAATCTGCCCAGCCGGCTGTGGAGGTCAGTGAATGCCGTCTAGACATTAAGTCTTGGTCTTTAAAAGAGGAAGCCAGATATAATATAGTCTCAAAGGCTGAGGAACCAACTGTAAGTAAACATCTTAACCACTGATATTACAATCTTGGGCTGTGTTTACACAGAAACCCGTTCATCAACATGGATGAAAAACTTCCAAAAGCCCATTACATTGTCTATTTTAATCACCTCTTCCTGAAGGAAAATTACCTTGCCTATGTGAGTGAAGCACAGCCTATGTCTATTAAAAATAAAAACATCAACCAGTGGGTTAAGCAATTACATAAGCACGTGCTCTGCATACTCATACATCACTGGTAACAGTGGAGAGACCGAGTCAAAGCAAACGGTCAGATGGAAGAGAAGGACAGTCAACGCAGTCACAAATACTCCCACAAATTACCACCATCAACAGACGGATTTCCTTTAGGTTCGCACATATTCCCCAAACCAATACCTTTTAACATGATAAGGATACATTTCCTAAATGTACTACTTTTTTAAAGGTTGTCATTTATATGGGTTAAGATATCAGAAGTCCAAGGAGAGAGGACAGAGAGAGACAGACAGAGAGAGAAATGGAGCCCACCACACACACACACACACAAGGTACAATAAACCATCAAATGACAACTGAATTTTTAAAATAAACTCTCCAACCTGAGAAACCTATTTATATGACTACTATTATATGGTTGGGAGTCTAGGTTACCATATGTAGATGGAATTTACAGCAGGATAAGGTAGGGCATTTTGATGTCAAACTGGAAAACCACTGCTTTTCATTTCCAAGTAATTTGGGAAATGGAAATTTCTAACCTTTGACCCATCTCTGGGATTCATCTTATCCCTGACCTTCACCCCATCCATCACCCTCACCTATCTGTCACCCCTTGACTATCTCTGACCTGTGCCCCAGGGATGGGGGGCAGGGTCAGAGTGAGGAGCCTTGGAGAAGGGGTAAGGATATCTGTTTTACATATAACTTCCAATTAAAATGCTGGAAGTTCAATAGTGCTAGGTCAGAATGTCCCCACACGAAACCTGCTGAGTCAAACACATCTGGGTCCAAGTATCTTGCCCTGAGAGATGGAAAAGAATCAAGACACAAAAATATAAATATCCATGAACATAAAACAGGTGGCAGGAGACATCATGAAGCACACTTGAGGATCATTCCCTGTAGCTCGCCCACCCAATACATACCCTCCATGTGTCAACTCTAGTTAAAAACTGTGGGGTGAAGTGGTTTTAGAGAGAGAACATCAGAAGATCTGAATTAGGCCTTTCCTCTAAGAGTCTGCCTTGAGTTTAACATGTGCCCTAGAGCAAGTCATCTCATGTCTTGGCATATTCGTTTTTCCTCTATAACATGTTAACAATAACAACTGCTTTGCAATAGGAGGTACTCAATAAATACTTATGAATGAATGAATGAATTTATGTATATTACCTAGATGTTTTTAGGTTTTCCAAATTATGGAGTGAATTGGTCTTTGGCTGAAAATAAGAATAGGGTTCTTACAACTGTATAAGGTAGGAAGTAAGCCTTAGAATATTTGCTATCTTTGGCTAAGCTAAACATTTCAATCCCCACCAGCTATCCATTAACAACTTATTTTAATGTAGAAATTACCTTTATAGTGAACACTGAATATAAAATATTCTTTTCTCAACTCCTATGAAAAGGAAAAAAGACAAACACTTCTTAGAACAAAATGGCCCCATAATAATATTATGCTAAGGGACAACCATGTATGTAGCAAATCCAGTCATTAAATAGACCTTTATTGAGATCTTACTACCTGTGGGGTATTTTTTATTATTCCTAACAGAATCAGTCATGTTCCTCCCCTCTAAGAGCTGATAGTTTAGGGGGAATCTGGACCCATAAATAAGGATTTAGAATCCAATAGCAGAGGAGGTGACAAACACTAAAAGCAATGACTCTGAGGTCAGAGAGCCTGGATTCACATCCTGACTGCAACAACTTCTACTGGAGTTTCCTCCAGCAAGTTCTTCACCTGTCAATGGCAGTAATACTATTACCTACCTGTGAGGGCCGTTATAAAAATCAAATGAGATAATCCATGCAAAGCACTTCTCACAGGGCTGCGAACATGGTAAACATTTGACAAGTGGTGTGGTTGTTGTTAGGTTATACTTGGAGTCGGTACAAAATGTTATGAACCCAGCAAGGAGGTAAAACCACTCATCTTTCCTGGAGAAACCAAGAAAGTCTTTTAAAAATGCTTGAAAAGAAAGTGACAAAGGGAGGGGTCCCTCCACAGAAGAGTAAGTTTTCCAAGCAGATGAGAGGGCAGAAGGGCATTCTAGCAGTCTGCTCCAGGCCTCCAGACCCCAGCACCTAGAAAAACATCAGGGGATGCGGCTAAAGATAACGGGAATGACTGACCAAGTGATGCAGAGTTTGGGGGCTATTTTGAAGAAAAACTGAAATCCCTTAGATGTTTTTAAGTAAGGGTTTGACACACACGGCTGTGTTTCTTGCTTGTCTTCTGGAAAGTAACGCTGGCAGTGTTTTGGAAAATGGAGTGGAGAAGGGAAAACTTGGTGTAAGGAAAGAGCGAGCAGGGAGTTGTTACAACCTTTCAAAGGATGGATGAGGAAGCAAGGAAAGAGATGATGGAGAGATTCCAGAAACATTTCAAGATGGAGTTGATGGGATTTGATAGCTAGTTGGATGTGGGAAGGAAAGGAAAGGGAGGAGTCCTGGATGACACCAAGGTTTCTAGTTTGGAATGGTGAAGCCGTTAACTGAAGTGGTGACTATAAGAGAAGAAAAAGAAAGGTCAGGATGGGAGAGAATATGTGGACAAGATCTGCTTACTAGTTAGTCAGCAACACAGATCTAGGCCTCGGAAGAGATCATGAATACTTGGGACAGACTTGAGAGTGATTTTCTTTAAAAAGACCTTATTTGTACAGGCAAGATTGCCCGGAGATTGCTGATCATGTGAATGGCAATATCTAAGCAAAATATGAGGGGGAATATCTGTACATTCCATCCTGTTGAAATAGTATAGCTGTGCAGACTCAAAGCTGGTTGAATAATCATCCCACCTCCCCACACAAAAACAGAAAATAAAGTAGATGAATTGACCAGAGTCATGTAGTGGCATGTCCCCATTCTGGCTCCCTGCTCCCATAATTCTTACCTACATGAGTCCTATCCTTTCTTCCTTCCCTCCTGTTAGAGAGCAAGACGTGTCCCTCCATCAGCCTAAGGTTAATTCTGTGCTTTAGAATTCAAAGACTTCAATCTTCTCAAAAACCTCACTCAACAGGTTTCCCCCTCTCTCTTCTAAGAACCTTACTCCTTACCTTTCCATTGTCTTCTTTCTAACAGCATTTAAACACGCTCTCTCAAATCTATCCTAAGGGACCCTCCCTCAACCCTATAGCCCCCTTCCAACTACTCATCCCTCTCCTTCCTTTTGCAACAAATTCCTTTAAAGAAGACTCTATGTTACCATTTTATTTCCTTCTTCACTCAATCCTAAATCTACTGCAATCTGGCTTCTACACCCATCACTTTGCTCTCGCTAAAACCAACACGACCTATGATATTGTTAAACCTAATGGATGCTTTTCAGTCCTTATTTTACTTAACCTTTCAGCAACAGGTATTTTTTTTTCCAGCAACAGTTTTGATATTAATTACTGCCTCATTTTTAATGACAACTTTTTAAAATTTATTTGACTTCTGTGACATCACATTCTTCTGGTTTCTTTCAACCTCCATGGCTCTGTCTTAGTTCCTTTCACAGGTCCATAGTCTTCTCCCAGCCCTTATATATCAATGCTCCTCAAGAGTCTTATAAACTCTCCTCCTTCTCACTCTCCACACCCTCCCTGGGCAATCTCATCCATTCCCACTCTTTCAATCATTCTCTACATGCATATTCCTCCCATGCTCATATCTCCAGCCCAGAAAGCTTTCCTGAATTACAAATCTACATGCCCAGATGCCTGCTGGCCATCCTTACTAGGAGAGCTCTCAAATTTGACATATACCAATCTGAACTCATTTGACATATACCAATCAATACTCATCTGAACTCATCTGAACTATACCAACTTCCTCCCTAACCCTGTTCCTGTCTTAGAAAATAGCACCACAATTTTGCCCATTGCCCATGTCAGAACTCAGGGAATCATCCTTAGCTACTTCTTCTCTCATGTATCCACACTATTATTATATGCTGTTGATTTTATCACCCAAATATCTCTTGATTCCTCACTGCCATTTTTCTGATTCTGGCCACTACCATCTCTTGCCTAGATTATAGCCTCTCACCTAGACTTCATAACTAAAATTTTGCTTCTTCTGTGTTCAGTAGCCAAGTGATCTCAAAATAAAAATCATATCACATCATACGTACTTACCCTCCCAAGTTCAAAGTCCTTTAAAAATTTCTTGTTACCCTCACAATAAATCTAAACTCTTCCTATGGTTTTACAAGGCCCTTCATGACCAGGCTGCCTTTTATCTCACTGTTCCCATCCTCGATTTCAAGTTGTAATTTCCAGACACTCTGAACATTTTGTAATTCTCTACCTCTCACTTCCACACTTTCACACTTGCTGTTTTTCTGCCACTACCTTGTCTTCACACAGCCAAATCCCATTCATTTACTGTGTGTGAAAGTCACTTCTTCAGGAAAGTTTTCCTTGACCACGATTAGGTTAGCTTCTCCTGGTATATGATCTCTAACCTCCCAACTTAGAAAAATCATATCATCCATCACAATTTTGCTATCACAATATATTATCCATGACAATTTTACTTATTTAATGACCATCTACTAGATCTATGAGGGTGAAGATCAGACATGACTTGTTTACCACATATTCCAGTTCATGTCCCATAGCAGATGCTCAGTGAACCCTTATTCACTGGATGAATGGACAACATGGATGAATGGATGAATGAAAGTGAAATCATAGAGACCAACTACGCTACTCTAATTTGTACATGACATAGAACTGGGAGAGGTAGTAAAAAGTTGGATAACAGGCCTGGGTTTATAAATTATCTTAATTTTTTTACCTGTTTTTTTAAATTTATTAAATTTATTTATTTTTGGCTGCGTTGGGTCTTCGTTGCTGCACGTGGGCTTTCTCTAGTTGCAGCGAGCGGGGGCTACTCTTCACTGTGGTGCACGGGCTCCTCACTGCGGTGGCTTCTCTTGTTGCGGAGCACGGGCTCTAGGGCCGGGGGCTTCAGTAGTTGTGGCGTGCAGGCTCAGTAGTTGTGGCGCACAGGCTTAGCTGCTCCGCAGCATGTGGGATCTTACTGGACCAGGGCTCGAACCTGTGTCCCCTGTATTATCAGGCGGATTCTTAACCCCTGGGCCACCAGGGAAGACCTAAATTACCTTAATTGATCAAAATTTTTTAAATGAATAAAAATAAACATAATGGCCTGCATCCATACTAAAAGAATCATTTACGTAAATATAAAATAGATTCATGTTTTAATATCAACTCATGTAAAAATGTCTTAAGGGCTCATGGAAGGACATTAAGCTTCACATGGTCAACAGAAGGATATGGCTTTTAAATAGAAACTTGTGCCATCTTTCAGTGTATTAGTAGAATGTTAGTGCTGCACTCAAGAATGCCTACAGCTTATCCTTTCATCATAGACCATGTCTTCTGCTGTGCCTGTCATACACAAAGTTTGTAAACACAGCTTGCTGAATGAAGAGTAAAAAGCACAATTCTTGACATTGGTTATAAAAACTATGCCCCCCCAAAAGAGGATAACCTGGTCTAGAAGCCATAATAATAATAGTTAATATAGCACTTCTATGTGTTGGGCACTGTTCTAAGCACTTTATGTATGTTAACTCATCTACCTCATGAGGTATGTACAACTATTATCTCCATTCTACAGATGATAAAAGTGAGGCACAAATAGGTTATGTCACCAACCCAAAGTCACATAAGTAACAAGTGGTAGAGCCATTTTTTGAAACCACACAGCCAGCTCCCAGCAGCCATGCTTTTGGAAATCAATCATTATCAATGTCCTATTAGAAATAAACAAGAAAAATGAATAGCCCTGCAATGGGGTGGGGAGAAGATTCAGAAGAAAGCATATTAACTGGCTTCACACTTAAATCGGTAGGCAGAAATCAAAAGGAGGCAGATACTGGCTCAGTAAAATGAAGAACTAACTCTCTAATCCTTTGTCTCACTAGCGAACAGGTAGGGTCATTAAGTTCCCCATCAGTAGAATATTCAAGTGGAGGCTAGAGGTCCATTTATAAATTATATCGATGGCAGTCCCACTGTGGGAAAAGGGGGAGACCAGAGAACCCCTAAAGTCCTTTTGTTCTCTAAGCTCTATAATTTTAAAAATTCCACATGGACTTTGCTCTCAGGGAGCTGAGAGCAAGACAAACACGGCAGAACTCAATCAAGATGGAGACTTAATAGGCAATAAAAAAACGATCAAGATAATGAAACGATGGCATTCAGAACAGTGGGCCCTCACACCACCTTTAAACATGAAGTTCCCCACTACCTATTTCCATATCAAGCAAATTCAGAAACGGAAACAGCCCGGCAAACAATGTTATGGTATCAAATCCTTAGAAATGCCAAGTAACTAATACACCAGGCACAGGTCAACTCCTAATGCACCTGGTTTTCCATATCAATAGATAGCGTCAAAGAATTTATTTGAGCTTTCAGACTGTGAAATCGCTTCTTTCCCCTCCAGAAGGAGAAGATCTAGTTAAACCCGAGATTAAAGAGGCGGATAAAAGTGCCCCCTGGACTGCGAAGGCCAGGAATTAGACACGCTGCTGCTGCTCTAGCAGGCAGCCCTCAGACATGATCCATTACAGGACGGCTTCCATCAGATGCCAGCGAGGCTAATCCTTTCGCAAAGCATGACAGCTTCTCAAACTTGACTCTGGTGAATCCAAACCAGATTTTTATGCTGTATGATCAGCTTTCCAAATACGAAATCATTTTTATATTGTATTGGGTTTAGGTTTATTAGATTTACACTTGCAAACAAAGATAGAGACGCCTGCAATGCAGCTTGCCCTGAACTCCCTTGATGCTCACCTTGCAGAATAAAATATCAGATAATAGCGAGATAGAAATATACGGAAACAGAGCTTCTTTAGAAGAAGAGGCTGTCAAACAATAACAGAGTTTTCCACAGCCTTAAAGAGAACCATTCGAATTTCCATCTCTGAGGAAAGAGGACTACAATATGTCAGCAGAACATTCTCATTGATACCACAGCCTTTTCAACCGAATGTCATCAATTCTGAAGCTTTTTATTACTCTGACAGCAGGCTGCAATTTCTGGAGGCTGACTTACCTTTTTGCAGTCAGATAAGGCCTTCTCACTAGCCAATGTGCTGAGAATGGTGGTCTGCAAAACAAGAAGGTGGGAGACACATTAGAACTGGCAAAGTGTAATGATATTGACCCTGCCCCATGCATCTCCAGTCCAAGGTGGGTACCACCTCCTTTGACCCCACTGATTTCTCTGGATTTTAAAGTATCTGCCCTTCTCTGCTCCCACTGCCACCCCCTCCAAGTCAGAACATTCATTATGGGCCAGTGATGATCCAGTGCAGTAAAGACTCTTATTTATCTTTATTTCACAAATAAAGGACCACAGCACAATTAGGTTAATTGTCATACCTAGGAAATAGTTAGATCGGGAATGAAAGTGAAGCAGTCTGACTCAAAAACCCACCTTATCAACCACACACGGCACTCTCTTTATCTTAAAGAGATATGTGCAAATTGTCAAATGCCAAAATCTTTCAAATGACACCTGTGAATAGCCTGAGTGATGGAGCGGAGCTTCTCCCCATCCATGAGATGTGTGAGTCTGAACAGCAGTATCAGGGCTCTTGCCGTCTCATCCCCACTCTCCTTAGCTCACTCGTTCTCCCTGTGATTGACTTTTTACAGTTGTGTCAATATTTTCTTGGCCTCATGAGCCACTAAAAAGGCACTCTGGTATTCAAGGCCCGTTGGAATTTACATGCAAGTTTGTTCCTTTTGGACTATCCTATGAAGAGTTCAATGGACATAATGGTATTAAATTTTTTTTCAGTAAAATTTTCTACTTTTTCTTTAATTACAAAACTAATATATATTCTTAATGAGCCAATCCCCTTTCTAACCTATTCTTCTGAGGTAACCGGTAGTAAAAATTTGTATTCATCCTTCCACACTTTCTCTATTTTTATGCAAATGCATGTATTACATGTTAATTGTGTGTTTTATATTACACATGTACATAGAGAAGTTTCTTCTTTCTTGAGACCATACCATACTGCTAAGGCTATATTATCAACATCTTTCCAGTCAGTTCACATAGATTGACTCATTCTTCTTAATAGCTCTATAACATTCCATAATATGGATATACCATACTTTATGTATGCTTTCCTTTATTGGTGGATATTTGATGGTTTCCAGGATTTTATTCTTTTGTTTTTGCTTTGCAATAAATATTCTTTTATATATATGCCATATATGTATACATATGTATTATGTATATGTGTGTATGTATGCATGTACATATGTGTGGTATGTACATATATGTGTGTGTGTATATATATATATACATACAGTGTGTATGTATATATATGTGTATATATATATATACATACCACTGATAATTTTATTTTGGTTGAATAGAGTCAAAAGAACTAAAAGAAATGTATAACAGAGACTTTGGTATGGCTCAAAGATCTAATGTATATAATCTTCCTCCCACTCTCTCCTCATATAACATAAAAAATATTTGTCAACCCATCTAGGGTTTTGATTTGTTTTCGGACAAGCAGTAAAAAAAGTTAAGAATCTGGGCCAGCACATATTCTGGCCCAAAATAATACACAGTATTAAAGGACAGAAAACACAGACATGGATAAACATACAAAAAAAGTATCTTTAATGAAGAAAAATTAAGTTTAAGGTTTACGTTGGGTGTGGTCTTTAAATTTGGATCGCTGGCGTTTTTATTTGTGTTTTTATTTTGTTTGTGAAGGAAGGGGTACATATTCAGAAAGTTTGAATTAAAAGGGGAAAAGAGAAAGGAGGAGAGAATTTTGGTGATGAGAAAAAAAGAGGAAAAGCCAAAGTCAAGATTGAGCCAGTAAGGAGACAGAGAACAGCCAAGAAGCAAACAGCTCACACAAGTAACACTGAAACACCCCACCTACAGTCCTCCCCCCCAAACGTCTTCCTCGTGACCTTTTGTCATCTCTACGCATTTGTAACCTTTTGTCATTTTTACATGTTTGTACGCTGCGCCCTGTATCAGGAGATTGATCTCAATGTTCACTCTCAGATTTCTGCTCCAGGCAGGGAAAGACCCAACAAGACTTGGACATTGCTGTAGCCCCATTACCTAGCCCAGTGCCTGGCACAAAAAAAAAGGGTATCCACTAAATATGCACTCGATGGGAAAATGCAACAACAACAGAAAAAAATGACTGCAGCCCTTATCCCAAAACACTGTTTTGGAAGCAGAGTGCTGGAAAAGCAGACTCACGTGTCATAGCATTACAAAGTGAAGCCAAGGGAGAGACACAAAAGGCTCCTGAATAGTAGTAAAATACATTTTCTCTCTCTTTAGCATATATCTATTGTCTAGTATCCACTTGGTTTGGCTAAATCAATTTTTCAGCGTTGGGCCTATGAACACTTTGGACTGGATAATTCTTGTCGTGGTACTCAGCACCCTAGAATGTTTTGCAGCATTCCTGGCCTCTACCCACCAGAGGCCAGTAGCACACCTCCCTCCCCACGTCAGTCACGACAACCAAAAATGTCTCCAGACATTGCCAAATGTTCCCTGGGAGGTGGGGGGCTGGCAGAATCACCCCCAGTTGAGAACAACAGGTCTAAACTCTAAAGGAGCTAGTTATGGAAATGATTCTGATTCCCTGACTAGTGCAACTAAATTTTTTCCAGGAAACAGAAGTCTAACGGTGGGAATTTCTCTTCCTGCTCCTGATTTCAAGTCTCACTCTCTGTCCTAAATGGCAGCATAATAGAACACTAGGGGAGAAACAAATCCCAGCTACTGAAGACTCCGTGTGGTTGCCCATGTGGGCGATACTTGAGCGATTCTAATTGCATTTTTAACTAAGCTTAAGATACATCACTGGGGAGAGTAAATTAATGAACACGTCTAAGAATTCAGACATTAGCCCCAGGGGAAATGATCTTCGAAATTAAACAATACCATTCAACCTTCAAAAACAGTCTCAGGTAACCTGAGAAACAGGTTTGGAGGAGAAATGAGAGTCAGAGATGGGTGAAATTGGCTTCACTAAAAAAAATTAATACAGGTAGCTCTAAATGTTACATTTGTAACAAGGAACCACTTGAGCCAAAGGACAACCATACAGTGAAATCTCAGGACATGGAATGAGTGTGAAAGAGGTATGGCAAAGGTCAAAGAGAGTCCATATCCTTAATTTGGCCATTTTCTAAGGGGACAGTACTTATATGCTTGGTCAGTCTCATTTCGTTCCGTCGAAAGTCTTTCGCTGGCATTCCAATTTCCTAACTGCAGCTACTGTGAATGACTTTGAGTGGGCTTTCTAAACCTTCCGATAATATGTTCACTTTAATTATGGAAAATGAAAGACTCAAAACATGGTGACTTACCCATGCTGTGACATTCTTGATTGTTGCATCAATATTTTTCTACTAAAGAGGTAACTCCTAATGGGTCCCCTCCACCAAAGTTTGCCTGATGCTGCGTTTGTCACAGTGAAGCACAATGACTTTTTTAGAGCACTGACTTCTAAGGCTGTTGGCAGGGCGACCAGCATGGGGTGTACGGTATTACATATGGACAGTTATAGCAATTTCCCAAAATGAATCTAGAAAGGTGAGGCCCCACTGTTATCCATTTTTATACTGATGCCTGAAATTTCACTTATTAGAGCTCTGTTTTTAGCATAAGGCTTTGAATCATAATAGACAAACCCTCGAGGGATACTAGGGTGTAAGAGTCACCGCAAACGGGAAAGTTGGAAATTTCAAGTATTATATTCGTTGGTCTGTTACACCTTAGAGAGAATGAATTTATTCATTCCCTTTCCTACAAGCAGAATCTTCTTGTCTTCTATTAATTTCAAAAGCAGATTTTGATAGGAGAGAAATGAAGACTTAGATCATGAAGACACTCAATGCGAAGGAAAAGATCACACAGGTCGCAGGGTGGTCTCCCTAAAAAGCAGTCTGTGAGATGGAGATTAGCAGGCAGGATGTTTATTAGGGCATGCTCTGGGATCTCCACTTGGAGAGGGGAAGGGAAGGGTGCAGGACTGAGCAGAGGGAGAGTTGGGCTGTGGTGCAAGTTCAACAAAGGTCTCAGCAAACCCAGTGGGGAACTCTGAAGCTGGGTAGACCCTAGGCATGATGCCTTTGTTCAGCCAAGGGCAATTTCCCGAAAGGGCTGACAGCTGAGGGCAGCGTGCTAGAAGGTCTGTGTGAAGCACTGCTCTGTCCACTACAATACACTTTAATTTGACACAGTTTTGCCAAGGGCAGATACTGGTTATGGCTGATGTGCTCTAGTTGAATGTGACCCCTTATTAGAGCTTATATGTTTGCTGGTCTTTTATGACAGACTCGTTGGACAGTTAGACAAATGGACTACTTGCTCAGGAGTCTAGGCATTTAACGCTTGTCTCTTCTTAATAAGAGACAAGCTTATTAACTTTGTGAGCTTAAGACAGATTGCTGGCCTGGCGGTCTTGAATTCTTCATTATGAAATGAGGAAACCCCTATTCATTTCCCTTTTAGGTCATGAGAACCCTGGCTAATTTGAAGAAAATGGGCTGGATCTTATCAGGCACATTGTTTGGAAATCAGTGAGTATAGTGCCTACTTCTTTCCTCCATCCTCTGAGGATAGAACATCTGGCTGAATAACATGGTCAGCTCTTGATTATCTACAGAGGCACAGAGAATTCTTCAGGGAATTCACCAAAGCATAACTTATAAAATGTCTTTATATTCAACTTTGAGACAGATATAAATTAAATATTGACAGATATATATCAAATATTTATATTTATATATTATATATTGAATATATTTATATATTATATATTTATTAAGATATATATCTTATATATATCTATGTATATATAAAATAATGATTCATTTAGAAGATTGAGGTGCTTAAACATGTCTTCCTTAAATTAACATTAAGAATCGTTTGCAGAAATATTCCAAGTGGGCAAAAAGGCCAAAGCAACCCAGAAGGAAGAGTGACTTGGGACAAACAAGTGAGACCGATAAGGCCTTGGTAAGACAACCTAGACACAAGACCAGTGATCAATGGTTCATCCAGTCTAGCCTACAAAAAGAGACTTCTAGAAGGGCAGCTGCTTACCTGATTCTCACTGGTGGGTGTGTTTTGCAAAGTGATTGAGCACTGAAAAGAGACTTCATATGTTCTATACTCCTTTTTAAGGGAGAGTTTACCTCTGAGAGTTATTACAATGTTGTTTCATTCCCACTAAATTAGGTTTAGAAAAAGAACAGAAATAGATATACCCTGCCTCTACTGAGCCAACTTCTGCCATGCAATGTCTATAACTAAGATTTATGTTTTTAAAACAGCAAACATATGACACTTACTCGATTAAATTGGAACAAAGTTGGGGGCAGGCAAAGAGTATTGCTTAAGTATTGGATTATAAAAATTAAGGAATTCAGAAACTGAATTTCTGAGATAGTTGGTAATTTTGTGAAATTTTATTTCAGGTATCAGGTGTGTGTGTGTGTGTGTGTGTGTGTGTGTGTGTGACTCTCAACCAAATATCACCAGAGGCCAGCTAGGTTTGATAAATGGTCAAATGCAGTTGAAAGCTAAGAACCATTTAAAGGAATAATGCCTGCAAAAAGCATCTCCATTTGATACCTGAAATTTGCACCCCACAGAAAACTGGATGATTTCTTATTCATTGGTAGATGTCAAGACCAGACCCACACATATTACTAACAATTTGGAAGTCTCTTACACTTGAATCAATGGGTCCCCAAAGTGCATACTACTTGAATGCTTTCTTAGACATTTTAGTTGGTCAATTTTAGGATTTCTGGACAAAGTATGACTTTCCATTTGGTCTTCATGCTTTAGTAGACTAGTACTGACACATGTGCACTGAAAATAGTGATATCCCCTCCAGGAAAAGTGTGGCATTCATATTTATTTTTTTTAACTGCATAATTATAAAATACAACCTGCTAAAGGAAAAAAATTATACCCCTGAATAAACGATAAAATTACAGTGTTTTCTTGTAGTCCATGAATACTGAAAATTTCAATTAACCAAGTGAAAAGCTATTGAATGTGCCAGCAGGATTTACAACCCAGACTAATGACCATCATCTGCATCCTATTTAGCTAATGAAGGTTTGGAACACTTGTGGATAATTAAGGGAAAGCTGATGGGAGGAAATTCGAACCACAGAAAGACCAAATCTATTTATGTCTGCATTTTAAACTAAACATATCTAATAGTTCACTCAATCAAGGCATAATGTCTGTTCATTTGGAATAAGATAGATGCTCGTAAGTTAAGTAGGCAGGATAGCTCCCAAAACACAAAATTCCGTCCTCATTCATTCATTCCATAAGTAGCTATTGTACACCTACCATGCACCTCTGCCCTTGTGGATCAACCCGACAGCACCATGGTTTCCCTAATGTTTTCCTACCACTTTCCTTCTTCCATCTTAATTACCTTTAGAGCTCTGGTTTTCACTTTAAAGTAACTACCGTCCATCTGTCTGTCAGGACAGCCATGGCATAGCTGCAATCTAGGGGTATGACGGGAAAGCACAGGGTGTGCAGTGGGGCACCTGGCTATTTCTAAGACCTGTCAGAGCACTTAGGAGTGGGCCCCAGACTCATTAATAGGTGGGGGGGGTTCATTTGAGGAAGACCAAAGACTATTAGAGGGAAGGAGACACCTGATGTTCAAGGGTAGCCAGAATAGGAATCAAGCTCAGTGCAGCTCTACTGAATTTCACCAAACAGTTCACCAGTCATCTCATTCAACTGTTATTATCCCACTTAAGTAGGATAAGGCTCTCTGGACCCTCAGCATATCTCCAGCAAGTGTTGTTTAACCAAGGGGATGCTTTAAGGACCTGCGCTCCTAGGATCTATGTCAATGCTTAAAACGGCACACCTAGCTGGCAGGCATGTTCTGGGAAGTCAACTGTTGGTCCCAACTCAATCTTAGGTACACACATTTTTCCTTCAGAATCTCTTCCATGTCTGAAAGAAAAGCCAGGTTAAAGAAACATCAGCCAAATCAGAGCCTACACACACGCAGCTGGGTATAACTCTAAACCAGTGGGTCTCAAACGTTAGTGTCAGGAGGATCTCCTTGGAGGTCCTGTTAAAACACAGATGGCTGGGCCCCAATCCCAGAGGTTCTGATTGAGGAGGTCTGAGGTGGGGCCCAAGAATTTGCATTTCTAACACAAGGTGGATGTTCCTGGTCTGGGAACCATACCTTGAGAACCAGTGGTCTAAGAAATACTCAAAGCAAATTAATGGCAATGATAACTATGCCTTTTATGATCTCACAAAAGAAGAAAAAGTATATCTGACTGGAATTTCCATAGCCTAATTATAATTAGGACAATACGGTTAATACCTTGTGACATTTATATAAAACGTCCAATTTTTAAAGCCCCTTGACACATATTGTTTCCCTTGAACTTCCAAACAACCCTATAGAGTATCTGTTTCACCCACTGTAGGACAATAAGAAAACAGAGAGGTTAAGTGACTTCTCCAAGTTTTCTTAACTAGCAAGTGGTTAAACCAAGATTCAGGTCACTGGCCTTCAGAAGTATTTCTGGGGTAGACTGTGCCACGAGAATCATACTCTGGGAGCATTAGGGTAAAATGTGAAATTCACTTAAAATTAACAAAGCAAGGTCACTCTAGTCTCATATCAATGTCAAAGGTTCTTTACCAATAGGTAAATATTAATTTCTTTTTACTCAGCACCATTTATAAAAGCTGAAGAGTCTTTGCATACAAAGTGAATTTTATAAAAAAGCTCCCTTAAAAGGGCTAAGTATGGGGGACCTTCAAGATGGTGGAGGAGTAAGATGTGGAAATCACCTTCCTCCCCACAAATACATCAAAAATACATCTCCATGTGGAACAACTCCTACAGAACACCTACTGAACGCTGGCAGAAGACCTCAGACTTCCCAAAACGCAAGAAACCCCCCCACGTACTTGGGTAGCGCAAAAGAAAAAAGAAAAAACAGAGACAAAAGAACAGGGGTGGGACCTGCACCTAAGGAGGAGAAGTTTCCACACACTAGGAAGCCCCTTCACTGGCGGAGACGGGGTGGGGGTGGGGGGCGGTGGCAGGGGGAAGCCTCGGAGCCACGGAGGAGAGCACAGCAACAGGGGTGCAGAGGGCAAAGTGGAGAGATTCCCGCACAGAGGATCGGTGCCAACCAGCACTCACCAGCCTGAGAGGCTTGTCTGCTCACCCGCCGGGATGGGTGGGGGCTGGGAGCTGAGGCTCGGGCTTCGGAGGTCAGATCCCAGGGAGAGGACTGGGGTTGGCTGCGTGAACACAGCCTGAAGGGGGCTACTGCACCACACAGCAAGCCTGGAGGGAGTCCAGAAAAAAATCTGGACCTGCCTAAGATGCAAGAGACCATTGTTTCGGGGTGCGCAAGGAGAGGGGATTCCTTCCTGTCTGCCCACGGAAGGCAGAGCACTGCCTAAACAAGCTCCAGAGATGGGCGCGAGTTGTGGATATCAGCTCAGACACCAGAGACGGGCATGAAATGCTAACACTGCTGCTGCAGCTACCAAGAATCCTGTGTGCAAGAACAGGTCACTATCCACACCCCCCGGGAGCCTGTGTAGCCTGCCACTGCCAGGGTCCTGTGATCCAGAGACAAGTTCCCCAGGAGAACACACGGCGTGTCTCAGGCTGTTGTAACGTCACGCTAGCCTCTGCCACTGCAGGTTCGCCCTGCATTCCAATTATAACTACTGTACCCCTCCCTTCCCCCCAGCCTGAATAAGCCAGAGCCCCCTAATCAGCCGCTGCTTTAACCCCATCCTGTCTGGGCAGTAACAGATGCCTGAGGGTGACCTACATGCAGAGGCGGGTCCAAATCCAAAGCTGAACCCCAGGAGCTGTGCGAACAAAGAAGAGAAAGGGAAATCTCTCCCAGCAGCCTCAGGAGCAGTGGATTAAATCTCCACAGTCAACTTGATGTACCCTGCATCTGTGGAATACCTGAATAGACAACAAATCAACCCACACCTGAGGGGATGGACTTTGGGAGCAACTGTAGACTTGGGGTTTGCTGTCTGCAGCTAACTTGTTTCTGATTTTCATGTTCATCTTAGTATAGTTTTTAGCGCTTGTTATCATTGGTGGATTTGTTATTTGGTTTGGTTACTCTCTTCCTTTTTTTTATTATTACGTTCTTATTTTTTTACTTTAATAATTTTTTAATTTTTAATTTTAATAATTTTATTATTTTTTATTTATTAGTTTTTTCTTTCTTTTTTCTCCCTTTTCTTCTGAGCCATGTGGATGACAGGGTCGTGGTGCTCTGGCCTGGTGTCAGGCCTGAGCCTCTGAGGTGGGAGAGCTGAGTTGAAGACACTGGACCACCAGAGACCTCCCGGTTCCACATAATATCAGTTGGCGAGAGCTCTCCCAGAGATCTCCATCTCAATGCTAAGGCCCAGCTCCCCACAACGGCCAGCTAGTTCCAGTGCTGGATGCCCCATGCCAAACAATTAGCAAGACAGGAACACAACCCCACCCATTAGTAAAGAGGCTGCCTAAAATCATACTAAGTGCACAAACACCCCAAAACACACCACTGGACACAGCCCTGCACACCAGAAAGACAAGATCCAGCCCCAAACACCAGAACACAGGCACCAGTCCCCTCCACCAGGAAGCCTACACAACCCACTGAACCAGCCTTACTCACTGGGGGCAGACACCAAAAACAATGGGAAGTACGAACCTGCAGCCTGCAAAAAGAAGATCCCAAACACAGTAAGTTAAGCAAACTGAGAAGACAGAGAAAAACACAGCAGATGAAGGAGCAACGTAAAATAAAAACCCACCAGATGAAACAAATGAAGAGAAATAGGCAGTCTACCTCAAAAAGAATTCAGAGTAATGATAGTAAAGATGACCAAAAATCTTGGAAATAGAATGGAGAAAATACAAGAAATGATTAACAAGGACATAGAAGAACTAAAGAGCAAACAAACAATGATGAACAACACAATAAATGAAATTAAAAATTCTGTAGAAGGAATCAATAGCAGAATAACTGAGGCAGAAGAATGGATAAGTGATCTGGAAGATGAAAGAGTGGAAATAACTACCGCAGAGCAGAATAGAGAAAAAAGAATGAAAAGAATTAAGGACAGTCTCAGAGACCTTGAAGATAACATTAAACACAACAACATTCAAATTATATGGGTCCCAGAAGAAGAAGAGAAAAAGAAAGGGTCTGAGAAAGTATTTGAAGAGAATATAGTTGAAAACTTCCCTAACATGGGAAAGGAAACAGTCAGTCAAATCCAGGAAGCACAGATAGTTCCATACAGGATAAATCCAAGGAGAAACACGCCAAGACACATTTTAATCAAACTATCAAAAATTAAATTCAAAGAAAAAATATTAAAAGCAGCAAGGGAAAAGCAACAAATAACACACAAGGGAATCCCCATAAGGTTAAAGCCGACCTTTCAGCAGAAACTCTGCAAGCCAGAAGGGAGTGGCAGGACATATTTAAAGTGATGAAAGGGAAAAATCTACAACCAATATTACTCTACCCAGCAAGGATCTCATTCAGATTTGACAGAGAAATTAAAACCTTTACAGACAAGCAAAAGCTAAGAGAATTCAGCACCACCAAACCAGCTTTACAACAAATGCTAAAGGAACTTCTCTAGGCAGGAAACACAAGAGAAGGAAAAGACCTACAATAACAAACCCAGAACAATTAAGAAAATGGTAATAGAAAAATACATATCGATAATTACCTTAAATGTAAATGGATTAAATGCTCCAACCAAAAGACACAGACTGGCTGAATGGATACAAAAACAAGACCCATATATATGCTGTCTACAAGAGACCCACTTCAGATCTAGGGACACATACTGACTGAAAGTGAGGGGATAGAAAAAGATATTCCATGCAAATGGAAATCAAAAGAAAGCTGGAGTAGCAACTCTCATTATCAGACAAAATAGACTTTAAAATAAAGACTATTACAGGAAACAAACAAGGACACACATAATGATCAAGGGATCAATCCAAGAAGAAGATGTAACAATTGTAAATATTTAGGCACCCAAGATACGAGCACCTCAATAAATAAGGCAGATGCTAACAGCCATTAAAGGGGATATCGACAGTAACACAATCATAGTAGGGGACTTTAACACCCCACTTTCACCAATGGACAGACCATCGACAATGAAAATAAATAAGGAAACACAGGCTATAAATGACATGTTAAACAAGACAGACTTCACTGATATTTATAGGACAATCCATCCAAAAACAACAGAATACACTTTCTTCTCAAGTGCTCATGGAACACTCTCCAGGATAGATCATAACTTGGGTCACAAATCAAGCCTTGGTAAATTAGAGAAAATTGAAATCATATCAAGTATCTTTTCCAAACACAATGCTATGAGACTACATATCAAGTATAGGAAAAAAACTTTAAAAAATGCAAATACATGGAGGCTAAACAATACACTACTAAATAACCAAGAGATCACTGAAGAAATCAAAGAGGATATCACAAAATACCTAGAAACAAATGACAATGGAAACACGATGACCCAAAACCTATGGTATGCAGCAAAAGCAGTTCTAAGAGGGAAGTTTATAGCAATACAATCCTACCTCAAGAAACAAGAAACAGCTCAAATAAACAACTTAACCTTACACCTAAAGCAATTAGAGAAAGAAGAAGAACAACAACAAAAAAACCCAAAGTTAGCAGAAAGAAAGAAATCATAAAGATCAGATCAGAAATAAATGAAAAAGAAATGAAGGAAACAATAGCAAAGATTAATAAACCTAAATGCTGGTTCTTTGAGAAGATAAACAAAATTGATAAGCCACTAGCCAGATTCATCAAGAAAAAAGGGAGAAGACTCAAATCAACAGAATTAGAAAGGAAAAAGGAGAAGTAACAACTGACACTGTAGAAATACAAAGGATCATGAGAGATTACTACAAGCAACTATATGCCAATAAAATGGACAAGTAGGAAGAAATGGACAAATTCTTAGAAAAGCACAACCTTCCGAGACTGAACCAGGAAGAAGTAGAAAATATAAACAGACCAATCACAGACCAAATTGAAACGGTGATTAAAAATCTTCCAACAAACAAAAGCCCAGGACCAGATGCCTTCACAGGTAAACTCTATCAAACATTTAGAGAAGAGCTAATACCTATCCTTCTCAAACTCTTCCAAAATATAGCAGAGGGAGGAACACTCCCAAACTCATTCTAAGAGGCCGCCATCGCCTTGATACCAAAACCAGATAAAGATGTCACAAAGAAAGAAAACTACAGGCCAATATCACTGATGAACATACATGCAAAAATCCTCAACAACATATTAGCAAACAGAATCCAACAGCACATTAAAAGGATCATACACCATGATCAAGTGGGGTTTATCCCAGGAATGCAAGGATTCTTCAGTGTATGAAAATCAATCAATGTGATACACCATATTAAAAAACTGAAGGATGAAAACCATATGATAATCTCAATAGATGCAGAAAAAGCGTTTGGCAAAATTCAACACCCATTTATGAAAAAACCTCTCCAGAAACTAGGCATACTGGGAATTTACCTCAACATAATAAAGGACATATATGACAAACCCACAGCCAACATCATTCTCAATGGTGAAAAACTGAAACCATTTCCTCTAAAATCAGGAACAAGACAAGGATGCCCACTCTCACCACTCTTATTCAACATAGTTTTGGAAGTTTTAGCCACAGCAATCAGAGAAGAAAAAGAAATAAAAGGAATCCAAATCGGAAAAGAAGAAGTAAAACTGTCACTGTTCGCAGATGATATGATACTATACACATAGAGAATCCAAAGATGCTACCAGAAAACTACTAGAGCTAATCAATGAATCTGGTAAAGTAGCAGGATACAAAATTAATACACAGAAATCTCTTGCATTCTTATACACTAACAACAAAAAATCTGACAGAGAAATTAAGGAAAACTCCCATTTACCATTGCCACAAAAAGAATAAAATACCTAAGAATAGACCTACCTAAGGAGACAAAAGACCTGTATGCAGAAAACTATAAGACACTAACGAAAGAAATTAAAGATGATAGAAACAGATGGAGAGATATACCATGTTCTTGGATTGGAAGAATCAATACTGTGAAAATAACTATACTATCCAAAGCAATCTACAGATTCAGTGCAATCCTTATCAAACTACCAATGGCATTTTTCACAGAACTGGAACAAAAAATTTCACAATTTATATGGAAACACAAAAGACCCCGAATAGCCAAAGCAAAACACCATACACAAAAATAAACTCAAAATGGATTAAAGACCTAAACGTAAGGCCAGACACTATCAAACTCTAAGAGGAAAATATAGGCAGAACACTCTGACGTAAATCACAGCAAGATCCTTTCTGACCCACCTCCTAGAGAAATGGAAATAAAAACAAAAATAAACAAATGGGACCTAATGAAACTTAAAAGCTTTTGCACAGCAATGGAAACCATAAACAAGACGAAAAGACAACCCTCAGAATGGGAGAAAATATTTGCAAATGAAGCAACTGACAAAGGATTAATCTCCAAAATTTACAAGCAGCTCATGCAGCTCAATATCAGAAAAACAAACAACCCAATCCAAAAATGGGCAGAAGACCTAAATAGACATTTCTCCAAAGAAGATATACAGATTGCCAACAAACACATGAAAGGATGCTCAACATCACTAATCATTAGAGAAATGCAAATCAAAACTACAATGAGCTATCACCTCACACCAGTCAGAATGGCCATCATCAAAACCTCTACAAACAACAAATGCTGGAGAGGGTGTGGAGAAAAGGGAACACTCTTGCACTGTTGGTAGGAATGTAAATTGATACAGTCACCATGGAGAACAGTATGGAGGTTCCTTAAAAATCTAAAAATTGAAGTACCATATGACCCAGCAATCCCACTACTGGGCATATACCCTGAGAAAACCATAATTCAAAAAGAGTCATGTACCACAATGTTCATTGCAGCTGTATTTACAATAACCAGGACATGGAAGCAACCTAAGATTCCATCGACAGATGAGTGGATAAAGAAGATGTGGCACATATATACAATGGAATATTACTCAGCCATAAAAAGAAACAAAATTGAGTTATTTGATGTGAGGTGGATGGACCTAGAGTCTGTCAAACAAAGTGAAGTAAGTCAGAAAGAGAAAGACAAATACCATATGCTAACACATATATATGGAATCTAAAAAAAAGGTTTTGATGAATGTAGGGGCAGGACAGGAATAAAGATGCAGATGTAGAGAATGGACTTGAGGACACGGGGAGGGGGAAGGGTAAGCTGGGACGAAGTGAGAGAGTGGCATGGACATATATACACTACCAAATGTAAAATAGATAGTTACTGGTAAGCAGCTGCATAGCACAGGAAGATCAGCTCGGTGCTTTGTGACCACCTAGAGGGGTGGGATAGGGCGGCTGGGAGGGAGATGCAAGAGGGAGGAGATATGGGGATATATGTATACATATAGCTGATTCACTTTGTTATACAGCAGAAACTAACACACCATTTTAAAGCAATTATACTCCAATAAAGATGTTAAAAAGGAAGGGGCTAAGTAGAACAGAGACTGAGAAATATATATATAAAGTCCAGATACAAAGTTAAGGTCAGCAGCAACTATGAACCCTAGGAAGAGAACACCATTGGGAGAAGAGGTGTTACTTTTTAGCACCAGTTCCCCTGTTTGTGCACGGAGTGGATCTTTGATGTTTTCACCAGGTCAGCATCTTTGGGGTTGATAACCAGTAGGAAGCTCTGAATCTGCAGGGAGCAGAAGTAACTCCATGGTTTACAAACTGCACAGAGATAAATCGATAGGACCCAAGGATGCGGTTCACAAAGAGCCCCCTCCAGAACCCCCGCAGAGAGGATGAACCTCCTCCCTTGCTGCGCCCTCACACCCCTGACCCAGGAGGATCCTGCGAGACCAGCGAGACACTGAGCTCTGGGGCAAGGGGAGGAGAAACTGTCAGAACACATTTCATGCACTTCACAACTATATTTGAATGTAACCAATTAGTGCCAGGAGGAGACAGCAGAGCAACAAAGAGCCTCAAAGAAGACACAACAAAATGCAACATACAGGGACAAAACGCACTGAGTTCTGTCGAGCTTCATCCCACAAAGCTGCAGACACAGTCTCCCTAAAAGCCATCAACTTAATCTAACGAGGTTAGAGCCCCCTCCTCAGGGTCATCCCACTGTTTTTCCCAGAGCAGGGAATCCTAACCTGACATGGTAAGTGCTAAAGAGAAGAGAGATTGAGGGAATTAAGGCAAATAAGAGGGCCAGAATATTTCCGTACATTATGACTTTAATAGAATAGTGAGGAACCTCTACCCTACAATTCCATGTATATTAGCATCTGTAATTTTTGAGTTAATAGCTGTGGTACCTTAAATAAGACCACATCGATTATTTTAAGAGATTATGACTCAATATTTGAGAATTTAGATCCCTAAGATCCCTCTAAATCTCTACTGTACCTTACACAAACCCCTCTGATGGACTTATCACTGATGGTTGCTTTTCCACTTTGCACAGTTGAGGCCAGAAACCAAGTCTTAATCACTTTTGTGCAGTTTACTTTAGCGCAGTGATGAGCATAGGGACAAGGGCACAGTAGGACCTTCATAAATGTTTGCTGAATGTATAGTGAATGAGGTGAGGGAGGCAAGAGAGTGGAGAAAGGAAGAAGCAGGGAAGGAGGTACAAAGGGAGGGGGCAAGGAAAGAAGGAAGAATGATGATGATGTCAGGATAACACCTTCCACGGGGAAAAGTGTTACGAGTTATACTGTGTCCCCCCCAAAAGAGATGTTAATGTCCTAACCCCTGGTACATGTAAATGTGACCTTGTTTGGAAATAGGGTTTCTTTGCAGATGATCCAGTTAAGATGAAGTCATTAGGGGGAGTCCTAATCCAATATATCTGGTATCCTTATAAAAATGCGGAAATCTGGACACAGACACACACAGAGGGATGAGGAGGTGAGGACAGCCAAGTGATGATGGAGGCAGAGACTGGACAGAGGCAGATGCAAACAAAGGAACACCAAGGATTGTGGGCCACCACCAGAAGCTAGGAAGAGGCAAGGAAGGATTCTACTCAGACTCTTAGAGAGAGCAGGGCTCTGCAGACACCTTGATTTTGGACTTCTAGCCTCCAGCACTGTGAGACGGTAAATTTCTGTTGTTTGAACCCACCCAGTTTGTGGTACTTTTTAATGTAGCCTTAGCAAACTAGTACAGAGAGACTGTACCATGGGTCTCTATTTATTGATCATTATTACAGCGGTTGACAAACTTTTCCTTATAAAGGGACAGATAAAAAACATTTTAGCCTCTGTGGGCCATAAGGTCTCTGTCACAACAACTCAACTCTGTCACTGTAGCGTAAAAGGAGTCATAGACAATGCATAAATGAAGAAGTGTGTCTGTGTTCCAATACAAGTTTATTTTATAGACACCGAAATTTGAGTTACATATAATGTTTTCGTATCATGAAATATTGTTCTTCTTTTGTTTTTTTCCAACTATTTAAAAATGTGAAAACTACTCTTAGCTTGCAGGCTGTACAAAAACAGACAGTGGCCAGATTTGGCCTGTAAGCTATAGGTTGTCTACCCCAGGGTACGGATCTAGGAATCAGAAACACCTGGCTCTAGTCCTGATTCCACTGATTATTATTCTTGTAACTTTGATTAAATCACTGACTTTCATCTTCAAAAGAGCAAAATAAACCTTTCCTTACCCACCTGGAAGGTTATGAGGATAAGATAAAAATCATATACTTTAAAATACTTTGTATATGGTTAACACTACTGATACTTTGATATATTTAGCTCTGGCTTACTCTTCAGAAATAAATATTAACAGTAAGGTCAGGGTGATGATCAAGTGACTCTGAGTCACGCAACCAGGGCAGAGTGGAAACAAAGACATAAGCCCCTTCAATCACCCACATCTTCAGATGGATCAGGCAAGAGGGCAGGAAGATGTGGGCAGATGAAGGACTTTCTGGGATAAACAGCAACTCCAAGTCAAATGTTCATCGTCTTTGGTCACATTTGACCCGGGGCTACGGCTGAACCAAGAATTTCTTTTAGGCACTGTTCTGCTGAGAGGCTGTACTGTAACTCAGTTCCCTAGGTCATCATTCTAAACAAACATTCATCATCCACTAAAGCTCCTTTGGCCATCTTGAGCTCCTTTCTATGGTGCCAACAGCTGACGAAGCCATAAATATTACCCTGCACGCAGCACTGTCTTGACACTTGCCACCGTATGGAATTGGAACCCTGCCACTGGGCTCTGCAGGGGCTGGACTAGAGCTGACAGCTCCAGATTTTCAGGTCTGGCACAAGGTGTAGCCAAAGAAAGCACTGAGGAATAAAGAAAATAGTTCACAGGAGGAAATATCATTTTGCTCACACTGCATAGGACTGTGGATCTCCCTGGAACTAAGTTATGCCCTTGAGGAGATGAGAGAAGACCCTTCCAAATTAGTAGCACAACCGGTCCTGGTCATAAGTCCTTAGAAAATAGGGATTTTACTCCAAATTAATTATTCCGATTCTCCTTCATCCTTAAGACTGTGCATTTCCTTGATGTAGAAACAAGTGTTGTCACTAAACTTATTCTCAGTTCCTGACTCCCCACACTCATGTTTGAAGTGAAGAGGAGAGAATCCACATCTTTTGCCGATTCCTGGCTGCCACCAATGTCTGGAGTCTCTTCCTCTTTGTTGCCTTCTTCTCCATTCCCACCTCCACCCTGGCACATCACCCGCCTTCAAAAGAACAGAGAAGAAAGCCATGCTGATTGAGTATCTCTTAGCAACGTGATGCCCTTCTTCTAAAAGATGCCCACAGAAAAGCATGGCTGGTCCAAAGGTATCCCTCTTGGAAGCAGGGTGCTTAATAGAAAGGGCATGGGCTCAAATTCTGGCTCTGCCCATGTTATGTGGCTAGGGCTCATCACTTAAATTTTGAGCCTCAATCCCTTATCTGTAAAATGGGAACCAGACCATTTACCTTAGAGTAATTTGTAAGAATTTAAGAGGACGTGCGCTCAAAAAATAGTAGCTATTATGATTATTTCAGAGCCTTCTGGACTTCTTCTCCAGCTTTGTGTTCAGCCACATGTACTCAGCAGACTTCACAAATGCCTATTTAGTGGCACAGATACACCTGTGCCACTAAAACCCATAATGGTGCATGAGGAAGCAAGGAAGAAGCTACAAGGTTACTTGAAGCCTGGGCTCTACAAGAGCAAGTGGCTGGGGGCAGGGAGGAGGGATTGGCCTTCTCCTCCCTCGAATGATCTCCAGGTTATTATATGCTGGCAAATTTTCATGCTCCTGGTTGAACCAGATGGATAATGACTTATACTGTGAATACTGTGCAGTACCTGAGAGGAAAGAGAAGTGATATGAATGATGGCTTTCAATACACGCATACGGTTATGCTTGCAGGTCTGAATTATTGAGAAAATATTTCAGGAGCTTCTATAGCTCATCCTCTAGAAAAGCAGGATTTTTCCAGCAGCTAGAGAGAGAATACGATCAGGAAAACAAATTTAACTTGGAAAAGCTACATGTCAGCCAGATAAAACAATGAAAAACATTACACCATATTTAGTTATTTTGTAGGGGGTGGGTAGTTAAAAAGCACTGTTAGTCTCAAGCCTAGCTGTAGGTGCTTGATGATAAGATTCCCTCCTTCAAACGTCTCAGGTAAGATGTTAATGAAACCGATGGCCAGCCTTGGGCAATGAAGTTGAGGCACTCAGCCCCTGGAGGGATTCTTACTGGTAGAGTGGTAGGAATATCTTTTATCATGAGCCTTTCACACAGTGTCTTTCTTTCTCTTTTTCTTTTTCATAGGAACTCTGTGTACTAATATATACCTAAATAGATCTGTCTTTAAAAAAAACAGTATGTTAATTTGTAATCCAATTTGATGAAATACTAACCTGTAAATTCAGTGGGTGGGGAGGAGAGGAGGGAGAAGGTCAAGAAAGAAAGACATTTTCATAATTACTAGCTATTACAAATCATTTAAATGGACGCACAACAAGAATGGAGGTTGCAAGACTCAATGTGATGGGTTCCTGTTTAAAAGACCAGCACTGTCATTAATCAATGAATGGTGATGTGGCATTCTCAGGCACTCTCAGTGATGGTTTGACAGGAAATCGACGGCTACACAATTTTGCTGCACACCAGAAATAAAAGGTCTAGCTTGCCATAAGCATATTTCATAATTAGAGTACTGACAGATGCATTCCTTATCCTAGTTCTAAACTGCTGCATCTTCATTTCTTCAGAGAGTTTATTTTGAGCTCCACCTGCATCAGCTCTCCATGCGAAAGGCTAATAAGAGATGATTAAAGTGTTCCCCAGGGCTTGGGAAAATCCCAAGCTTCATTTTTTTTTTTTTTTTCATGTCTTTCCAACTGCCCTGGGCCCATTTACTCAACAAACATTACTGAGCACTTATGTTGCAAGCATTAGGTTGGGTTCTGCTGGGAGTATATTGATAAATGAGATATGACATGTGCCTTGAAGAAATAACAAGCAAATCTATGAAGCTTCTCATATTCTTTGAAGAAGTTCTACTGAGTTCTGATCCTGGGTTTCCTCTCTTCTGTGTCTTCCATCCTGCCCATGTGATCTCTTTTCCTTTGTGCCACTTCTGTACCTTGTACACATTTCTATAATAACCTTTTTCACAAGATATTGTATTTATTTGATTATGCCCCTTGCCCCAGAGAACTCTGCAAGCAGATGGCCACGCCCTACTAATATTCCTATTCACAATGTGAATTCACAGTTCACACATTCCCATATTCACAATGGCTAGTATATAGATTTTTTTTTTAATTTTGTGGAATATGAACATAATCCATCCACTTCTATGGCTTCAACTACTAGCTATATGATGTTCATTCTTTCTTTTTAATTTATTTTATTGAAGTATAGTTGATGTACAATGTTAATTTCTGCTGTATAGCAAAGTGATTCAGTTTTATATATATATATATATATTTTTATATATATATATATATTTATATATATATATATATATATTCTTTTTCATATTCTTTTCCATTATGGTTTATCACAGGATATTGAATATAGTTCCCTGTACTATACAGTAGGACCTTGTTGTTTATCCATTCTGTATATAATAGTTTGCATCTGTTAATCACAAACTCCCAATTCATCCCTCTCCCTCCCCTCGTCCCCCTTGGCAACCACAAGTCTGTTCTCTATGTCTGTGAGTCTGCTTCTGTTTCATAGATAAGTTCATTTGTGTCATATTTTAGATTCCACATATGAGTGATATCACATGGTATTTGTCTTTCTCTTTCTGACTTGCTTCACTTAGTATGATAATCTCTAGGTCCATCCATGTTACTGCAAATGGCATTATTTAATTCTTCTTATGGCTGAGTAGTATTCCGTTGTATATATGTACCACATCTTCTTTATATGATGTTCATTCTTAATGTGTATATTCATCCCTGATCCCCTCCCAAGCTTCAAATTCTGTATTTCCAATTGCCTATTAAATACCTCCACTGGAATGTCCCACAGGCATCTATAACTTGACTTTTCCAAAACTGAACGCACTGTATTCTCCTACTGCAAATCTGTCTCCAGTTGTTCATATCTTGGTTAACAGTGAGACCATCTATTCCCTCTTTCAACCACAAATTTCAGTGTCTTTTTTGATTCTTTTCTTTTCCTTACCTACCACATCTTATTGATTTGACCTTGGAAAACTCTCAAGTCATAAAGCTTTCTTTTCTCATTGCTTTGCCACTGCCTTAGTTCAGATCCTTGTCACCTCTTATTTAATTTCCTACCAGATCTCCATGCCACCGCCAGCCTTTACAATGCCACCAGATATTGCAGAATCTGATTCTGCAGGTTGACAGTTGAGAGATCTCTCCTGGCTCCCTAATGCCTAAAAGAAAATGTCTTTGTTTCTGAGCATGGTACCTATTGACAATCTGACTGCAGTTTGTTTCATCGGGCTAGATTCTGATGTTTTTTTCCACTACACATCCTAAAATCTAGTCACACTAAATGTTTGATTGTTCTCTGGACAAGCCAGGGAGACCTCCATGTCCTTGCACATACTATTACATTCCCTCTGCCTGAAATTTCTTCTCCTAAATCACCTAGCCAATTCCTTCCTCCCTCCCTCTGCAAAGATTTCTGACGCTACCAGGAGCAGTTAGTAGTTTCCCTTCCTGTGTTGCTAAAGTTTTTAATTCTCACATGTTTTATAGTTTCGTAATGTAGTTCTTGCTAGTGAGACTGAAAACTCAGTGAGTGTTAAGAAGTCAACTTCATCTCTGTTACCCTGGGCAAAGTCTGGTATGTGGTAGATAGTCAATGAATGTTTGCTAAAACAATGAATGAGTCACTAATTTAACAGTCTAAGGTTAGTTAAAGATATAGTTAGGCACCAACTGTGTATAAGGGTAGTTGAAGCCATGGTTATGATTTTAAGTACCTAGAAAATGTATAATTATAAGAAATAAGGGATTGAGACAAAACCCTAGGGAGCATTGATATTTATTAGGATGAAAAGAAAGGAGAACCAGCTAGGGAAATTAAGAAAAGCTGTCAGAGGAGTGGAAGAGCCATAGTATTGTCACAGAATAGCACTTCCTGAAAGAAACCTAGGATAGTACTTCCTCCGAGAAGCTCTCCCTGATTTCTCAAATCAGGATTAGAATCCTCTTTATATGTGCTCTCACCTCACTCCATACTAAACCCTGTCAGAGGGCTTATCACAGTGACTTTGTCTACTTGTCTGCAACCCTCATAGAATATTAGCTCCCCAAAGACAGGGACTATGTCTTATTGACAGCATATGGCACACATCTACTGGTCAATAAATATTTGTTGGAACAGTTGAAGAGATGAATAATTAAATACATGAGTGAAATGCAGTCTAGAAATCACATAAGATGAGAATGAAAGATGCCCCCTGATTCTAGTATTCAGGAAGATAGTGCGTGACTTCTATTCTTAGGTGTTACCACATATACCCACAAACCCTCCTGAGTTTCACATTGGAAGTTTCAAGAGTTTTAGAGTCATTACCTCCCTTAAGAGATGGAAAGTTAAACACATCATGTCAAAATTACTTCCGCAAATAGTACTCTCTTTAAGCCAAGGAACTTTAAATAATTATAATCAACTCATTGCTTAGTGACCTTGAATTTTTGACTATTATATCCTGTACATGTTATAATCATATGCCCTGTATCTGAGGAATCCTTGCAAAGTAGAACCACAGATTATTTATCACCATAAGACCCCAAGTTGCTGATATAAAAGGAATACTTTGATGATAAATCCCTAGACAAATGAATGGAACAGAACCTCTGACAGATTGCTAATGTTTTGTCTTCAGATTTACAAATGAGAACTTGAAATAAAAGGGACTGGAAATGGAAAACATAAGTACAGCCTGTAGACAACAAATGCCCTTCAGGACATGAGGCAGGGAATGTATTTCGGCAATGGAATGTATTTCAGCAATTTCTGAGAGTTGCTGAGAACTGAAAATTCAGCTCTCCTGGGCCTGTGCAAACACAATGATGATCATGATGTAAACTGCCTTCCACCCTCTCGTCCTTCCTGACTACCAGTGGGTGCCATCTGCATACAGGGGACTGTCAAAGCAAAGATGTATGAAAGGAATGTGCTGTTGTTTCTCAGGCTTGCCCCTTGGAAAGTTAAGCGAGAGGGACCAAATCCTTCCTGCCAACTACATCTTGCATACAGCTTGGATCTCCAGGACACCGTGGACTCTGATGGGAGCCACGTTCTAAAATTGATAAACCGGGGACTTCCCTGATTGTCCAGTGGTAAAGAAGGCTGTCAAAAAACAATTGTGCACTATTCAAAGAGGGCTAAGTTCTATGGAATACATCAAAAAAACCTGATGTTAAAGAGAAGTGCTGTGCCCTAAAATATCCATGTAATATGGCACAAAAAGTGTAAGATGTGTAGTCAAAACACATAAATATACCGTTTTCAGCAGTGACCCACACTAGCAGCATGACTGTACAAGTCACTGAACCTTATGGTCCTCAGTTTCCTCTACTGTAAAATGGAAACAAAAAACCTACTTCATAGTATGATAAGGATCAAATACAATCATCTATGCATAGCCCACAGCTCAGACACTGGTGGACATTCAATAAATATTGCCCTCTCTTCCCGTTTGAGCTCCTTAAAAAATTAGACTGGAAAAGGAAGTCTATCTGTCAAAAAACTTTTAACAGAGCACTGACTGCTAATAAATTAAGATGGATATACCATAATACCAGATACAATACTTTATCACATAAAAGACATCATGGATTATAAGACACCACTAAAAAAGAAAAAGTGCTGCTAATCATATGTTTCCATTGACTCTATGAAGCATCACAATTTCAGAAAAGTTAAAATATGAAAATATGTGTGTATTTTCATAAAATCAATGAAATACACTAAGTATCTAAGATTCCAGAAAAGCTTAGAGATACAACAGAAGCAAGAACTGGGATACAAAGAATCCCATACTTGCCTTCTGCAGCTTAATCTATTTATCTTGAGGGGAAAAAAATCATGAAGGTGTAGGCCAAACAGTCAAGCAATTGCTCAATTGGGAATTCCTTTAAATACCAGTTTACCCAGTTTACACCAGTAACTAGATATGTAGAAACAGCATTTGAGGGCACAAGCAAATGGAAGAATTTGGAAGGAATTACCATCTTCTTTTTAAAATGACAGTTAATTTCCATCTAAGTGTTTTTGATGTTCGAGTTTAAGTATTTAAAGTGTGTAGTTCTAAATCTGTAAGGAGACCACATGATAGTTCTGAGGCTTGGAGAAGGACACTTAAGAATGCCTCCTGACCGCCTAGTTATGTAACCAACCTATAGCGACATTTAGTGGTGGCTCCCTCAAATTACAACCAGTTGCCCCGGAGGGGTGGGACAATTGCTCCCATCAAATGACTAAGCAAAATTATCATTTATCACAGTGTAAGTGATGTCCCCATACTCTTGCCGGACAGAGGTTATTAAGAGGTCTTCCGGACGTGGTGCTAGAAGTGGTGGCAGCTAATATCACTGCAATCTTAATATGTTTGCTATTTTCTGCATAGCCTTTATTTCATTAACAGAATCACAGAACTGGAAGTGGCCCTAGGGATTATCTAATCCAATTCTCTTATTTGCAGATTATAAAACTGCGATTCAACTATGCTAGCCCAAGGTCATACAGCTAGGTAGGAGCCAATCTAGGCCTCGAACCAGGCCTCCCAATTCCAAACGCATTGTTCTCTCAAACTATTTTGCTGTTCATGAGTAATGGGTATGCATATTTTTCAGCACTTATTGATTGAGCACTTAATATGTGATGAAGTGTATTGAAAGCATATTTACAGTTCTGTTAGGAAGTTTGAAATGATTTAGGGATTGGTATATAAAAAAATAAAGTCAATGAAAACTAACAATTAACACCTACATAGCTCTGACTGCCTTATAAGGCAGGTCCAGTTATTATCTCCATTTTACTGTTGAAGAAATTGAGGCATAGAGAGTTTCTGGTAATTACTAACTCCAAAAACCCCCTAAAAGTTACATAGAAAAGTAAATGCAATCATAACACATACTACATGGCTCAGCTGTAAATGACAGTAACATAGGCTCAATAATATAAACCACAACTTTAGAACATAACCATATTTGAAAGAGATCAGGGGAAGTATGTATTGAAGAATGGGGCAAGGGAGACAGAGATAGGGGACATAAGAAAACTAAATCATCAGTTTCTACGGTAGACATCAAGAGAAAACATCAAAACTGAAAAATTAAGACAAAAATAACAACATAAACATAGAGATGTTTATACGGATGTAAATCCAGGTGACAAAGAGAAAAGAGAGTTGAAGTGGTTGCCTATGGAGAGACAATCAAAGGTGGGAGGTAGGTGGGATGGAGCACTGCTGTTTTTAATTATAAGGCTTATAGAACTACTTGATACTTTAATATATATGTGCATTTACACTTTGACAAAATATAAAATCAAATTTTAAAACCAAGACATACAAAGGCAAATCACTAAAAATATTGCCTTCAGTCTTATGTGTAAAAAGGATAACAATGATTCACAAGTATTGAAATAGGACGTTTTACACAATGACCTTCTATGTCGTTTGCCAGAAGATGTAAAACATCAACCAGAGAGTTCTTGCTCAAAGAAAGGCCTTGTTTCTATATTGAAAAGATTGGCAAATAAACACACATTTATACATTTTAAGTTGAAATAAAGTATTCTGTTGATGTATGTGTTGCTTTTTACTATTCTCCCCTTTAACTGAGTTTTTAAACTAATCAACCAGTATCCCCATCGTGTTGGCATAGCATCAGTGGACGCTGTGCTGTGTCACCCAGACCCCCTCTTTGGAACTGAGCCACCCAACCCCACCGCCCACATCGAAGAAGCTCATGGCTCTCAGCTGAGTCATTCTCCAGAGCCAAAAGGTGCCATCTGGCCCAAGGTCACAACACTTTTCCAGTAGTGGTCAACTGGTGGTATAAAAACTTGGCCCTCTTGACGTGGGATAGAATAACTCTGAAGTGACATCCAGCTACAGGATCTCCGGGGGATCTGCTGAGGACTATGCCGGAGCCTCCCAGTCCTGCTTCCTGCTTCCTCCCACCCACAGGTATTGGTCTCACACTGGTGGTGGTCTCTTCAGTAAACCTCTTATACACAAATCTCCATGTCAGAGTGTGCCTCCAGGAACTCTGACATGAGGGTCAAATAGGAGCCCTTTTACTGTTCTACTAGATACACTACTAACATTACTTTTATTTAAATGACTTTAAAAACAAAGGCCTAGCACCACTTATTGAAGAGGCTGTCTTTTCTTCATTGTATATTCTTGCCTCCTTTATCAAAAATAAGGTGACCATATGTGCGTGGGTTTATCTCTGGGCTTTCTATCCTGTTCCATTAATCTATATTTCTGTTTTTGTGCCAATACCATACTGTCTTGATTACTGTAGCTTTGTAGTATAGTCTGAAGTCCAGGAGCCTAATTCCTCCAGCTCCATTTTTCTTTCTCAAGATTGCTTTGGCTATTCGGGGTCTTTTGTGTTTCCATACAAATTGTAAAATTGTTTGTTCTAGTTCTGTGAAAAATGCCAGTGGTAGTGTGATAGGGATTGCATTGAATCTGTAGATTGCTTTGGGTAGTAGAGTCATTTTCACAATGTTGATTCTTCAAATCAAAGAACATGGTATATCTCTCCATCTGTTTGTATCATCTTTAATTTCTTTCATCAGTGTCTTATAGTTTTCTGCATACAGATCTTTTGTCTCCCTAGGTAGGTTTATTCCTAAGTATTTTATTCTTTTTGTTGCAATGGTAAATGGGAGTGTTTCCTTAATTTCACTTTCAGATATTTCATCATTAGTGTATAGGAATGCAAGAGATTTCTGTGCATTAATTTCGTATCCTGCTACTTTACCAAATTCATTGATTAGCTCTAGTAGTTTTCTGGTAGCATCTTTAGGATTCTCTATGTATAGTATCATGTCATCTGCAAACAGTGACAGCTTTACTTCTTCTTTTCCGATTTGGATTCCTTTTATTTCTTTTTCTTCTGATTTCTGTGGCTAAAACTTCACAGTTACATGTAAAAGAATGAAATTAGAACACTCCCTAACACCATACACAAAAATAAACTCAAAATGGATTAAAGACCTAAATGTAAGGCCAGACACTATCAAACTCTTAGAGGAAAACATAGGCAGAACACTCTATGACATAAATCACAGCAAGATCCTTTTTGACCCACCTCCTAGAGAAATGGAAATAAAAACAGAAATAAACAAATGGGACCTAATGAAACTTAAAAACTTTTGCACAGCAAAGGAAACCATAACCAAGATGAAAAGACAACCCTCAGAATGGGAGAAAATATTTGCAAACGAAGCAACTGACAAAGGATTAATCTCCAAAATATACAAGCAGCTCATTCATCTCAATATCAAAAACACAAACAACCCAATCCAAAAATGGGCAGAAGACCTAAATAGACATTTCTCCAAAGAAGATATACAGATTGCCAACAAACACATGAAAGAATGCTCAATGTCATTAATCATTAGAGAAATGCAAATCAAAACTATAATGAGATATCATCACACACCAGTCAGAATGGCCATCATCAAAAAATCTACAAACAACAAATGCTGGAGAGGGTGTGGAGAAAAGGGAACCCTTTTGCACTGTTGGTGGGAATGTAAATTGATACAGCCACTATGGAGAACAGTATGGAGATTCCTTAAAAATCTAAAAATTGAAGTACCATACGAGCCAGCAATCCCACTACTGGGCATATACCCTGAGAAAACCATAATTCAAAAAGAGTCATGTACCACAATGTTCATTGAAGCTCTATTTACAATAACCAGGACATGGAAGCAACCTAAGATTCCATTGACAGATGAGCGGATAAAGAAGATGTGGCACATATATACAATGGAATATTACTCAGCCATAAAAAGAAATGAAATTGAGGGCTTCCCTGGTGGAGCAGTGGTTGAGAATCTGCCTGCTAATGCAGGGGACATGGGTTCGAGCCCTGGTCTGGGAAGACCCCACATGCCGTGGAGCGACTGGGCCCGTGAGCCACAACTACTGAGCCTGCGTGTCTGGAGCCTGTGCTCTGCAACAAGAGAGGCCACAATAGTGAGAGGCTCGCGCACCACGATGAAGAGTGGCCCCCGCTTGCCACAAATAGAGAAAGCCCTCACACAGAAACGAAGACCCAACACAGCCAAATAAATAAATAAATAATAAATAAATAAATAAATAAATAAATAAATAATAAACGAAATTGAGTTATTTGTAGTGAGGTGGATGGACCTAGAGTCTGTCATACAGAGTGAAGTAAGTCAGAAAGAGAAAAACAAATACCGTATGCTAACACATATATATGGAATCTAAAAAAAAAAATGGTCATGAAGAACCTAGGGGCAAGATGGGAATAAAGACACAGACCTACTAGAGAATGGACTTGAGGACATGGGGAGGGGGAAGGGTAAGCTGGGACAAAGTGAGAGAGTGGCATGGACATATATACACTACCAAATGTAGAACCGATAGCTAGTGGGAAGCAGCCACATAGCACAGAGAGATCAGCTCCGTGCTTTGTGACCACCTAGAGGGGTGGGATAGGGAGGATGGGAGGGAGGGAGACGCAAGATGGAAGAGATATGGGGATATATGTATACGTATAGCTGATTCACTTTGTTATAAAGCAGAAACTAACACACCATTTTAAAGAAATTATACTCCAATAAAGATGTTAAGAAAAAAAAGGCCCTTGGTTCTTTTACCTTCTTTGATTTAACTTCCCATTTCAGAGAGTTTTAAATGGTGCATTCCATGTGCTTTGACCTTATTTCATTTAATAATGAAATTTATCATCAGGATAATTTAATATTTGTCTGAATATCTATTTCATACAAAGTACAGTGGAAAGGGAGGAGGGAGAGGGCAGATGAGAATGAACAATGAAAAGTGAATGACAAAGGCTGGGTGTTTTTTTCCTTGATGAGTTTGAAATTTGGTAGAGAAATTATAATATACAACAACTGCTGTAAAAACTAGAATGTAACAAAGAAGTGAAAAGTGCTACAGAAGTTCAGCGAGAAGACGATTTTGTTAGTTTTGCGTTTGGTTGGTGGTAGGACAGTAGAAAGAAAGAGGAGCAGGCAGGTGAAACGTTGCTACAACTTCCTGCTTAACCTACTCAAGATCAACCGGCCTTTCTATACTGGCTTGGAGTTAGGCAGATGAAAAAGGTAGGTAAGTAATTTCAGACAGATGTAACAGCTAAGAGCAAAGGCTCAGAGGTATAAAGGGTGGTGGCAGTGTTTGGGGAAAAGCTGCCAATCTAGTTTGACTAGTGCATTGGATGCACATCACACATCTTTGGATATGTCATAAGGAAGGCTGGTGACTTCCCTTCAGCCTCCAGGCCAGCTGGGCAGCCACGAGGCCCCTACCCAGTACAGAGGCATTTGCTTTTCCGCTGATCTACTAAAGACGTCCCAGAAGGATTCTCAGTCAAACCTCTTCCAAAGAGTTACTGTGAATACACTATTGCACTATAGTTTAAAAAAACTATAGACTCTCCAGGGGGGAAAATGCTTGAAACTTTTTCATCAGCTAAATTTCTACAGTTATCTTTTAGTATTTCTATATTATTTTGCTATAAGAAGATGATTTTTTTCATAGAGAGTATTTTGATGCTTGGTTATATATATATTTCTAAGTTATTAAGTCATTGATCTCTGCTATAACAGGAGAAATAATTAAATAAGACATATATGAGTCATGTCTTCATATAATGAAATACTATGAAAACCTGCAATAAACAAGGCAAAATGAAGACCTAGAGAAAGAGAGCCAAATGTGAATGAATGATTAAATACATATGCACTCAAGAGGGACACTAATCTATTCAAAACATGGAACAAGTAGCAAAAAGATTGGACCAGGTTGGTCCGGGTGATGGAGCTGTCTAGCTTCCAGCATGCCACGCCAACACTGCAGACTTTGCTCTCCTGCTGGAAACCTCCCCATTGTCATCAAGGACTTTTAATTGATGACTTAAGTGAAGGAAGCAACCTGTTGCTGTTCAAACTCTCCATGTTTACAGAGACGTTCACTACAAGGGGCACAAAACTTATTATAAGATGATACATTTGGTCATTAATTTTATATTTTCACATGCAGTTATTCCTAACAGACTCTTTACTCCTAAGCACTTAGGAAGAGATTTCCAAACCCCATCATCAGAAGTGTATGGAACCTCCAAAACTGTCCAAAGATACAGAATTCAACTTCTTAAACTTAACTGAAAACAAAGGGAACAGCATACCAATTCTCTCTTTGGAAATAACTGACAATTTCACTTAGAAAGTATTACAGAAGAGCAAATGGCTGAATTCAAATGTAGTTATTAATATAAAAATTTATAGAGAAAAAATTATCATTCAGTTATTAACTATAATATTTATAGAGGAATGAATTATGGAAAGAAATAAAAATAAGATGAGCAAAAACAGGACTTCACACGTTCTTCAAAAGATGCACCTTAGTCTTGGATTATTGTCAACTCTCAATGTCAGACTCTAGGCCAGTTTGTTCATGGGGGCTGGCCAAGAAAGCCTTCTATGGTGCCAAGATTTTCTGGCCAAATATCAGCATGGGGACACACTTGTGTTGGTAATCTCTAGCTAATTTACTAGCAGTCCAGAAACTCATGTCAGAATGGCTCATATCTTCTCTCAACCAACAGAAAGCCACAAATTTACCATCTCAGCTATGTACTGGCAGGTCTTCAATGTAAAGTTCTATATATTAGTGACCATGACCTATATCCTCAGAGGGTCCACAGGTCCGCAGTCCAAGAAAAGGTTTGGGTTTATTCTACAGTTCAGCATATGTCTGTCTGACTGCACAGCGGGACAGAAATCTTGCCAAATAACCTGGCACTCTTCAACCTGGCTATCAGAAGACTAAAAACCATACAGCCATTTTAAGCAACCCGCCAAGACAATAAATTGGTACATCTCCCATACAATTTCTTAACTTAGAATGAAAATAGACTTGTTTAATTTCCTAATCTATAGTAATTCAATACAATATATTAATAAAATCTTTTAAAATATATAGAAGCAAAAGACTCTAATATCTCACAGGTTGATGATATAGAAACCACCCACCCACATTTTATATAACACTTGTTCATAAGGAAGATTAAATATATCAGAGTAATTGAGAGTATTTTTCATTCCATATAAATCCAGAGATAAAAATCAAAATTTCAGTTTCTCTTCTCAATCTCTCTTTCTCACTCGTCATATATTTGTACAACAGTGTCTCGGAAAACGCCAGCACAAATAAGTACTCAATAAATAGTAATATGTGTTGAACAAACAAATAAACAAATGTTGATCTCTAGAAGGAGCCCACAGCTCCTCCCTTGTTTTCCTACTTCTGCTTCTAAGGAGAGCATGTTATGGGGATGGTGTAGGAAAGGGCAGTATATTGGGTCCCCGAGGGTGAAGTGTTGGGTATAACATGGGCTAAAGGTCAGCCTTCTGGTGATTTAGAATCCTGACTTCTTTTAGGATTCTCTCTCCTGCACTCTTCCTGTTGGATCCCCAACTCCTGCCCAACAGTAGGGGTGCCATTCTTCTCCCCGTCCTTTTTCTCCTCTTCCTTCACTGCCTCCACATATCCCCTCTTTAGAAGGGCAAACAGACACTGGCTTTAGACCCAGGATAAATGAGTTCTGTAGAAGCTGCCTCAGCCCTTCTGTGCTAGGCCACCAGAGACATGTCTTCCTTTTCCTTTTTCCTTTAGTACGTCTTCCAAGATGTACATAATGGTACAGAGTGAAACTTCAGGAAGAAAGCTGAGGAAGTAGCAGGCGCATGTCTTCAGTTGGAGCCTCAGACCTACTATGGGGGAAGTGGTCATACACACTGCCGTCCAGAAGACCTGGAGACTGCAGGATGGTTTGTGACCTCAAACCTCAGTAATAAGGAGAATGCATCTGCCTAATCTTTATTGTGTGTGTGTGTATGTGTGTGCATGTGTGTGTATCTTTACAGCTCCTTAGTTTTGGGTAAATGGCCAGTTAAGGATTTAAAGTGTTTAATCATGATCAAAATCATCTTGATATAATTAATAATTAACACATAAGTATATAGATCAGCAATGGGATTAAACCATTACTGCTCCAAAAGACTTCAGATGGTGAATACAACATAACGTCTATGGGGCACCGTTGTATGGAATGAAGTAAGGGAGAGGGTAGAAACCAGTCCCTCATGAAGGCCTGAGGACAAAACAACTTGTAGTCTCTGAACAGGCAGGAGTATCAATATAAAGTTCATTAACATTCTCATAAGATAACGATCAGGAACCCACGGTCACCTATGACCCAAGTGAATTTCACTGTAAGTAGGAGCAGAACCTAGAAGCAGTCCTCAGAAAGCCCCAATCTCATCTCTTGTTACAGTCACTTTCAGACCTGCCTTGGACCATCACCTTTCCTCCTATATTGGGACACATTAACATTCACTATGGACAGTTAATCTCTAATGTCTTCATTATATTACTGCTGGCAACTTATTTTGCCCATGAAGCACTTTTACAGGCACCAAATGATTTAACCTACTCCCTCCCTTAGAGAAGTCTTAAAAAACGTCCAGGTTTATATAAGTCTAAGAGTGGCTACTTTCTACCAGGGGCTAAGTTGTACAAGAAATTAGGCAGAGCAGCTGGAAAAGAAGATATTTGGACACCTAATCCAGTTCTTATGATGTTCTTCATTATTTTACTTGAAAAGAATTCCGAAAACAGCAAAGTCATTTTCAAATGTGATTATAAAAGCGATCAATTACACTATTTTCCATCATTTTAATTTTAATTTTCTCATCCTAGAGTTTATTATCACTCAGGACAGGTGACATGTGAAACCTTTTTGAAGATTTTTTGCAAAGTTTTGAAAAGCTATCAGCCAGGATCATGGTGTAATAAGACATAACACGTTTCCTTTAAAAATATTTAAGTGCATGTGTAAAGTTAAGAAGCTGTTATATATTTATGATTTAATAAAATAATTCTAAAGGAAAAAATACTTCTAAAATCCTAAACTGTAATATAACAATCTATGACCACAATCATTTGCCCATCCATCTTTATTATTCCATTTCTCCAAACAACTCCTGTTCTTTAAATTGTTCAAAACTCCCAAATCTATATTTCCATTCATAGACTTACTACTATTCCAAACCATACACAATCCTCTTAGATCTCTTCACCTGGGTGATTTACAGACATACAAACTCAGCACATCTAAACTAAATTTATCAAATTTCCCTGCCCTCCCTTTGAGCCCTGCGCTTCACACAAACCAAACTCCTCATCGTTCACTGAATGGGCTCTTCTGAAAGTCTCCTGACTCTATGTATTTGCTCATATCTTCACCTGAACTGATCTTATGTTCCCTCATTTCTACCCAATCCCTTCCTAACTCTCCCCCAGCAAACTGCCTATTCAACACTCACTCATCTCTCAATATACGTTTGAATTATTACCTCTTCTCAAATCCCTTCCCGTCAGGTAGACGGCCATTCCTCCTGTGAGTTCCCACTGATCGCTCTATGCTCCAAACACTTCAGCAATGAAGCAGAGATGATTATTACAACCATATGAGAAAAAAGGCTGTAGGAAACCATAAGCTATTTTCAACTCCAAAATAAATCTCAGGAAACCTGAGACCTGCCACCGTGCTAATATAGTGAGTCATGCTCTCTATCAAGAGTAGATTGAGGGGGAGGTGGTATATGCTCTCTAATTTGGTGATGTCTAAGAAAGGGGATTACAGACAAGTGGTAACGGGCTCAGATAAATCAGGTTGGAAGATGAGTACTGGATTGGAAACATGCTTCTGCAGATATACTTGTGAAACCATTTGTAAAACAAAATTAATGTAGTCATAACTTTTCCCCTTCCTCTACTTTACCAGGGAAATGGGTCTTTGTGGCTAGGATGGCTGCCAGGCCTGGGTCTTTCACTGCATTGATCTGAGGTACAGGATGAATTAGAGAACAGAAAGAGTCAGAACAGCTAACGTGATTTGTATCAAGAGAGGAAAGAGAGGAGGGGAGAGGGGAGAAGAGGCAAAATGGGATCCAGAAATGCAAGGAAGACAATGAGAGAGACGAAAACCAATGCAGATTGTTTGTAGCAGAGTCCTTTGAGGAAAGAAGTCTTGGGAGCAACTGCTATGCCACGTGAGACATCCTATTTCATTGCATCTGAGATGCTACTATTCACAAAGTACATCATTATTGTATGCACTGATGAAATATACACTTGAAAGAAAAAGAGATTGGGAAAGGGTTTTTATTTCCTTCTTTGCACTGTATAAAGAGGTTATCTGAGACACAAAATTACAATTTATTTTTAGCATTTTTTAATGCACTATTAGAAAGGTGTTTGGGGTTTTACTTTTGGTTTTGCTTTGTTTTGGGGGGGTTTTTTTTGGCTTGTTCTTAAGTGACAGAGGGCAGAGATTAACTTAAAGGCAACTCAGCTTTATATAGTTACATTTAACTGTGCAGAGCCCTTCTTAACATTAAAAAATAGAAACTTTCCAGATCCCTTTTCCCATAACCCTTTCTGGTACCAAGTTGAAAAGGAATGAGCAGCATTATAGATTACTGTGGCACAGAGGATTATGTATGTGTTTGGAATAGTAATAAGTCTAATTATTATTATTATGAAATAATGATTATAGCGAATATTTTTTAACACAGATCTAAGCTTTTAAATGAATGCACTCATTTAGTTTTCATAACAAACTCTCTAAGATAGATATAGTTTATTATCTCTATTGAGGCACAGAGAGCTTAAATAATTGCCCAAGCTTATACAACCAATAAATGACAGAGCCGGGGTTCACATCCAGCCAGTTGGGATCTGGTACCCATGCTGTTATCTGTCACATCCTACTGCCTCATGCTGTTAACATACAGTACATGTTTTCCCTAAATAGAAGTCATTTATTACTCTTCCAAGTGAATGAAGCCAATCACAAAATGTCCTTATGTAGTATACTTCAGTCAGCAAATATATACCCAAAAACCTGGGATAATGAGGAAGCCAGTCAATCTTAAGCCAAATGATCCACTGAAACTTGCACAGATAAAAAGAATACTATTAGATGAAGTGAAGATTGGATTTCCTCCAACTACAGGTTATTTTATCCTAGAAACTAAAAAGCAAGCAAATATAATCAAGAAACACGGTTTAAGTTATTTAGAGGAAAAAGTAAGACTAAAAGACACTGGTGAGAAAGCTGCAAAGATTGAAGAAGACTGTATATTTTGACATTAAATTATGTAAATCATATGCAAACTATGCAAATCTGCATGAAGCTAGGGAAAGAGAAGCTGCGGTTGTTTTTTCTTTCTTTAAGCCTTACATAAACACCTTCTGAAATGAGCGGTGAGGGACTGAGTGTGAATTTCACAATAATATGATTTTCTAGGTACTTTAGCTCATAGAAAACTGAATTAGTCACATATTCAAAAAGTGTAAATTAATGCTATAGAAAAATGTTGTAATCTTTGTAACACCTTGGTCATGTTACAATGGTTTTTAAGTGTCTTCTAGGACTCTATTTCCAGATCTCCACCTTCATATGGTATATCATCTCCCTTTAGCACGTGTACTGAGAGGCCAAAGTATCACTTACATGAAAAGTTAAGTATGTCACATTACGTAAAGGTGAAAAGACTCAGTCTGACCACGAGTATATCCTAACTCATATACCAACGAACTAGATGGCAGCAAACTGTATTTGATTCTCTGAGGTCATTTGCATTGGCTAACTCCTTTACTTAGGAACAGCTAGTTTGACACTGTATCATTTTGACTTTGGAGGAAGACCATTACATGAAAAAGCCTACTCTTCATTCAACCCATTCCAGTAACACAGAACAGCTATTTCACTGCCTTTTCTGTTGAATCTATAACCCTTGAGATAAACAAAAAGGAATACCTCAAACTAAGAGGAAATAGAAGAGTGGATGCATAGAAAATATGATGAGCACTGAGAAAGCCCATTTAAAAAAAGATTAAAAAAAGGGCCCAAAAAGATTTCTGCAAGTTACATCTTTAGAAAGAAAATTCACTATAGGATAGTGGAGACAGATAAATAAAACATGATTTCTGCCTTTAATCGTCTCAGACTTTTTAACATTTAGCCGGAACCCAGGATATGAAATTTTGGATTTATCCAAGCACAACAATCCTGAAGGAGGCCCAGCAATTGTCTGCTAATCAAAATAAACTATCCTATTATGAGGGAATGTAACATGTCCTATCCTATAGTGGTAGCACAGGGCCATAGACATTCACTCTTCTTTGCCACTTAAGCTCTCTTAAAAGGTATGGCGAGGAACGATGTCATCCACTGGGTGACATCCACGAAGTTAATTCTGCAGGAGACTTCAGAGAATGTGTTCATTTGCATCATTGGTCAGATGATGAGGAAACAGAAGGAAACCAAGGCCAAGAGACATTAAATAACTTTCTCAAAGTCACAGTTACTTAGTGTCAATGGAATGGGACCCAGCCTGATATCTATTTTTTACTTATTATGCCAAATAATTTTCAAGCAAGAATTTCAATTATTTATGCTTTCCTAGACCCATATTGTCATAAACAGTCAGCTGCTGACTACATGGTCCATTAAAATTAGCAAATAACATCGACTTTGCTTCCAGAGGATCTTACCAAATTCAATGTTAATCACGTCATTCCCTTGCTTTAAAAATCGTTTTATCCCCTAAAGATAAAATTCAACCCAGGTAGAACATAGGTTCTTTCACAACGTAATCCCCCAGCCTAGACTTCCAGATCTCCCACCTCAGACCTTACATTCCAGAAACATCAAACTGCTTGTAGTTCTCAAAAGGAGAAAGATTGCTGGACACTGCCTTGGTTTGCACAGGCTCCTTCCTCCACCCAATAGGCTATTCTCCCACTTGTTTTGGGGAAGAATTCCTACTCACCCCTTAAAACACATTTCTTTCCTAAAGACTACTGTTCACTATGGAATTAGTCAAAGCCACCCCTCTATTTCCAACATTCCTTTGTTGTTGAGCTAATCACATAGCTTAGCAATTATTCCTCCCTCTATCTCTCTCTCTCTCTACTGACCTGTGACACCTCAAGGGGAAAGTCCTTAGCCTTACAGCTTTACATCCCCAGCTGCGAGCACATAAGAAGTACGCCGTTAATATTTATTGAATAAATGAATGGGATGGGGGCTAAAATAGATGCCATTATTTCTGTTTCTTTTATTTTATATCAGAGAAATCTAGCTCAAAACACAACTGATAACAATCAAGGAACTGTGGTAAAGCTGAAGATTAACATTTGCAATTATTACCCATTTTAAATTAGCATAAAAATATTTAAAACCTGACTACGGAAAAGGGGTTGCAGCAAAGAGAACAATCCATACACAATGTGCATTGATTTAAGCAGGGTTTTGTGGGGTTTTTTTTCATTTTAAAGAAAAGCTTTCTTGGAACAGGTGACCTTTATTACCACTTTGCTCTAATTGCAAATACTTTAGTACCTGATGCCTATTAATTTGTCTGCCCTGCCAGAAGGAAAGCCAAGAAACCACAACAAAAGAAGAATAAACCTTTAAATGCAAGCAATAAAGAACTGGCTCTGAGTAATAATTACCTTGGGTAATGCAGGAACACTAAGTAGCCAGTACAGTTCACTAAATAAATTTCATTCTCAATTTTGGAAAATAAGGAGGGCAAAATTTAAAACTTCATCATTCATTGTACATTAAAGGACTCCAAAGGGAAGTATGGATTACTTCGTTTTATTTTATAGAGTTGAACAGTTCAGCTTCACTGAGGCAATCTCACCCAGCAGAAAGGACCTTGCCTGTATATTCATAGCCATCTGTGTGCTATCAAGGGGCAGAGGATCCAGATATTAACTGCCAAGGACTGTCTCTCCAGCCATTGTAGAGGTCACTCCAACAATAGCAAGTTGATGGAACTGACGAAATATTTACCTAGTGTCTAATTCTTCCTGAAAATTGACTGGATACTAAACTTGGCATCAATGAAATATTTGGAGTACCCATAATGCTTTGATATTGCAGTATACCAGAAGATAAATATTCTAGGAATGAATGCAGTTATTTTCCTGGAAGTGAAAGTTCTTATGAGTTCTCGACTTTAGTGATTTCAAATCCACTGACTGGCATGGGATCAATTACCCACTTCTGGAGCTAAAGGCAAGGGGAGTGGAAGGAGAAAGTGTTCAATCCCATCCAACTAAATAGCTCAGGTAGGAAAGAGGGGGGTTCCCTAAAGAAAGATCGGAGGGTTGTTACCAGAAGAAGTGAGAATGAGGGAATGGGTGTTGGGCAGGTGAAAACACATAGTGTACATTTCAGAATCTGAGAAAGTTAAGGACGGCTAAAGGTAGACCAAGGAATAAAGCTATAACAACAAGCACCTCAAGTACTTCAAGTCTGCTGAAACAATATGTAGGTTTATCCCATGTGTATCAGGAAAACAGAACTAGGACCAAACAGGAGAACTTTAAAGAGGCAGCTTTAACTTGAAATAAGGAAGAGCTTTATCATGAGAGGAGGTATTTAAAAATCAAGGGACAAGCAGATTCTTCCTCCACCGTTCCTGTCTTGGACCCATCTCTCTCATTTTAGAGGAAAACCTGCTCTGCCTTCTTTACTCACCCTTCTGTGCTCCTCTTCCCCACGGAAGGAGAAGACACTTGATGGTCACGTTTAGCCAAGGCTCTCTCCAGCCTCTCCCTTTCAGAGCCTCTCTACATGGATCACATCTTCTCCGCAATCCTGTCTCCTCTTTGTGTGACTGCTCACAGGACAGATCCTGACCCAGTGGGGCTGGGGAGAACGCCAGTCATCCAGCTGTATAGTCTGCACCTGGGTGAGAGACTCCATCCAGGTGATAAGACACAGGAAGCCACTTTGACCACATAATTCTGAACCACCTTCGCCAGCCTTAGAGTCAATGTCTGATTCTCATCTAACTTCCATATGTATTCTAAGTGGCTCAGAATTTAAAAGGAAGAGGAGCGCGGTTACTTGGCTCCCTTAAGCTCTAACATTTTTCAGAAGGGATTCAAACACGGATGGGAAATAGTGTTTGGAGTGGGGATGTTGTTTGGAACAGTCCACTTCCTTCCAATCTGTGATACTAGTGATGCAAGGTAATAAAGGTCACTGAAAATAACCAATAATTATTTGTACATGTTTATTCTTCAGAAACAGTCAGAGACGTTTACCTGATGGCAGACCAGTAGAAAATCTAGTATCCTCCTTTTATCGCACTGCCTCAGGCAGTGTGATCTAATGGAATTCACTGTCTCTAAAGGCAGAAAACCTGATTCCTACCTCACTGAATTGCCATATAGCAATTATCAACTAACCCCTCTGCCCCAGCTATTCTTTGCATGAAATAAAGTAATAATGACAACATTTTACTACAGCGTTGGAGAATTGCTGATTGGGTGCGGAGTATTTATAAAATATTCATAATATGCTACATGCTAAAAAGGAAATTTTAACTGCTTAAAGTGGAAAGGTTATTGTAAAAAATGATTTGCTATGTTCTCAGACTGAAATTAGTGGAAAATATGGGGGAAATGTGTGCACTGGATCTAGAATATCCAAAGCAATCTTGAAAAAAAAGAATAAATTTGGAGGACTTATATTACTTGACTTCAAGACTAACTATTAAGCTACAGCAATCAAGATAATATGTTACTGGCATAATAATCAACAAACAAATCAAGGTAACAGAATAGAGAGACAAGAAATAGAAACACTCCTTTAATTTTTGACAACACAAAATGTCACAGCAAATGTTGCTATAATAACTGGATATCTATATGCAATAAAATGAATGTTGACTTGTACTTCATACCAAATACAAATTAATTTGGAATAGATTACACAGAGCAGTGGTGACCAGAGACTGGGGTGACAGGAATGAGGAATGACTGCTTATGGGGGGGGTGGGATTATCTCTTGTGTTGATGAAAATGGTCTAAAATTGGTTCTGGTGTTGGTTGCACAAGTCTGTGACTATACTAAAAACCATTGAATTGTGTACTTTAAATGGGAGAATTGTGTGATATATTAGCTCAATAAAGTGGTTTATAAAAAAAAGAAATAGATTACAAACTTATCTTAAAAGTTAAATAATAAAGCTTTTACAAGAAAAGGTAGGGAATATCTTCCACCCTTGGAAGAAGGTAAATGTTTCTTAGATGGATTTTTCCAGTAAAAAATGGATAAGATTTCAGCAGATCCTTCATTAAAGCAGTTACATGAAAGGCCAATAAGCAAATTTGCATTCTCATTAGAGAAATTCAAATTAAAAATACCCCAGTGAGATACCAGTAATATCCACCAAGATGGCTAAAACTAAAACGACCAACAACACCAAATGATGACAAGGATGTGGAGCAACTGAAACTCTCCTGTAGCGTTAGTGGGAATATAAAACAGTACAACCAGTGGTGTGCAGGAGCTAGTCTGCACTGGTTCACAAAAGCCAATCCTGCACATCTGTTCCCATGTTAGCTCTCAATGACTTCACACTGGTGGCCTGAAATTGGCCATAATGGGAGTATTTACCTCATGAAACTGACAACTTTGCACTTGCTGTTATGAGTGGTCTGCATCATCGTTGTCTTCTCCATCTCTTCCCCTTCCTCCTTCTTCTTCTTTTTGTTTCTCCTCCTTCTTATTTTTCCCTTCCCCTCCTCTTTTTGTCCTTCTCCTCCTCCTCTTCTTATTTCTCCTTTTCCTCCTCCTTGTTTGTTTGTTGTTTCTGTTTTTTTATTTATTTTTTTTTTTTGCAGAGTCAATTGATAAACATTTACCAACACCCCACTGGGTACAGCAACTTTGGGATAATTTATGTCCATTTCTTATAAAATGAAATATATACCTACTCCCTGACCTAGAAATTCCACAAAAAAAAATTTTCTACAGGAGTGTTCATAGCAGCTTTATTCATAATAGCCAAAACCTGAAAACAGCCCGAGTGTCCATTAATAGCAGATGGAAAAACAAACTGTAGTATAATCATATATTAAATAGTTCTCAGCAAGAAAAGCAAATAAACACTACCATGGATGAATCTCAAAAACACTATGCTGAGTGGAAGAAGCCTTACACAAGAGTATATACTGTATGTTTACATTTATATAAAGTTATAGGACAGGCAAAACTAATAAGGTTTTAAAAAAAAACAGAACAATGGTTGCCTCTGGGGGTGGAGAGTGGGGCAGGGATTGACTGGGAAGGAGCATGAGAGTGCTTTCTGGGGTAATGGTAAAGTTCTATAACAATAGGGATTTGGGTTAAACAAGTACAAGCATTGGTCAGAACTAGTGACTATACACAAGATCTGGGTGTTTCACTCTATGAATATTACCTCAAAAGAAAAAATGTAAAAAAATATTGAACTCTAGTTAATGATTTACTTGGCTGAAATATTTAGATGTGTACTCATGTCTGCAACTTCGAAATAGATCACAAAAATAAGATGGATAGATGGATGGATATACGATACAGTAAATTAGTAAAATGTTAATGGTAGAATCTAGGACATGGGAATGGGTGCTCATTATAAAATTCTTTAACTTTTTTGTATATTTGAAAATTTTCATAATAAAATGTTGGAGAATATCAGTAAAAGATAAACTGTATAGTTCTTTCTTAACGAGTGCTTACCATTGCCAGGTACTATGCTAGATGTTTTATAAGCATTGTCTAATTTAATCCTCACAACCATCCTACGTTAAATGCCATTATCCTTCCCATTTTCCAAGTAATTAAACTAGGCTTAGAGAACTGAAGTTACTTGTCTGAGGTCACACAGCAAGTAAATGACAAATGACCTCAACCCAGTCTGTCTCATCTATACGTTGTATAAATCTCCTCTCTGTATGGAAGAAACAGAAGGAGAAAAGCAGAACAAAAGTCAAAAAGAAGTCAACTGGTAATAAATAAGAAGTGGGAATACTTGGTCAGAGTCCCTGCTTTACCATCTTTTAAGACTAAACTACAAGCAAAACTGGCTACATAATTTGTGGAGCTTAGTGACAAATAAACATGAAGGATTTCCTGCTCAAAAACTAAGAATTTCAAGAAGGTGACAGCAGGGCATCAAACCAAGCACACGGCCCTTCTGAAAGCCAGCCCCGTGCAACTGTGTGGGCTGCACACCATGAAGCGGACCCTGCGTACAGGAATAGAAAGCTTGATATCATTAGGATTACTACAATTTCTCAATTAAATGACTCCTTCTGTGATTAAATTTTTTCCTGTCTCCCATTCCCGGAGTCAGAGTTTTTATACCCAAGGAGCAGAAAAGGCAAGCTTAAACCTTGGTGGCCATGACATCTGAATACTGAAGCTGTAGTAAGTCTCCATAAAAGACTTCTGTGTTCTTGCCAAAATTTAGGCATATTAGTCATAAAAGGCACTGATCTTCCTCTCAAAGTGGTCATCAGGGACACAACTGGGAAATGTTGATGGACCATCCTGAAAAAGTAAACTGGTTTCAAAGAGGCAGCTTTGTCACTAGTGGAATGAATGGCTGATCCATCATTCCCCTCCAACTCCAAAACTGACCGGGCAGTCAGAGAATGTCTCCTCCATTTATGGGGCTGCCTTTTACCATCAGGGTTTCTAAGCAAGGAGCTCATTTGTACTTTAGAAAATGGAGACTATGGCACCAGTTGAAACTACTTTAAAAAATAAAGCTCCCATACATTTCCAGGCCCCAGGACAATTCAGCAGCAGCTCAGTTGCTTCCCGCCTGGGCTGTAACAATCAGTAATTCTCAGACAGACATAAAACACAGTAGTTTTGCTATGGATAATAGGCTGTTCATCCACTGAAAAGACTTCTATATTTTTTCATGTACTGTACAAAAAAAATGCTTCATTTCGACTAGAATCAAAACAACAAATCCTTTTACCTCAGTTTCACTAGCTGCCTCGGGAGGCTGAAAAATACTGTTACTAGAGAATAACCCAGAGGATTTTGAGAAGCCCTGACGGGGGAAAGGAGCCAAGACATGATTGGCCTCCCTTTTTCATTCTGCACCAGACACTGCAAGGGTGATTCAAATTATTTAGAATGATCACTCTGTAAGCTCTGATAACTCTACGTTCAAAAATAATTTCCCAACTTACTACATTTAAGATTCCTCTATAAGAAAGGCCACAGGAAGATGCAGCATAGAAATGGGTTGTTTTGAGGACTTCCAGGAAGTCCTTGGTTTTAAAGGGAAGAAACCGCTTAAACTGGGAAATGGGGGAAATGTGCTGATTCCCTAGCAATTTCTGGGGCTGCTACCTCATGAAAGGCATTTTACGAAATGCAGAAAGCCCGCATGCCTCCACAGTGACTGAGAGGCTCGGCTCCCTTCCTTCTAGCACGTGAAAAATACTGTGCATTTTCAGTAAAAAGAGATTCTCCTCTCCTTTGCAGACTTTGCTTTATCAACATACTTGGAAATATGTCAAGAAATCTCACCTTATAGGGATGGCTGGGCTGACCTGTTGGATCAAAATCTCCTGTGCTGTGGTAGGAGCTAAGAACAAGGATAGGTAAAATCAGCATGGTTTTTCTTTGCTTTTTTTTTAACATCTTTATTGGAGTATAATTGCTTTACAATGGTGTGTTAGTTTCTGCTGTATAACAAAGTGAATCAGCTATACATATACATATATTCCCCATATCCCCTCCCTCTTGCGTCTCCCTCCCACCCTCCCTATCCCACCCCTCTAGGTGGTCACAAAGCACCGAGCTGACCTCCCTGTGCTATGCGGCTGCTTCCCACTAGCTATCTGTTTTACATTTGGTAGTGTATACATGTCCATGCCACTCCCAGCTTACCCTATCCCCTCCCTGTGTCCTCAGTCTACATCTGCGTCTCTATTCCTGTCCTGCCCCTAGGTTCTTCAGAACAATTTTTTTTTTTCTTTTAGATTCCATATATATGTGTCAGCATACGGTATTTGTTTTTCACTTTCTGACTGACTTCACTCTGTATGACAGACTCTAGGTCCATCCACCTCACTACAAATAACTCAATTTCATTTCTTTTTATGGCTGAGTAATATTCCATTGTATATATGTGCCACATCTTCTTTATCCATTCATCTGTTGATGGACACTTCGGTTGCTTCCATGTCCTGGCTACTGTAAATAGAGCTGCAATGAACATTGTGGTACATGACTCTTTTTGAATTATGGTTTTCTCAGGGTATATGCCCAGTAGTGGGATTGCTGGGTCATATGGTAGTTCTATTTATAGTTTTTAAGGACCCTCCATACTGTTCTCCATAGTGGCTGTATCAATTTACGTTCCCACCAACAGTGCAAGAGGGTTCCCTTTTCTCCACACCCTCTCCAGCATTTATTGTTTGTAGATTTTTTGATGATGGCCATTCTGACCGGTGTGAGGTGATATCTCATTGTAGTTTTGATTTTCAGCATGGGTTTTTAATTTGGAGAATTCATCAGCATTAGGGCAACTGCATCCAACAAAGCAAATCACTAGAATGAAGACTTGGGGTGGATATCCTGCCAGGCGTGTGTGCAGCACAGGTCAATGCACACCAGCCATGGAGTGCCATGCTAAGAAGGTGGCTGGAGACATACGTGTGTATTTATAGCTTCAAGTACCTCCAATCACAGCCAACCTCCCCCGCAAATAAAGTGAACAAATGGATAATTTACCAGGACTGGAGATGTAATAGCTAATGTGTCTGGCTACAGGTAAACCAATTGTTCGCTACTCTTGTTTTTAGTCAATCAGTGATGTCTTTGGAAAACATTCATCTTTTTTTTTAAATTTACTTATATTACTGTTGTCAACTAATCTGAGCTGGGAGGCAGTGAGAATAGCATCATTTTACCAGGATGGGGAGATATCTTTTTTTTTTAATAAATATGTTGACATGAAGTCCATATTTCTAATATTTTAAATATATTCACCATATGCACCTCCCAATGTTTCTCCAAAGTGCTAAATTAGGAAGGGGATAAGCTTTGAGATCAAGTGAACCTGGCTTGAATCCTGCCTCCATCAGTTAGGAGTTTGTTGTAAGATTCAGAGCAAGTACTTAATGGTTCCAAACCTTGGTTACCCTTTTTTGTAAACTGGAGGAGATGATACTACCTCACTGGTGTGTTGTGAAGATTAAACAAGATAATGCACGTAAGACACCTAGCACAGGTGTGGAACAAACTTCTTGGGTTCCTTCTCACTCTCCCCCCTTCCCCTCACCAAGTCGCCATGGAATTTGCTGTGGAATTGCCATTGTGCTACCTCTCCTTGCAGGTTCAGGATTGCCTGAAGGTGGCTAGAGCAACTTTAAGAATCTCAAGTCATTCTGCTTGTTCATAGTTACAGTAAGGGAACTATGTTCAATATCCTGTGATAAAACATCATGGAAAAGAATACGAAAAAGAATGTGTATATATGTATAACTGAATCACTTTGCTGTACAGCAGAAATTAACACAACATTGTAAATCAACAATACTTCAATAAAAATAATAAGAATAAATATATTCGATGTATTCATCATGCTGGAGAGTTTTTGCATTGGAAAATCACATCAGCAGCTTTGCATACCAAAAGGTTTAAATACGAGCCTCAAAAGAAATAAAGCTTGATCACTCAGCTAAAGATTCAGCATTTCATACTTTCAGTCTCACTGAAGAAACTACAATTGCCTTTGACCAACGTTTCATCCATACTTCTGTCTAACAGATATTGGTAAATTTGCAAGATTCTCCCTCAGAAACAGTGAAGCGCTCAGGTCTGGGGGCCAGTCCACTTAGCAACTGTGTGAACTTGACAGAGTACTGACTCCTTTCAGGCCTTGGTTTCCACAACTTTAAATGAGGACAACAATAGCACCTTATCAAGATGTTGTTAGGATTATGTAAGCTTATGATGTAAAGCACATAGATAGTGCCTGAGACACAGTAAGAGCTCAAATAGTAATTTTTTCAGTCTAACTAACACATCAGCTGAGATTCTTTCTGGGGACAAGCACATTTGACTGCTCTCTTCAAATAGAATATGGTCACCATTTTCCCCAGAAAGTCAATTTCTCCATCTATGGCTCTACATATCACTAGAAGGATAGAAGTAGGAAACCGGGAGGGGAAAGTAGAACTGACAGATCTGCTCTGACTAGGGCCTGAAAGGCACACCCCAAACGTAGACACACACACACACACACACACACACACATTTAGACCAACCGCCTCCTCTTAGAGTCAAAGAACCTGAGGACAGAGAGATTAAGTGACCAATTCAAAATACATCTGTTCTCAACTTAAAGAGAAAAAATAAGACGATAGAGTACTTAAAATGGCCCCTTTAATAATGATGATTTCCAAAACCAAGTTAAGTCACCAAATTCTAAAAGATATCTTCTGATTTTTAGGTCAAAGTCAGGTGACTTAGAGCTGAACTTCTCAATCTTTAATTATACATAGGAATCACCTGCATTAAATGCAGATTCAGATTTAGGAGGCTGGGTGGGCCTTGAGATCCTGCATTTCTAACGAGCTCAGGGTGATGCCACTGCTGCTGGTGGGCAGACCATGCTTTGAGGAGCAAGGATTCAGAGACCCGCTCCAATACAGTCTGTTAATCACACTGGCAAAGTTCTCTTTCCTAAGCGAAAACAACCCAATATCCAAAGAAAACTGTCCGGTACAAATCTGTGGCTAGAAGAATTGCTTACTTTGGGCTTTCAAATCTCCATGGCAACCAGCTCAGTTGGTAAGCATATGCTGCTAATGGCGGTCGAGAGCTCAAACTTGACTTCACCAGTCATTAACCATCATAGTTCAGTTTATAAAATACTGATTGAATGACTCCTCTGTGTGCAACACCATTCTAGGAACTCAGGATACAAGCAGTGATCAAAACCAAGTCCTACAGAAAACACAAAGTCCTTGCTCTCACGGAGCTTACATTCTAGTGAAGGGGGCAATAAACAAGTAACCAAGTAAATAAACAGCATGCCAAGGGGTGATGACGCTACAGAGAAAAACAATGCAGAGCAAAAGAGATAGTTCCACGGTGGGGTATTTACTTCACAAAGGGTGGTCAGGAAAGGCTTCAGTGAGCAGACATGTGTACAGAAACCTTAAGGAAATGAAGGATGGAGCTATGTGGGAATTGGGAAGAGTTCAACACAGAGGAAACAGCAAGTTCAAAAACCGAGGCTGGAAACAGGAAAGCCAGGGTCCTGAAGAGAGCAAGAGACAGAGCAGGAGATGAGGTAACATTCTGACTTGCGCTGCTGTATTACTCTGAGTTAAAAATCTTGCCAAAGTAAAAATAGGAACAAAACAATACACTAATAATTTTCGAACTTATGATGACAATGAATTTTTGCTAAGGGGAACACTTATTATCAGTGGGCTTTAGTTAGAACTCAATGGTGGGCCACCGTCTCTACTGGAAAAACAGGTAAATCAGTGGTACAAGAGAGAAAGTAATAAGGTCTTTAACATGAAAATGATAATTCCAAACAGTTAAGTAATTACTGAGGTGCTTTGGAGTATGGGAAAGTGAGTGCTTTTGTCATTCGATGAATGGGGTATCACAAATGACTTTGTCAAAATTATCCCTCCTGGGGGAGGAGTTTCAAGATGGCGGAAGAATAAGACACGGAGATCACCTTCCTCCCCACAAATACACCAGAAATACATCTACACGTGGAACAACTCCTACAGAACACCTACTGAACACTGGCAGAAGACCTCAGACCTCCCCAAAGGCAAGAAACTCCCCACGTACCTGGGTAGGGCAAAAGAAAAAAGAAAAAACAGAGGCAAAGAATAGGGACGGGACCTGCACCAGTGGGAGGGAGCCATGAAGGAGGAAAGGTCTCCACACACTAGGAAGCCCCTTCGTGGGCGGAGACTGCGGGTGGCGGAGGGGAAGCTTCGGAGCCGCAGAGGGGAGCGCAGCAAGAGGGGTGCGGAGGGCAAAGCGGAGAGATTCCCGCACAGAGGCTTGGCGCCAAGCAGCACTCACCAGCCCGAGAGGCTTGTCTGCTCACCCGCCGGGGCGGGCGGTGCTGGGAACTGAGGCTCGGGCTTCGGTCGGATCACAGGGAGAGGACTGGGGTTGGCGGTGTGAACACAGCCTGAAGGGGGCTAGTGCGCCACAGCTAGCCGGGAGGGAGTCCGGGAAAAGTCTGCAGCTGCCGAAGAGGCAAGAGACTTTTTCTTGCCTCGGTGTTTCCTGGTGCGCGAGCAGAGGGGATTCAGAGCGCCGCCTAAACGAACTCCAGAGACGGGCGCGAGCCGCGGCTATCAGCGCGGACCCCAGAGACGGGCATGAGACGCTAAGGCTGCTGCCGCCGCCACCAAGAAGCCTGTGTGCGAGCACAGGTCACTCTCCACACCTCCCCTCCCGGGAGCCTGTGCAGCCCGCCACTGCCAGGGTCCCGTGGTCCAGGGACAATTTCCCGGGGAGAACGCACGGCGCGCCTCGGGCTGGTACAACGTCACGCCGGCCTCTGCAGCCGCAGGCTCGCCCCGCCTCCTCCGTACCGCTCCCTCCCCCCGGCCTGAGTGAGCCAGAGCCCCGGAAGCAGCTGCTCCTTTAACCCCGTCCTGTGTGAGCGAAGAACAGACGCCCTCAGGCGACCTACATGCAGAGGCGGGTCCAAATCCAAAGCTGAACCCCGGGAGCTGTACCAACAAAGAAGAGGAAGGGAAATATCACCCAGCAGCCTCAGAAGCAGCGGATTAAAGCTCCACCAACAACTTGATGTGCCTGCATCTGTGGAATACCTGAATAGACAACGAATCATCCCAAATTGAGGAGGTGCACTTTGGGAGCAAAGATATATATATTTTTTTCCCCTTTTTCTCTTTTTGTGAGTGTGTATGTGTATGCTTCTGTGTGTGGTTTTGTCTGTATAGCTTTACTTTCACCATTTGTCCTAGGGTTCTGTCTGCCCGTTTTTTGGGTTTTTTTTTATTACTTAAAAAAATTTTTTTGTAATAATTTTTTTATTTTAATAACTTTATTTTATTTTACTTTATTATATTTTATTTTATTTTATCTTCTTCTTTCTTTCTTTCTTTTTTTCCTCCCTTTTATTCTGAGCCATGTGGAGGACAGGCTCTTGGTGCTCCAGCCAGGTGTCAGGGCTGTGCTACTGAGGTGAGAAAGCCACGTTCAGGACGCTGGTCCACAAGAGACCTCCCAGCTCCACGTAATATCAAACGGCGAAAATCTCCCAGAGATCTCCATCTCAACGCCAAGACCCAGCTCCACTCAACAACCAGCAAGCTACAGTGCTGGGACACCCTAGGCCAAACAACTAGCACGACAGGACCACAACCCCATCCATTAGCACAGAGGCTGCCTAAAATCATAATAAGGCCACAGACACCCCAAAACACACCACCAGACATGGACCTGCCCACCAGAAAGACAAGATCCAGCCTCATCCACCAGAACACAGGCACTAGTCCCCTCCACCAGGAAGCAGACACAACCCACTGAACCAACCTTAGCCACTGGGGACAGACACCAAAAACAAAAGGAACTACGAACCTGCAGCCTGCAAAAAGGAGACCCCAAACACAGTAAGTTAAGTAAAATGAGAAGACAGAAAAACACACAGCAGATGAAGGAGCAAGGTAAAAACACACCAGACCTAACAAATGAAGAGGAAATAGGCAGTCTACCGGAAAAAGAATTCAGAATAATGATAGTGAAGATGATCCAAAATCCTGGAAATAGAATGGAGAAAATACAAGAAACATTTAACAAGGACTTAGAAGAACTAAAGAGCAAACAAACAGTGATGAACAACACAATAAATGAAATGAAAAATTCTCTAGACGGGATCAAAAGCAGAATAACTGAGGCAGAAGAAGGGATAAGTGACCTGGAAGATAAAATAGTGGAAATAAGTACTGCAGAGCAGAATAAAGAAAAAAGAATGAAAACAATTGAGGACAGTCTCAGAGACCTCTGGGACAACATTAAACACACCAACATTCGAATTATAGGGGTCCCAGAAGAAGAAGAGAAAAAGAAAGGGACTGAGAAAATATTTGAAGAGGTTATAGTTGAAAACTTCCCTCATATGGAAAAGGAAATAGTTAATCAAGTCCAGGAAGCACAGAGAGTCCCATACAGGATAAATCCAAGGAGAAACACGCCATGACACATATTAATCAAACTATCAAAAATTAAATACAAAGAACAAATTTTAAAAGCAGCAAGGGAAAAACAACAAATAACATTTAAGGGAATATCCATAAGGTTAACAGCTGATCTTTCAGCAAAAATTCTGCAAGCCAGCAGGGAATGGCAGGACATATTTAAAGTGATGAAGGAGAAAAACCTACAACCAAGATTACTCTACCCAGCAAGGATCTCATTCAGATTTGACAGAGAAATGAAAACCTTTACAGACAAGCAAAAGCTAAGAGAATTCAGCACCACCAAACCCGCTTTACAACAAATCTAAAGGAACTTCTCTAGGCAGGAGACACAAGAGAAGGAAAAGACCTACAATAATAAACCCAAAACAATTAAGAAAATGGTAAAAGGAACATATATATCGATAATTACCTTAAATGTAAATGGATTAAATGCTCCAACCAAATGACAGAGATTGGCTGAATGGATACAAAAACAAGACCTGTATATATGCTGTCTACAAGAGACCCACTTCAGACCTAGGGACACATACACACTGAAAGTGAGGGGATGGAAAAAGATATTCCATGCAAATGGAAATCAAAAGAAAGCTGGAGTAGCAATTCTCATATCAGACAAAATAGACTTTAAAACAAAGACTATTACAAGAGACAAGGAAGGACACTTCATAATGATCAAGGGATCAATCCAAGAAGAAGATATAACAACTGTAAATATTTATGCACCCAACATAGGAGCGCCTCAATACATAAGGCAAATACTAACAGCCATAAAAGGGGAAATTGACAGTCACACAATCATAGTAGGGAACTTTAACACCCCACTTTCACCAACGGACAAATCATCCAAAATGAAAATAAATAAGGAAACACAAGCTTTGAATGATACATTAAACAAGATGGACTTAATTGATATTTATAGGACATTCCATCCAAAAACAACAGAATACACATTCTTCTCAAGTGCTCATGGAACACTCTCCAGGATAGATCATATCTTGGGTCACAAATCAAGACTTGGTAAATTTAAGAAAATTGAAATCGTATCAAGTATCTTTGCCGACCACAACGGCATGAGACAAGATATCAATTACGGGATAAAATCTGTAAGAAATACAAACACATCGAGGCTAAACAACACACTACTTAATAACCAAGAGATCACTGAAGAAATTGAAGAGGAAATCAAAAAATACCTAGAAACAAATGACAATGAAAACACGATGACCCAAAACCTATGGTATGCAGCAAAAGCAGTTCTAAGAGGGAAGTTTATAGCAATACAATCCTACCTCAAGAAACAAGAAACAGCTCAAATAAACAACCTAACCTCACACCTAAAGCAATTAGAGAAAGAAGAACAAAAAAACCCCAAAGTTAGCAGAAGGAAAGAAATCATAAAGATCAGATCAGAAATAAATGAAAAAGAAATGAAGGAAACAATAGCAAAGATCAATAAAACTAAAAGCTGGTTTTTTGAGAAGGTAAACAAAACTGATAAACCATCAGCCAGACTTATCAACAAAAAAAGGGAGAAGACTCAAATCAATAGAATTAGAAGTGAAAAAGGAGAAATAACAACTAACACTGAAGAAATACAATGGATCATGAGAGATTACTATAGGCAGCTATATGCCAATAAAATGACAACCTGGAAGAAATGGACAAATTCTTAGAAAAGCACAACCTTCTGAGACTGAACCAGGAAGAAAGAGAAAATATAAACAGACCAATCACAAGCACTGAAATTGAAACTGTGATTAAAAATCTTCCAACAAACAAAAGCCCAGGACCAGATGGCTTCACAGGCGAATTGTATCAAACATTTAGAGAAGAGCTAACACTTATCCTTCTCAAACTCTTCCAAAGTATAGCAGAGGGAGGAATACTCCCAAACTCATTCTACAAGGCCACCATCACCCTGATACCAAAACCAGACAAAGATGTCACAAAGAAAGAAAACTACAGGCCAATATCATTGATGAACATAGATGCAAAAATCCTCAACAAAATGCTAGCAAACAGAATCCAACAGCACATTAAAAGGATCATACATTATGATCAAGTGGGGTTTATCTCAGGAATGCAAGGCTTCTCCCATATATGCAAATCAATCAACGTGATACCCCATATTAACAAACTGAAGGAGAAAAACCATATGATCATCTCAATAGATGCAGAGAAAGCTTTTGACAAAATTCAACACCCATTTATGATAAAAACCCTCCAGAAAGTAGGCATAGAGGGAACTTTCCTCTACGTAATAAAGGCCATATATGACAAACCCACAGCCAACATCATTCTCAATGGTGGAAAACAAACCATTTCCACTAAGATCAGGAACAACACAAGGTTGCCCACTCTCACCACTCTTATTCAACATAGTTTTGGAAGTTTTAGCCACAGCAATCAGAGAAGAAAAAGAAATAAAAGGAATCCAAATTGGAAAAGAAGAAGTAAAGCTGTCACTGTTTGCAGATGACATGATACTATATATAGAGAATCCTAAAGATGCTACCAGAAAACTACTAGAGCTAATCAATGAATTTGGTAAAGTAACAGGATACAAAATTAATGCACAGAAATCTCTTGCATTCCTATACACCAATGATGAAAAATCTGAAAGTGAAATTAAGAAAACACTCCCATTTACCACTGCAACAAAAAGAATAAAATATCTAGGAATAAACCTACCTAAGGAGACAAAAGACCTGTATGCAGAAAATTATAAGACACTGATGAAAGAAATTAAAGATGATACAAATAGATGCAGAGATATACCATGTTCTTGGATTGGAAGAATCAACATTGTGAAAATGAGTCTATTACCCAAAGCAATCTACAGATTCAATGCAATCCCTATCAAACTACCACTGGCATTTTTCACAGAACTAGAACAAAAAATTTCACAATTTGTATGGAAACACAAAAGACCCCGAATAGCCAAAGCAATCTTGAGAACGAAAAACGGAGCTGGAGGAATCAGGCTCCTGGACTTCAGACTATATTACAAAGCTACAGTAATCAAGACAGTTTGGTACTGGCACAAAAACAGAAACATAGATCAATGGAAAATATTTGCAAATGAAGCAACTGACAGAGGATTAATCTCCAAAATTTTCAAGCAGCTCATGCAGCTCAATAAGAAAAAAACAAACAACCCAATCCAAAAAGTCGGCAGAAGACCTAAATAGACATTTCTCCAAAGAAGATATACAGATTGCCAACAAACACATGAAAGAATGCTCGACATCATTAATCATTAGAGAAATGCAAATCAAAACTATAATGAGATATCATCTCACACCAGTCAGAATGGCCATCATCAAAAAATCTACAAACAATAAATGCTGGAGAGGGTGTGGAGAAAAGGGAACCCTCTTGCACTGTTGGTGGGAATGTAAATTGATACAGCCACTATGGAGAAGAGTATGGAGGTTCCTTAAAAAACTAAAAATAGAACTACCATACGACCCAGAAATCCCACTACTGGGCATATAACCTGAGAAAACCATAATTCAAAAAGAGTCTTGTACCACAATGTTCATTGCAGCTGTAATTATAATAGCCAGGACATGGAAGCAACCGAAGTGTCCATCAACAGATGAATGGATAAAGAAGATGTGGCACATATATACAATGGAATATTACTCAGCCATAAAAAGAAATGAAATGGAGGTATTTGTAATGAGGTGGATGGAGTTAGAGTCTGTCATACAGAGTGAAGTAAGTCAGAAAGAGAAAAACAAATACAGTATGCTAACACATATATATGGAATCTAAAGAAAGAAAAAAAAAAAGGTCATGAAGAACCTAGTGGCAAGACGGGAATAAAGACACAGACCTACCAGAGAATGGACTTGAGGATATGGGGAGGGGGAGGGGTGAGATGTGACAGGGTGAGAGAGTGTCATGGACATATATACACTACCAAATGTAAAACAGATAGCTAGTGGGAAGCAGCCGCATAGCACAGGGAGATCAGCTCGGTGCTTTGTGACCACCTAGAGGGGTGGGATAGGGAGGGTGGGAGGGAGGGAGATGCAAGAGGGAAGAGATATGGGGACATATGTATATGTATAACTGATTCACTTTGTTATAAAGCAGAAACTAACACACCATTGTAAAGCAATTATACTCCACTAAAGATGTTTAAAAAAAAAAAAAACAGAAATTGACCTAAAAAAAAAAAAAAAAGATGTGGCACCTATATACAATGGAATATTACTCAGCCATAAAAAGGAATGAAACTGAGTTATTTTTAGTGAGGTGGATGGACCTAGAGACTGTCATACAGAGTGAAGTAAGAAAGACAAAAACAAATACCATACGCTAACTCATATATATGGAATTAAAAAAAAATGGTCATGAAGTACCTAGGGGCAAGTCGGGAATAAAGATGCATACCTACTTAGAGAATGGACTTGAGGATATGGGGAGGGGGAAGGGTAAGCTGGGGCAAAGTGAGAGAGTGGCATGGACATATGTACACTACCAAACGTAAAATAGATAGGTAGTGGGAAGCAGCCGCATAGCACAGGGAGATCAGCTCGGGGCTTTGTGACCACCTAGAGGGGTGGGATAGGGAGGGTGAGAGGGAGGGAGATGCAAGAGGGAAGAGATACGGGGACATATGTATATGTATAACTGATTTACTTTGTTATAAAGCAGAAACTAACACACATTGTAAAGCAATTATACTCCAATAAAGATGTTAAAAAAAAAATTATCCCTCCTGATAGATACACCTGCCTAAATGCATACCCATCCAAATGTGCGACTGGAGGATTCTGAACAGAAAGATGCCACAGAGCCAGGGGCCCGCCGTCAGTTCCAATAAACGTGGGTGCATCCCTGAGTGAGCATTCAGGTATTCACACTGGTGAGATCACATATTCAAATATGTAGACGTGGTTCCTGGAACACATGTTCTCCCGGGAAGACTCAAATGATCACCGAGGCAGGTACACCACAGATCACAAATGTATGAGAAACTGGCATGCCCCCCTTTTGCATTGTGCTGATACACTCTGCAGGGAATACCCTACACCAGCAAGAGGGAGTCAGGGAGAGGGCAAGGAGCCCAGGGGCCCCTGGCAGGGCAATTAGCAACAGCCGGCCATAGTTACAGCAAGCTCTGTGTTCCACCTCAATCACGTGAACCTGAGCTTGAATCCGGGAACCAACCCGCCACTGATCAGGCATTCTCCATAGCCAGCTCCTCTCCTCTGCATGTATACTCATAGATGCTCAGGGCTCTCCCATCTTAAGAACAGACAAGCAAATCTTCCTTACATGGCTTCCCATCACAATTAAAATCCATCCCAAATTCCTTCTCATGGCCTACAAAGCCTACTTATCCTGAACCCGGACCCTGTCCAACCTTCTCCCGCAGTCACTCCATTCCAGCCACACTAGCCTCAAGGGACACACCAAGAACATTCTTTCCTCAGGCCCTTTGCAAGAGCTGCTCCAACACCCAGTAAAGCTCCAACAAACATCCACATGGCTCATCCCCTTGCTTCATTCAGGTCTCTACTCAAATGTCACCTCTTCAGCGAGGCCTTACTTGCCTCGCGCATCTAGAATAGGACCAATGGGACTCAATCACCTCCCCTCCATCACCGTTTTTCATAGTGCTGGCACTATTCACAAGATATAAGTCATCTGTTGAGTGCCTTCTCTCCACTAGAGTGTAGCTGAATGCTGTTCTCTTCGGTTCACCATTGCATCCTTAGGATCTACAAACATCAGGCACTCATTAGGTGCTCAAGAAGTAGCTGCTGAGTGAACAAATGAATGAATAAATTTAATTCCTTGATATATATTAAAGTAGCTATACTGGCTTTTTGTTTACGTTTTATCGAAATAGTGACTGTTGGTATATGTTTATTTTCCAGGGATACACTTCATGATTAAGTGATACATTTTTCAAGCTAAAAAGTGAGAAAAAATAAGGTGATACAGATATTAGTGCACAAAACAATGCACTAGAGGAAAGAGGAGGGAACAGAGCAGAACCAGCTCCCCCAGCAACATGGCAAGGATAGATACTCCTAAAAGATGGAAGAAATGAACAATCCAAGAGGACCAGGCAAATAAATACCATGGTTTCAAAAGTGTTTTCCAAGTTGCATAAATAACAGCTTAGCAATAGAAGGTGCTCAATGAGTGCTGGATAAAGAGGCTAATGATAGTGTAGCATAGGAATTAATTGGTGAATCTTGAAAACCTGCATATCCCAGAACAGAAATCCAAATAATTTTTTTTTCACAAAGAAGATGACATTACAAATACAATTTTAATGACCAATGGCTGCATATTCTTAACATCGTGATTTTTTAAGAGGACCCCATGTTCCAGGTCTAGGTGACAACTTTTATTTATTCAGTCATAAGCTATTACATGGGTCATAAACTTAAATGCCCCCAGGAGTCAGGCAGGTGATATAAATGAGGGAAGCCTGGCTGGGGCTTCCTGGAGCCAGCTTGCCATACGCCTCCCATTGGCAGAGCAGCTACTCTGCTCCAGCCAGAAAGAGTACCCATGTTGTTAGGAAACCTGGGTTTTCTGGTAAGATTTTTTGATTTTTATTTTTGGCAATGAATTCAAACATTTTATAAAAGCCATGCAAAGAAAACACATTTACAGTGCCTTCAGTTTGTAATAAATTATTTAAATATGAAGCCCACTGAAGAACAGAAGTGATACATCTTTTAATTATCTGACCAAATTCCATAAAAATATTTGCTATTTACACAAACCCAGGTCTTTGCTAGTCATAAATGAGGAAAATGTTGAGGGAGATCTGAGACACTCAAGGCATAAGAAAGCAGCTCAGGCTTTATAAATGGGACATTAATGATAAGATGATTTCATTTTTACCCATAGACTCTTAAGGTCTCAATTACATTTGTATGGCTAATAATTCAATTATCAGGTATTCATTAAATAACCACAAATTTCTGACCAACATATGAAATACTTAAAAAGCAAGTAAAGATTTAGTTAGCATACTTATTATCTAATCTATTAGTTTAACTAAAAAACAAGCCAACAACTAACATATAAAACAAACCCCATTCGTACTTGTGGTTTCACTATTTGCAAGTGACCCCTACAGGGCCCTGGCATACCAGTCGGCTCGTTGAGGATGAACTTGGTAAATGAACCCAGCAATAGCCTAGCATGCACGTCGCACTGCAGTTTTATTGTTCTCTATGCATAATCACACCCAGAAAAAGCATTACAAGGTGTCTAAAAGAGATTCATTCAATTTTTCAGTCATACTTTACTGCCCTGTGATCAAATTTAAATGTTACCTGAGTAATAGCATATTGTGAGATTCACAAAAGTATTGATATGTTTCCTTGATTGATGCCAAGGCATACCTCCCCTGTTTATACCCAGTGAAAGCAGCATTTACCTTCATGGAGACCCCCCCAGTGCCAGGCGGCTTCCTCCCCTCCCAGCTCTCAGTCTCCACCTGGCTTCACCATCTCAACGCGTATTTGAGTCCTGGCTCCCGCCCTCCTCCCTCCCCCCCTCACGCCCCACCCCTCCCACCGAACCTATTCTCCCACTCATCAAGCCTGAAAACACTCAGCCATCTCTTTCTTGACTTCCTAGCTCAACCTGTGGGTCTGGTGGGATACTGTATCCATTTAGGTCCAGTTGCGGACAACATACACTGCCATACCTGGTTTGTTTAAGCAAAAAATATATTTTACTGCTGGGTTTTAGGTGCTTAACACAATCATTAAAGGAGACAAAGGAACAGAGTAAGTCAAGCTTCCAAGAAGAACTCCCATGATTGTTCAGCCTCTGTTGTGATCTAAAAAGCTCCTGCATCCTGGCTGAACTAGCCCATCAGGGAGCTACTGGTGGAAGCAAGCCTCCTCCACCAGGATGGAGAGAGCCCTGCAGCTGCAGAAGCCAATGAATCAGGAAAGTAGGACCTCACACCTTGCCTCCTGCTCCTTTTATACACCAGGTCTCTTACTAGTGGCCTCATAGGAGGAATCCAAATCACGCTGGGAAGAGACTCTCAGAAGATTTTTAACCTTCCAGCCTGTCCTTTAGCGTAGCGCGTACTAGAGGGACCTTGGGATAGAGGGTCCAGCATAGCAGTGCACAGCGAGTACCACAGCATGCCTGCCAGGGATTACACCTGTGTGCTGCTGCTGCTGCTTGTAATTACTGGGGTTTTTATGTTTGTTTGGTTGTTTTTTCTTTTTTGCGTGTGGGTCTTTTGTTGTTGTTGTGTTTGTTAATTTTTTTTCCATGAGAACCCTTGAATCTCTGAAAAGAAAATCAGAGTAGTCACCAGTAGAAAAACAGGCAGTTAGCACTGATGTCTGGTATTGGACATGTAACGAATGTTAATAGGTCAAAGAAGAGAAGGGTTAGGGATCACTTGAAGACCCTCCTTGCAGTAGCTTCCCTTCGATAAAGGGGGCAAGTGGAATGTTCTATTCCCTGAGATGGGATATGGTAAACCCTTTATGTCTAAGGGTCAAAGAATTGGAGGTGCCAGACTGTCTGGGAAAGAAGGGGGACTTTGGGTGGTGGATTCCTCGCCCTAATGCAAGAAATGGCAAACTCAAGGAAGCTGCTACTTTGATGTCAGCACTCACCATCCTACCCACAGCAAGAGAAGCCATGCATCAATTCCTGATGGGGAAGGGGCTGATGAGGATCATCGCATCAGGAGACAGGGATCAGTACTGATGTCCCATAACATGACAAATGCCTATACCCACAGTAGGGAAGGGCACTCAGGTGCACAGTAGGCTGAGAGAAGAGGAAAGTGGACACTCTTATTTAAGCAGTGAAATTCACATAATTATGCTAATTGAGACCACAGTATCTACTCTATTCCTGGTTCCACGGTGGCCCTAAAATTTTCCTGGTATATTTCCTAGAAGATTCTTCAGAGAACTTCCCTGGAATGATTTCTATTCCCCTTAAAACCTTGTTCCCCTACTACTGACGCTGTCTTCTCTTAACAAAGCTTTTCTCAGATGAACTACTGCAACTTCCCTTGCCTCCTCTTCTAGCACCTTCTTTGGGGAAGAAGTTTCCTACATCTTTTCAAGCTAGTACCAGTCTCCCTCCCCTTCTACATCTTATAGAGCATGGGTCAGGGCCTGTTTTTATAAGCCAAGTTTTACTGGAACACAGCCTTTCTTTTTGACCTATTGTAGATGGCTGCTCTCACACTGTGATGGCAGAGCTGGGTAACAGAGACCATCTGGCCCACAAAGTCTAAAATATTTTCTATTCAGGCCTTTACAGAAAAGTTTGTCAATCCTTATTCTGGAGGATCTATCCCTTTCTAGCTTCTGAAATTTCCTCTTATCAATATCTCCCTTCTCTCTGTTACCTTCAAACTCTCCATTTCTATGGTTTCTTTCCCGTCAACCTATCACATTTATGTCATCGTTCAATCCCTCCTCAACAAACCCCAACTGAGCACCTACTAAGTGCCAGGGATGGGGGATACAAATACTAATAAAACATAATCCCTGCCCTCAAACTGTTTATGGTCTGGAAAGGGAAGGCAAACATGTAAGCAGCTAAGTTTTCTCTAGTATTTCGGAAGCCAAGAAGAAAGTTCAAGCAATGCTCATCTCTACTTGGGGAATGTAGGGGGGGTCAAATATATCACAGAAGTCCAGAAGAGCATACAAATAACAAGTAGTTCATAGGGGTGGTGACACTTACGCAAATCTTCACCATCCCACCTTCCCTTAACCATCCTTCATCCTCTCTCTACCATACCACACTCTCCCTTTCTCTTTATCGCTAATATTCTTGACCTTCAACCTACTCTGTCATTCTTCGCAGCCTGGTTCCATAGCACACCTCACTGCAGCTGCTCCCTCAGAGGTCACCAGGGCCCGTGACTGACCTGTCTGCAGCCACACCTCAATTCTCATCTCACTCACCCTCCACGCAGTATTTGACCGTCGCTCACTCTTACGCTCGCTCTGCTGCCTAAAAGCCTTCCATGGCGCCACCTGTCTGAGTTTCAAATCCCCTAGACTCTCTTACAAAGCTTACAATCTCTAGGTGCCTTCTTGCCTACAGAATACTTGTCAAATCCACAAGTATATCCCATTGTGTTGTATCTCCTCACCTCTTCATGCTTTGCCCCTTGTCTGGGGTGGTCTTCACTACCTTTCCCCATCTTCCAAACTCCTAATTATTCTTCAAAACCTAGTTCAAGTGCCATTCCCACTGTGACAGGATCCCATGGTGACTTGGTCAGCTCTTCCCTCCTCCTTTCTCTCCTTTCTCTCCTTTCTCTCTTTCTCTCTACTCTCTACCAAGCTCTGCTGAGGGTTCTGGACTCCAAGTACTTGCTCCCATGTATGGTCCCCTCATTTCACTGAATCATTTAATCCTCTTTAAATCCCAAGTATTTGGACTAAATCCACATAAAGCTATACTATATAAATGACTAGGGTAGCAGCCAAGCTTGGCAGTTCCAACCAGGAGAAAAAAAAACTCTAAATTCCTAAATATATCAAGACAAGTTATTTCTCAGGCACACATCTCTTAAAATTCAGTAAACTTTCAGAATATGCAAATGACAGTAAAACTTCCCTCCAGCACATCAGAGTGACAGTTACAAGAAAATGACATAAAATGGCTCCCTAAGGAACCATCTCAAGGTAGCATTAAACACTCAGGCTTGTCACTAGGAAGGGCACCAACTAAGTCATATTTTTTTCAGCTTTTATAACAAAGATGGCACAGTTATCAGTATATTTTCATCATCATCTCTGTCTTTAGAACTACGGGCAGAAAAGTACTTACTGTGACTGTTAAGTACGTGACAGTAGAGGACTAATGGGTTTGGGGCAAATAAGTACGAGAGACGTGGATTTATGTTCCAGTAGGGCCCCACCTTCTCCAGGATAGCAATGGAGACGCTCCATCCTTGAGTTTTTCCCTGTGAGCACCGGCCCTATCCCAGTTCCGGAATACAGAATGAGTCACTTGTCCAAGATCTACTCAGTGTCTGTCCCAAATGCTGGCGCCCATCAGAGCTTTTGGAGCCCGTGAGAACCCTGAGGCAGGAGGAAGAAGGCAGGACACTTCCCCACAATTAATATTCTTGGAGTACATACACACGGGCACATAGTAAAGTAGGGAAGTTAAACAGTCATGTCACCCTGCACACTTCCAGGAACAACTCTGGGTCAAATTAAGGCCCAAGCAAAGCCCACTGCCGATTCTGTGGGGACAGAAAAGCATTCATCATCTCCTGTAAAAAAATTTTCCACTTTCTGGCTCCTGAATGTATTCAGCTAGTCAAGTGCCAGCACACAGCCTGGAACTCATACGCTTTGTGGCTTTCACTGTGACAACTGCATTTCCAAGCCTGTCGTTGCAGGCAAGACATTTGTTATTGTCTTGTTGGCTGAGGGTAAAACAAATACACATTTAGATCACAACAGATAAAGGCTTCCTCTGAATTAATCACACATGGGAGGCCAGAAAACACAGTTCTATCAGGGAAATTGAATCTCACAGTGGCAAACCCACCCACAAAGAAAAGGGAACCACTTGAAATAAAGGGAAATTTTACAGTATTTACAGTAGCCTTGAAGTGGGAGCTCTTGTGAAACAAGTCTCCAAAAAAGGCATCAAACAGGTAAAGGTGAGAATGCCTAAAGGTGAATGACCTCAGAGGGGTCAGGTTTCCAGGGAATCCCCTTCACCCCCAGTCAGTGAGATCATACTGATTACAGACTCTGTGCAATTCATTTTAAAATGCACTTTTTTGCAGGCCCACTGTGTGTTTGGCGCAGAAGGTCATGAAACCCACTTCCATACCCTCCTGGCAGCGGAGAGAGGCAGCATAAGCCCTCTCAGTGAAAGCCCCTCACCACAGACGCCAGAAATAGACTTTTTCCCTTTTCTTCCAACACATGAATTTGGAAGGTACATTGTTGTTGTTCAGAGCAGAACTGGATGAGTTAGACTATGTTTGGTGGGGAGTAGGAGGGAAGGAGAAAACAGATTCTGTAAAAAGTCAATTCTTTATAAAGATTTACTATATGACACCAGTACCGGCCATTGATAGTGGAAGGTAAGCGTAACAATCCATTATTGAACAAACTCACCGTTAGCTGGGCAAGTGTATTGAGCGAATCCAGAAGAATGCACAAAGAGCCCCTTACTTCAAGTTGGAATCATACTGCCTAATGACACTGAGTTTTCCCGGAGGTAAACAGGAAGGAATCCCCTCATTTTGATGTCTCTGGGGACTGCAGCATATGACAATCCATAAGGAAAAAAGCCCTCTCCGGTGGGTCCTCTCCCCTTCCTTTTGCCTTCTCCCCTTCCCCTTCTCTTCCATTCTTTTCCCTTCTCTACTCTCACAGGTCCAGTTCCTCAGGACACAGACTGTGAGATGCAGAGCCCTGTGCAGGAACTTTCCTGGGAACTGCATTGGGAACCACAGTCGTGAAGGGATGAGAGGGCAGAACTGAGAAGAAGGAGAGGTTGAACTCAGTTGCCACTGAGGCCTCAGCCAACCCCACCAGGAACTGCAAAGCTGGGATGGCCCTCAGAGATGCCCACCATGGGTCTTAGTAGTGCCACCTCGACTAGGGGGATTTGTAACCTTGGGCGAGGCAGCTCCCTTCAACCAAGGACAGTTTCTGGGAGAGGACTCAGCCAGGATTCTCAGAAGCTGACACGCTCCCGGCAGCTGGGGAATGAGTAATTCAGTCCTGAAAGGGAGAGCCAGGGGGCCAGGAGCTGCTCCCCTTCCCTTCCTCTCTTTACCCTTCCCTTCTCTTCTCTTCCCATGGCCCTGAGTCCTTACATGCCTTTGTTCTCCTTTCCCCAGGGTCCTGCCTCTTATTCTCTTTGTTCCCTAGGACAAGTCTGTAATAATTCCATTCCATCTACCTCCACTAGGTTGGGGTGGTATCTACAAGTCAATCAGCCTTTCACACTGACAGTACACACCCACTCTTAGCAGATCTGCAGTAAATTTTCAAGAGAAAATTCGCCTTTTCATCTAAAGTTCACACTACCAAACAGGTACCACATGTTACCCTAACCTCAGTACGTGCCATGGCCCCAGTAGGATGTCTTAATTTAAAAGTCTCTACCTATTCTTCTACCTTCGTACGTAAGAGTACGTGGTCTCCTTGGGTTGCCCTAGTTTTGTATGTGCCGTGATCGTGGTTGAAGAAAAATAAATGTTAACCCAAGAAATATCTTAATTGAACTGGAACATGAAAAGTATCAATATTATAATAGCTCTCCTATATAAGCAAATGCTCATCAGCACTACCGCTCGCTACTTCAAATACCTGTGTCATTCAATATTTACAACAACCTTACGGGACCCCCATTTTCAAGGAAGGAACTGACACCTGGAGAGGCTATGAACTTGCCTAAGAGCACACAGCTAGGAAGTGCTGAAAGCCAGATGTGGCAGAGATGGCCAACTGTCCACTAAAATCCATCCTTCTCCATGATGTTGAGTGTCTCTCTGAGGAAGCTGCCCAGCCAGGGATCACATGTTCCTGCCCGCCTTGTTCCTAGACAGGGTCACGTGGATAGTTCTAGTAAAAAGAAAGTGAGCAGAAGTAGTATGTGTCACTTGTACCCTCCTCATGTTCTCTTCCCTGTCTACCTACCATACGCAGTGGGCTTTCAAGCCCCAGTGGAAAGCAGAGCCATGACATGGAAAGAGGCCAGTCCCTGAATCACCAAATAGAGGAAAGCCACCCATCAACGTTAGACTATCATGAGTGATAACTACAGTTTTGTTGCACAAAACTGAAATTGAGGGGCTTACTTGCTAGGGCAGCTAGCACTACCCTAATTAGCACAGGAGATGAAAGCTATACTTGCTCTTACATATTCACTTATCCATTCAACTAAATGAATGGTAGAGATCATTTGAGTAACCTCTACCAGCTAGGTATATACTTGACACTGGGATGCACATGACATGGTCTCTTCCTTCCAGGAGCTCATGGTACAGTGAGGAAGAGAGATTATTCACACCATGGAAATACTGAGGGGGAAAGACTGGCTCTGCCTGGCCTCATTTATGGAGTTTTTCCCCTGGGGAGGCACTGATATTTACGTGGCAATCTTATTTTTACTTACGTTTTTCAAATTTATAACATTAATACAAATTCTTTCCATGTGGATACTCTGATAGAGACCTGTTCTGAAAAAAAAAAAAAAAATCCCTGAAACCAGTTAGGGAAGGGGAAGTTGTTAGAATTTAAAATCAGATAATATATTCAGTGATTACTAATAACTCTCCTAAAAATAATTTTTTGGGTATTTGGCACTTCTGTCCTCTGCCTTTGAAAACTAGTTAGTACAATGGATAGATTAAGAAATACAGGGACTTCCCTGGCGGTCCAGTGGTTAAGACTCTGTGCTTCCACTGCAGGGGGCATGGGTTCGATCCCTAGCTGGGGAACTAAGATCCCACATGCCGCATGGCACAGCCAAAATAAATAAATAAATAAACTACAACTTTGATTTCTTTAAAAAAAAAAAAAAGAAAGAAAGAAATACAATAAGTATAGGTGCAAGAAAAAGTGGCATTTTTCTTTCTCAGTCTCACTTTAAATTATGCTTTCCGGTGAGAGGAAAAAAAAAAAAAAGCAGAGCAAAAGAGATCAAAGAAATGTATATCTGGTGGCGCAGTGGTTGAGAATCTGCCTGCCAATGCAGGGGACACGGGTTCGAGCCCTGGTCTGGGAAGATCCCACATGCCACGGAGCAACTAGGCCCGTGAGCCACAACTACTGAGCCTGCGCGTCTGGAGCCTGTGCTCCGCAACAAGAGAGGCCGCGACAGTGAGGCCTGTGCACCGCGATGAAGAGTGGCCCCCGCTTGCCGCAACTAGAGAAAGCCCTCGCACAGAAACGAAGACCCAACACAGCCAAAAATATAAATAAATTAATTAATTAATTAATTTTTTAAAAAAAGAAATATATATCTACACACACATACCTCACTCCCTCTACCAATACATCATGACCCCAAACTCCTAGGCTGGCTCAGAACCTTCCCTTTCCTGTTCTAATTCTGTGTTTCCATTGGTAGAAAACCCTCTTCTTGCCTTCCTATGTCTCATCCATCTTCCATCCCCACCCACCCCTCCGTATCCACTCACATACCACCCTCTCCACTCCCCAAGTATTCCAGCCTGCGCCATCTCTTTCCCTTTTCTGAGCAACTCTACGCTTACCATTTAGCTGTAATTAAGAACTTAATTGTTCTTTAAATATTCTGTTTACATACTCGTCTTCCAATGAGACTGAAAAGTCGTTAGAGACATAAAACCCGACCTTTCTCCATGTGCCTAGCAGTATACTGAGCACTTACATAACCAAAAAAGAAACGCCTAGTGAGTGACTGATCTTCCTGGATGATCTCCCAGGGCCTCGTGACAACAGGCCTTTTAAACCTTGAGGAGTTATTGGCTTTAGCAACTCAGCGTGGTGCTGAGGAAAGAGCCCAGGATTATAAGCAAGTCAACCTTAGTTCCTCTTCCATTTCAACCCCGAGTGGCCCTGGGTTATTTGTTTGCTTGTCTCACTTTAATATTGCTGATATTAAATATTTAATAGCCCTTACATAAACATCTCTGAGCTTCAGTTTCCTCATCTTTTGAAAGAGAATAATAATACCTTCCTCTTGGAATCAAAACAGGTTAAGTAGAAGAAAGCCCTTCAAAAAACTACTTTATGGGATTTCCTTTTGTACTGAATTAGTGGGTAACAGAATCCAGTCCCTCTCGTCGAAAGTAATTTAATGAGCGTCCTAATACTGACCAAGGAAGGATTCCATCTGAGATCAAGACAGCCCTCCCTTCTAAACCTATGCTTCTCACCAAAGCAGATGACTAAATAAATGAAAGATGTGATGCAGTTAACGCTGTACCCTTTGCTTTTACAACCTAATTCTACAAACTGCTGAGAAGGCACTTCTCCTCAGTGGAACCCGGAGGGCAACGGCAAATTGTCTGGTCACAAGCCCAAGCTCTGAACAATATGGAGAGGTGTCTGCTGTCACTGCACTGCTCATTAATTGTCCCATATAAGGCCAGTCACAGGGGGAGAGCGCGGTCTTCCAAGATGCAGCAGGAAACAGCTACGGAGTTGGGGGAGCCCAACGGCAGGGGTCTCTTGCTGCTCTGTCAACAAGTTCAGGCCTGGCTGGGGGCGCAGGGCTCCTGCTGAGAGCTTTATTTTTCTGTCAGCTGTGACTGCCCCTCCTCTCATTAATGCATGTCCTGGGGTCTTCTTTTCAGAAGCCAAGGCAGCATTCTTCATTCTTCAAGACGGCTCTCCTAATTGGTGGAGGGGTGCTGGCACGTGCGCATTCAAGCAGAAGCAAATGTTTATGCAGTTCCTTTCCTCACCCCCTCTTCTCAGCGATACTCACAAGACCCCTGGGGTACAGTTTCCTTGAATGGTGTCAGGACAGGCTGCCTCTCTTGTCCTTTGTCCGGCGTTGCTGCTTCCCTTTTTATACTCGCTATCTCCACAGCTCTTCATCACCACAGAACAGGTTAGTAGCAGAGGCTCCAGGATCAGACTGCCAGGGGTTGAATCCTGGTTGTGCGGAAATTGGGGCAAGTCACTTCATTCTCTGCTTCCTAAACTGTGAAACAGAGGTAACGGTATTTTCCGCATCATCTGACCACCGAGAACCTAGCTCCTGTCTCTCAGGAAGCACCTTAACATACTTCCCTCAACCTAATCCAGCCATTTGGCTCTGTTACTTTAAACATGATGCATCAGTTTAGATGATGTCAGAATACTGACCACTCTTCTCACAGGTTAAGACTGTACTTGGGACTTCTGTGCACAAATGCAGGGTACTATGGACCGCCTAAAAATTCACAGTTTCCTTCCACTGTATTCTAACTTTGGTGTGATCTGAAAGTATGAATTTGTATGAAAAGCAGGGAAGAAATCGCCATCCCATCAATGATGGGGAAAAAGGCTGCAATGTGATTTTCAGCCATAATCAATTGCTTTCAGTTTCCCCATCTACCCTCACAAATTTAAGAAAAAGATATTTTTTCATAATATCAGTGTTCCAGCTTTCAACAGAAGGGGAATTTAAGAAGAAAAAAGTCTTTCCATACAACAACTAATTTAGCCCATCATTCTCCACTATAATTAAAGTGATGATTACTGGATTTTCAGTTTCAAGACGGTAGACATTTTCCAACCTCTCTCATCTTAAAAATCACCCTAATGCTCAAGGAAGTAAGAATCAGAGATAGAATTCAATCTTTGATCAGTCTAGGAGACAATTTTAATTCTGAACTAAATTATAAGATGGCAGAAAGCATTAGAGAAGAAAATGACTTGCTAGAGAGAAGGAAGAATAAATCTAAGTGCATGCAAAGGAACGTAATGATGAGAGGCAAGTCAAAAATACCTACAGAATCCAGACAGGCTAGGAGCACAAGTACCACAGAAGGTGGGGTAAAGCTGGGTCTGACTATTCCTCCCACACTCCTGCAGGAGAAAGTGAGGGGCCAGACTCAGAGACAAGAAGTAAAAGGGAGAGTGGAGGTGAGGCACACAAATGAAAACAGGGAGATTAAATGAAAGTCTGCAGACTGAACAGAGAGAAGTTGCAGAAGATTGAAGGAATCTTCTCTAGAAAAACTGAACCCCCCACTGACAAAATACTACAAATTCTGACATTTGAAGGTCTCTGATGAAAAAGCTGTATCATCCTAATGACCCTACAGTGAAAGCCACCAGTCGAAAAGTCCAATGAATAGACACAGAACTTCCAATCAGCTTTCTAAAGATTCACTCAGAAACAGGAATGGACAGCCAAGGGCTCTAGGCATTTGAGGAAAGTCAGCAATATTAAAGTGAGACAAGCAAACAAATAATGAGAAACTAAAAGGAACTCAGAAAAAACAGACAATGCAGGAAGAAATGGAAAACTACAAAGACACTCTATTCAACGTCCTCAGGAGTTCTGAAGCTGTTCTCCCAGCATGTTAAGGGATACGACATCATCCCTAAGAGGCGCAGTAGTTCCTTCCTCCCCTCCAAAGGGACATATTAACTCTCTATTGACAGAGGAAGAGAAATAGGCAATTTAAACGTAATGTTTTAAACTACACCCATGCAATAAAAACACATTATAAAAATAAACGTTAAAAAAGAAAATTCTTTCATATATTAAAAGTATTGCTAAAATTTAAAAATAAGAAACAGTAAAAGGACAGCAAGGTTAGGTCAAGGATTTCACCTAGAAAGTAGGACAAAAGGACAAAGAGATAGAAAATAGGACAAAAAAACTTAAGAAGGTTAGAGGTTCAGTTCAACCAATAGGAGTGCCAGAAAGAGAACAGAGAAAGCACTGATAAAGAAGTTCTCAAAGAAACATTTCAAGGAAACTTACCAGCACTGAAGGATAGAAATTTCTTGCTTAAAAGACAGCAAAATAAATGAAAAGGAATTCATATTGAGGATAGCAGTGTAAAAGTTGAGCGTACCAGAGATAAAGAGATCTTCAAGTTTTCCAGCAAGGAGAAACCGGTCACAGGCAAAGACTCAGAAATAAGAAAAGCAATAGTCTTCTCAAAAGCAACATTATAACCTAGAAATCAATGTAGGAAGAGCTCCAAAATTCTGAAAGAAAATAATTTGCCACCAAAGATCCTAGATTTAACCAAACAATCAAGTGTAAAAGTAGAATAAATACTCTTTTTCAAATATATAAAGTCTCAGGAAATTTACCTCCTATGGCTTTTCAGGAAACTGAGGAGGAGGAAGAAATAAACTAAGAGAGAAAATGACATGAATCCTGGCACAAGAGAGAGAAGCAAAGTGAATTGGGCACAGGACGGCAGTTCTGCAGCAGGAAGCAACCACCCTAGGATGGAACAAGAGTCCTGAGGGCGACAGAATATATATCTCGAAAAATACAAATAAAAAGGAAGACGGGCTATGACTGTTCGATAGGTTTGGCTCTAAGAAAAACTTTAAGAAAGGCAGCTTACAAAGCTGTTGGAGGGTATGGGGAAAGAGTTGGGCCAGAAATTTGAAGGCAGTGAAGCAAATAAAAACAATGAATGAGGCAATTATTAATTTCAGAAAAACTAAAAATAAAGCAAATGTAATCATCGCCTACTATTTGGCTCAGAAAAAATATTTTCCTAGTAAAAATATTAAAAACCGTGCCCAAAATTGTGAAATAACTATATTGAAAGGACACAGGAGGTGAGAAGATAGGGCATGAGACTAAAAATTCTGGCTTCATAAAATAGGAAGTCATAGAACAAATAAAGAGTTTGGAGCAGTTAATTGCCTCTGGAGAATGGCATTAAGTGAGGGAGGGAATGACTACTATTTTATATTTATGTATACACATATATGTGTGTGTGTGTGTATATATATACACACATTTAGCATCATTTGACTTCTAAAACCAAGTGCATGTATTTGTGCGTTAAATTTTTTAAATATATGTTAAGTTTAAAAAGTTGGATGAAATTACAGTACAGTTAACGCTGTGCCCTTTCTTTTTACAACTTAAATATGTCTAAAATACACTGGGGATATAAAAACCTTTTTCATTCCTGGAATTAAGCTGCACATTAGCTGCACAAAATGCTTAAAATGTACTAAACATTTTATTTAAAAGATTTGGTAGTAAATTATTAATCCCTCCCCCTCATCCACCCTATGGCTCACCAATTACCAAAATACAAAGCCCTCTGCAGTCATCTTTCTGTTTCATATCGTTAGTATTCACCCTTAACTGTAGGTGTTTAAAATGACTCAGAACACTGCGGGTGCCTTTATGACAGAGTATCGCAATAAACACATATGAAACCTCCTCCCTCTTACTCCATTCTCCATCGCTAAAACACGAAAGAAATGGGGACATTTGTCCTGAACTGTCTACCTTCAGAGCCTAAGACTTTTAGCAGTGATATTCATCATTTTTATCATGCTATCATTAATTCGAATTAATTATAAACTATAAGGGCTATAATACACAAACAAGTACGGGAGCTAGCGGTTTTCTGATATCATGAAGAACATGAAATTAGACAGGATTCTCCCCAGAATCTATCAGAGAGATAAGGGAAAAGCAAGGGTTAGATCAGGGGTTCTGAACCTCTTTTCTCCCCACCACGCCTAGGAGACAGGGCTTACTCTGCTGTGACTCGCTAGTCAGCTCCCCTCTGCCACAGGGGGGCGTGATTAGCATTTCTGCTCCTGGAGGAAGAACGGTGGGTCGTGTGAAGAAATCCCCAAGGTAATTCGGGCAGGCACCTGTGTCCTGCTACCCCCCTCACAGGTGTGTTTCCTCCTCTCCCTCTCCCTCCCCCCTCTGCTCCTCTCATCCAACAGAGATAACTAGTTTAGGGATCAAATTAAGAAGATGTCACCACGGGGCAAAAGATAAGGACTCAGAGCAACTGAGACACAGTATTTACAACTTGCCTCCACCACCTCCAGTTCCACATCATTTGCTGATTCTCCAAGCTTACTGCTGAGATTGCGGAATAATTTCAGATGCCGGGAACGTAGCACATCAGAGACAACTTCTGACAACTTTCCCACCACTAGGGACTCCCATTTTCCTTCCCCAGGCCCATCCAAGCAGGGACTCAGCATATTTCTCCCTCACTTTCCCCCTTACCTGCTTCCAAAACATACTTGTTTGAGCACTTGGGTTAATTAAAATTTTAAAAAAAGAAGGATACCCAACATTGATTGGACGCTCACTACCACTCAACATTTTATGAAATAAAATTGCACGCATGTCATTTGAGATTCTGAAGACTACAACACAACATTTTGATACCTGAAGAATATAAACAGAATATAAGGCGAAAGGGTTTCAGACTCTCAAAGATTCATGTTCTAGCCTAAGAGGAGTCACACCGGATTTCATGGGACTTTTTCTTTTTTCCCCTGGTAAACAAAGAAAGCGAAGGGACATTCAGATAGGTCTCTGGGGCCCTTCCCGTCCAACTCCCTTTCCCCCACTGCGTTCATTGCTTCAATCAGAACAGCTCTGACTGCATCAGCCCATGTTGACTTCCACCGTAGGATTCATTTGAAACACATCTGAAAATGGAGGCCCCTCCAAGCTGCACCGTCTGTCAGTGCTGCGGCACAGGCTCTGAAACCCTCACTCCAACACTGCCTTGTCCACCCGTGCACATCTGGTGTATCCTTTCCATTATGCTGACCACATGGTCTATACACATACCTGGAGATACCTGTCTGGTCCAAATTCCTTAAATATAATACAGGGCCTTTCAATTTGGCCTCGTTCGGCCTTTTCTTCTTCCTCACATTTTACCCTCTCCCATCTCCCACACGACCAGCAACACACACGCTTTACTTAGTCCCTAAACCTCCTTGTCAACCCTAGCCTTGCCATGTTCCTTCACGACTCAATGCCTTTGCCGATGCTGTTTTATCCACCCAGCCTGCATTCTATCTACCAAGGTCTATTTTGGAAATTTATCCACCGTTTAATGGTCTACTCAAATATCACCTCCTCACTGAAGCCTTCCCAGACTTTTCCATGAAGAATTAATTACTCGCTTTTTGGTGCTCTCTATATTTAAAATATCAATTACAAAATATAGTTCACTATTTACATATCTATTCCTTGTGCTAGGTGGTGAGTTCCCAAAGAATAGAAACTTAACTCATATTTGCATCCCTAACACAGAACCTGGCACATAAGAGTTACTGCTATTTCTTCAGTGATATGTGAATGGCATAGAAGATCAAAGGGGGCAGAACCAGTGCTTCCCAGAGCACTTCGTGAGTACAGTCCCTAGCCCAGCATCACACGCAAGGAGGAATCTCACTAAAGATCTGTGAGAGTGACTGTAGTAGACACACATGGGTGCCCCGACTGACATTCTTTGGGGTTCACCTCTGCTTTCAGCCATGGTTGAGGTGGACATTTGTGTGAGTTAGACTCACCTTATAGTGACCACCTTTCCTAGAGATGATGCAACAGTGGATGTATTGGGTTGGCCAAAAAGTTCATTTGGATTTTTCCATAACATCATAAGGAAAAGCCTGAACGAACTTTTTGGCCAGCCCAATATGACGCCAGGATCCACTGGTCCTATCACATATCACATCACCCAGAAGGACCCTGCCTAGTAGGATATTAGAATGGCCTCATGTTGGCCTAGCTATGGCACCACTCATGCCTACAACCTGCAGGGTTGGGATGCTGTTCTCCAGGATGCATTCTGTGCATTGAAACAATAGCCACTACATGGTGCTGTGTACCCCAAAGCTAGAAAACAAAGGTCTGGGCACAAAGGGGTGCACGCATTGGTTGGCTCTTCTCATCATCACTCCCCATAACACAATTGCTTAACTTGGACTGCTTGTTTCCACACCTTTAAACTTTGCTAGAATAGAGGTCCTGGCTCTTAGAGGGCATCTCTCCACGGGACACCGAGCCAGAAGCTGCGACTCCACAATATCACTCAGGCTCTTCATGCCCATGGACCACGGGCAAAGAATGGAGTTTCTATATTGGCAGAGAAACTGACTGTGATAATCTGAGGAGATAGGGTCGCTGCTACACAATGGGAAAAAAGGAAGTGAAAGTCCGGATCTCGAGGGATTCCCTGAGGCATCTCTTGGTGTTTTGTACCCACTGATCACAGGGAACAGGAGATTGCAGAAAAGTCAATCAACCCAGTCTCAGACCCCTCCAGGGTGAGGGTCTGGGTCACCTACTGGCTCAACAACCTCGGAACTGAGGGTGAGGGTGAGGGCATAAGGGAGGATGACGGATTTTAATTGTGGCCGCAGAATCCACCGCAGCAAGGAGGACTGTGGCTTGTTACACTGCTAAATCTCTCCTTCGAGGCACGGATCAGCCTAGTCCTTGAAGAACAGTGACAGTGGAATTAATGAAGAGCATCACTGGATCGAAGCAGTGTCAACAGCACGGCGTGGCAGACAGGACACTTCTGGTGTGCTGGGCGAACAGTGACAGGCAGGCCTTGACCCGCTTCCTGCTGACGGCAGCTCAGTGTGTGACCAACCCACAGCCCCGCAGACCCCCATGGCGCACCTGTAGGTTGGCTGTTCCTCTGTCCCTGGCTCACCCTCCCCAGCCCCTCGGTCCTGCCTGCTAGGGTCGCCTGCAAAGTAAACTACCTCCTTGTTTCAGACTATGTTTTCAGGAATCCAAGGGAAGACTGCGATCACGTTTTAACTGGAATTTTCAAGTTAACTTTACAAACTTACATTTCCTCTCCCCCTGTAGGCTAGCTACTCAGGGAGACAACACTTCCACAGCACTTTACTTCTTTCAAATAAAGAAATAGCACACTTATGAGTGATAAGGAAAGCGATAGGGTGGTTGTTATTACCAACTCCCAGTCTTTTTCATTTTTAAACAAATAAGGAAGCTGAGGCTTGGAGAGGTTATGTGTCTCCTCCAGCACCAAAGGGTTTGTACAAGGCGGGGACAGGGTACTCTGCGTCCTGATATTGACAGTTGATGCTGTGGGTGCCCCACACATACCTCCTTTATCAGGTCAGTGTCTCCATTTCTCAGCTGCTGTAGGTGCTGCTGTTAAGAGCGCATAGCTACACCTCTCCCCGGAGCTTGCCCTCCTCGGACAGATATGCCTGGGAGGGTATGTACTTCTGCCCCACTCTAGGGCTTCCTGCAGTGAATGACTGATAAAGAGCTAGCAAAGCCCAGCCTCCTTGCCCAAGGTAGGACTTCTCTTTGGTGTCATTCACGCTCCCAAGTTCCCCATGTGATCGGGCCGAGGCTAGATTTCACCTTTGCTCATCTTCTTCCCCTTCCCTGTCCTGTCCTCTCACTTCCTTACTGGTCCTTCACTCAATTAATCATTTGCACATCCCTGTTTCTCGGGAACCCAACCTAAGATAAGATCTATGTTTTATGATTCCTGGTCTGGTGGTTTCCCCACTGCCGAACGTCACGTAGTTAAAGAAATGTAGAAGACACTACATACTATCCCCTTACTTATTAATACTGGTCACTCATCCAGGATAGACGTTTTTCCTCTGTCTCAGAAAAATCACGTAAACTTATGTCTCAGTATATCTTATAGTAATACTACTAAGAAGTGTCCCTGCCCCAAATAAGGGCAAAGATATGGTGCTTTCAGGTATAAACTTTTTTTTAATGTTTCAAAATTTTTATACAATTTTTAAAGGTTTCTTTCCATTTACAGTTACTACAAAATATTGATTATATTCCCCATGTTGTACAATAGGTATAAACTTTTAAATATTTCAGTTAATATACTTTAGCAGCATGCTTTATATCCTTCACTAATTACAAAGTGTTACAAATCCAAGAGGGACAATAAAGAAACTCACAGGTCGATGTAATTAACATGTCTCACTTGATAGCAGTATATAAAATAATTCATCAGCTCAGAAGTACGTGCCTACAAAATGATAAAGTTATTTTCTCGGTTTTCCCATGTTATCTTGTTCCTTGAGGTCTAAAATGAAGTGAATTTTATAAACTTTAATTTTCTGAGAATTCTCACAAAGACAGTGGTTCATTCTGCTGACACTCATCCCTGACAACTGATACCTGTATCAATCAAGGTCTATAGGAAATCAGAAACTACTTTACACACCTAAAACAGGGACTTCAGTAGCCGGTGAGTGGTGGCACAGGCGATGGAAGAGCTGTTGAGAAACCAAATAGGAAAGTGAGGCAGCTCAGAGACGAACAGCAGCAGAAAGCCACGACCAGCCCTAGGCGAGAGGGATGAAGGAAGGAGGCAGAAGCTGGGGTGCCCTGGAGGAGCTGGTGCCCTGCCCTCTTCCCACCTTCAGGTCCCCCCCACTGGTGGACCCCTACCAAAGACCAACTGACAAGAAGCAGCCTGGGAATCAATCTAGCCTGCCAGGTTCGATCCCCGTCACAGGGAGCAGAGCAGAGGAAGGGCAAGGAAGGCACACGCAGGCAAACGAGACACAGCACGTCGACATACGAAACGTTGCAACAAAGATCTGATATTGTTGAGAGTTCTGTGCTAGACGATGGATAGTCTCAATCTGATTATAAGTCTAAATCAAGACGGCAACTCCTACTTCACAGCACAGGAGAGCAATGGCGGAGAGAAGCAGGGAAAAGAATGCATTTGCTACCCTTCCCACCATCCCGTAGCAACACAGTCCAAGGCATGCTACCACCTCTTAGGATGCCATAAACAGTAAATCAATTGTCTGGATTCCCAACAGAGTTTGCCATCCCCAGTTAGAACTGTATTTCTAGATATAAATCACCTCCTAAGAGGAGGAAATCCCTACAGGAGTGAGAACTAAAGTTGCATGAAACAACTTTTTTTCCACCTCTGGTTTCAGTCTACTGCCTTGTCCTTAAAAATGTTTGAATCTAGCAAAATTAGACTTTCACTTCTGAAGATGCAAGACCCAAAGGGGACCCCCAAAACCTAGAATCTATGTCACACAGTTTAGCACCAAATAACTCTACACTGTTTTACCACTTGATATTTTTATATGTGTTGTTCTCAATTCCCATCGAGGTTGTAAATGAGGTGGCCAAGTTCAGATCTCGTATTTCCTTGTTATCCAACAGCCCACCAAGCACCTAGTACATGCTCAATAAGTACTTTTGACATGATTAACTCTGATTTTAAAATAAAACCCAAACTATTGCATAAAAATTACAAATTACTTTCTGGAACACATTTGACCAGATAGTCACAAGGCTTTCTCCCTCATTTCATTCAGGCAGATGCTCACATAACAGCCCCTTGGAGAGGTCTTCTTTGACTATAAAATGAGAACTCCCTACCACTTTCTATCACCTTATCCTACTTTCTTTCTCTTCTTAGTATATGGTACTGGATGTATTGTTGAATATATCCCCCACTAGAATGTGAGTTCCCTGGTCTTTCTTGTTCACTGCCACATCCTCAGTGCCTGGAACAGAAACTGGTTCAGAGTAACACTCAGTAAGTAAGTATGGAACAAATCAATACATGAGTGAATTAAATTTGTACCTACATATGAAAAATTATACATAAACACAAGTAACTGGCCTAGAAAAGGTTTAAACTACCATAAAAATTTTATCTTTAAAAATTTTTTTTACTTAGAATTTATATACAAAAGACAAATAAATTTGACTTTACTAATTGACCACTGTAAAAAGTTCAAATGATGCAAATGCATAAAGTAAACCATTCACCCACTCTAAAAACAGGCATCCAGAAGCATCTGGGGCACAGTCTGGAAACTTTTCTCTATGTACATATAAGCATAATAAATGATTACTAATGAGTAGAAGTTATAAACATTTCATGCTTTTTAATGTAATCCATTGAAATTTAATCTTTCAGGAAGATAAAGAATTCTAAGAGCAAGAATTCTTTTTTTTTTTAATCTTTAGATTTTAAACGTTTACTCTTGGAGTCTCAGTTTCCCCATGTGTAAAATGGGAATAAATAATAACTAACCCATAGGACTGGTACGTGATATAAATGACAGAGTATATCTGAAGTGCTTAGCACAGTGTCTGCACATAGAAAAAACAAAAATAGGTGATAAAGGTAAGCAAGTTCAGGGACCAATGAAAACCCAAGAGGAGGACTACCGGTGACAGTGAAGATCAAAGAAGCTGCTTGGAAATGAGGGCTCTTGAGTTTTGGAAGGATCCACCAGGCATCTATCAAACCTAGGGAAAGTCATTTTGAAGGTCATTTTAGGCTAGAGGAAGAGTGTGCTCCTGGAACAAGAATATTAACAGCTGGCAGCCTTTTAGAGGGAACGGTGTTTGTGGAAAACATCTTGAAAAGCTACCCTGAAAAGGGAAGGTGAAGCCACAAAGCAAGGAGACCTCACAACAAGACGGAAGTTAAACGAAACATAAACCCAAAACTGCAATTGAGTGAGAGAAGAGAAGGGAGAGGATAAAAGAGTGAGAAAATAGAAGACCTGGGAACACAGTGAAAACTACGTTTATACTTATTTCAGTCTAGAATTGAGCTCCATTTTACATATAATCACAAAATATTTTTTGCACACTTTGACTACGCAATAAATTTTCCAGAAAGGAAACTATCATACAAGTTTTATAACGATTGAACTTCGAGAGTTTGGAATTTTCTAAGAATTGGTCAGTGTATTAGTTTCTTTTTGCTGCTGTGAGACATTACCACAAACTTAGTGGCTTAAGACAAAACATAAGTATTATCTGACGATTTTATGGTCATCAAGGCTGTGTTCCTTCTGAAGGTTCTGGCAGGATCCATTCTCTTCCCTTTTTCATCTGCAGAGGCTACCCACATTCCTTGGCTCATGGCCCTGCACCACTCCAACCTCTTCTTCCGTTGTTACATCTTCTCTGACTCTGACATGAGGAGTCATGTCAGAGACATGTCAGAGCCTCCATGTCAGAGTCCTGTCTCTCTCATGAAGACCCTCGTGATGACCTTGACCCCACTGGGATAATTCAGTATAATCTCTGCAGCTCAAGATCCTTAACCTAATCATATCTCCAAAGCACCTTACGCCACATAAGGTAACGTATTCAGTTTCCAGAAATTGGCATATGAGCCTCCTCGGTGAGGCCATTATTCTGCTTACCACAGCTACCACTTGGGGAAATCATGTCACTGACTGTCACACCGCTCGTGGGTTTTGAGTCGCTAATATAAAACACCTGCATCAGTCTGCATTATTCACAGTCTCCTTCTCAGTGCCTCTGAAAAAGAGCTGAAAATATCTGACAACTTTATATGTCTCTAGTATAGTCCTGCCCAAGAATTTACACTTACTTAATTTTTTTTACTTAATTTACTTTCTTTTCATTTTTTTGTACAGTTAGAGCATTGTTTAAAAGTATGTGTAAACAGGTTATATTAACCACACACATAATACAGGAATCATTACAAAATGTCTGTTAAGCATTTATTTCCAAAAGGCATCATTGGATCTGATAGGACAGAGAACCACTCAGTTAGACGGTTAATTATTATTTTTAGTGAGCTGAGTGGTACTGGAAAATCTATCCTATGTATATGAAATCTGGTTGTAGCAGTAGCAGCAAGTGTGAAGTTGAAGGTAAATATTCTATGGGAAATATGCTAATAAAGTAGGCATGGGCTTCCCTGGTGGCGCAGTGGTTGAGAGTCTGCCTGCCAATGCAGGGGACACGGGTTCGAGCCCTGGTCTGGGAAGATCCCACATGCCGCGGAGCAACTGGGCCCGTGAGCCACAACTACTGAGCCTGCGCGTCTGGAGCCTGTGCTCCGCAACAAGAGAGGCCGCGATAGTGAGAGGCCCGCGCACCGCGATGAAGAGTGGCCCCCGCTCGCCGCAACTAGAGAAAGCCCTCGCCCAGAAACGAAGACCCAATGCAGCCACAGATAAATAAATAAAATTTTAAAAAAAGAGTCCCATCTCTTAAAAAAAATAAAATAAAATAAAATAAAGTAGGCAGATGTGCTTACAGGGTACTGCTAATTTAACTGAACTTCTTTTTTACCTCTCCATGCGTTCCTTCTCAGACACGACTCCCTTCCTGGCCAGCCCTCTCAGCTGCTTACCCTCTGCTTCCAGCCCTGTGGGCGTGGAGAAACTGACAGATACTGAAGCACCTGGAGAGTCAGCTGAAGAATCACAGACAACTGGGCCATCAAGAAAGAAAAACCCAGTGTCACTCCACTGATGAATGCTCTTCCATCAAAGTGCAGCGACAGCTAGAAGAGGCGGGATGGCCAGGAAAAGAGGGAAGGCAGTGAAAGGAGAGTAAGACAGGACAATTTAGACTGGGAGGACAGTACTGGGAAATTGGGAATGAGGGCCCATTGGGCTATTTCAGGCCGTGGTGAACACTTCAAGCTGTCTATTATGATGAGGATGTGTAGAGAAGGAGCGGGGAAGAACACACAGTAAGGAAGCCAGGAAACAGGCTTGAGTGAACTCAGGCAAACTCGCAGAGACTGGAGCATCATTTCACTACAGCTCTAAGGCTGAGTTACTTGGGTTCCCTTCAGCTTCAGGGTTCCCTTGTTCTCCATGCTGGGCTTGAACTTTATGGTGAAACTGCCTCTCCCTCTTTGCTCTTGCCTCTCCCAGCAGCAGGTATTTACTCATTGTCTTATCCTCACTGTCTTTAGGCTTTCTGTGTGTGTGTGTGTGTGTGTGTTTCCGGATTCTCTCTCTCCCCCTACACATGGCTGCTCTGAGGTCATGAGCCTATCCTCGATCCAGGAGGAATGCCAGGATAGTGGAGGCACGTCAGCATGACAGAACTTGATGACCTGGGGGCTGAGCCATCCCCACAGAGGTGGATAGTGCCATGGACATGAGCGGTTGCTAGAGTCAAGCTGCCTGGATCCTGGCCCCGTCAGTTATTAGCTCTAACCTGAGCAAGCTACTCAACATCTGTAAGCCTCAGTTTTCTCCTCTATAAAACGTGGCGAAAGATAGGAAAGAATAGAACTTATCTCATGGAGCTGTTCTGTATATTAAGTTTTTGTAAAGCATGAAAAATGCTTAGCACCATGCCTGGCATTGGGTGAGTAACTCCTAAATGCTGGCCAAATTTCAGCCTGTGGGCCAACAAGACCATTTATCCATCATGGGTTTTTTGCATTAATTTCGATGTATAAAATAGTGCATTAACGTTTTAAAATATTACATTATTTATCGTGACTACTAAGTTTCTTGGCACCCTCTTAAATATTGTGCCTGCCTCACTCACCTCATTCTAGATCTGTACCTGGTTATGGCAGTGATGCTGTGCTTCTGGAACCATCGGTTCAGGCAGGAGCCTTCGAGAATCCTGTCATTTGCATTTTAATGTCTAGATTTCCCTTGCTACTCCTTCCTTTTGTGGACTACCTTATTTCTCTGTCCTATTTTATCCCTATCTTGATTGTTGTGTAATTGAGTTATTGAGGCTTGAGAATATTTTTGTTTGCAAAATTTGTATCTGGAATAATGTCTGGGCTTGGACTAATGTCATTATGTAGGAAGCTAGCATATTCATGTATTAGACACCTGTCCTTAGTTTCATTTTAAAGGAAATTTATTCTTAGCTTAAATAGAATGCAGAACTGCTGTTCTTAAGTCAAGTGCCTGATACAAAATGGAAGAGTTATGAAACTGAATTAGCTTTTACCAAAAAAGTCTAAATGTCATTAATACTTTAGAAGAAAATAAGTTTAAACCAAAGAATGTTTAAAGTAACTCTTTGCTGAAGCCTAACTCGTTGCTAAGAAAACTTGAACCCTAATTAATGAATTTGCTAAATAGAATGTGTTTGCAAAACAGCCCGGGGTTGATCTCAGTTCAAATATCTATTGATATATGAGGACTTAGAACTCTTAAAGGAAAGAAGTAGCATAATATCTCCTAGAATACAGGTCAAAACCTCAAATGCCTCTCGAGGCCGGGAAAGCAGTGAAAGGCATGAGTTGGAGGGCGTGGGAAGATGGGAGGGGATGGAAAATGAGGCACATGGTGAAGTGGAGGTGCCGTGCGCTGTTCAGAGGGCGCAGTGGCCCCTTAGCTCCAGTAGATTATTGTCATTTGGAAGTCTATACTAAGCTGCCAGATATTCCAATTTTTCAGGACAAGCCCGAAATGCAGATATTTATGTGAAAACACTCACCTTTTAAAATATTGGCTCAGTACTTTTAAAAAATCACTCAAATGGGCAAAACAAGACACGACTAAGCTGTGAATTTCCAACCTCCGCAAAGAGAGTCATCTTTGTTATAAAGAAAAGGGAGAAAAGGGTACATTTTTATTCTTTCCTTCTGAAATCTTATCTAGAGCATTTCTGAAGCGTGGAAGATTTTAATATTTGCAAATCAAAACACCTTCTTTGCTTTAGTGAACCTGAAAGAAAAGGCTACTTAGAGGACACAAAATCAAAGTTTTGACTTCAGAACAGCCTGACACAAGGGTATTTGACCAACTTTTCTGAGTTGAAGTGCCATGAATTTTTCAGAGCTAATATTCCCTTCGGTGAAGAGAAGTGATTGCGTTGCATTTGGATTGCTTTATAGATCCTTTGTGTCATGTCCCAGAAAAACTCACCTAGTCTCTACCTCTTATTAGGTTTAAGCTCATTGGTTCTCCTTGTAGAATGACTCTCATTCCAAAACACTGGGTGTAACTCACAGGCTAGAAAAGCCCATTAGACCTACCAAAACTCAGAGAACCACAGGGGAGTTGGGCCGTGACCATATTTAATACTTAACAAAGAGAGCTACACTCGGAGGCATTATTATTTTTCCTTTGCTCCAGAAATACAAGGTGGATGTTTTGAGCAATTCCACTCAGGCCTCACCTCCCACAGGATTTATATGAATACATTTGCTCTTTGATGAAAGGGATTCTTAAAACCATTGGCGTGCACCACCCTTGAAGCTGACTCTTTTGAGTTTGAGATGCTAAGCTGTAACCAAAGCAAGCCTGAGCATGCATTCTATCTCTGGAATGTCTCGGGGTACCGGAGAATTAAGGACGAGAAGACAGGACTGAAGGGAACCCTTGATCGGGACCACGGGGGAATGAGACATGGAGGGATACAAGCTTTGGTAAGACAGGCTGCTCTCCACCAAGGTGAGAGAAAAGAAAAGGAAGAAGTGAAAAGTGAAATGATTCCAATATCCACTTAACAGATACCACATTAAAAATCCATGATAGGGGCTTCCCTGGTGGCGCAGTCGTTGAGAGTCTGCCTGCCAATGCAGGGGACACAGGTTCGAGCCCTGGTCTGGGAAGATCCCACATGCCACGGAGCAACTAGGCCCGTGAGCCACAACTACTGAGCCTGCGCGTCTGGAGCCTGTGCTCCGCAAGAAGAGAGGCCACGACAGTGAGAGGCCCGTGCACCGCGATGAAGAGTGGCCCCTGCTTGCCGCAACTGGAGAAAGCCTTCGCACAGAAACGAAGACCCAACACAGCCAAAAATTAATTAATTAATTAAAAAAAAATCCATGATATTCTCCCAAAGCCTCAGCCCAAAGCTCGTATTTGCCAAATACTATTCAATATAATACAAGTTCAAGAGGAAGAAAGGCACTGGACAGCCAGTTCCCTGGAGCACATGGCAATAGAATTTGACCTACACTGCTGAAATGCCCAGTTTGTTCGCCTGAGTCTTCCATGGTTAAAATTCAGAAATGAGATGACTGTAAAAGTTAGTGTCAGTGTGTCTGATACACATAGCCTTTGGTCCTTTAAACAATATTTGTCTCAAAAACTTCCCTCTTTCTAGAAAAATGAAATAGTATTTTTAAAAAACTGAAATATAAAAATGTTAATTCAGGTTGATTTGTTTGTTTTACAGGGGAAAAAAAAAATAGTAGGCTCTCCTAAAATCCCTATTGTTGTGAGTCTGTAGAGATGATCTCCATCTCTTTTAAATTCATCTTGCTGGTTTTGTCATTTGTTATTCAGGCTGCATCTTCCAGAAAGCCACTGGGCATCTTTCACAGCCACGAAAAGATAACATGGATGAAAGATAATATGGACTCCACTTCAGGGAGCCTGATTTCCCTTCCATCGCCTGTCAGGACTTTCAAGGGGAATTGTCGCTACCAGAAAGCAGTGACTTTTAATTTCCCTTAAGCTAGATTTGGCATTCAGATCCTCACAGCGATGTAAAAGGCCCAAATGACTCTTTCTGATGCCAGTAAGAACTGCATGAGCAGACAGAATTTAACTCTTGGGTGCTATAAACTCAGCTTATGGCTTCTTCTTCTTAAGTTGCCCAAATCTAGCTGCTACATTAAAACCTTCTCTGTGCTATTTTCTCATAGGGTTTCTCTCTTTCCTTATATTCCTCCAAGTGGGGCACAGATCATTCTTGGGGATGCCAGAGGCTCAATTCAGGAAATACCCAGCCAAGAATAGGAAGCACAAGTGGGAAAACACACAAGTTGGGGCAGACACTTGAGGACAATCAAGCAAAGGCTGAGAGTCATTCGCGAGAAGAAAATTATAAAGAAAAATGGATGTGGCAATCGTACCCCTTGGTATTTATCCAAATGAGTTGAAAACTTATATCCACTCACAAATGTGTGCGTGGATGTTTATAGCAGCTTTATTCATAATTGTCAAAACTTAGAAGCAATCAAGTTTTATCCAATCAGTAGGTGAATGGGTAAACAAACTGTGGTACATCCAGACAATGGAATATTGTTCAGTGCTAAAAAGAAATGAGCTATCAAGCCATGAAAAGACAGAGGAACATTAAATTGCTAAGTGAAAGAAGCCAATCTGAAAAGGTTATATATACTGTATTATTCCAACTACATGACGTTCTGAAAAAGGAGACAGTGGAGACTAAAAAGATCAGTGGCTGCCAGAGGTTGGGGGTGGAGACGTGAACAGACAAAGCACAAAGGGCTTTCAGGGCAGTGAAACTATTCTATGTGAAACTACAATGGTGAATACATGTCATACATTTGTCCAAACCCATAGAATGAACAACACCAAGAGCGAACTCCAAGACTGAGTGATAATGAGGCATCAGTGTAGGTTCATCAATCTGGACAAATGGACCACTGTGGGGCGGGATACTGAGAGCTGGGGAGGCCGGTCCTGCGGTGGGGTTTGGGGGGGCGGGGAGCTGAATGGAGGAATCAGAAGGACAAGAGAACACCACTCGTGGAGCGTGAAGATAGAATAAGCAAGTGAAAACGATACCACGGAAAACGTTCAAGAGCCTTTTTCTTCTGTAGCGGGAAAAGCTAGAAGCTACTACTCCAGGGACCTGAGACTAACACTGAGCTCCATTACTGGCCATGGCATGGATTGCTCAGGTGTAAATGGGGCGCGGGGTGTTTTTCAGTATGCTTATCAACATTTAGGGAGCTCTCAGAAACTAGGTGCCAGAGAGAAGCGGGTAGAGGAAAGGTACAAATATTAAGAAAACACAATTTGTGTTTGGAAGAGAGCTTACAGTTCCGTGGGAAAGAGGGACATTACACTCATTAACAATGAGGTTGGTGGGGAATGCGATGGGAGGAAGAGATGATCGTGGGCTGAACAGACTAGGGCTGGCCTCCGTGCTCCAAACTGGAGCACTGACTCCCTACCAACTATACACATCTGTGACCCTAGGTCATCTAACCAGTTAATGTCTCCTTCTGAATCAGTCTTATAAGTAAACGATGTAATTTTAGGAGCAAGGATAAGATCTTTCTACCAACGAAAAATTGTTCCCTGTTTGCTAATGCCATGAATTCCACCCCTTCAACTCGATTTCATTAGCTCTGTCACCTATTAAAATGCAAATACCCTTAGGAGAGATTATACTTTAAGCCATACAATTCAAGTGTAACTTACTGTGAATTTATTTTTCAGATCTGAGGAGATGGCTTTGATGGAAGCAAGGATATAGTAAACTTGAGATCACTGAACGCCACAGAAATGTTTGGGCAGGAGACTGAGAATATTTAAAATAATCTGTTAACTGTAGGCTTTGGCAGTTCAATTTTCTTTTTGATTAAAATCTAAGGAAAACAGTGCTACCACTGAGTGTTTGCAAAGCAACCAGAACGTTGATTGCATGTTATTTTTACCACTAATATTGTTATTAATCTTGAAAATACACTTGGGGAGCAGAAAGTTTTGTGGGAACGAGACAAAAGAGTCTTCTATTTATTTTAGCAAAGCTCACTGAGGTTCTACATTGGGGTAATAGAATATTCATTTGCCTGTCTATGCCCTCTAAGTATTTATTTTCCTCTGATTCCCTTGAGCTGAGGGGGTCAAGAACAGGTTTTGGCATTCCCATGTCCTACAAAACACATCTCAATATAACCTAGCCTCCTTAACTTTCACCAGAATTTCTAGAAAGATCAACAAGACCTAGTATGACCTTGAATACATGACCACGACCTTGGGGTTCTCTCACGAGCATCCTGAATGCCTTTACTACCATGCTAGCCTCCAAGGCCAGCTTCCCCTTAAAGTTCTGGCCAAAGCACACACAAAAAGCCCTTCCCTTAGTTCCCTTAGGGATGCTAAGATATTTTGCACTTATAAACAAAAAGAAAATAAACATAGAGGGGAAATAAAGCAAAAAAACAGGAGAGGCTCCTGATCCCACCGATTAGCTACTTCCAGGGCTCTAAGGCCCTGCCCATTCCAGGCTCTCTCTAGAACACTCTAGAGAAAAAGGGCCCATATAGCATCACAGTACACACCCTGGAGCCCTTAACTCTCATACCCCTGCACACAAACATCTTATGACCTACCACCAGGGACCAAAGAGCTCTCCAGTGCTGCTGCCTCCCAGACCCTCCCACTCAGTCCCTGTGTCTGTTCTGAGACTTGCCTCTCCCCTGGTTAATGAGTGACTTTGTCCTTCAGGACAGGCCTTCCCCTCACACCTCTACCCCCCTACAATCTCCCTTGGATACTGGTTGACTCCATAGTAGGCCCAATAGATATTTTATCCACATGATGGCATTATATCTACGTAACAAGACACATACATACATGCACACCTATTAAAGCCAAGGAGGAGTGAGGGAAAATGAGCACTTGAATTTTTGCATCACTCTTCCACCTGGACTGTAAGAAATAGCCTTTAGGGCAGGGTCTGTGTTTCTGTTTATATCACCCCCATGCCTAGCACAGTGTCTGCTGCAATTAACTACACAATAAATAATTGTTGCATTAAGGAATGAATGAATGCATTCAATGATTTCCCCCACCACTTGACATCCAAAGAGAAAGACTAACTCAGTGCTCTGATACAGGCCCTGATAAACTCTGATTTTAAGGACATCATCAATAAAGCCTCCACTGATCGAGCTCCAGCACTAAATTCTCTCTGCTGTTCACTTTCCAATGTAAACACCCAACTATGCTAAGCTGGAGAGATAATCAACTAAATAAACAACCCATTTGAGATGGGATCACCCCAAGGCAAAGGCAATACTTTCAAAACTACACATATATTCACTGAGGCAAAATGAATACTCGAAGAAGGAAAAATGCCATATATAGTAAGCTATGTGCCAGGAAATATGATACACACATCATTTACACTGTTTATTTAATCCTTAGAACAACCTTACAAGTTAGAAATTATCATCCTCATTTTGAAGATTTTAAAAGTAAACTTTAGAGGAGTGTTTTTACCCGTGGTCACTTGTTCAAGAGGTTGACAAGCATGAACTTTGGAGCCAAGCTGCCTAGGTTTAAATTCTGACCCTGCCTCTTCCTAGATGGGCATCTTAGTCCATTCCTATAACAAAATGCCACAGACTGGGTAGCTTATAAACAACAGAAATTTATTTCTCACATTTCTGGAGGCTGGAAGCCCAAGATCAGGGTACCAGCGTGGTCAGGTGAGGGTTGCAGACTTCTCGCTGTGTCTTTACATGGTGGAAGGGTCTCTTCTATAAAAGCATTAATTCCCCTCATGAGAGCTCCACCCTCATGACCTAAGCACTTCCCAAAGGCCCCACCTCCTAATAACATCACCTTTGGAGGGTAGGATCTGAATTTGGAGGGAGGACGCAAACATTCACACTACAGCACTGGGTAAACACAGCTTAACACACATGGAGCTAGTAAGTGTACCAGTCTCTCACAGCCAAACCCATCTTTCTGTGACCAGATAGATCTGTGATGCTAGGCCAGGGACTCTGCAAAACACATTCCTGCTTAGTCAGCTGGCTTCGTGTTAGCTCTGTCAGTAGAGGGCGCTAGAGAGGGCTGCCAAGCTGGAAGAGGAAGAAGGTACTTGCTCCTTCCTGGGTGTTTCCTCTGAGCCTCAATCAGTGGCCCCACCCTTCTCTCCTTCCTGCAGAGCCACTGAATCCAGTTTGTACTGTTCTTGTAGAATCAGCCTTAGAGTCTGCTGGCCAGCACCCTCTCCTCAGAGGACTGCATTTCAGCTCAGTGGGGCCCTTCCTCTAAGTACCTAAGAAGTTTTAGTAATCCCTACTCTTTCCTTTGTTCCCTCAGCCCTGGGGGTAATAGCTGCTTCCTGGAACTGCTACCCCTACCCTATACCTTAGAGCTCTCTTTTCACTCTTTCTATTACTTGGTTCACAACTTTATAACCACTTAACAGTTCTTCATATCAAATTCACTCTGTTCAAATTATTGGCATGATTTTACTCTCCTGGCTGAACCTGAGGGACACAAGATCACCTACCTGAGAGTATTAAATGAGTTTGTCCTTGTAAAGTGCTCATAAGTGTACCTGGAGCACAGGATTGGCCATATCAAGGTCAGCTATTACTTTCAAAGTGTTGAAGCTGGGTTAGAGCCCACGTCTGTCCATCTTCTTCCAGTCAACATGATGTTTCTCTAATAAAAATAGCTACCACCTACTTAGGGACTAGGCTTAGTGCGTTCACAGATGTTACCCGTTTTAGTCTTCTTAAACACCTCTTAAGTGTTTTTTCCTCTATCAATTGACATCAAGAAAGGTATTCTGAGTTAAGGTAGCCATTATCCTGAGAGGTTAGGCAAGGTCTCCAAAGAGTTCAAACATCAACATCAGAAGAATAATTTTTTAGCATAAACTTCTCCAAATCCTAAAAACCTATTTACATCATTGCCCTATGTGTCACCAGCAGCTAACATGATTTAAGCATAATGTGTGTGAGCAGAAGCAAGAAGAACTGCAATCCTGCAGCCTGTGGAATGAAAACCACATACACAGAAACATAGACAAAATGAAAAGGCAGAGGGCTATGTACCAGATGAAGAAACAAGATTAAACTCCAGAAAAGCAATTAAATGAAGTGGAGATAGGCAACTTTCCAGAAAAAGAATTCAGAATAATGATAGTGAAGATGATCCAGGACCTCAGAAAAAGAATGGAGGCAAAGATCGAGAAGGTGCAAGAAATGTTTAACAAAGACCTAGAAGAATTAAAGAACAAACAAACAGAGATGAACAATACAATAACTGAAATGAAAAAATATACTAGAAGGAATCAATAGCAGAATAATTGAAGCAGAAAAACGGATAAGTGACCTGGAAGACAGAATGGTAGAATTCACTGCCACAGAACAGAATAAAGAAAAAAGAATGAAGAGAAATGAAAACAGCCTAAGAGACCTCTGGGACAACATTAAATGCAACAACATTCACATTATAGGGGTCCCAGAAGGAGAAGAGAGAGAGAAAGGACCCGAGAAAATATTTGAAGAGATTATAGTCGAAAACTTCCCTAACGTCAGAAAGGAAATAGCCACCAAAGTCCAGGAAGTGCAGAGAGTCCCAGGCAGGATAAACCCAAGGAGAAACACGCCAAGACACACAGTAATCAAGCTGACAAAAATGAAAGACAAAGAAAAATTATTAAAAGCAACAAGGGAAAAATGACAAATACCATAGAAGGGAACTCCCATAGGGTAACAGCTGATTTCTCAGCAGAAACTCTACAAGCCAGAAGGGAGTTGCATGATATATTTAAAGTGATGAAAGGTAAGAACCTACAACAAAGATTGCTCTACTCGGCAAGGATCTCATTCAGATTCGACAGAGAAATCAAAAGCTTTACAGACAAGCAAGAGCTAAGAGAATTCAGCACCACCAAACCAGCTTTACAACAAATGCTAAAGGAACTTCTCTAAGTGGGAAACACAAGAGAAGAAAAGGACCTACAGGGCTTCCCTGGTGATGCAGTGGTTAAAAATCCACCTGCCAATGCAGGGGACATGGGTTCAAGCCCTGGTCCAGGAAGATCCCACATTCCGTGGAGCAACTAAGCCTGTGCGCCACAACTACTGAGCCTGCACTCTAGAGCTCGTGAGCCACAACTACTGAGCCCACATGTCGCATCTACTGAAGCCCGTGCACCCTAGAGCCCCTGCTCTGCAACAAGAGAAGCCACCGCAATGAGAAGCCTGCGCACCGCAAACGATGAGTAGCCCCCGCTCGCCAAAACTAGCGAAAGCATGCACGCAGCAACAAAGACCCAACACTGCCAAAAATCATAAACAAAATAAATAAATTTATAAAAAAAAAGAAAAGGACTTATTAAAAAAACCCAAAACAATTAAGAAAATGGTAATAGGAACATACATATTGATAATTACCTTAAATGTGAATAGATTAAATGCTCCAACGAAAAGAAACAGGCTTGCTGAATGGATACAAAAACAAAACCCATATACATGCAGTCTACAAGAGACCCACTTCAGACCTAGGAACACATACAGACTGAAAGTGAGGGGATGGAAAAAGATATTCCATGCAAATGGAAATCAAAAGAAAGCTGGAGTAGCAATTCTCACATCAGACAAAATAGACTTTAAAATAAAGAATGTTACAAGAGACAAGGAAGGACACTATATAATGATCAAGGGATCAATCCAAGAAGAAGATATGACAATTGTAAATATATGCACCCAACATAGGAGCACCTCAATACATAAGGTAAATGCTAACAGCTATAAAAGAGGAAATTGACAGTAACACAATAATAGTGGGGGACTTTAACACCTCACTTACGCCAATGGACAGATTCTCCAGACAGAAAATAAATAAGGAAACACAAGCTTTAAATGACACAATAGACCAGATAGATATAATTGATATTTATAGGACATTCCATGCAAAAACAGCAGATTACAGTTTCTTCTCAATTGTACATGGAACATTCTCCCGGATAGATCATATCTTGGGTCACAAATCAAGCCTCAGTAAATTTAAGAAAATTGAAATCATATCAAGCATCTTTTCTGACCACTACGCTATGAGATTAGAAATAACTTACAGGGAAAAAAATGTAAAAAACACAAACACATGGAGGCTAAACGTTACTAAATGACCAAGAGATCACTGAAGAAATCAAAGAGGAAATTAAAAAATACCTAGAGACAAATGGCAATGAAAACACGACGATCCAAAACCTATGGGATGGACCAAAAGCAGTTCTAAGAGGGAAGTTTATAGCAATACAATCCTACCTCAAGAAACAAGAAACATCTCAAATAAACCATCTAACCTTACACCTAAAGGAACTAGAGAAAGAAGAACAAACAAAAACCAAACTTTGTAGAAGGAAAGAAATCATAAAGATCAGAGCAGAAATAAATGAAATAGAAACAAAGAAAACAATAGCAAAGATCCATAAACTAAAAGCTGGTTCTTTGAGAAGATAAACAAAATTGATAAACCATTCGCCAGACTCATCAAGAAAAAGAGGGAGAGGACTCAAATCAATAAAATAAGAAATGAAAAGGAGAAGATACAACAGACACGGCAGAAATACAAAGCATCATAAGAGACTACTACAAGCAAATCTATGCCAATAAAATGGGCAACCTGGAAGAAATGGACCAATTCTTAGAAGGTATAACCTTCCAAGACTGAAACAGGAAGAAATAGAAATATGAACAGACTCATCACAAGTAATGAAACTGAAACTGTGATTTAAAATCTTCCAACAAACAAAAGTCCAGGACCAGATGGCTTCACAGGCGAATTCTATCAAACATTTAGAGAAGAGCTAACACCCATCCTTCTCAAACTCTTCCAAAAAACTGCAGAGGAAGGAACACTCCCAAACTCATTCTATGAGGCCACTATCACCCTGATAATAAAACCAGACAAAGACACTACAAAAAAGAAATTACAGACCAGTATCACTGATGAATATTGATGCAAAAATACTCACAAACAAAATCCAACAACACATTAAAAGGATCATACACCGTGATCAAGTGGGGTTTATCCCAGGGATGCAAGTATTCTTCAATATACGCAAATCAATCAGTGTGATACAGCATATTAACAAATTGAAGAACAAAAACCATATGATCATTTCAATAGATGTAGAAAAAGCTTTTGACAAAATTCAACACCCGTTTATGATTAAAAACTCTCCGGAAAGTGGGCACAGAGGGAACCTACCTCAACATAATAAAGGCCAAAAATGACAACCCACAGCCAACATCATTCTCAATGGTGAAAATCTGAAAGCATTTCCTCTAAGATCAGGAACAAGACAAGGATGACCACTCGCGCCACTCTTATTCCACAAAATTTTGGAAGTCCTAGCGACAGCAATCAGAGAGGAAAAAGAAATAAAAGGAATACAAATTGGAAAAGAAGAAGTAAAACTGTCACTGTTTGCAGATGACATGATACTATACATAGAGAATCCTAAAAATGCCACCAGAAAACTACTAGAGCTAATCAATGAATGTGGTAAAGTTGCAGGATACAAAATTAACGCACAGAAATCTCTTGCATACCTATACACTAACAATGAAAGATCAGAAAGAGAAATTAAAGAAACAATCCCATTTACCATTGGAACAAAAAGAATAAAATATCTAGGAATAAACCTACCTAAGGAGGTAAAAGACCTGTACTCAGAAAACTATAAGACACTGATGAAAGAAATCAAAGATGACACAAACAGATGGAGAGATATACCATGTTCTTGGATTAGAAGAATCAATATTGTGAAAATGATTATTCTACCCAAAGCAGTCTACGGATTCAATGTACTCCCTATCAAATTACCAATGGCATTTTTTACAGAACTAGAACAAAAAATCTTAACATTTGTATGGAGACACAAAAGACCCCGAATAGCCAAAGCAGTCTTGAGTGAAAAAATGGAGCTGGAGGAATCAAACTCCCTGACTTCAGACTATACTACAAACCTACAGTAATCAAGACAATATGGTACTGGCACAAAAACAGAAATATAGATCAATGGAACAGGATAGAAAGCCCAGAGATAAACCCACGCACCTACGGTCAACTAATCTATGATAAAGGAGGCAAGGATATACAATGGAGAAAAGACAGTCTCTTCAATAAGTGGTGCTGGGAAAACTGGACAGTTACATGTAAAAGAATGAAATTAGAACCCTCCCTAAACACCATACACAAAAATAAACTCAAAATGGATTCAAGACCTAAATGTAAGACCGGACACTGTAAAACTCTTAGAGGAAAACATAGGAAGAACACTCTTTGGCATAAATCACAGCAAGATCTTTTCTGACCCACCTCCTAGAGTAATGGAAAGAAAAACAAAAATAAACAAATGGGACTTAATGAAACTTAAAAGTTTTTGCACAGCAAAGGAAACTATAAACAAGACGAAAAGACAACCCTCAGAATAGGAGAAAATATTTGCAAACGAATCAATGGACAAAGGATTAATCTCCAAAATATATAAACAGCTCATGCAGCTCAATATTAAAAAAACAAACAACCCAATCAAAAACTGGGCAGAAGATCTAAATAGACATTTCTCCAAAGAAGACATACAGATGGCCAAGAGGCACATGAAAAGCTGCTCAAAATCACTAATTATTAGAGAAATGCAAATCAAAACTACAATGAGGTATCACCTCACACCAGTTAGAATGGGCATCATCAGAAAATCTACAAACAACAAATGCTGGAGAGGGTGTGGAGAAACGGGAACCCTCTTGCACTGTTGGTGGGAATGTAAATTGATACAGCCACTGTGGAGAACAATATGGAGGTTCCTTAAAAAACTAAAAATAGAACTACCATATGACCCAGCAATCCCACTACTGGGCATATACCCAGAGAAAACCATAATTCAAAAAGACACATGCATTCCAGTGTTCATTGCAGCACTATTTACAATAGCCAGGTCATGGAAGCAACCTAAATGTCCATAGACAGACGAATGGATAAAGAATATGTGGTACATATATACAATGGAATATTACTCAGCCATAAAAAGGAACAAATTGGGTCATTTGTAGAGACATGGATGGATATAGAGACTGTCATACAGAGTGAAGTAAGTCAGAAAAAGAAAAACAAATATCGTATATTAACACATATATGTTAAATCTAGAAAAATGGTACAGATGAACCAGTTTGCAAGGCAGAAATAGAGACACAGATGTAGAGAACTAACATATGGACACCAAGGGGGGAAAGTTGGGGGGGGCGGGGGGGGATCAGTTGGGAGATTAGGATTGACATGTATACACTAATATGTATAAAATAGATAACAAATAAGAACCTGCTGTATAAAAAATTTAAATTAAATTTAAAAATAAAAAGAAGAAGGAGTGGCAGCCTGCTAGCCTCAGACCAAGAGCCCAACTCCATCTCTAAAAAAAAAAAAAAAAAAGTGTGCATCTAAGGATTAAAATTCTAGAATTTCAAATTTTCTATTGTTTTGTACATCTAAAATATCAATGAAATATTATAGAATTTAAAAAATTACTAAGTGCCTATTTTGTGCTAGGCACTGGGTTATAAGTGCTTTCACATATATTATATCATTTTATCCTTAAAATATACTACATTAAGAGGTGCAATCATCTTCATACAAATATATCCAAGGTCACATAGCTAGTTAAGTGACAGAATCAGGAATTGAAGCCAATTCTTTCTGACTCACGGAGCTCATGATTTAGCCAATTCACCACAGGTCATAGGTGAGGGTCATTCTCCACAGCAGATGCTGAGAGAATGAAGTTTAGTAAAAATATGAACTGAGACAGGAACAAATCCCTTCACTGTGAAGGGCTAAGAAAATAAAAGAGCTGAATCTGGGAGAGTACCTTCTGACCTTGCTTTCAGAATGGTTTGTAAGCCATGGCAATTCCGAGGTTCTGTCACTGGGCTGCTAGATTCCATTTCCATTCAAGGATCTCTCTCCAATTTCATTTTTGCAATTATGCAGGCAAAGTAAATGAAAACCAAAAACACTTTGTTTCTGGGTAATCCTTGCCTTCCAAAAACAAGTCATTCTTTTCAGGAAAAAACATAAGCACTCACCAAACTAATTATTTTTTTAAAGGAGCAATGCAGAGGGGGAAAATAGCATACCTTTTGCTTGGTGCTTGATTTCAGGCCAACTCGGGAGTGACTTTTGGACTAGAGGAAAAATGAGAAAGAAATTTATGAAGAACATAATATAATGGTAGAACTTATTCTGAAGTCATTTCTTCTAGAAGGTATAAGTTTTCATTTAATAGCCAAAAGAAAACTAATTAATTAATTTTTAAAAATCCTTTCCCCTAACCTTCCTTCACAGCCTCCGGAAATCTAAGAATAGAAGCAGAGCATAGACTCCAGTGTTGAGTTTTACATACTGAATGGAAGACTGCTTAATTCCTGGAGCTGAGACAGCAAAGATGCACCTACACTTTGTCAATGCCTGGCTCGTATTTACCGACTCAGCATCTTTCTTAGAGGACACCAGCAGAAACTGAAAACTGCAATGCATGAGCAAATAACTTCCAGCTATAATAAGGCAAAGGGAAAGGAGGGGAAATGAATAAAAGAAGAGGAAAGGAAGAAAGAAGAGAAGGAGAGGAAAGAAAAAAAAATGCTCTATAAATTGGAAAAAAGAGAAAATAGAGGCAGAATGAAGAAAAGGGCACGTTTATGGCAAGATTTTCAAGTGCACTTCAATGGAGAAGATTTTAATCTCTGCTAATTTAAATGTATTTTCAGTAGGCGGAAACGAAGCTCTCAAAAACATTAGTTCTTATAGAGGGCTTTTTATTTTCCAACTTGTTCAAGATTATGTAATCTTATTTGGAATTAGGAAAGGTAAAACAAGCATTAATTAAGAATATTTTGGTATAGATACCATTATGATTTTTCTCCCAGTGAGAAAAAAGCACAATCAAGCTTACTATGTTTAGCATTCAGATAGTGAATACATTTGGCATTAAGTGTACCATGAATCAAAGTTAACTCTAAACGAATTACTACACTGTACCTAGAAAAAAGCCTAGTCTGTAGTCCTCAAATTGTTCGATACCAGGATTACTTTACACTCTTAAATATTATAGGGGTCCCCAAAGAGCTTTTGTTTATGTAGGTTATATCCATTGACAATCACTGTCCTAGCAACTGGAAATGAGAATTTTTTAAAATATGCATTTATTAATTCATTTTAAAATAGCAGTAATAAACCCACTACATGTTAAATAACATATTTTTATGTATTTTATGTATATTCCTAAACAGAAAAAATTAGTGAGAAGATGGTGTATTTTTCATGTTTTTGCAAATCTCTGATGTTTAGGTTAAATAGAAGACAGATCCTCATACCAGCTTCTGCATTTAATCTATTTTGATATGATATGTTTTTGGCTGAAGTAAATGAACAGAATTCAGACTCACTCAGTTATGTAGTTGGAAAAGGAAAAAATATTTGTAATAATCTTTTCAAATAATTGTGAATATTCGTCTCTGATATGACCTCAAAACTTGACAATTGGTAGTTTCTTAAAGGTTAGTTACTATGTAGAATAAATCATACCAATGAACTTTTTTATACTCTGTTACATAAAAACTGGTTGGTCTATCTTGCACTTTGAATAGATTTTTCACCCACACATGTTTGTAGCAGCATGCATTGGATCATCTGGAAAACAGTGGTTCAGTGAGTTATGCTGATTTCCCAACCACTGACACATTTCATTACATAATATGGAAAAAACTCACGTTTGTTCATCACCAGCCTCACCAGAAAAATCTTCAACTCTTGGTAAACTATCAAGCTCACAGTAACAGATACAAGTTTTCCAAACTTCTAATTTTCTCTTGAAAGCTTTGAATTTTATTATGGGTAACAAATACTGTCAGTTGTTTTTCTTGAAGCGACAGGCTCACTTCACTCATTTCTGCGAACATGTCTGCCAGCTACATGAGTCTGAATAAGACTCTGGTTAAGAGTTCACCTATCACTTGTCCTTTGAAGTTAAAATGGTGTTTCATGAAAACAAAGGCTAGTTTGGCTCACAATTCAGTCAAAGTGCTTTTCTTCAAAACAGCCACTGAATGTTTTTATGCAGTGGAAGCGCGTTATGCATACTTCCCATTTTGTCACATAAAATACTAAAAAGATGATACGAAAATTTCAAAGACTGAAATTTAGTAAACTTAATTTTTCCCACTTCATCAAGGGCATTTTTAAGTGAAACTGCTATTTTATTTCCTGCAATACAAATGCACAGTGGTGAAATTATGACTGCTAGTACAACTTGGTGCTACTGCCTTAATCCATGCTAAAGCATCAACAGTTTTAGCCACCATTGCTCTTGCACAATCAGTGAGATGTCACCTAGTAAAAAAAGCAAAGAACATCTTCTTAATATAAATTATGAAGAGAGTTTTGGCTTCTCAGATTTCCTTTGAGAACTGCTGCTCTTAGTCATTTAAAGCAGTTGAGCCAATAGTAATTAGACTATCAAAGTAATTAGACATTCAAAGAAATGGAGCTTAGGAGGAGCAAAGCCAATGAAAAGCAAGTTGTAATCGTCCCTACCTCCTACCTGCTGCCTTAGAAGAGAGACCAAGAGACCAATCAGGAGTACACTTCCTTCTCTTATGGGCTGAATTGTTTCCCCCCAAAATTAATATGTTGAATTCCTAACTCCCAATATCTTACAATGTGACCATATTCAGAGATAGGCCTTGTGAAGAGGTAAATAAGGTAAAATGAGGTTCTATGGATAGGTCTAATCCAATATGACTGGCGTCCTTATAAAATGAAGAGGAAAAACCAAGTGAAGACAAAGAAGACACCATCTGCAAGCCAAAGAAAGAGATCTCATCAGAAACCAACTCTGATGATACCTTGATCTTGGGCTTCTAGCCTCCAGAGCTGTGAGAGAATAAATTTCTGTCGTTTAAGCCACCCAGTCTGTAACATTTTATTATGTAACCCTAGCAAACTGATATTACATAGACCCTGACAAATCTATCCCAGAGAAGTCAAGAATCCAAAAATGGGGGCTTCCCTGGTGGCGTGATGGTTAAGAATCCACCTGCCAATGCAGGGTACACGGGTTCGAGCCCTGGTCCGGGAAGATCCCACATGCCGCGGAGCAACTAAGCCCGTGTGCCAAAACTACTGAGCCTGTGCTCAAGAGCCTGCGAGCCACAACTACTGAGCCCACGCACCTAGAGCCTGTGCTCCGCAACAAGAGAAGCCACCGCAATGAGAAGCTCGCGCACTGCAACAAACAGTAGCCTGCGCTCACCACAACTAGAGAAAGCCCGCGCGCAGCCATGAAGACCCAACACAGCCAAAAATAAATAAATAAATTTATTTAAAAAAAGAATCCAAAAATGGAAGTCCAGCAAAACCAAGTCATGAACCAAAAGGGGCCATTATCATCACATTCATTGTCAACCACATACATCCTAAGGAAGAATGTCTGGATCAGTGGTTCTTAAACTTTAGAGTTCACAAAGATCATTTAGGGGGCTCTTAACCATGTAATTTGCTGAAACTCAATTCCAGAAATTCCAAGTCAGGAGGTCTGGGGTGGCTCCCAGGAATGTGCATGCTAACGAGCATCTAAGGAAATTCAAATAGATACATGGTCCACTAACTACAACTTGAGGACCACTTGCCTACGAAGAATGGTGGCAACTTGGGATGAGAAGCAGGAAAATATGGAAAATGGCGTTAATGTCCTCTCTCTCTCTTTCTCTTTGAAGAATACAAATAAATGAACCTCTTTTCCCTTTCTCTTTTAAATGCCTGGTGTTAAAATTCTTAATCTGATTGAACCAGTGGGTAGCACAGGATAATTGAAACAGGCTGAATGTTGGTAAAGTACTCAAACTACTCCAAAAGCAGATCTGCAACGGTTCTTTAACCTCTTCAGTTTAAAAACATAAGCACACAGATTCTGTGCTTATGTATATCTTTAGAAATTTAGCTGGGTTTCTATACCATGTTAAATGCCATAAACATCTGTGAATATGGCCTTTATACTCAAAGTCTTAATAGCAAACATGACCTAAAAGACAAGACTTCCATTTACAAAAGGGATTAAAAGCTGTGATGGTTAATTTTATGTCAACTTGACTGGGCTAAGGGATGCCCAGATATCTGGTAAAACATTATTTCTGGGTATATCTGTGAGGATGTTTCTGGAAGAGATTAACATTTGATTCAGCAGACTGAGAAAAGAGGTCCAGCCTCACCAGGATGGGTGGGCACCATCCAAACTGTTGGGGCCTCAAATGGGAGCAAAGGCTAAGGAAGAACAAATTCCCTATCTTCTTGAATTGGGAGGTCCGTCTTTTCCTGCCCTTGAAGAAATATATATAGAGAGAGAGAAAGAGAGAGAAATATATACTTATATAGAAATATATACATATATAGAAATATAGAGAGAGAAATATATTTCTACTGGTTCTGTTTGTCTGGAGAACCCTGATTAATACAAAAGCCAATCCAGTTCCAGAGAAATAACATTTTCATTTGACATTAAATGAGTTCTTTGATATCTTCTGGTAAATGTCTTATCTAGACAGAATGGAGGTTGGGCCTGGTAAAATACCACCTGCACTGTACATATCATGCTATACATTAAGTCCACACTTACAAAAGTGTGGCCTTCTAAAAATTTCTTTCATTAGTTAGGTGTTAAGGACTTAGAGCTTATTTCCACATAGAAGTAGTTTTACAGGCTACAACACAAGGGCCTATATAACCTCTGATATAAGCAAAATGCTCCGCAAGTTCAATAAAAAAAAAAAAAAATAGTATACTATCACAGTACTAACACCTATACAAAGCATAAAAATACTAAAAATCAGTTAAGAAACCATTTTGCTTTTTCTATACATCTTGAACAATAAAAAAGCATGTGTAATTTGAAGAAGATGGAGACTAAGGTAGAAGCTCTGGAATTCTGAAGTGGCCTTACTAGAAATTTCAGGACAATGGTATTCACTGCTAATGAATGATGGCTCATGTCTGATGCTACCCCCACACCTCCCCTCCCAAGCAGATGGTTTTGCTTTTCTTGATTCAAGTGCAACCCAGCATTGCTCTGCTCTGTAGCAGCTATGAATAGGGTCACTTAGGACTACTAAGGGGTGAAGAAAAGCAGGAAAACAAAGCGGTTGTTAAGCATCTCCCTGTGGCAGGGCACACTGTGCCCAGGCCAGCCCTCACTGGGGACTGACTATTGCCCATTGCCACCTGTGGTCCAACACAGAATCAGGGGAGACAATCAAAAGGGGGAAACAGTTTGTTTTCCTCAAATAAATAAGACTGAAAAGAGAGGAAAGATGGGGAAGGAAGAAAGATAAAGAAGAAACTAAAATAAGAATAATAAACAACATCAGCAACTCACCTTTTCTGACCACTTACAATGTGTTCCCAGCACACCATCCAACTTACATCTTTTACAGGACCCACATAACATGGCTAAGAGGTAAGTATAATTGTATTATTATCTCAATTTTATAGAGGGGAAGACTGAGGCATAGGAAGCAAAATAATTTGCCCAAACTCATACTGTTGTTAAGTGGCAGAACCAAGACTTGAACTAGCTGGTCTGATTCAAAGCCCATGGTCTTAAAAACTACTACACTATTTATATGGGAATAACTGCCTAGGGAAGAATTTAGCAGAGTCTAGAGTAGTGAAAATCAGAGAATACCCAGAAACTGTGTTGCACAAACAATCGTTTCAAGAGAAAGAAAGGAAGTTGTAGGGAAAAGGTAGTAGACCAGAAACGTACCCAAGTCAGACTTGAGCTGGCATCAGTGGCCAAGGACCCCAAGATGTTCTCTAGAGGCAGCAAATGGCAGAAGGGAAGGAGAGCAGAGTTGCTTTGTGGTGAGGCAGGAAGGGGAAGGGTTATTAATTAACTGGCACCACATCTGCAACAAACATTCACAAATCAGGTGCACCTAATCTGGGGAATGCCTGCATGGTATTTTATTGTAGTCTTCAAGACATTTAAATAAAAATAGCCTACCTCATAAGGCTAACCCTCCACCCCACATACACACAGCGTACATAAAAAAGTGGCGGCAGCAGCTGAAGGAAACATTATAAAAGAAATCCTTGATTTTCTTCTACAGTCAAATTATATACCAAGCTGTCCTGGAATTCTGACCTGAACTCTTGTTAAGTCAGTGTTAATTAAAACAGTGGGTTCTGTAAAGTTACTCCAAAGTTGAAAACAGCAAGAGATGAATGTGCTTCTGTTTTCCAGACTTATTTATGAAAATGAGCATTCTGACATCTAAGTCTGCAGTCGTGATTGAGTACATAGCAAGCAGGACTTGAATGGAAACCAAAAGGGAATGTAAGTGACCTCTCCCAGCAAATACCGCCCCTTCTCCCCACGCGCGATCCTGCCCACATCGGAAAAGGCACCCCAGTATATGATTTCTCTGCTACTTTTAGCAGAATTAGGACATGTTTCAGTTTTCCCTACCAACAGTAAGAATTCAATTTAAACCCCCTGTATGAAACTGACAAGGGAGCCCTCTTAAATATGGTCTCTGGTCTGAGTTCCCTTAATTGGAGCTGCAGGCTAATTTAATGGGCTCACTCTCAAATGGGGTGATTAGCAACCCAGTAAGTCACGTGAGCCCTAGCCGGCTCTCTTAGCAGGCTGTATTCAGAAGTGTCACGCCATGTTCAGAGGCTGGAACAAGGGACACCTCTGAATTGATGTGACATTAAAACTCCTCCCACTTCACGTCCTTGTCTGTGCTTGCCTTCCAGAACACAAAAGAAGAAATGGCTGAAACAGAAAGGTTCCAGAAACAAGAGCGTCTGCCACTTAATGATTTGCCAGGTGATAACAGCGCAGTCAAGACTGCACGGTATTGAAAGAAGATACTCCCCTGCCCTGTGGATTGTTTCTTAATCGGATCCTCTTTGGAAGAAATCATGAAGACAGTTGAATTCAAAAGTCCTATGATGTTCTGAACTGCAATTCTTCATCATGTAGGGCCTCACCTCCTTAACTGAGGGAGAGGGAAAGTATCTCACTCTCCAACAGGAGTTTAAGGAGTCCTTCCTTTCCGGTAAAAATGACTGGGACAAAGTTCCTGTCTGGTCACTGAGCTGCTGTCAGGTCCTTCTAGATTCCCTTTCTCTGATTTTATTCTCTTCTCACACCTTGGGTCACTGGACCCAGCCCCATCCGAAGGGAGATGACTGGATGGTCTAATCTGGGAGCAGTGGTGAGTCACCATCGTTGGTGCTGAACATCTGTCTGCCCTTCTCTCTGGTAACAGTGCCATATGGCTGTATCAGTCAGGCTCCCGGCAAGAAACAGAGGGCACTCTAGCGAGAGTTGAATGGAGGGATGTTGCACGGAGGTGTAGACAGGATCAAGGGAAACCGGCAAGGGGTGGTGGGGACGCACCCCAAGCTAACATCAGTGGTCAGTAATTATGACCGCTGACCGAAGGGAGAGCTGTAGCCTAGGAGAGAGCACTATGGGGAACGCTGCAGCTTCCACACCGCAACCCAGCTGGCAGAGAGGCAGAGAAGTCTACCCCTCACCCTCCCAGCACCTGCCGCCACAGCCCATCGGCCAAACGCGGGTGGAAGCCAGAGGACGAGGGACTTAAGAGTCTGTAGAAGTCAGCCTCCCGGTGCAACGGGACATCTCCAGCACCAGCACTTCAGCCTTTCTTTAGGACTCGCCACCTCCCCGTGCCTTTTCCCTTCGTAATGAATAAGTATTCTGTGGTGAGACTATGAATGGGTCTGTTCTTCATAGTTCTTCATCAACGTTCAATCTGTGTCAGTTTGAACTCACGGTTCCCTGTTTTATTCAGTGGGTATTAACCTCTTAGTGTCGTTATTTATTTTTGAAGCTCGAATTGGCCCAGATGTGGCGTGTGGAGCCCTTCAAACTGCTCCTGAGTCCTTTGGACATGCCCCTCTCATTCTCTGAGTGCTTCCTTACTTTCATGCACAAAATGTTGCACGTTCATCTTTTGCCTTCCCTGCCCAACCCTTCAATCAGCCATTTCTCCAAGAATCCCTGGCTCCTTTCAGTGGAGAATGGTATTTAGAAACCATAGGATATTTATATTTAAAAAGCAATACCTACTGCAGAGACACACATTTACATTTATATTGATCTTTTACTCTACATCTCTATCTTTCCATCTATCTATCCATCCATGCATCCATCCATCCATCCACAACCAGAAACTCACAAATTCACACCAATACCTCCAATTCCAATCCAGTATCACAGGGTGATTTTATTTTTCTCCCTTTCCATATTTGCACCACGTTTCTCTCACAGCAGGAATCCGGCCCCTCCTCTCCCTGCCTGGGCTCGGACCCTCTCCGGGAGCTGCCTGCCCGCACAGGGAGAGCCTTGTCACTCTTCTCAGGCGCTGGCACCTCACTCTGGGCCACCTTTGTCCACAGACACCCTCCTCATCCCGCCTGGGCTCCAACACTCCATGCCAGGCCATCCTCTGCTCTGGACCCCCTCCTCATTCTGCCTGATCTCCAGCACCTGCATTGGATGGACACCTCCTCACCCCACTCAGGCTTTCACACAATACCCTGAGCAGCCGTCCTACTGGATGCTCTTGTTATCCCCCCCTGCACAGGACACCCTCCCTCTGGGATGCCCTCCTCACCCCCACTGGGTCCAACACCCTGCTCTGTGCCACCTCGGCTTTCCACCCCTGTCCCCAGCAGACTCTTAGCTTGCTCAGCCCCACTTAATGGCTTTTACGTGGAATGGTTCAGAAAGGGAAAGGAAAAGACTGGAGGAAGAAAAGAAACAGAAAGAGGAAGAACAGGAGTGTTGATTTTATAGAATATAAACCAAGGGCATTAGTGGCCATGTTACCCCCATCACAAAGAACTGCCTAAGAAAAATGCGTGAACACCTGGGTCCAGCCATGCCTGAAGCCAGGTATACAACCAGATGTTCACTATGTAAAGCAATAAATTAAATTATGTGCTCAAGCTAGTTTCAACTGGGATTTATGTCACTAGGAATTGGCAAAATCTTAATAAATAGCATCACCTTTGTTTTTAATCTAATTTTTATCTTGTGGTATAATTCTAATAACTGACTGGGGTTCTGTAATATATCTCAGTCCTTATTAGGTATCATAAGTCATATAACTGGATTTTCCCTTCAATAACTTGACAATACACCCACCATACTGTGAGCAGGATTATATTATTGTCTTTCTACACTTTGAGCAGAACCCAGCCCCTAGCATGTACTCCATAAATATTTGTTGACTCTGGCATGAGGTCACACCTTGTTCTTTATAGGCCCCACTAAGAACTGAAGTCATATCCCTCAATCTGAGCCTGGTATCTGGGACCCTATGCCCTTAGAATGCTGACAGACATCCTAAAGAAAACTGCCTGCTTGTACGCTTAAAAGGTCACATATTATTCTGATAATCATGGTGAAAACTAACACTGTTGTGTTCTTCTAAGTGCCACGGGCTTTACATATAGTATCTCATTTAATTCTCACAACAAATCCTATAGTATGGGTACTATTATTGTCAGTCCCATTTGAAAAAGAAAACCAAAGCTCAGAGAGGTTACCTGATTTGCCCAAAGGCACCCATCTAGTCAGTGTCTGTGCCAGGATTTGAACTCAGGCAGCCTGTCTTCAAAGCTGCCTTCCTTTTTTCCTTTTAGATCATCTCTGATTTTTTTTCAATTTGTAAATGTGGTAAAATACACCTAAAATTTACCATAGTACCCATTTTTAAGTGTACGGTTCAGTAATATTAAGTGCATTCACATTGCTGTGCAACTGAGCTCCTGAACTTTTTCATCTTGCGAAACTGAAACTCTACACCTGTTAAATAACGCCCCCTTCTCCAGTTCCCCCAGCCCCTGGAAACCACTACTAGTCTACTTTCTCTATCTAGGAATTTGACTAGTCTAGGAACCTCATATAAGTGGAATAATACATACAGTGTTTTTTTGTGTGTGACTGGTTTATTTCACTTAGCATAATGTCCTCAAAGTTCATCCACATTGTAGCATATGTCAGGACTGCTTTCCTTTTTAAGGCTGAATAATATTCCATTGCATGGATATACCACGTTTTGCCCATTCATCTGTCGATGGACATTTGTGTTGCTTCTAAAAGCTGCCCTTCCTAACCACTGCATGTCATCAACTCCCATATGCCCCGCTGCCTGCTCTCTGCCTTCACACCCTCCTCCGGGATTGCCCCGGCCTGGGTGCTGTGGTCTGCCTACCTGCCTGTTCTTTCTTCCCACTGTCAGCTGGTGCCTCTTACTGGCGCTCTCCTAGCACCTGTCTACCCGGGGAGGGGCGGGGAGGAGGGCTTCAGTTCTAAGGTCCAGTTTCTCCCTGTCTACCCTGGGGGCCGTGGTTCACCCTCTATGCCAGCCCGATCGGGAACCACGTCAGCTACAAAGGACAGGGTTTCTAGGGAGTGGTGCTCCCCGGCACACACATTACCTGGGAGATGAATCCCTCCTATCTCTTTTGAACGTCCCCCTCAGGCACGCCACTGACTGAAGCCGGGAAGCTCCTACTACTATTAATAACGCTACAGACAAGAGGGAAAGAAGGAGCCGTGTTCAAAAATAAAACAATGATGAACGCAGCACACGAGCAAGGCCAAGACAAATGACTACAATGTATTCTGGATTCATACGCTTCCAAGGCTAATTAATGTGCCGAAGTCTAACACTGAGCATTCTCTGAAAACACAATGCCACAAGGAAAATACTAATAAAGACCAGTTACTTTCACATGATAAACTCCAAAGCAAGGGTTATGTCTGTCTTCTTCTCTCTAGCTCTCTGAAGGCACAAAGTAAGCACTTATTCATGAAACTAACAAAAATCCAGACGAAGGAATGCCTTTTTCGACTCGCCCCGCTCTATTAGTTACTTTAGCAAGAAAAGGGGACATGAGCGTTTTACTTACCACAACAAAAAGAAGAGGATTCAGATTAAAGAGTATTTAGGGACTTCCCTGGTGGCACAGTGGTTAAGAATCCGCCTGCCAATGCAGGGGACACGAGTTTGAGCCCTGGTCCGGGAAGATCCCACATGCCGCGGAGCAACTAAGCCCGTGTGCCACAACTACTGAGCCTGCGCTCTGGAGCCCGCGAGCCACAAGTACTGAAGCCTGTGCACCTAGAGCCCGTGCTCCGCAGCCAGAGAAGCCACCGCAATGAGAAGCCCGTGCACCGCAACGAAGAGTAGCCCCGGCTCGCCGCAACTAAAGAAAGCCCGCGCACAGCAACGAAGACCCAAACACAGCCAAAAATAAATAAATAAATAAATTTATTAAAAAAAAAAAAGATTAAAGAGTATTTAGAAATTCACCTCATCCACCAATCCACTCCCTCCCCATCCTACATCCTTGAAAGAGCTTTATATTTTTATCTTTTGATTCCAAGATCTCATCCTCCTCTGCCTTCTTCCCATAGAATATGAAGACTAGCACAGACCTGAAGGGTCAGAAGTGATGCGTGATGGCCCCATGAGGTCTTTCCGCCTCCTCTCTCCAGGGTTCAAAAGGAGTCAAAACAGGTACCCAGAGAACTCTCACAGCTCATAACACTTCAGGGTGTACACACTCGCTCAGACATCCACATGTCCCCACTTTCTACAAGAAGTTACTGAACCACTTTGTTCCAGGTGCTCTTAGGGACACGGTGCCGGACAGTCAGGACAACTACTGTAGATCTTTACATGGTACAAGGTCATCATTAAGCCATTCTAAACCCCAAACACGTAAAATACACCCCCCCCTCTAAAGTTCGATAAATCTTCAGGTTATTTTCTTCATGCTAGACTGTGGTCTGATTTTTTTATATTTACTTTTTTTTTCTTTTTGTACTTTCTATTTGGTACTTATTTTACTAGATAGCTTAAATGAATCCCCCCAAATTGCTAAGTAGTCACCTCAACAATATTTTTAAGAAAAATCTGCCCTTTGCCACTGTTTTATGTTATCTCTTGACTCATATAACTAAATTTTCATGGGAAAGGGACATGGATTTTTGAAATACTTCCCAATACCTTTTCTTTGATAATCCGCTTCCTTCCCCTGCTGTCCCTAGGAAGGGGAAAGGAAAAAGCATATTAAGGTTTTTTCCACTATTGCTCCAGTGAAGATGGAGAGCAAGATGAGACCAGTTACACGCATTTTTTACATATGCATTGTAGTATAATATGAAACATACGTACAACAAAAGACTGATGTATTTTCAATCTGTGGATGAGTACAAAAATATTTTAACTACTATAACTTTTTGTGCTTTAAGATCTGATAGGGACAGCCTTTCAAAAATAGAAATTCTTTTGTAAATTCTGGCTATTCTTTCAGATAAACTCTTCTCTCCAACTCAATCAGATTTTAACTGCTATTGTATTATGTCTATAAATCACTGCAAATTGGAAAAATCTCTACATGATCTAGTCTTCCCATCTGGGAGATATTTAGTTTTAATGAACATGGACAATTATGCTTCTGAAAGTCACCCTTCAATTCCAGAACCCCTAACCATGGCCAGCCTGAAACGCCTCTGTAAGAATCACACTCAGCTGAATCCAGTAGCAAAATCACAAAGCCTCACCATGGAAAAGTCCCCTGAGTCCTCTCAATCACTGGTCAACATTTATTAAGGCACTTCCTAAAGTTAGGAGCTGAAGATACAGTTCCTGCCCTCGAGAGTCTTATAACTTAGTTGAATAGGTACGTAATAGTCCCAGAATGAAAATTAAACATAAAAGATAGTTTATATTAAATATCAAATACACAGGACCTATAGGAAGTGATAAAGTGATAAAGAGGGCAGTGGTTAGAAGATGCAAGTGTGAATAGGACTTGAGGTGACCTGGAATGGCAGGGTCCTATTTAGACAGGTGAAGATAAGAGCTGAGCACAACGTCAGACATATAGGTAGTCAATAACTCCTAGATAAACAAGAAGACGGGCTTGCCAGGCAGGGATAACACCACGGATAAGGGCACGGCAGGAAGGAATAAATGCACGTGGTGTCCCTGGAGAATAACGAGTTGACCAATTCCTCCATAAGGTTGTGAAGAACAGATGGAAGAGGTAGGCAAAGTAGGGCAGTTTCAAACTGGTAAGGGCTCATGGGATAATCTCACCTAAATTTTCTGTTAGGGACTCACAGCTACTGGATTTGTTGTTATTGTTCAATTCAATTCCGCAATCATGTACTGAGCACCTACACATCCCAGGCATTGTGCGCTCAGAATGTGAAAATGAGTAAGACATTCTCTCTGAACTCAAGGATCTCCTAGTCGAATAGTCAAACATATAAGCAAATGACTTCCAATCAATGTGGCAGGTATTATACAGAGATATGCAACCTCCTAGAAAGACAGCACAAAGGGAAAAGGTACGGGAAGGCCTCTGGGAGGCGGTGGTGCTTCGGCTGAGTTTGGTCGATGACCAGGCATTGGTAAGCACTGGGAGGGGCAGGGGGATCCCAGAAAGGGATAGAGAAAAGGTGTGAGAACGTGAGTCTGGGACTGCCCACAGGTAAGTGTGTCTGAAAGGCAGAGCTCGAGGAGCAGGAAGTGGGCCCAAAGGACCAGAGAAATAGGTAGGCATTTATCATCCAAAGGAATATGGACTTCATCCCATAGGCAGTGGGAAGCCACTGAAGAATTTTATACAGAAGGAATAACACAGACAGATTTGTTTTGGAAAGAAAGCTCTGGCAGTATTAAAGAGGCCTAGAGAGGAGTTAGGAGAGTTAATAGGATTGTACCCATGTTGCTTTTTTATTGCTAGCATCAGTAGGAATGTGGGTTTCACCCTGTAGCAAGTACCCTAAACTCAATTCTTTCCCCAGCTCTGGCATGAAACAGGTAGGCACTTGGACACATCATTTCTCCTCTGTGGTCCTCAGTTTCCTCGTTGCAAAATGGGGAAGCTGTATGAAATGATCCCTAAGCTCCAGATGGTGACAATTCTTCAGACCCTCTCAATTATCCTCAAAGAAAGGCTGAATATGTAGAAGGGGAGGCGGGGTTTCAGTCAATAGTCTTTACCTTGATTTCCATGGAAGGTAAACTAATTTAAATGAGCCAGCTATCAAAAATTTTTAATAGTTTTTATCTTTATTGATGTTCTTTGTTTGGTGAGACTTCATGTTTGTTTGTTTGTTTTTCTCACGCTGTGCATCTTGTGTGCGGGATCTTAGTTCCCCGACCAGAGATCGAACCTGGGCCCTTAGCAGTGGAAGCGTAGTCTTAACCACTGGACTGCCAGGGAAAAACCCATGCTATCAAGTTTATCGAACATTTTCTTTTTACGTTTTATCTAAGTTATACGGAGGCTTAAAATTCCCAGAAAATTCTGTTTATGTACTATGCATATTTGCATGGACTTTAAATTAAACTGTATTTATGAAAACCCCGTGAGCTCTTTGGATTAAATAGTATATTTCAGTCCTAAGAATTATGCCCGTGCACAGAGTGCACCCAGAGGAATGTTCACTCTCAGATAGCTTATGCAACCTCCCAGTCCTAGCCCAGCCCAGTTTCATTAAAATCTCTATTAGTGTAACTCAGTTGTGATTAAATATTCTTCCTACTTTTTCAAGAAGAAAAAAATGCAGCTAACTCTTGATAGCTTGTGTCAACTAGGGACATGGGTCACAGGGATAAATTAAATCCATAAATAATCCAGAACCTTCATTTAAGCCAAGAACTTCAATCTCCTTCCTCAACAAACCTTTTCCAAGAGCTGCTAACAAAGTATTCAAACTGACTTAAATGAGACTCCTTTGTGCAGGGTCAGCTCCAGGCAAAACTGGGAGGTGACTACCTGCTACCCTCTATCCCCAGAATCCCCACTGCCTCTTCGCTCTATGTCTCACTCATAATAAACTTCCTAAATGCCAAATTGCAGTCTTCATCTTATCTGATCATTCTGTAGCTCCTGACACCGCTGACTACTCCTACTTTCCTGAATCTCTTCCCAGGGCCTCTACCTCTACTCTCCCCTGGTTCTCTCCTACTTTGTCAATATGCTATTTGTGATATCTTTCATGTCAGTGTCTCCTCCACCACCACCCCCAGTTCATTTTGTCTTTGCATGCTCTTCCTGGAAGATATCATCCACACCCGTGTGTTTAAATATGATGTCATATAAATGCAGCTCTCTTCTGAGCTCTTTTTTGACACATATTAGATGTTTAGTAAACACCTATTGTTAGCTTAATAAGCACCTATTGCTTCACCATGACCTGTAGTTGGATTCCACCCGTTTTCCAGCCCATATCTTAGTAGAACTCCTGTTCCATGTACTTCACACATCAGACAGAGCTGTTGTCTAACAAGCTGTGACTTACAGCTCTATGCTTTGCTAGTAACTTCATCCCCTTCTCAACTCCAACTCATCTTTCAAAACCCACTTGCAATGTCAGGCCTTCTGTGAAGTCTTATCCTGCTCTCTCTTTCTACTCCTGCAGAATTATTAACCTTCACCACTGGACTCTGAAAACACACTTTAGTTATACCAATCTGTAATACCACTGAGCACACGAAAAAATAGTTGATGGTATTCTGGACCATCCCCTTAACCATACTGCAAACTCCTTGAAAGTAGGGACCATATTCTATTCAATTTTGTATCTCAAGTGACTAGTGCAGTGCCTGTCACATAGGGATCATAACCACCCTATCTAGGTAAAGGGCTCTAAGTGAACGAAGAGGGTGGGTTACAAGGGTGGGTACTTATGGGTCGTGTTCGGCAGGTTTTAGCTTGAGGGCTTGGAATGGATGCTTAGGCCAGAGTAAGGGAGCTGGTAGGTTGGAAAGAGGGCATTACGAATTGAGACACGGTACTGGAGATGTAGCTCTTTCCTGCCCATGCATATTCCTTGCTAAGGGAGTGTGAACAACTCACAACACCTGCTGCCTCTATGACCATGTTCGCATCACATGGCCTCACACCTTACCTCAGGCACAGATGATTGGTCTAAGGATGGACAAGTAACCCAATGGGAAGCCAACAAATAGGCTAGAAAGCAGCCTATAGCCTGGCTCAGAAAGATGAAGAGGACCAATAAGATCTCTCGCTCTCTCTGTCTCTGTCTCTGTCTCTCTCTCTCTCTCTCTCTCTCTCTCTCTCTCAGAAGGCAGTCTGAAGTAGTTAGTACATAATTGGAACTAAAGCTTAAGAGTTACAGTATAAAAGGATCCTAGAAAGTGTTGGCCGTGATGACTTTTTAAAAACCCAAGTTATAAGTAAGCGGAGTAAACAAGACAGCAGAGAATAGAACATATGACAGAGAATAGCTGGGGCCCCAAGAGACAGAGAGAGAGAGAGAGACAGGGAGAAAGAGAGAAACTGAGCTTTTTCTCAATGGCTTCCCAGTTCCTCTTTCTCTGAGATCTAGTTCCTTCCTTGGTTGCCCATTATATAACCTCCTTTTTCTTGCCTTTCATGAATAGATCTCTGTCCCTTACAACAGTCAATATAAAATAAAGAAGGCTGCAGGGAAGGAATTATAAAGATGCTGAAGACAAAATTTATCAGTTTAATAATTTGCCTATAGCTAAATCTGTATATAAGAAAATAAAATTGGACCCCTATCTTATACCACACACAAAAATTAACTCAGGATGGATCAAAGATTTGAACGTAAGACCTGAAACCATATAAATCCTAGAAGAAAGTAAGCTCCTTGACATCAGCCTTGGTGATGATTTTTTGGATTTGACAACAAAAGCAAAGGCAACAAAAACAAAAATAAACAACTGGGACTACATCAAACTAAAAAGCTTCTGCACAGCAAAAGAAACCATCAACAAAATGAAAAGGCAACCTACTGGATGGAAGAAAATATTTTCAAATCATCCAAAATATATTAGGATCTCATACAACTCAGTAGCAAAAAACCCAAATAATCCAATTAAAAATGGGCAATAGACATTTTTCCAAAGAAGACATACAAATGGCCAATGGGTACATGAAAAGGTGCTCAATATCACTAATCACCAGGGAGACGCAAGTCAAAACCACAATGAATTATCACCTCGCACCTGTTAAAATGGATATCATCAAAAAGATAAGAGAAAATAACTGCTAGCAAGGATGTGGGGAAATAATAATAATAGCCACTTCATAAGGTTGCTATAGGGTTAAATGAGAAAACGCCATAAAGCCCTTAGCACGTTTCCTGGCATAGAGCAAGCAGACAAGAGATGATAGTTGTTAAGGCAGTGGTGGTGGTAATAGTATTGTTAGCTAAGGTGTAATCTGCATGTGCCTTCATGATATTTCTTCAGCCCACTCTTGAATACACAGTTCTCTAGCTGTAACTCAGCCCAAGATACTTTCCTTTAAGAACACATCAAAATATAGCAAGATACTCTGATGTGGCTCACGAGATTGCTTCACATGGGCTATGTCCTAAAAGACAGGAATGCTGTCCCAAGACCTCAGTTTCTTTCCATGATTTAATGCTGCGTTGTGAAAACATCTTCCACTTTTCTGTGTTCTTCATTTGATCTCTTTTTTCCCTCCCCAGTTGTCAATTCCCTTTCCCAAATAATTATCAACACATATTTGAAAATACATACAGCTTCAAGAGCACAGACCCACATAAGTATACTGCAGGATTCTGAAGTACTTGGGCAGCCATGGGAACACAAAGAGGGCTGGGACAGGAGCGTGTATCAGGGTCACAATAGCAGCAGAAGGGGCTGCACTACATGCAGGGTTCACTAGCTATGCTACTTATTTCCAGTATGATAAAAAAGGAAAAAGAAGGTCTTGGACAATTATTTGTGCAGCATATGCAATGCCTGACATATTTCAAAAAGTCCCAAATTAATTGAAAGCATAAGTGAATTCTCAGGGAAAAAATTACTTCATTTTCTGAGAAATACTCACCACTAGGACAGGTAGTTGTGGTTTATTAAGTTGGTGTGTATTTGAAAGTTGTCCCCCTTTCACAGATTTTACAAGTATGACACTTTTTTCTCTTTTTTTTTGCTTCACACCTACCTAATGATCTCAATATAACAAATTTTCATTGTGTGATGCTAAACTCTACCTGAGTGGCACCAAAATGTTACAATATTATTTCATAACTCTATAGGAGTATTTGGGCCAAAAGTAGATCACTGTGTAGCCCCTAACGACTGGTCCTGTACTTGTGGAAGATAAGTTACTGACAACTACCCAGGAACTGAACAGGAACTTCTTACTGTAGTAAACTAATGCTTGCTTTCAGGATTGTCCCTGATGTCACCCAGGGTCCATTCTAACCCATCAAGTTTGTACTCTAAGAAAAAGGAGAAAAGCTGAACCCCAATATGAGAACTAAAATCATAACTTCTCAGGGAAATTCTTGATCGCCTTCTCCTTTTCTCAAACCTCTTCACATCGTGATTTACAAGAGTCCAGGAAAGTAAGAAGAATCCTAGATGCCATGGTTCAGAGACTCGCAGGTAAGTTAGACAATGAGACCAAGAGTAGAGAACAAATTGGACAGACAGTGGTTCAGAACAGGACTGCCTGAGATATAATATTGGCCTTTTGAGGGGCGCATGTGCTGTTACAGGGGAAGAAGGTTGTACTTACATCCTTACAGACTTCTCTTGGATCTTTAATAGCACTAAAAAAGATCCAGGAAGCAAAGGAAATTTGGTAATGGAGATAATAACCCCATATCTGGTTCTGTGGGCTCTTCACATTTGGTATGGGGCCTAATCTCTTGGATTAATCTGGGCACTCTGGACTTCTGATTGAGAAGCAGACTACAAACTCTGACCACAGGCCTTCTTTTAGTATTTGTGTCACAGTGTTCAGATGTGTGATCTCCAGGGTCTTAAATGCTGCTTTGCAGCCTCTGCCTCATGACCTAACAAGCGATCATTGAGCAAAAAGAGTGGGAAAACTTGATACTTACAGAGGTAGAAACAACCACCTCCAGATACTTGATACGCAAATGTGATACCTCAAACACTGGTGAAGACCTAGATTGACCACACGCCCAGATATAATTGACCTATCTTTCAGTTCAGGCTGAAGAATGGCCACGAGGGGGACATAAGAACCCTAAACCACCTACAATAGTCCCCCCTTATCTGCAGTTTCAGTTACCCAAGGTCTTCCACAGTCTGAAAATATTAAATGGAAAATTCCAGAAATAAACAATTCTAAGTTTTAAATTGCATGCAGTTCTAAGTAGCATGATGAAATCTCACACGTCCTACCTGGGACATGACTTCTCCCTTGGTCCAGCATATCCTGCACCTTAATCACTTAGTAGCCATCTGGGTTATCAGATAAACTGTCACAGTATCACAGTACCTGTGTTCAAGCAACCCTTACTTTAATTAATAGTGGCCCTGACGTGCAAGAGTATTGATGCTGGTAATTTGGATGTGCCAAAGAAAAGCCATAAAGTACTTCCTTTAAGTGAAAAGGTGAAAGTTCTCAACTTAATGAGGAAAGAAAAAAATCATATGCTAAGATCTACAGTAAGAACAAATCTTCTATCTGTGAAATTGTGAAAAAAAAGAAATTCATGCTAGTTTTGCCGTCACAGCTCAACGGGTAAAAGTTAAGACCACAGTGCATGATAAGTGGTTAGTTAAGATGGAAAAGGTACTTTGAGAGAGACCTCATTAACACAACTTTTATTACAGTATACTGTTATAATCATTCTATTTTATTATTAGTTATTGTTGTTAATCTCTGACTGTACCTAATTTATAAATTAAACTTTATCATAGGTATGCATCTATAAGAAAAAACATTGTATAATACAGGGTTCAGTACTATTCATGGTTTCAGGCTTTCACCGCAGCTTCTGGACCGTATCTCCCACAGATAAGTGGGAATAACTGTACCTCCAATGCACAACTTGGACACTAAAGAAATGTCTTGGAATTACCTACTTTCACACACACACACACAGCTGTCTACACTTAACATGACTTGTCTAGTCCACTGTCCTCATTAGCACTACTTTACTATCCCAGAGGACACTTGCTGAGGCTACAAGTACCTTGATTGTTCATCACAAGAATCTCCCAAAAGACCATCACTTCTTCAATAAGTATCAACACTCTTGGACCCCCTCACCTTGCTGTTTTCACCAATCCTAAACTATTATACTGCCATCCTTACTCAATCGTAATCAAGTGCCCTCATTGAAAGACCCACCTTAAACCACAGTTCCAATTCTCAATAAAATCCCAGCCATGGCAAGGTTGAAGGAGACACGGCCAAGGCTCTGTTGAGATGGTATTCTTCACTGTGGTAAGCTATAAACTCAGGTCTGTCTGATCAGTTGGGTGGGCTGGTGATACTTCGTGAGTCAGTGTTAGACAATCAGAAAGAGATCCAAACTTAGGAGTCAGAAAACTTGTTAGGATTCTGGCTTTAACATCTACTAGCTGTAAAAATGAACAATGAGTCTCCTTGTTTGTATTTTAATGATAAAAACTTAACTTCCTCACAAGGTTGAAGATTAGATCAAATACTGTATGCACGTAAAAGTACCTTGTAAGCTTTAAAGCTGTATACAAATATTAGTTATTACCAAACTGGCAGTCTACCAGGGCCACCAGAAGCCATGTTAAGTTCTGTGACTACCAGACACCCCAAGACCAGATGTAGACTGATGGGTAACCAGGGGCTCCCCACTTCCTACAAAGAATAGCTTGCTCTGGTCATAATATCAGCATAATACCACCCCTTTTTAACATATAAAATCTTCATTACACTTTTTTCAACAATAAAAAAATAAAAATCAAGATCATTGTACCTCATCAACATATAAAACATAAAATCTTCATTACACTTTTTTCAACAATAAAAAAATAAAAATCAAGATCATTGTAACTAATTAGCTCTAATATATTTCCAAAATGAATCTTGTAGCAAGGGAATATAAAAATGGAAAGCTGAATTTATTAAACTAATCTGTATTAATTTTTTAAAGAAAAACATGAAGTATTTGAGTAGAAGTTAGAAGTTTATTATACCATTGCCAAATATAATTCAGATAGACTTTGGAAAACACAACTGTCTAAATAATCCTTATGAATCAGGTATCTATGGGAATAACTATAATACAAAAATGGATAATCATTTATCTGGATTATTTTTTCCAGACGATTTAGCTTTCTGACACATACATTAAAGGCAATTTCTTGTCTTTTTTAGAAACAAACACTTTCTTGACACTGCAAAATACTCCCAAATCTACCCGGCTTATAGATCACTTTAAGATAAGAACTTATTTCTTCTCAACTAAAATAATTATTAGGAATGAGCTTCCAAAAATAAAAGAATACTGCACAAAGGGATGAAGAAGTAACAAAACACATAGTCATTGAGAGCCAAAGATAAACCTGAACTTCATGCAACCCAGGGAAAGAAGGACAAAGTGTTCTTTGTAATACTAGAATGGAAGCTCAGTAAAATTTTAAGTGAAAAATAAAGAACAAATTTATGATGTTTGGGGTGGCTAACACATTTCTATGGAATTTTTTTAATCCTAGATTCATTCTGAAGGTGAACTGAAGGCGTCTGCCACAAGGCAGTGGTTAAAAGCACCGGTCCTGGAATTAGACCACACTCCATCCTACTCTGTATTCCAGGAGGCTGAGTCATAGGGACTGACTGCATCAATGGGGTCTTTTGCCCTCTGGCTCCAGTGGGATTCAGTCAATGGAAGGCACCAGCAGGATATCCAAGGGCAGAAGGAGAGCAAGGTTGTATATTTATTGCCCCAGCTCCCTTCCTGCAAAATCTCTCCCAAAATCCACAGATCCTGTCAGGTAGTCCTCTCTATATAGCTTTGGATCCCGGAACTGCTCCTTCCCCCATCCCCTCAATCCTAGGAGCAGAAATGACCCCCGATGTTGCTAACCTTGTGTTGGTTTCCCTAAACCCCGCCAATACTCTTGTAAATAATCCTTTTACTAAACTCTCCTCTAATTACCCAACTTGACTGTGTTTCTTGCCAGAACCTTAACTGACACACTTAGGTAAGTTATCTAATGCTTCTGTGCTTCAATGTCTGCATCTGTAAAACCAATCTAGTAAAAGTATCTGCCTTACAAGACTGTTGCCAGTGCCTGGCTCACAGGAAACTCTCAATTCCTGTTAATTACAAGTACATTGCGTATCCTATAGTTATTCAAATAGTGTGGATTCTTTTTTCAAGACCAAAAATACCCTTTACTTTGCATAATAATAATATTTTACAAAATTCCCATGGTCCTTCTCTCCTTAAAAATGAGGTTTTATTGTTACTGACTTCTATAGTCTTACTCTCTTGGTAGCCCCTTAAGGTTCCTCTTCTATCTCCTGCTTTAGCAGTAAATAAGCTAGTCTTCTTAATTCAAATACAAGATATCAACAGAAAGCAACATGAAATAAAACAAGGCTCAACATTAAATAATCAATCTCTTAAAGGGACTTTAGGGAGAGAAAAGAAAGAAAGCAGATTCTAACAATGCCTAAACATGTTTCCTGGGGGACACATGTCCACCATTTGAAAGGTTTTATTGGCAGTGTGAAAGTTTCATCCATGAAAAATAATGATCATTAGCTTTTCCATGACAACTGTGGTTTGCCTATGATATCCATCATGCTCCTAGGGTTCATAGCTTTTTCACAATTCTGATCCCTTGGTGCAAGATATTAGTAGGTATTGATGCTATTTTAATTGCTTCTCACATAAAGTCCATTGCTACTTGTCACAAAGTCCACATACCCTAAAGATCATTACTGAACTTTGGGGAGCTCTGTATGTGTGAAGCAATTCTGAACTCGCCCTGCAATTTTAACCAAGGTCAGGCAGTGAAAGCCTTGGCAATTTGGTTTCATTAACAGGGTCAATTTCAGTGACACCTTGGATCAAATATGATTTTACAAAGTGGCAGATTTGTACTAAAATGTCTGGAAAAACCAAGATAGCATAAAGACATCACAGAGCATGTATTTCATATGAATAACCAAATAGCTTTTATTTGAGTTACAATTTTCTTTGTTAACTAGAGATCCTCAATCTCATAGGTCAAAATGAATATTTACTTTTGAAGCCTAAAATAGTTTAAACCCTAGGAACATTACAGTGGGACTCTGTTTCAATCATTCCCAACATTTAAAATAAGCTAAAAATATCACTAGTTTTCTCCTATTCTAGCTCTAGAGAATCAGAGGAAACACATTTTTCTGCACATTCTGCATAGAGTATCTGTAGCCTTCTAGACAGAGTCTGCTCTTCAACATATAGAGACATATAGCTTTTAATATTGCCTATACATCCAAGCGGGTATCTATAAATATATATATATTAATTTATTTATGTATCCACTGATATGTATATGTACACGAAAACACACAATGTATTTCAAAAATTCTAAAATGCACATTTTTTCACATGTTAACATCTCTGAAACTGGGATGTATCTTATAATCTAATAATGTGACATTATTATAACATAATAATATAATTATTATAGTGCAGCATTTTTTTTTCAATGTTAGCAGTACATACCTTAATGATACATCTTACAATCAAAGCATCTTAAATTGTATATGTATGTTTGTGTGTGTGTCTCACCCCTACTGTCTTCTTTTGTTGTTGTTGTTTTAGCACTTTTATCCTTTATGTGCTTCCTGGGGAAATTTCAGTCTTAGAGTCACAGGTCTGTAAATCTGGTAAATAAACCTTAGTTACTAGGAGAAAACAGGCAAAGGCAATGATGAAACATGTTGTCAACACTTACTATACAGAAATTAAGCCCTGCATTTGTTGAGCTGATTATAGCATAACCAAACTTCAGGAACAAAGTTCCAAGAGGAAACAAAGCCAATGAGCCACACCATCTCCACATCAGAAAATAATGACCCATGAAACTAACTGAAGGTTATCAGGCTCAAACTTCATGGCTACATTATCATACTTACAAATGATTAAAATGACTTTCAATGCATGAATGCAAGGAACTAAATTTTCTATAACATTAAGACACACAGGCAGCGCATAGTTTCAAACCCATGTCATTAAAACCACAAATGCTAAAACTAATTTCATCTTCTCTATACTCTATGCTGATAGAGTCAGTCAGTTCCAATCAGTCTCATTAATCTTACTTTCCATTTCCTAGATGTTTAGCCCTTACAATCTGCTGTTTTCCTGATTTTCCCTTCTCTTTTCTCCCCTTTATTTAAGTCAAATTTGGACTATACTAAAGTTGAAGTCACGGTTTTCAAAATCACTTCATCTTATCATTATTTCCTTGACTTTTCGTTTACAGAATCTTTCACCTGGTAAGAAAACTTCATCCAAAACATTCAAAAGAAATTCACTGGCAAGACAGTGGTGTGGGAAGACACAGAGTTAGCACCTCCCCACGACTAAGGGGCCTGCCAGCTGCTGGTGGGCGACTCTGATCCCCAGGGAGACGGGAGGAACCCCACAGTGAACCGGTAGGATGCAGGGGTACCGAGCGGGGAGGAGAAGAGGAGGCCAGACAAGATCAGTGCCCCTGAGGCCGGGGAGATCAGGAGAGGCAGGTGGGAGGGGCCCTCCCAGACCCCAGACCGGAGGAGCAGGAAAGGAGAGGAGGGTGTTTGCCCCGTCCACTCAAGCCCAGGAAGCCTGCTGGGCTCCCAGGTGAGGTGCCCTGCCCTCTGAGACGAGGGTGGGGGGCACGCCTGGGCCCCTTCTGTTCCTTGAGCCTAAGCCCCACCCCCCACATCCCCCAGGGCCTTTTCCAGCCCTGTGGGTCCTGAGCATTGGCCCCGCCCACTGCCCAAACCTGACCCTTGCTTAGGCCCAGCTCTCCACAGTGAAGGCCTTCCCCCCCCCTTTTTTTTCTTTTCCCTCCTCCTCTTTTTTACTACTGTGGTACTGATGTACCTTCCGGTTGTTGATTCATATATATTTTTATTTTTATATTCTTTCTAACATATCTGTTAGTTTCCTAGTCTAATTTTATTTTTTACTTTTTTATTGTTCTTTTTTTTTTTTTTGCCACCCCACGCAGCTTGTGGGGATGTTGACTCACGAGCCTGGGGTCAGGCAGAAGCTCCTGCGGTGGGAGCTCTGAGTCCAAACCATTGGCCTAACAGAGAACCTCAGACCCCAGGGAATATTCATCTGAGTGAGGTCTCACAGAGTTCCTCATCTCAGCACCAAGACCCACCTCTACCCAATACCCTACAAACTCCAGTGTTGGAAGCCTCAGGCCAAACAACCAGTAAGACAGGAACCCAATCTCACTCATTAAAAAAAAAAAAAAAAAAAGAGAGAGCAAAAAATTATGTCACAGATGAAGGAGCAAGGTAAAAACCTACAAGACCAAAAAATGAAGAGGAAATAAGCAATCTACCTGAAAAAGAATTCAGAGTAATGATAGTAAAGATGATCTAGAATCTCAGAAATAGAATGGAAGCACGGATTGAGAAAATACAAGAAATGTTTAACAAAGATCTAGAAGAACTAAAGAACAAAGAAACAGAGATGAACAACACAATAACTGAAATGAAAAGTACACTAGAAGGAATCAATAACAGAATAACGGAGGCAGAAGAACGAATAAGTGAGCTGGAAGACAGAATGGCGGAAGTAACTGCCGAGGAGCAGAATAAAGAAAAAGGAATGAAAAGAATTGAAAACAATCTCAGAGACCCTTGGGACAACACTAAATGCACCAACATTCACATTATAGGGATCCCAGAAGAAAAAGAGAAAAGGAAAGGGTCTGAGAAAATATTTGAAGAGATTATAGTGGAAAACTTCCCTAACATGGGAAAGGAAATAGTCACACAAGTCCAGGAAGCACAGAGAGTCCCATACAGGATAAACCCTAGGAAAAACACACCAAGACACATATTAATCAAACTACCAAAAATTAAATTCAAAGAAAAAATATTAAAAGCAGCAAGGGAAAAACAAAAGATAACATACAAAGGAATCCCCATAATGTTATCAACTGATTTTTCAGTGGAAACTCTGCAGGCCAGAAGGGAGTGGCAGGATATACTTAAAGTGATGAAAGACAAAAACCTACAACCAAGATTACTCTACCCAGCAAGCATCTCATTCAGATTCAATGGAGAAGTCAAAAGCTTTTCAGACACGCAAAAGCTAAGAGAATTCAGCACCACCAAACCAGCTTTACAACAAATGTTAAAGAAACTCCTCTAGGTGGGAAACACAAGAGAAGAAAAAGACCCACGAAAACAAACCCAAAACAATTAAGAAAATGGTAATAGGAACATACATATCAGTAATAAGCTTGAATGTAAATGGATTAAATGCCCCAACCAAAAGACACAGACTGGCTAAATGGATACAAAAACAAGACCCACATATATGCTGTCTACAAGAGACCCACTTCAGACCTAGGGACACATACAGACTGAAAGTGAAGGGATGGAAAAAGATATTCCATGCAAATGGAAATCAAAAGAAAGCTGGAGTAGCAATACTCATATCACATAAAATAGACTTTAAAATAAAGACTGTTACAAGAGATAAGGAGGGACACTACATAATGATCAAAGAATCAATCCAAGAAGATAAAACAATGATAAATATTTATGCATCCAACATAGGAGCACCTCAATACATAAGGCAAATGCTAACCACCATGAAAGGAGAAATCGACAGTAACACAATAATAGTAGGGGACTTCAACACCCCACTTACACCAATGGACATATCATTCAAACTGAAAATAAATAAGGAAACACAAGCTTTAAATGACACAATAGACCAGATAGATATAATTGATATTTATAGAACATTCCACCCAAAAGTGGCAGAATGCACTTTCTTCTCAAGTGCACATGGAACATTCTCCGGGATAGATCACATCTTGGGTCACCAATCAAGCCTCGGAAAATTTATGAAAATTGAAATCATATCAGACATCTTTTCTGACCACAACGTCATGAGATTGGAAATCAATTACAGGAAAAAAACTATAAAAAACACAAATACATGGAGGCTAGCCAGTGAGCTACTAAATAACCAAGAGATCACTGAAGAAATCAAAGAAAAAATTTAAAAAATACATAGGAACAAATGACAATGAAAACACAATGACCCAAAACCTAGGGAATGCAACAAAAGCAGTTCTAAGAGGGAAGTTTATAGCAATTCAATCTCACCTCAAGAAACAAGAAAAATCTCAAATAAACAATCTAACCCTACCATTAAAACAACTAGAGAAAGAACAAAGAAAACCCAAAGTCAGTAGAAGGAAAGAAATCATAAAGATCAGAGCAGAAATAAATGAAATAGAAACAAAGAAAACAATAGCAAAGATCAATAAAACTAAAAGGTGCTTCTTTGAGAAGATAAGCAAAATTGATAAACCCTTAGCCAGACTCATCAAGAAAAAAAGGGAGAGGACGCAAATCAATAAAATTAGAAATGAAAAAGGAGAAATCACAACTGACACTGCAGAAATACAAAGGATTATAAGAAAATAGTAACACAATTTAAACAACTATATGCCAATAAAATGGCAGAAAATAGTGACACAATTTAAACAACTATATGCCAATAAAATGGACAACCACAAAGAAATGGACAAATTCTTGGAAAGGTACAATTTTCCAAGACTGAACCAGGAAGAATTAGAAAATATAAAAGACCTATCACAAGTAATGAAACTGAAACCGTAATTAAAAATCTTCCAACAAACAAAAGTCCAGGACCAGATGGCTTCACAGTGAATTCTATCAAACATTTAGAGAAGAGCTAACACCCATCCTTCTCAAACTCTTCCAAAAAATTGCAGAGGAAGGAACACTCCCAAACTCATTCTATGAGGCCAACATCACCCTGATAACAAAACCAGACAAAGATACTACAAAAAAAGAAAATTACAGACCAATATCACTGATGAACATAGATGCAAAAATCCTGAAGAAAATACTAACAGACAGAATCCAACAGCATATTAAAAGGATCATACACCATGATCAAGTGGGGTTTATTCCAGGAATGCAAGGATTCTTCAATATAAGCAAATCAATCAATGTGATAAACCATATTAACAAATTGAAGGAGAAAAACCATACGATCATCTCAGTAGATGCAGAAAAAGGTTTTGACAAAATTCAACACAGATTTATGATAAAAACCCTCCAGAAAGTAGGCATAGAGGGAACTTACCTCAACATAATAAAGGCCATATATGACAAACCCACAGACAACATCATTCTCAATGGTGAAAAACTGAAACCATTTCCTCTAAGATCAGGAGCAAGACAAGGTTGTCCACTCTCACCACTATCATTCAACACAGTTTTGGAAGTTTTAGCCACAGCAATCAGAGAAGAAAAAGAAATAAAAGGAATACAAATTGGAGAAGAGCAAGTAAAACTGTCACTATTTGCCAATGACATGATACTATACATAGAAAATCCTAAAGATGTCACCAGAAAACTACTAGAACAAATCAATGAATTTGGTAAGGTTGCAGGATACAAAATTAATGCACAGAAATCTCTGGCATTCCTATATACCAGCTACAAAAGATCAGAAAGAGAAATTAAGGAAACACTCCCATTTACCATTGCAAAAAAAAGAATAAAATACCTAGGAATAAACCTGCTTAAGGAGGAGAAAGACTTGTACTCAGGAAACTATAAAACACTGATGAAAAAAATCAAAGATGACATAAACAGATGGAGAAATATACCATGTTCTTGGATTGAAGGATCAATATTGTGAAAATGATTATACTACCCAAAGCAATCTACAGATTCAGCGCAATCCCCATCAAACCGTCAATGGCATTCTTCACAGAATTAGAACAAAAAAATCTTACAATTCATATGGAAACACAAAAGACCCCAAATAGCTAAAGCAATCTTGAGAAAGAAAAACGGAGTTGGAGAAATCAGGCTCCCCGATTTCAAGCTATATCACAAAGCTACAATAATCAAGACAGAATGGTACTGGCACAAAAACAGAAATATAGATCAATGGTACAGGATAGAATGCCCAGAGATAAACCCACACACATATGGGCACCTAATTTACGACAAAGGAGGCAAGAACATACAATGGAGAAAATACAGTCTCTTCAATAAGTGGTGCTGGAAAACTGGACAGCTACATGTAAAAGAATGAAATTAGGATACTCCCTAACACCATACACAAGAATAAACTCCAAATGGATTAAAGACTTATATGTAAGACCTGACACTATAAAACTTTTAGAGGAAAACATAGGAAAACACTCTTTGACATAAACCACAGCAAGATCTTTTTTGACCCACATCCTAGAGTAACAGAAATAAAAACAAAAATAAACAAATGGGACTTAATTAAACTTCAAAGCTTTTGCACAGCAAAGGAAACCATAGACAAGATAAAAAGGCAACCCTCAGAATGGGAGAAAATATTTGCAAATGGAACAACAAACAAAGGATTAATCTCCAAAATACACAAACAGCTCATGGAGCTCAATATCAAAAAAACAAACAATCCAGTTAAGAAATGGGTGGAAGACCTAAATAGACATTTCACCAAGGAAGACATACAGATGGCCAAGAAGCACATGAAAAGATGCTCAACATTATTAATTATTAGAGAAATGCAAATCAAAACTACAATGAGGTATCACCTCACACCGGTCAGAATGGCCATTATCAAAAAATCTAGAAACAATAAAAGCTGGAAAGGCTGTGGTGAAAAGGGAACCCTCCTACACTGTTGGTGGGAATGTAAATTGATACAACGACTATGGAAAACAGTACGGAAGTTCCCTAAAAAACTAAAAATAGAACTACCATATGACCCAGCAATCCCACTACTGGGCATATACCGTGACAAAACCATAATTCAAAAAGAGACATGCACCACAATGTTCATTGCAGCACTATTTACAATAGCCAGGTCATGGAACAAACCTAAATGTTCATCGACAGATGAATGGATAAAGAAGATGTGGCACATATATACAATGGAATATTACTCAGCCATAAAAAGAAACGAAATTGAGTTATTTGTAGTGAGTTGGATGGACCGAGAGTCTGTCATACAGAGTGAAGTAAGTCAGAAAGAGAAAAACAAATACCGTATGCTAACACATATATATGGAATCTGAAAAAAAAAAAAATGGTACTGATGAACCTAGTTCCAGGGCAGGAATAAAGAGGTAGACATAGAGAATGGACTTGATGACATGGGGTGGGAGGACAAAGTTGGAAGTGAGAGTAGCACAGACATATATACACTACCGAATGTAAAGTAGTTGGCTGGTGGGAAGCAGAAGCATAGCACAGGGAGATGGGCTCGGTGCTTTGCGATGACCTAGAGGGGTGGGATAGGGAGGATGGGAGGGAGGCTCAAGAGGGAGGGGATATGGGGACATGTGTATGCATATGGCTGATTCACTTTGTTGTGCAACAGAAATTAACACGGTATTGTGAAGCAATTATACGCCAATAAAGATCTATTTAAAAAAAAAAGAAGAGAAAAAGAAATTCACTGGGTGCCCTCTGTATGAGAGACCAAGGGTAAAAAGGTGAATGAGACAGTCTTGTCTTTGCTTCTCAAAATATGGTCCACTGACTGGGAGCATCGGTGTCTCCTGGAAGCTTGTTAGAAATGAAGAATCTCAGACCCCACCCAGATCCACTGTATTAGTCAGAGTTCTCCAGATAAACAGAACTAATAGGAGATTGATAAATATATATAGACACACACACACACACGCCCACAAAGAGACTTATTATAAGGAATTGGCTCACACAGTTATGGAGGCTGACAAGTCCCAAGATCTATAGAGTGAGTTGTCAAGCTGGAGACACAGGAGAGCCAATGGTGTAGCTCCAGTCCAAGGCTGGCAGGCTTGAGACCCAGCAAGAGCTGATGTTTCAAGTTGAGTCCAAGGCCAGGAAGATGCCAATGTCCAATTTCAAAGGCAATCAGGCAGGAGGAATTCTCTCTTACTTGGGGAAGAGTCAACCTTTTTGTTCTATTCTGGGCTTCAACGGATTGGGTGAGGCCCATCCACGTTAGGGAGGGCAATCTGCTTTACTCAGTCTACCAATTTAAATATTAATCTCATACAAAAACACCCTCACAGACACACCCAGAAATAATGTTTGACCATATACCTGTGCACCCAGTCAAGGTGACACCTAAAATTAACCATCACACCTACTGAATCAGAATCTGCATTTTAACAAGAGTCCCCAGATGATTCATAGGCACACTGAAGTTTGAGAAGCACTAGTGTAGTCTGTGCACATAAGGATCTCACAGAAACATGAAGGAATAACTACAATACGGCACAGCTCCAATTGCAATCCAGTCAGTCCAAGATAGAGTGGTGACGGCCATAGAAAGCAGTGAACAACCTCTTGAACAGATCAGGAAAGACCTCACAGAAACCTTCACAGAAGTGGGGCCCCTTGACTAGGCATTAAAGGTGAATAGGAGTTTCCCAGGCATGGCCTCTGCAGTCAGACTGCCTGGATTTGAAGCAATAACTCCGCCACTTACTAGGTATGTGACCTGAGGTGAGTAATTTAACCTCACTCTGCCTCAATTTCCCTATCTATAAAATAGGGAAAATGATAATACCTACTCAAAAGGTCATTGTGATAATTACATAAGCTAATATATGCGAAGTTAAAACAATGCCTAACACTTATTATGCACTGTAAAACATAAACTATCATCATCATGTTTTTAGATCTTCTAATCCACAAGGTAGCTAGTGTTTGTAGTTCATTTTATTTAATATTAGATTTGCCTCTGTGCCATTAACAATGGCATCACGCTTCATATATAAGCTTCCTGGATTCTCCTGACACTGAGGTGAAAGAACCAAATATAAATGCAAAGGTCCTTAGAAATCCTAGGCTAAACCACAACAACAAGGACCCTCAATAATCATAAGAAATGACATTTATTGTGTGCTTACTTCAAGCCAGAAACCACCATAAGCACTAAGCTGTACTAATTCATTTAATCCTCATAACAGCCATTTGAGGTAGGCAGTGTTGTTATCCCTAATTTGCAGATGAAGAGACAGAGACACAGAAAGGTTAAGCAACTTACCCAAGTTCACAGAGATAGTAAGCAACAGAGGCAGTATTTACACCCAGGCATGCTGGCTCCATAGCCTACACACTTAACCACTAGGTCACACTGTCTCTCAACAGGCTAAAAAATTTCAGGAGAATTTAGGAAGATGATTTATAAATCTGGGAAGTGCCCATTTTTTAATCATACATCTGTAGATCTGACAAGCACAGAAGATGTAGACTAGTCTTCTCTTTCCACTGTAAGTTCAAAATGACAAAGGATTTCAAAGACTCAATAAATATAGGGTAGCAAGATCAGAGGCCTACCCAAGGGAATCTATTTCCTATAATAGGGTAATGCTAATAGGTATACCAAATAGACCTACAGAAGTACAAAATCTCAAACACAATAAAAATTTATTTCTTGTTCAGGTAAGAATAAAAGGTAGATGTTCCCAGCTGACAGGTGGCGCTGCTCCTCACAATTGTTCCATCCTGTGGCTCCACCGTGCCCAGGTGGAGTCATCTGCATCCAGCCAGTAGAGCAGGAAAGAAGGAACATGGAGGAAGCATCCCCGCTTCTCAAACGTTAAGGCCAGGAAGTGACACACATCATCCCCATTCACATTCTATTAGTGAGAAATAGCTACATGGCCACGCTTAGGTGCAAAAAGGGCTGGGACATAAAAAGAAACGAAATTGAGTCATTTGTAGTGAGGTGGATGGACCTAGAGACTGTCATACAGAGTGAAGTAAGTCAGAAAGAGAACAACAAATACCGTATGCTAACACATATATATGGGATCTAAAAAAAAAAAAAAAAAAAATGGTCATGAAGAACCTAGGGGCAGGATGGGAATAAAGACGCAGACCTACTAGAGAATGGACTTGAGGACACGTGGAAGGGGAAGGGGAAGCTGGGACAAAGTGAGAGAGTGGCATGGACATATATACACTACCAAATGTAAAACAGATAGCTAGTGGGAAGCAGTCGCATAGCACAGGGAGATCAGCTCCGTGCTTTGTGACCACCTAGAGGGGTGGGATAGGGAGGGTGGGAGGGAGGGAGACGCAAGAGGGAGGGGATATGGGGATATATGTACATGTATAGCTGATTCATTTTGTTATAAAGCAGAAACTAACACACCATTGTAAAGCAATTATACTCTGGTGAAGATGTTAAAAAAAAAAAAAAAGGGCTGGGAAATTTCACCTCAGCTGGATAGCTACTTAGCAGGGACAACTACATAGTATAGAAAGAGAAGCATGAATTTGGGGGTACAGCTAGCCGCCTCTGCCACATTCTTCCCATGGGGACCAGGTGGGCTCTCCATCACTCGGGGATGCATGGTAGTCTGTGCCTGCGGGAGATGCTCCCTGGGGAATCTGATGGGAAAACAACAGACCCCGTTTCTACAGCGCATCTTAGTCACTGATGATTGGGAGGACAATGCTGTTTGAAAGTACTAGATACATAGATAAACCACAGTCTCCTAAACCTGACTGTAAAGCCAAGATTGAGGCTCCTGTAATCCTCACCCATCTCCTAGTATTAAAAAAAAAAAGGGGGGCTTCCCTGGTGGCGCAGTGGTTGAGAATCTGCCTGCCATTGCAGGGGACACGGGTTCGAGCCCTGGTCTGGGAAGATTCCACATGCCGCGGAGCAACTGGGCCCGTGAGCCACAATTACTGAGCCTGTGCGTCTGGAGCCTGTGCTCCGCAGCAAGAGAGGCCGCAATAGTGAGAGGCCCACGCACCGCGATGAGGAGTGGCCCCCGCTTGCCGCAGCTAGAGGAAGCCCTCGCACAGAAACGAAGACCCAACACAGCCATAATAAATAAATAAATAAAATTTAAAAAAAAAAGTCTGTGCAGTTACTTAATACTTGCTGATTAACATAACTGATGAAAAATATTTCTGGCATTAGCATACAAATATTCTCAGTCATTTTAGATGAAGAAAATGATCTGAAAGGTTAAACTCCCAAGTAAGTGATTAATATGTAGTAAACTGGGACTTTCCTGGTGGTCCAGTGGTTAAGACTCTGCACTCCCAATGCAGGGGGCCCAGGTTCGAACCCTGGTCAGGGAACTAGATCCCGCATGCCACAACTAAAAGATCCCACATGCCGCAACTGAAGATCCCGCATGCTGCAATGAAGATCCTGCATGCTACAACGAAGACCCGGCACAGCCAAATAAATAAATAAATATTTTATAAAAAATACAGTAAACTGAATGAATGGCGTGAATTTCAGTTCCTTAAAACCAGCACTTCTCTAAACTGAGTTCCCACTGACTCTCAGAATAGCAAAAAAGAGGGTCTGATGTATTCAGTGCCAGCATAATTCCTTATAAATATTTCCCAAATCATAATTCTAATAGTAACTATGGCTAAATGTGTGGCCAGCACAGAGAAAACATAATTTTAAAGGTCTCTGATCTAGAGAATCTATTTCAAAAAAACACAAAATAAAAATGCAACTTCAGTCATGCATTTTGCCCCTTCTAGGGAAGCTCATTACCATGTTATAACCACATATCCAGGCAGACCTGAGGAAGCCTAGGAAATACTTTTCTTGCCTACTAGATTGTTTTGCAAAGTTAGATTTAAATGTCAGGTTTGTCAAGCCTAGAGCCTTCTCCATCTTATTTATATCATTAAATAATAAAATTAGAGCTGCATTAAACATTTCAAGCTTCAGGTTGGTAGAAACTATATTAACTTCAATCAAATCAAAATTTTGCTGAACAAATGCATATATTCCAGAAGAGAAACTATTCCAGAAAGGAAACACTGGAAAGTCCACCTTTTTTTCTTTTAATTTACATATTCATATCGTGAATCCGAAGTTCTGCACTAAGTGAGAAACCAAAAACCAGGGACTTGAAAAGGAGGATCTTCAATGGCTGTGAAGTCTCCGTACCAGCCCTGGACTGTCTATATTCACACGGGAAAGAAGTATGCCTCCAACCAAGAGTCTCCAACCAAGAGCCCACCAAGGCTGTGTGGTCCCTACCGTGGCAGATGCTCCTGTTCTATAGACCCCAGACCCACTCTGCTTCCTGCCCTTCCGCAGCCTGGGTCTCAAGCCTCCACAGGTTCTGTGAGCAGCCCAGCACCTTCCAAATAGTCCTCTTCTGCTTAAATTGGTGAGAGCTAGTTTCTGCTCCTTGCAGACAAAGGCCGCTAACAGAAATACCCATGCTCACACCTGAGGACACTGAGGCTCGGAATGATTCTATAAATTGGCAAACGTTACACAATTGGTTGCTAGAACAGCAAAGAAAGGACGCCTAGGCCAGTGCTCTTCCTGCTTTCCTGAGTGGAGTCCTGTTAAGGATTCTCACTTAGAGACTTATTTCTGACTGTCAAATGAACTCGAACTAATCTGGCATGTTTCCTCAGAGGCGGTGTTCTCACTTCATCCCTTTGCCCTCATCGCCTGCCTCTCACAAAGGAGCCTGGGCACTGCACTGTGGAAGCATGCAGCGCCCCCATATCTTAGGGCTCCCTTGATCACAGACATGATTCCTCAAAGCCCCTTTCTGTGAGACCCACAAAGCAGGAAGTTTGTCTTTGGTTTTGATTTGGGCTGAATATTCATAACGTCTAGGGTAATCGGGAGGATACAGCTGAACATGATTAGAACAATCTTTTCTTTACAGATGTTCAGCCATGACTGAGAATTACGTTTCTAAATTTGTGTACTGGAAATGTCACAAATAAGTCCCACCAAGTGGCTCTTCCTGAGCAAGAATATTGCCAACCCCCTTCTCCCCTCACAACAGAGAGGGCCCAGTATCGTGGAGCAGAGGCTTTGTCGCAGGCGCATGACCAGAAATGCAGTTGACTGAGACGGCCCACTCAACAAAGGGGCGTTGTCTCAAGGGAAGAAAAAGGCCAGTCCGTTTCAGACATCTCAGTCCTTCTCTCCCCAGTATGCCTTGCACCAAATAGAAACTAATACTGTTTAGCAATTCCTGTTTAGTAAGTAGAGGTCAGAATTAAGAGGTAGTCTAGAAAACAGAGTAACAGAGCAGAAATCACAAGTGTGCTCCCTCATATATCGGAAAGCAAAGAGTTCGCTTAAAATGAAGAAATGCTGTATCCGAGAGGGGAAGATGTACTTCAAATCTCTAATAGGTAAATGATCTTCCCTAAAGTAAAGCTTCTAACAAAGTTTGATTTCTCTGCCTAGAAAATTGTTTCTCTGCAAAATGATTCACAGAAATTATGATGAGCTAAGTCTCTGAAAATCTGCTGTTCTCGGCCTGCGTAATTAACAGGTTATACTATAAAGAAACACATCAGCCCTGACCCCAAGTGGAAACAAGGTATTCCCCAAGGGGCTGTTCTTGCCTGAATTTACACTCCTGAACTTGGGGACATTCCAGGAAAGTGGTACTTTTTTTTTTTTTTCAAACAACAAAAATTTATTATCTCACAATTTCTGTACATTAGAAGTCTAGACACAGCCTAACTTGGTCCTCTGCTCAGGGTCTCACCAAGTCTCAAGGTGTCAGCTGGGGCTGTGGTCTTATCAGGAGCTGGGGTCTTCTTCAAGCTCATTCAGGTCGTTAGCAGAATTCACTTCCTTGTGGTTGTAGGACTGAGCCTGGTTTCTTGTTAGCTGTCAGCCAGAGGTCACCCTCAGCTGACCTCACCCTAGGGGAGCTGTCTCAGGTCTTAGCCATGTAAGTCTCTCACAACATACAGGCTTACTTCTTTAAAGCCAGCAGGAGAATCTCTTTCCCTTTGAATCTCAGTCCCTTCTGAATCACTCTCACCCGATTAAGTCAGGTCCATCCCAGATAAATCTCCCTTTTGACTTACTCAGAATCAACTGATCTGAGATTATATCTGCAAAATGTCTTCATCTTTGTCATGTAATGTAACTTCATCATGGGAGTGAAATTGGTCATATACACAGACCTGTCCATACTCAGGGGGAAGAGCATTATAAAGAATGTGTGCAAAAGGGGGCAATAATCTTGGGGGCATCTCAGTATTCTGCCATGTCCTTTCAGAAGGAGTTTCTATTTTCAGCACTGGTTCAGGATCAAAGTGCAGAGCTGACGGTGTATCAGTGAGTGCTGTGACTAGAGACCTTATGAGTCCATACCTACAATAACCCTGTGGCTACCATCTGCCATTATTACCCGGCAGCCAGTGGGGTAAAATTCTTGTTGGTCCAGAAAGCAATCTTTCTCTTTCCGTGGAACTACCAGAACATTTGCCTTCCTGAAAACTCAACGTAATCAACTTCTACAGAAAATCTTCCCTGTGAAAAATCAACTCTGCCTTCTTACTCTCCTCCTGCTTACTTCATTCTATCCTCCACATTAACCAGCTTTGTGATGTGGGACAAGTCACTTTGCCTCTCTGGGTCTTAGTTCCCTCATTTGTAAAATTCTCAAGAGGTTGTCTTAAGTGATCTTGAATCTCTTGCCCAGGTCTATCATTCCATTAGTCTAGGTAACTGGCCTGGGGAATCAGGTAGAAGGAAATGTGATTATCGTTTAAGGGGAGATGGTGTAATTGAAGGAATCCAAAAGGAAAAGAAGATTCAGGAAGCGTGGTGATTAAAATGATGCATTTTAAGAATAATCACAAACACAAAAATACTATCTAAACAGAAAAGCAGAACCATTTTAAAAGTCACTAAATTGAATGTTGGTACAAAGTCACTGTCCTGAGACATCATCAAAGTTCAGAATGGACAGACCCAGAGGCACACCACACGACATGGTCCCACAACCGTCCCTCTGGGTGGTGGCAGTCACTGAACTCTCCATTTCAAACATCTCCATTCATTATTCTCATTATTCTCCAGTCATCATTCTCCATTCAAACAGCTCGTCTCAAGGTGACTGTCACAGGCGTAACAGTCACCTTATGAATTGTACTTTGGACTTTTTCCAGCACTAACCTAGCTTTTAGTCCTGGCTCCCTCATTTCCCTTAGTTCTTCCACCTGTAAAATGGAGATAACCACAGCTATCTTTCTGAGGAGTTAGTACGAAAAGCAAATAAGAGCACATATTTACCAGTACTTGATACGTTGTGAAAAACGTTCTGCAAATTAGGACGTTAATTTCAGTATTGTCATCAGTAATAATAATTTAGAAGCACACCCTGATAAAGTTCTGTTGCTTCTCCTTCTGGGTCACTCAAAAGCGACCTATCTTGGATAAGTGCAACATAAAATGCACCAAGAAAGGCAAATGCCTTTTTATGCATAACAAAAATCCAAGAGACACAGAGATGTGTGCCTTCACCCTCGAGAACTCTGGACCAAAATGTGTCCTTTCAAACTTCTTGGAACCCTGAGAGGCTGGACTGAACACGACTAAGGCATTCCATCCCACTTCTCTCTCCTGATATTTTTTCGTTTCCCAACATTAACTTCACATCCCATCTCATTAAGGTCACTCAAACATTAACCGTATGTCATAATCTACTCCTCCTTCCCTTATCATAACTTTTACGAAATACACGGACATCACACCTTACTAACTAAATCAATTTCTTCAAAAGGTTTCCTCTTCACCAGAGTTAAACATGCCCATTCTCCATGTACATCCTGGGTGTACATGGCAGCACAAGTAGCATAGCTCATGATTCAACTGAACCCTAGGTTATTTCCATTTCTATTTCAGCTATTCGTTTTGGACTTCAGTTTCATGTGTTTTAATAGAAAATTCATTCACATAGTACAAAATTCAAGAGGTACCAAAGAGAATAAAAAATAAGAAATTCTCCTTCATCCCATCCCCAAGCCACTGGGCTTCCCACCCAGCTATAGCCAAGAGTAGCAGATTCTACTCACAGTGCTGTTACAGTGATATTTTAAAAATTCGATTATGCAGCAAGCATAGAGTATCCACGATGTGCACTGCTTTAGTGATTAACTAATAATAATTGTTCCCAATTATTGAGCACTTACTGTGGGCCAGGCGCTAGGTACTAGGCTAAACATTTTACATGCCTACCTCTCTTAATCGTCACGATAACCCTTTGCACTGGTTCTATTAATGTCCTAATTTAACAATGAGGAAACTGAGAATGATTAAATAATTTGTCTAAATACAGACATTAGGAAAATAGACAAAAGACTTACACAGACACTTCATAAACAAGGATATCCAAATGGCCAATACCTGGGTAAAAATGTATTTAGTCACCAGGAAAAAAAAACCACAAAGAGCTACCAATACACGGCCACCAGAACGACAGAAATGAAAAAGACAGAGAATGCAAAACCATCCAGATCCTCATTAACAGCAGAATGGGTAAATTATGGTATATTCACACAATAGGATGCCATGCAGCAAGGAGAATGAATAATCTACAGCTACATGGAATGATGTGGATGAATCTCACAAGTATGACATTGAGAGAAAGAAGCCAGACACACAAAAAAGTATATAGTATATTATTCTATTTATAAAAAGAACCAAAACAGGCAAAGCTACTCTATGTTGCTAGAAATCAGAACAGTAGTTATCCTTAGGGGAGGTGGCGTGTCAGGAAGGCGACCTGAGGGAGGCTCCTGGGGTGCTGATAATGAGCCAGGTTCTGCCTACACCGGTGTGTTCAGTTCATGAAAATTCATTAAGCCACACGGTGGATAAAATTTACATTTATATTTATGTGTATATAATACTGCAATAACCAGTTTTTAAAATTTTATGTCCTCATGAAGTTTACATTCTAGCGGACCCGAGGATATAGTATTTAACAGAAGTAGATCGCGACCAGAGGGTTGAGCAGATGCATCGTTTCTTAGCATGGGTTTTCCAGAGCCCTGGATTCTGCTCCTGTTAAGAAGGGGGATTCTGGCTACACTGCTGCCCTCTCATCCTCAGGCTTCCATCACCACTCCGCTAGAACTTAACATCCCTCCACTGATAGTTAAAGCAAGTGTTCTCAACCTGGGGCCTTCAGACCCCTCAGGAGCCCTGGGACAGAATTCAGGGTCTGTGAACTTAGATGTGCACTGCTTTAGTGGTTAACTAATAATAATTGTTCCAAATTATTGAGCACTTACCATGCGCCAGGTGCTAGGCACTAGGCTAAACATTATATACTGAATATATTATATAAATACAATTTATATTTATATACATTGATCTATATCGCTAAGTTCTACTCAACTGAAATTTAGCATTTTCCTCAACTATGAAGGTAGGCAATAAAGCACAGTAGTATTAAAAGTGCCTAAGACTTTATCACCAATTAAAACACCAGATATTTTCATATTCATTTCAACTGTTGTAGATATCTTGAAATATAATTCACACTTATCATGACTTAGAAAGCTTGGTAACTGTTAGTTCTGCCCCTAGATTTTGTAGTCCATGTGTTAATAAACAAGCATTATATATTACTGTATCACAATTTTGTATTTTTAGTATTTTGATAACTGTATTTCAGTATAATTAGTTTCCTTTGTAATCTTATGTATTCTATTTTTTGCATTTAGAAACATTATTTTGAAAAAGGATCTGTTCGCGTTCCAGATCGCCTAAGGGGTTCATAGAAGAAAAGGTATGTTCATATGCTGGCTATTTTACGTTCCCCATCACCACGACCACCTCTCCCCTGCATCCCTGCCCCGCGTGCCCTGCACTCTCCACTCTCCCCTGCCTTGCTCTGTGTCCCACAGGTGTGACCCTCTATGGACTCACCACCCAGGTTTCCTTTACTACTCCTCCTCCCCAAGTTGGAGGATATATGAATTTCCCCCTACTCCCTCCCTGCCTCACTAGGCTTCCAGGGGAGATTTAATTTCTCTGCAGCCACAGCTCCATCTCTCTCAAGGCTCCAATAGCTTTATTCCTGAGCCTTGTCCCTTCCTCCTGTCACCAGTCCCTGAGTTTTTTACCCCTTGTTGGTTCCTTAATTCACCCACACTGCTGGAAACTCCCTTCATTAAACTTTGCTCAGCTTAAGTCTTTTGAGAACAATTTCCATTTCTTGCCATCCTGATAACATTTACAGACCCTAGGCTCACGATTTGTAGACTAAAGCAAGGCTATGACCCCATTCTCATTGGGGGGCAGAGCGCAAAAGTGTGTGTGTGTGTGTCTGTCTGTCTGTCTGTCTGTCTGTCTGTACTGCATCCCTGTGTTGGGAGTGGGGAAAGATGCTCAGGGACCCTGAACAATAACATTTTCTCCACCTTCCCATTGCCCTGAAAAACTTTTAGCACAGTCTGAGATGGGAAACCAGACAAGCGATGCTGAGAAAAGGTCATGCCTGAGCTGAATATGTAATATCCAGCAGGAGTTTTCCAGGGGAAGTCGGGAGTAAGGGGGGAGACAAGATTCTTAACAGAGAATGTTAAGAGAATGTTGTGCATTTTCCAAGGCACAAGTGGAGGAGAGCTGCTGCCAGGGGTTCTCCTGCAACTGTCCCATGTTAGCAAATAAGTCCAAGCAGCACAGAGAAGCAGAAGGAAGCCATTCTTTGAAAAGGCAGAAGAACAGGGAGGGTCTGCTGAAAGGAGATCACTGCTGGAGAGAAGCACAGTTCTAAATTCCTTACACCTGCCGGATACTCTCCTAGGCATCTCTGATTTCCCAAGGCTGAACCGACAGGAAAAAAGAAACTAGATCAAGTCCTGCTTGCAAAGAAGATCATTTCTCCTAAGATATTTCGAGGCACTTGCCCTCCCCTCTGATTGCCCAGGACAACGCTGGCTGACAGCTCTCTGATATAGAAGAGTGAACGGAGGAGATTGGCCAGGCAGGGAAGGAAGAAAAGAAGGAAGCCTGCCAGGAGCTCACCTCCGTATATCAGTGTGCGTGCAAGATAAATAATCCAAGCCAACCCAGGCAGCTATCAAACCAAAGGGCATGTTGCAGGTAGCAAGATAAATCGCCATTGTCAAGGATGTCTTTGTTTGCTCCGGACAGACTCTTACTGTATCTCCCTCTCCTGACAAAGCAGCCCCAGGAACAGGTTTCTAACACGCACTGCCCTCTGGAAACGATAGTGCTTTTAGGGAGAGAAAAATGAGCTTGAGCTCCTGGGTCCAGAAGCCAGTAGACCATTGGCTGTGGGGACTACTCACTAAATACAGGTTAGAAGAAAAATCTATTGGAAACGATAGCTACATGCTGTTTTCACCAAAAGTCATTTCTGTCAATCCAGCAAATCTGAATCACCAGCGCTCCTTCAACAGGCTCATACCGTGAATCTTATCCACACTGGCCTTTCAGCGATTCCTCCTGACTCTGTCATAGGCATTACACTCACTGGCAAACGCAGCACGTCAGAAGAGCTCCATGCGGAAAAGTTTATAAGAGAAATTGGCCGTCATTTTTTAAACTTTAAACATAGAAATTGTTTTAGTATCATTCTAGAAATGTCAGAAATAGGCAAATTCTTTATTTCTGGGTAGTAATTACAACTATCTGTTAGAACTTTGCAAATATGTCCATCAAGCTTTTGTCTAGGTAATTTGGGGGAAGGAAACCTCAAATTGTCTCTGAAACCGACTCTGCTCACCACCATTTCAGACACTTTAAAATTATTTGGGTAGTGGTTGCCAGGGGCTGGGGGAGGAAGAAATGGAGAGTTGCTGTGCAATGGGTATAAAGTTTCAGTCATGCAAGATGAATAAGTTTTAGAAATTTGCTGTCCAACGATGTACCTACAATTAACAGTACTGTACTGTACACATAAAAATGTGTTAAGAGGGGTGGATCTCATGTTAAGCGTTCTTACCATGATACAATAAAAAAAAAAAATCATTCGGAGATTCTGATTGTTCCTGAAGCAATGTAGAGCAGAAGGGACAGTCCAGACCTGGATTTCGGCACACAGGAGCACGCTTCGGCAGGAATCACTTTCTGGGAATGAACAAAGAGTCTGGCTGAATACGCAAAACGCTGAGCTAGAATTTCCCCCGTTTATATAGCCAGTCTCCTCTCTCTCTCTACTTATTCCTCCTTTTCACACAAACAAGAGCAAAAGTCAGAAAAGGTTAAGAAGAGCCTTTTCCTCTTTAAATGCAACAGGAAGTAGGTTACTGTATTATCACAAAGTATCAAAAAAAAACAAAAAACAAAAAAAAAACAAAGTATCTATTTGTTTTGGTAGAGGAAACCTCCTTACCCTGTATAAAGATAGCCTCTAGGAGTCCAGGTATAACTATGCCTTTCCTGCCTTGAAAGACCAAGTCTCTGATCATCTATTTTGCTCATCCACAAGAGTTAGCATGGTGATGGGATTAAGAAAATGGGCCCTGGAGCCGGGCTGCTCGGATTTGGATCCTGGCTCTACCTACCACCTACTACATGACCTTGGGTAAGTTATTTAACTTCTTTGTGCCTTGGTTTCCCATCTGTAAAATGGGAATAATAGTTTTGCTACGAGGATGAATTTATAAAGCACATAAAAGAATACCCAACTCATATTAAGTGCTAATAAGTATTTGTCGAATAAACAAATAAAAAATAGCTCTAGCTCCCCCTTTTCCCATGTCCAGCTCTATTCTTGTGTTGCCAGCCTCTCTCATTCTGGAGTGTTTCTCTGTGGTTGGCTGTGCCCATCTTTGCCACTTTCTGTCCTCTCTGATGATGAGAACTCTGGGGGATACAGATCCTCAAACAAACATTTCTTTACTTCGGGACTAATGCCTACTCGTCCTTCAAGTCTCCTCTTACATAACTCTACCTCCTGAAGTCTTCTCTGAGGAATTAAGTCTCCCTCTTACATGCCCCATAGCTCAATGTTTTTTCTCCACTCATTCATTGATTGAATCAAGAGAAAATTATCATGTAAGGCCCTGTGCTGGGTATTGGGAGCTTACATTCTAGAGAGAAACACATAGCAGGCCTGGAAAACTTTTTGATGAATGGATGAATATACAAATGACTCACTTATGTATCTGACCCTTACCACTTTCTCCCCACGGGAACAGACAAGAAACTGTCCAGATTACTCAGTAATTCTCTGACATCAGCCTATGACAAAGGGATTGGAGGGGGTTAGCCCCATCCCTCTCAGGACCCAGCTGACAGGGAGTCCCCTTCAAACTGCTGCATTTCTGCAGCCAATGCAACCGTGCAGCACACAGCAGCAGCCTTGACTGTTGCTGGACCCGTTCGGGGCTCTTCAGGATTCATGCAAGTGGACTGTTAGGAAGACTGAGACACTGGGAGTTACAGTGGATGGAGCCGTGCCCAGAGAAGAGGAAGGGCAAGAGAGAAATTAAAACCAGGCCAAAAGTCAAACTAAACTAAGTTTTGCAAAACTAAAGTTTCACTCTGTAAAGAAACATTCTCCTGTATACTCTTTTGCTATAATCACCTGAACAACTGGGCAAATTTTCATTCATTACCTAAAACACACACATGGGCACTGTGGTACTCTGAGTCTTCCTCATAGACAGCAGAGCTACCAGCTCTGAATTTACCTTCATCTTAAAATGATCCTTTTCAAGTTACTCAGCATAAACCCTAAAGATTACTCATATAGCCATCATCCAATTCTTTAATGAGATACAGGATATAGACAGTGAATTTATAGACTTGAGAAATTGCAAGACAAGAAATTTCACATGTAAAAGAAACAACTTTTTTAAGAATTAAAATTCTTTGTAAAGCAAGGAGAATGAAAGCAGATCCTGAAGACTACAGCAAAGGAACTGAGGTTGCCATTATGCCAAAGCCAGAATTTGGGGAAAGCATGGTAATCAGCAGAGACGGACAAATGCAGGTCAGGGGAGAGTGACAGACTGGTACTATGGAGAAAGCATTGGGTTTTAAGTCAGAAAACACGGATTTGAGTCCTGATTTGCCTTTTATCAGCTGAATGACTTTGAGAATCACTTATTCTCTCTAGCCTCAGTTTCCACATACATCAAATGGCAATAATCTTTGTTTCTGCTTTAGGTAGCTCATGGGCTTGACGCTAGCTAAGATCAAGTCGGTAATCGGTATGTAAACTCCCAGCAGAGGGCCTGATGTACAATGAGGCTCAATAAATATTCTTTTTTCTTACATTTTTTAATTAGAACAAAATAAATCTCTAACCCAAATGATCAGCGTATATGTTTCAAACTTGGCTCATGTTGAAATATATCAGTCATAAGTTTACCATGACTTTTTAAAAGAATAATGATGATGATAGCTAACACTTATTGAACGTTTTTAATGCATATGCCAGGCACTATGCTAAGAGCTTTACACACACTCATTTATTCCTCACATTATTCCTGATGTAAGTTTATCATTACAGAGGGGGAAATCGGCACAGGGAGATTAGGCCACATCCCTAATTACAGTAAATAAGTGATGAAGCATTTGTTAAAATTTACTTAAAAAGCAAAGTGGAAAATTTGATTGAGAGGGGAAAGATATGAAAAAAATATGCAAATAAATTTGAGGACATATATCCATTATATCTCTCATCATATTTCCTACCAAACAGAAGAATGCGTCTCTCAGGGCTCTCTCTCCCCGTTCCATTCCTGCTAGCTTAAGGCTTCTCCTACTGCCAAAGGGTCCTGACTTCCGGATGCCAGCCTTGCCAGTGCTTGGCAGGTCAGCCAGAACCCTGAGAAAGATGCTCAATCTTTACTTTGCCTTTTAGATCATAAAGAGATTTCTCAAAAACAATATATATTTATGAAGAAGACATTGTGCCTGTGACTCAAGTTAACAAATTTTTTGTTTGTTTTTCAATTTTCAGAGAATGAGTTAGTGCTCTAATACCACACAGTGGTTAAAAGCATACGCCATGAGATCTGGAGCCAGGAGTGCCTGCCTGCCTTCCAGGGCTGGCTCCTCTACTTTTTTTTTTTTTTTTTAATTTTTTTAACATCTTTATTGAAGTATAATTGCCTTACAATGGTGTGTTAGTTTCTGCTTTAAAACAAAGTGAATCAGTTATACATATACATATGTTCCCATATCTCTTCCCTCTTGCATTTCCCTCCCTCCCACCCTCCCTATCCCACCCCTCTAGGTGGTCACAAAGCACCGAGCTGATCTCCCTGTGCTATGCGGCTGCTTCCCACTAGCTATCTATTTTACATTTGGTAGTGTATATATGTCCATGACACTCTCTCACCCTGTCACATCTCACCCCTCCCCCTCCCCATATCCTCAAGTCCATTCTTTAGTAGGTCTGTGTCTTTATTCCCATCTTGCCACTAGGTTCTTCATGACCTTTTTTTTTTTTTTTTTCCTTAGATTCCATGTATATGTGTTAGCATACTGTATTTGTTTTTCTCTTTCTGACTTACTTCACTCTGTATGACAGACTCTAACTCCATCCACCTCATTACAAATACCTCCATTTCATTTCTCAAACTCTTAGAGGAAAACATAGGCAGAACACTCTATGACATAAATCGCAGCAAGATCCTTTTTGACCCAGCTCCTAGAGAAATGGAAATAAAAACACAAATAAACAAATGGGACCTAATGAAACTTAAAAGCTTTTGCACAGCAAAGGAAACCATAAACAAGATGAAAAGACAACCCTCAGAATGGGAGAAAATATTTGCAAATGAAGCAACTGACAAAGGATTAATCTCCAAGATTTACAAGCAGCTCATGCAGCTCAATAAGAAAAAAACAAACAACCCAATCCAAAAAGTCGGCAGAAGACCTAAATAGACATTTCTCCAAAGAAGATATACAGATGGCCAACAGACACATGAAAGAATGCTCAACATCCTTAATCATTAGAGAAATGCAAATCAAAACTACAATGAGGTATCATCTCACACCGGTCAGAATGGCCATCATCAAAAAATCTAGAAACAATAAATGCTGGAGAGGGTGTGGAGGAAAGGGAACACTCTTGCACTGTTGGTGGGAATGTAAATTGATACAGCCACTATGGAGAACAGTATGGAGGTTCCTTAAAAAACTACAAATAGAACTACCATACGACCCAGCAATCCCACTACTGGGCATATACCCTGAGAAAACCATAATTCAAAAAGAGTCATGTACCAAAATGTTCATTGCAGCTCTATTTACAATAGCCAGGACATGGAAGCAACCAAAGTGTCCATCATCGGATGAATGGATAAAGAAGATGTGGCACATATATACAATGGAATATTACTCAGCCATAAAAAGAAATGAAATGGAGCTCCTCTACTTTTGAGCTATGTGAGGTTGGTGGACAGCTCACTTCCACCAATTGGAATGTTGAATGAAAGAGATAGCCATGAAATGTAGCCTGGAAAGAGCAAGCAGTGGAGATCAGAGTGCTGACAAGTCCAGGAGGAAAATCCAGAGCATAGCCATCTCAGTGAGAGCATAGCCACCTCAGTGAGATCAAAGGGCCAGTACGTGAGATTTAAGAGCAACGCAAAGAGAGTGGGTAAGAGCGACAAGTGCAGTGTCTGGGCCTCAGAGATGGACCAGTCCTTGCTGACGCCTGTGCCCACGGAAGAACCATGGAAATAAGATGCACTTCTCACAGTCCGGGAATGTCTTCACTGCTGTACCAGAGCACGGAGAAGACAAGGGCACATTAACGTGGATACAGTATGCTCAGAGATGATTTCTACTGAGACATGATCTGTAGAAGGCTTAGAAATTAGTGAATATGAATTTGGACACACTGCAGAGATCGCCCCTTGAGGTCGGGTTTCTTTGTGATTTGGGGAATAATCATTGAACCATGGCAAGTTGACAGCAAGAGCCAACGAGCCTTAGACATAATGGCACAAACCTGTCCTCCATGACCCAAAGCCATAACATTTTTCCAAACTCTTGGAGCAGGAGCCATCAGCGTAAGAGGTCCCCCCAGCAGGAGTCCCTCACTCAGTCTGCTCAATCTGACTTTCCCACACACCCTGCCAAGAACACCTCCCACCCGCCTCTCTAAAACTCCGATCATGTCACCTTTCCTCCCAGCACCTCTGAGGAAGAAACACTTGCAGTAATCAGGAAATGAACAGAGAACTTCATCAAGGTCAAGCACATGGCTAAACTGTACAGGATGCCCTATATGTGACAGAACACAAACAAAAAGCAAATGGAAATTAGCCTTGGCGTATTATACTCACAATTCAGTGCAAAGTACAGCCCTGTGAGTCTTCTGGCTCTGTCTAGAAAGAGAACTTTATTAAACATATCTTTGTTGTTATCCAGGGCACCTGCCACAAAGATACTACAAAATACAAAATAACAGCTTATTCCCGGGTTCATAAAAGCAGAAGAACAATTAAAGCTATCTATGCCTCTGGGGACATCCCATTTTACATCAACAAATGTTGTGTCATCTGTAACCTTGCCAATTTCCATTCAAGAACTTCCAATTATTCATATTGCTAGGGGGTGAATTCTGGTTTTCTTGCTGATAATTCCATTACCTCTTCTCCATCCCCCTCCCCCAAAAAAACAGATTATAGGCTTTTCTTGGGGAAAAAAATTATAAACAAACTGCAAGTTCAACCTTCCAGTGCTACAAAGCTGGGTGCTATTTTCTGATGTCCCAAATGGCCTCTTAAAACCACATGAAATAAACCTATTTCATTTTCACATACATCATTGTGTCCCTGTGGGTTGTAGAAAAGCATTTTCAGTCACTCACTAACTGTTCTACGTGGATGCGAAGTTTTCCTTATTGTCCTACTCCCGGGGCATCTCAGATTTGTACAGGGGGAAGGTAGGAAGAACTCGTGGGGGAGCACGGGGGGCACAAAGGAAGTTAGGAAGGAGGGCCTGGTCTGCTAATCCCAGTGATGGCCATGGCAGTGGAAGAGTCTGCCCCTGACTGGAGCCCAAAGGTTACAGAGCGGCAGCTACGTGGGCCTGGGAATCAGACAGATTATAGAACTCACTTCCAGGCTGCTGATGGTGATGAGCATAAATTAACATTTCGGGCTTCCCTGGTGGCGCAGTGGTTGAGAGTCTGCCTGCCAATGCAGGGGACATGGGTTTGAGCCCTGGTCTGGGAAGATCCCACATGCCGCGGAGCAACTGGGCCCGTGAGCCACAACCACTGAGCCTGCGCGTCTGGAGCCTGTGCTCCGCAACAAGAGAGGCCGCGACAGTGAGAGGCCCGCACACCGCGATGAAGAGTGGCCCCCACTTGCCGCAACTAGAGGAAGCCCTCGCACAGAAACGAAGACCCAACACAGCCATAAATAAATAAATAAATACATAAACCCAAAGTTAAAAAAAAAAAAAAAAAAGAAAGAAATTAACATTTCATTCCCCCCAGTCACTGCAGTGGCTGGAAGACATGATTGATCTAACGTTTGGCCTCCCTACAGGGGATGTGCTCACGCTTTCTCCCAGCACTCTCCACTTCCTTATGCGCTCAGCTTTTCATCACCAGACAAATATGTGGGCTTGAGCCTCAGGACCATCAAGCAGCAGGCAACCTGCTGGGGTAGTTACATCTCCACACCCTGTCTGTGCAGCAACACTTAACTGAACAGCAAAAGCTAGTGATCTGGACTTCCCTGGTGGCGCACTGGTTAAGAATCCGCCTGCCAGTGCAGGGGACATGGGCTCGAGCCCTGGTCCGGGAAGATCCCACATGCCACAGAGTAACTAAGCCCGTGCGCCACAACTACTGAGCCCACGCACCACAACTACCGAAGCCCGCGCACCTACAGCCTGTGCTCCGCAACAAGAGAAGCCACCGCAATGAGAAGCCCGCACACCGCAATGAAGAGTAGCCCCCGCTCGGCGCAACTAGAGAAAGCCCGCACGCAGCAACAAAGACCCAACGCAGCCAAAAATAAATAAATGAATAAATAAATTTATAAAAAAAAAAAAAAAAAGCAGTGATCCTGTAGGCAGTGGGCTCAACAGCATCAGGACCCATAGCAGGTCCCCTTTCAGGTTACAAGCCTTCCCCATCCTTCAGGGCTCTGTTAACACTTTTCTGTGTAAAAATGCACACATCTGAGCAAAGTGGACTGGGTTTGCAGGCATGGCTAAACGTAAAGGAATTTGTGTGGTTCATTCCCCTTAAAGTAATTGTTAGCATTTGGTCTGTTTCTTTTCATAACATCACCCTTTAACCAACAAATGTTTCCAAGAGCTTTTTCTATTATCAGTCATCTGGTTTACTGGCTTGTCTGAGAGTTGAGCCCACAAGGTGCCTGATGGAGAAGGAAGTGGGGCTGCCAGAAGACTGGGGTGGGGACTTTTCTCTGAGGCACCAGAGGGGCCCCTTTTACTGCTTTGCACAAAGACTTCCCTGATGCCAGCAGCAACCTGAGTAACACCAGCCACTGCTGTAAAATCTATGCCACGTCCTCTAGAGGTCATATGAGGGCTCTGTAGTGTGGGCACAGCTCAGACCCAGTACATGTTAGCTGGCCATTGAGTGAATTCTGTATATGTTCAATGCAAACTGTTTTCCTTTCTTCGAAGAGTAGGTGAAGGACAGGAAGGCTTGAAATAACACTTGCTGTGTTTTTGGCTTATCAGAAAGGATGGATCCGTTACTGAGAGACTGAAGAATTTGGAAGCAAAGGTTGTATTTTCATCTTTTCTGAGGACTGAGACTTGGAAAGAGAATGATATGGGAGGTACTAAAGAAAATGAGTTTTTCTAGACTAAGGTTTACAATATAGATAAATATGCTTCATGATTGGCTAGACTAAGCTTATCCATTTAGCAATTATATATTAAGCCCTTGTTACGTCTCAGGCACTGAAGGAACGTATTTCAGGAAAACGGTGAAGAATGCGTTTGCCTGTAGCCACCACTTAAGACGGGTGCAAGCCAAGCAGAAGGAGTGACCTTGTCTGGGAGAGAGTGGATTAGCTTAACGAACTGGGGGTGGGAGCACCTAGAGGGTTGAGGGAGAGGCAATGACAACTGTGTTCAAATGTGTGAAGAGCTATTATAAGCAATTAGATTAGTTCTGTCCAGCCCTTAACTGTTAGACTCATGGATAAAAGGGCTGAGCAGGCAGAGTTTGGGTCTCACTGGAAATAAGAACCTTCAAACCATTATTACTGAAGCCTTGAGTACTAATGATTTTTTCATCACAGAAGATATTCAAGCAGGAGTTGAACAACTACTTGTCCTGGATGCTAAAGTGGGAATTCAAGCAGCACAACAGAATGAATGAATGAATGAATGAATGAATGAATTTAAAGTGCTTTCTGATCCTTAGATTCCATGAGATTCTTAAGGAAGAGAGCCTTATGCTTTTCATGTCAGTTCTGGGGCACCAACTCCTTCCCTGTCTTCTATTAGACTTGTTAAATTTGAATAACACACATGTTGTAATAAGATCATAAAACGTGTTTTATTTTTGTTGCACCCTAACATTTATGAATTGATTTGATTCATACCTTCTGTTTATCTCATTTTGTAAATAAGAAAACAGAGAACATTTGAGTTAAATACAACAGCAATCAAGAAAGGGTTCACTGTGGAATACTACTCAGTCATAAAAAAGAAGGAAATAATGCCATTTGCAGCAACATGGATGGACCTAGAGATTATCATACTAAGTGAAGTAAGTCAGAAAGAGAGAGACAAGTACCATACGCTATCACTTATATGTGGAATCTAAAATATGACACGTATGAACCTATCTATGAAACAGAAACAGAATCACAGACATAGAGAACAGACTGGTGGTTGCCAAGGGGGAGGGGGTTGGGGGAGGGATGCAGTGGGAGGATGGGGTTAGCAGATGTAAGCTTTTATGTATAGAATGGATGAACAACAAGGTCCTACTGTAGAGCACAGAGAACTACATTCAATATCCTATGATAAACCATAATGGAAAAGAATATAAAAAAGAATGTATATATATATATATATATATATATATATGTATAACTGAATCACTTTGCTGTACAGCAGTAATTAACACAACACTATAAATCAACTATAGTTCAATTAAAAAAAAGAAAGGGTTCATTGTACTAATGTTCTGTTTCTTGAGCTGGATGGTGAATATAGAAACTTATTCCACCTATCTGTCTGTCTGTCTGTCTGTCTATCTACCTTCCTATTTGTCTAACTGGAATGCTGCAACTGAATTATTAAGACAGAAAAATAGCTAACATTAGAATGCCTACACTCTTTCTACTTTACAGCCTATAACTTAAACTATCCCTATGTAAGATTAATAAAATATACCCTTAAGGTAAAGATTTTTTTATTTGGCTTCCAGATATTTGACCTCATAAAAACTTCACAATTACTACTCAAATTGCATTGCCTCTCTCTTGGCTTTGTGATTATATCAACTTCTCCCTTGAATTCCCCAAGCCACTCAGAATATCACAAAATGAAAACAAACAACTGTCAAATCTCAAATATAATCAAACGTACCATCCTTCTCAGGATGTCCTCTTTTTGTCTTTCTCTCCCCCTCACATGGCCTACCCAACCCCCTTCAATATGCGCACGCACACACACACACATACACACACACATACACGTACCTGCACACATGCACACACATACTCCTCTGAAAAATTCATTGCCTGATTCCTGGCGGCTCTGAACACCGGCAACTTGCACAGCATCGGAAAATCCATATATATTCTAGCAGGCTGTGAAAAAGAATTTCCCCTGGAATTTGATGAGATGACCACCCAGAATCAGAATAACGCTTATTCAAGACATTTAAAACAGACTGGACAAAGCACTAGAGATTATGATGTCAAGATCAATTCTCCCCTAGCAAAGAGATAGACTAGGTGATTTAATGTACTTTTCCCATTGTTAATTTCTATGATCTTGAGATTAATTTGAATGCAAACTGAATCCATTTGAATAATAGCTCAAGAAAAGAACTTGGTTGCTAATTTAATAGGTGCCAGGGCGTGAAAATTTATTGTCATGATTATAGTAACTGAAACTAAGCTTGTAAAAATATTTTTGCAGAATATTAAACAGTTCTGTAGTGACTAGGGCCACACACATATACATACAACATAGCAGGCTCTCTTTTATCATGAGTTTGTATTCTTCTTTAAGTGAAAAAGATGTACCAAGATGCTGTTGGGTTAGAATTGCCTTAGTATGTCTCACTCTGATTTGTCATGGTTGCCTAAGAGATATGAGAGACAGCTCCTAAATAAGAAGATCACTTAGGACTGAAAGATGGCTGAAAGCTAGAACAAATACTCAAAACTGTAATTTTAAAGGAAGAACATGGCAGAGATGGGGGTGTGGTAGGGAGACATCCTCAGCATTTGCATTTTGGGATTCACATTTGCTTCTTTCAGCAGCATCCGTAGATCAAAGACACATCTTGCCCTTGTCTTTCTACTGTGAATTCCCTAATGGTTTGTATAAAATGCTCTAACTATAAGCATATAGGTAAATGTCTGCATTTGCACATACATTAAGGTACATGTTGCCTGAGAGATAAAAGAATAAATGACAAATACTTCCATATCCAATTAATAAAGAGAACAAAAAATGTATCACAATGACTTTGTATTTTGTTTGTTGATTTGGTTTTTGGATAAAGGAAAAGTCAGAAAAGAATCAAAACAGATGAGAAGGGGTTCATCTCCTAATTGCCAAAAACCAATCAAAAGTTTAGTAATAACACCCACATTTTATTGGACATCCACTACATGCACAGTTTGTATCATTCTCTTAAATCCTTATAAAAATTGTGCATGCAGGCATTGTTATCCTCATTTTAGAGACAAAAAAACCAAGAATCAGAGAGGTTGGGCTTCCCTGGTGGCGCAGTGGTTGAGAATCTGCCTGCTAATGCAGGGGACGCGGGTTCGAGCCCTGGTCTGGGAAGATCCCACATGCCGCGGAGCAACTGGGCCCGTGAGCCACAACCACTGAGCCTGCGCGTCTGGAGCCTGTGCTCCGCAACAAGAGAGGCCGCGATAGTGAGAGGCCTGCACACCGCGATGAAGAGTGGCCCCCGCTCGCCACAACGAGAGAAAGCCCTCGCACAGAAACGAAGGCCCAACGCAGCCAAAAATAAATAAATAAATTTAAAAAAAAAAAAAAGAAAGAAAAGAAAAGAAACAGCAGCTTAGGAAGTTTGAAAGATTAAGCAAATGTTTAAAAAAAAAGAATCAGAGAGGTTAATTACCTTGCCCAAATAAGTAAATGGCAAAGTAAAACTACCAACTAAGACCAAAGCCCCTGTTATTTCACCTGCATGTCTCAGTACCCACCATGGATACCTAAAGGGAGATGGTCCAGATTGAGGAATGGTGACTGGGCCTGTCTTTTAGGGTTATTTTTAATTTAGACACAAGTATCCTCTCAAATAATTTTGCCACACCTGACAGCCCTAACAGAAAGCGTAATAAAATCTTGATTTTGCAAAACAGAGAACTGATACTGGTTTAATTTAAATCTTCAGACGTTGACTGTATTTTAACATATACTCTCGTGGATTTGACTCAAAGATGCAAGTAAGCACTATGGGAATTTCAGACAACGCAAAAGATACACTGAGGTTAAGAGGGGGTGTGGAGGACATATCCTGGGACTCGTGAAGTCCCAGCTTAGAGAGGCGGTAAGAATTCTATACTGTTTCCTTTCATGACTTTTGTAGTTTTCAGCCCAGACACTTCCTTACATAGAAGGTTAGTGTGGAGAGCGTCCATTGGGTGGATTCTGTCCAATCACTTATAACATATTTAGATCTGGACTTTACTTCTTCCTGTTGTTACCTGCTCATTCAATGACTTCATAAGATAGTGGTGCAAGGACAATCAGGATTTGGTCTCAGAGACACAATCCCCAGAAATAGGTTTCTTCTAATGCAGATGTCGCATGTACCAGGATACAGCAATCATTTAACAAATATTTACCGAGTGCCTAAAGCAAGTAGGACACTGAGGAGAATACAAAGAAGCATTCCTTCAAGTGCTTAAAATCCAGCTGGGGGTTTCAAAAGACACGTAATGAGTGTAGGTGGCAAGTGATGGCTCTGGCCTGGCACGAGGCTCTGCAGCTTGGCCTGGATCCAGCCCAGGAATAAATCTGCTCTTAGGCAGAAGGGATTACAGAAGCTGCCTGTGAAATCAGATCAGGTCTGTAAAGGACCAGACAGTCCCTGGCACACAGCAGGCACCCAGTGAAGATGGTTTTTTTCTCTCTCTCCTTTCTCTCCCATTACTCCAGGGAATAGCACCAAGCTCTCCTTGCAGTCAACCAGCTTCAGTGTTGCTCCCCGGTCCTGATAACAGGACTTTTCTTTCTTCTTGAGCCCTTGGCTCCACTAGTTCAAGAACTCTGTCCTGTTCCCCAGCTTGGTTACCTGCCCACATCCCAGACCCTTGAGAATTGAGGGCTCCATGCCTTGCTTTTGCTTGTCACTCTCCAAAGGACTGGCATTCCAAGCCACTTAGTGACAGGAGGCTGCTCCAAAAATGCCTATGGCCTGTTTGCCTGCTGCTTCAGATATTGCCTGCTCTGTAGTTTCTTATGCCCCACAAGGGTCATCCAATGAGACCACAAATATCGATTCATTCCAGTGTACTGGCTGCCTGAAACACTTCGTTGGAAAGAAGTCCAAGGCCTTGCCTAGGTTCCAGAAAATAGGACGTCATGATCAACTAGTGATAGCTGTTCTTGGCATGGAAGGGTAGGGCTGGTGGGTACAAGGGCTGTAGCCTTCCTAACCCTGTTTCACAAACGATTATCTTCTCATTACCCTCCTCACTCGGTACCATGTTTAACCTACCACACTTACCTACTTCCCAGCACTTGAAGTTGGACCTGTCCCTCTGACCCTGCTTCAAAGACTCAGAATTGATACAGATCCAAATCCAAGTCTCCTCCCTGGCTTCACTATCCTATTGTCGAAGAAATCCTAAACTTAGCACAATAAAAAGTATATAGTTCAGATTGGACAGGCCAGGGTGAGAACAGGAATAAAACAGTACAGGCTAGAGGAAATATATTCAAAGATGTGGCATCTACAAAGTGCAGAATGATTCCAAGAATAAGCAGACCACCATGATTGATAGTAACCCATTCATTCACATCTGTCTTTAAAATAACATACATCATAATCTGAACCCTGTTCTCTAGGACACGAGTATCAACAAAATCATTAACTCATATCCAAATCCTCCCAAAGAACTTGACATAAGGTTTTTTATCATTGAGTTGTTAGAGAGCCTAACTAGGGAAATTAATTTGCTATCTACCTTGAACAATGTACAAATTCAGATGGGTTTGCAATCCTAATTTTCAAGTGGCCTTTCATAAACTTGTTTTTCATCGCCCTTGGCTAATTAAGAACCCTAGCTTCCACGAATATTTTATTTTTCAGGTTGGTTAGGAAGGTTTATCGTCTATTCCCTTTATTTGTCTTTTTCTCCTTAATGGGACAAGCCATCAGTTTGTCTGAACTGGCACACAAAATTACCAAGAAAAAAACAGACTTAATGGTGGTCAGAGTTTCAAGTTGCTATGCATTTATTTGGTCTGCAAATTGTGAGCAATATTTACCACAAAAAAAATGAGAAACAAGGAACCACATCGAGGTTTCTGGGGATTTATTTTCTGCATTTTTCTAGTATTTCTTTTACTACATACTTTAAGGAGACCAAGTTTACATGCCAGAAAAGTAGATACCTATCCCTTTAGAAAGTTCTACAATTTTATCCATTACAATGGCTGCAAATGTATTTCTACCAAACCAGACTGTCTCCATTCATGTCTATTTACAACAGTGCACTCTGCTCTTCTTTGTTTGCACCACTGAGAAAGGAAAGTTGTCACTTTTCTCTGTAGTCTAGGAGACATTCTTTGGAAGGGAGGAGTACGGATGCCCAGTGATCAGAAAGAACATTCAAAATACTTGAACACCTTGGGACAAGAGGTATTCCCCTCACAACTCCTATTTGTTTACAGCATGGTATTGTATCATCGTTAGTTTAAACTACAATCTAACTACAGTTGCCCTAATTAGAAATTCATACTCCAGGGGTAGTCAGTCACCATTGAATCAGAGGCAACTTCTACAAGCCTTCAGCTATTCTTATCGCTGATCGACACCAGAGGTTTTGACGACTGGCTTAACAAGTATTGAAAAGGGTTTTCATTGGTGAAATTAATGGCTTGTTAATTAGCAAAACAGGTGCTAGAAATGGGTTACCATTGGTGAAATTAGAATTATTCAGAACAGATGATTTGGGACACTCACCTAGGTACACATGAAAACAGTATAGTAATATAATAAGTCCTGTAGTTGCTGCCTAATCTCTAAACATCCTGTGCCCAGCCAGTGGGTCAGAGGACTTTTGGTTTCCCCACAGTTCACTGGATCCTGACACTGCAATAGTGCCACACTTGCCTCAGGTGAACCTTTCTTGCAAAAGGTAAGATAGGTAAACCTTTCAGGTGACAAAAAAGGATAGAACTGGAGCTTCATCTACCTGCAGAACAATTTGTACGACTGTGCTTGCTAATAAACACCTTCATGTGGGGAAAAATTCAGTATAATTCATTATAACCTGGCATCAAGAGTCTGTGTGTGTTGGAGGGGAGAGGTGGCTAATCATCATGTCCTTCTAACTAGCAGGGGCTACTGATATCTACCCCAAAGCATATCCAAGTTGGCTTAGGCCTGTTCACAAAAGGAACCCACCCTCCAAACATACCTGGACACACTGCTTCTTGCCAGACAATTCTATAATCGATATTCTAGCAAACCTACCTTTATGCTAATGGATTGATTTAAAGGATAAAACCAATATTGAGATAAGAAAACACAAATAAGACTGAGCCCCTGAGGGACAGAACAGATTGTGTAGTTAGACAATCACACTAAGCAATGATTTTATCTGCCATATCGTGACTACTTATTCTACAGCCAAACTGCATTTGAGCAAATTCTAGAATTATATTTGTTCCATGTGAAAAAGGAAAATCAAATTAAATGTTACCAGAACCAAAGTGAGCGAGCCAGTTCTACTCAGGGGGTTGGAGGGTAGGGGATGCGGGGATACGTGGGTGCATGTTTCATACCAGTGGGGATCTATTTTGCACTGTTTCTTCTCTATTAAAGATGACTAGAGAAGCAAGAAAGGTCAGAGTATACTAATGGGTCTTTAGTTTGCAGAGAGAGGCCTGGAGCTGACTTTGAAGGGGGTAGGTAGAGAAAACCACACAATGAAATAGGAGAACTTTTAAGAGTAGCTGAGCCAGTAAAGAAAAATTGAGAAACAGAAAACCAAGAAAATGGAAGAAAACTAGAGCTCAGGCAAGAGTGGGACAGCACATGTGAAACAGTGAGCAGCTGATTTACAAACAGAACTAGAAGCCAGAGGTGACCAGGAAACAACTTCCCTTGAGAGACATCTGGATTTTACCAGCGTGAGTGTATAGACTTTGAATGTCAAAAACAGTAATTATGATCGGTAATAATTTTCTTTTTTACAGACCCTTTTGCCTAAATCAGAGAAAAGGCTCTGTGATGTTGTGATATAATAAGAAACACTGCTTGGTCTTCATCCCCCATTCCTGGCACAGACCTCCGAAAACCCTTGGAATGTCCTGAGTGATAGCACTGAGAGGAGTGTATTTTGTTATTCGTAACAAGCTCTTTTCAGCCGTACCTGAGTTTCTGCTAATGAGGTGACTCTTGGAGGATGGAACCAATAGGAACCAACAAGGAGATTCAAGGGTTGGGATTTTCAGCTCACGCCCCCAAGCTTCAGGGAGGAAAGAGAGACTGAAGATTGAGTTAATCATCAATGGCCAATGATTTAATCAGTCATGCCTACATAATGCACCTACATAAAAACTCTAAAGGCAGGAGTCTGGAGTGCTGCCAGGTCTGTGGACACATACAGGTGCAGGGAGGGTGGTGCATCCAAAGGGGCTGTAGAAGTTCCATGTACCCTCACCCCATACCTTGCCCAACCATCTATCCATTTGGCTGCTCATGAGCTGTATCCTTAATAATAAGCCAGTAATAATAAGTAAAACACTTTCCTGAGTTCCATGAGCTGCTCTAGCAAACTATCAGACCTGAGGAGGGGGTTGTGGGAGCCCCCAATTTACAGCCAGTTAGTCGCAACCAAAGTGGGGGACTCAGTCTTGTGGGACTGAGTCCTTAGCCTGTCTTTAGCTAATTCTGGGCAGTTAGTGTCAAAATTGAGTGAAACTGTAGGATACCCAGTTGGTGTCTGCTGAAAATTGGAGAACTGCATGGTGCGGGGGGAAAAAAAAAAACTATCTGGTGTCAGAAGTCTTGTGAGCACAGAAAGAGTGTTTTCTTTCAGGCTCCTTTAAAAAAAAAAAAAAAAATCCTACATACATAACTACACCCATAGAAGAAAACTGCAACATCAAGGAGCCAAAGGAGGGTTACTAAGGGAGCATATTAGCTTTTCTTAGAGTTCATGGCTCAAATAATGGAGACTCATTTACGGTATGTTGAGTCCAAGCTGCTCTCTGAAGCTCACTGGCAGGTGAGCAGACAAGCAGAAGCATTCCTCTAGGAAATCCAGGTAGAAGTGCTCCATGAAGCTCTTCCAGTTTGGTGGCATTTGACTCACAGCCAGGAGCCTGGGCTGTCTGTCTCTGCTCACAGAACCTTACCTCCTGTCGTCACCATCCATCCACAGGGTCTCCCCATCCTCCACCTTTCTACTCACACGCTCTGTCTTGAGATGGTTTTTACTTACTTTTAGAGGCTCTTCCCCATGTGAGCACTAACTAGCCCCCAAATGATGCCCCCTCATAACCACTACCTAAAGTAATTTTTCAGAGATGAACTTACACAGGTATGAATGTATAGATTAATACAAATATTTTCTACTTTATAGGTTTCACACTCAACCACCTCATATTCCTAAACAGTACTTGCACGAAATTCCTGAACTGAAGGCGAAACCACCACAAAGACTGCAGGTGACACGGCACTGTGGTTAACAGCACAGGTTCTGGAGCCATATTGCTGTGTGCAGATCCTAGCTGCCCTACATGCTAGCTTTGTAACGTGGGTAAGTTAATTCACCTCTCAGGGCTTCAGTGTTCTCAACTTTGAAACGAGGCTGTTACAGTACCCAAATCATAGACTTGTTGTGAGAGTTAGCACGTTTTATAAAACATTTAGCCGGGGGTGTGCTGGACTTGACTCCTTTTAGCTCACAAGAGCCTTTGGGCAGCATCTCTTCCCACGTCTCCCTTCAGTGACATCCCACATATGGCCTGGCACTGGTCGTGGTGGGAGTATTCACACCACAGAAACTGGCAGATGCTACAAATTAGAACTTTTTTTTTTATTGAGAGCTGATTGTTTAACATTTACCAGTGTACCCATGCATTTAGTGCAAGGGCTAGTACATAGTTAGCTCTCAAGAAATATGAGCTATTCTTAACAGGAAAGATAATAAGGGGACTGTCTGGGAAGTTAAAGAATTTCCCCCCAACTTTTCCTCATCTTTGCAGTTATACAAAGAAAACTGAGTCAAACTATTCTTTGGTGATAGGGAAACTTCAAGCTAAGCATATACCAAACGTCTCCAGCCCCAGCTAGCAACAATCTATATGTTCTTGACCAGAATCACCTTGCCCATTTCAATCTATGACATGGCACTAAGGTGCCTTATAAAAGATATATTGTACATAACATGTGAACACTTTTCCAGTGGTCCTGCCAAACTCAAGGACATGTGGGTTACATACTTCTACTGAAGTCTGTGAGTGAGTTCCTGCTTGGGGATCAGTTCAAGGACAAAACTCATAAGTACTTCATGAACAACACAGATATCTCAAAGATACAATTTTAAAGAAATGACTAATGGACTCCCTCATCACCCCAACCAAGAAAAACAATCAGTGGAATAGAATCTTGTCAGAGTTTCCAGTTTGTTTGTAAAGGAGATGGATGCAGAATGAAAGAAATCAATCAAAAATGGTTTTCTTTTTCTTTCTCACGTTTACTGATAGAATTTAAAATCAAGATAAGTTTCCTAGAGTACTTACTGTGTAGTCTCTTTGGGCAGGGTGGAAATGAAGAAAATGGATTTTTAGTGTTTTATTTTATTTATTTTACTTTTTAGTATAAACAGGAAAAATGAATAAATCTACAAAGGCCAATGGACCATAGAAGTACAAATGGACCAGAGTTCAAGCAATAAGATCCTGCTTTGGGAAATCCTAAGTATTTCAGGAACACTATCAATAATGTTCTAAAATCTCCTTTTGCCACCCCTCTGTAATTAAGAATTTCATGATGTAACTCAGGCCCATAGCATACAACAGACCAGTAAATTACCGCTGGATTTCATAAGTCTCAGCCAAGTATTTAGTCATTGTCACACTACAAGCTTAGGATCTTGCCCATAATTCTGGGTGAGATGTTTATTATTCTAATCAGGTATCCACATAAGTGGGAAAGAAGAAAACTAGTTACTATAAATATACCAGCACATTATCCCTGAGCTATAACACTTGAAAGTTTCTGTTGAATCAAAAAGCAAATTCTGTTCACATGCTACAGTCAACCTGGTCACTACTCCTAGTGCACTACTATAGGCAGATGGGATCTGAATGACTGATTGTCTTAATATTTAGTTTAGTGGTGACAGGGGCGGTGTGGCACACACAGCACTCCCAGAGAAAAAAGTAAGACAAGGTTTATGGCATTATTAACCCAGAAGAAAGTAAAGGAAAACATTCTGTTCCAGAGACAAAGATGGTCAGGAAACCATAGGTCCTCAAAAACAGTCATGCAAGGGCACAGCTATCCACTCCCCAAGAAAGAAAAATAGAATACACACTTTCTTTTCTCTCTCCTCCATCAACAACAGAGAAGCCCTATTAACCGTGGACCATAAGAGTTCTTAGCACTGCAGGCTGCAATGCACTCCTCTCCCGCCAGCTTCCTGGCCTGAGGAAAGGGAGGAGGGTAGGGAAGAGGTGTCCTAGGAGAGAAGAGGCCTTTGGAGGCCAGCAGTGGAAAACAGATCCTTGTCTAAGAAAAGTAGGTCAAAAAACTACTGAACTCAACTGTTGACACACCTGAACATCACTGCCCCAGGGCTGCCACCCAAAGCCAAATCAAGACTTTCCCAAGTCCAAGTCCTACGGCATACAGGAAAGTTAGAAAAGTTAACTCTGTAGTCTGCCCAGCTTCTAACTTCTCTCCACATAGAGTAGGGTTAGGAGGACAGACGCCTATATTAAAAATGCAAATTACTTTTCTCTCACCTTCCTTCCACCTTTTCAGAGAGCTCCATGTCCAACTATGCTCTTTCCTGTACCCACCTCTACCAAAGACCCATGTGACCTTGCTCATTTCATGCAGATGCATTTCATCTCACACTCACGCCCATTCTTCACTACTGCCAAGACTAGAACAAAGTGCTTGTCTTTGGAGTGAAGGGACATGAATGCTGTTTTCACTACTTACTATCTCTTTAACCTTGGATGAATTACCCTCTCTGAGAGACAGTTTCTGCATCTAGAAATGAGAATAAATCCTATTCCCCAGGTTTGTTGTGGATTAAATGGGATAACATATATAAAATGACTGGCACATGACAAGCTATGAACTTCCTGAATGGGATTAAGTATGGGATTTCATATACATAATTTAAATAAATATAGAAAAGGACCTCAAGAAGCCTGAGCTCCAGGGCCAGATTTAGTGTAAGAGGAGGAGGAATGGGGTAGAAGAAAGGATGATAGAGGATAAAGGAAATACTATGGCTGTTTTAAATCCAAGATCTTGTCTTTGGATGACAGTATGGTTGAGTCAGTATATAAAGAGAGGATTAAACTATACAAAACATCTAGAAAAACTGTTTACAAAGTTAAAGGGAATACTTCTTCTCTACTCCTGATGAAGGGAACTCATTCAGTGTAATTCCCATGATCTCTCTGGGAGTAACCTATCTGATTGAGAAATTTGAAGGAATAAACTGGACATGCTCAGTTCAGCTCTTCCTTTATACCTCTTGGTTCCTTTGTGCTCCTCCAGGGAGCCCCAAGTCATGCCCTGACATCCCTTCTCCTCCATCCCTGCCCCACCCACAGAGACTCGGCCATGGTTCAGCACAGCCCATAACCAGGTGGGAAAGTAGGATTAAATCTATCCTCCAACTGAGCCTTTATGAGTAACTAAAGATGAGCTCTCATCTATCTTACTCTGTTGTCTTAATTCTTACTTTTCTTAGCACTCAGGCAGGACAAAGGGTTTTATTTAATGGGCTCCCTTCAAGGATCCCAACAAACGTTAATGCTATTTATGGATATTGGAAAACTAACAAAGCAAAGAGAACACCCAAAACTGGTCTGGCTATGTCAAAATAATACTAATTAGAATAAATGGCAAAAAAATTCCACTATGACTAACTGTCATATGTATAATAACTACTAAAAATACCATTCATGTGGGTCATCTGATTTTTCTTTGAAAGGTAATGTGTTAAATTTAATAAATGTATTTCCATATATTTAGGCTTCCTCTGTTCTTCTAGCACTCAAACATTACAAAAATGGCAACCACTTGAGTGGATACAGTCTAAGCAACCTGATTAAACCCTAGTCCTTGCCCCCAGCTAGACCCTGCCCTGTGGGCTTTCCTGAACTGACCTGCAGGAAGTCGATTCACTGCTTACAGTAAGTTTTGTATGCACCAAGGGATCCACACCTTCCACCGTAGGGAGGTAGTTACTTAGAGAGAAAGCAGTTAAAATGTGAAGTTCATCATCAGTGGAAGCTCACAGGATGACCCAGAGGGCCTACTTCTTGGAGAGAAAGTAGGATTTTAACTGACAGATTCGATCCTAGGTTCCTCTCTAGGACCTCCCAATAGAGGTCATGAACTGTGATGTAACTGCACGGTTTCAAACCACTTTCAGTTCAGTTCACACCAGGCCCCCATGGAAGGCATTTCAGGCTTCCACCTCTCTCTGCATGCCAGTCTCAATCACCCCGTCCCGCTCCCGGCCACCCTATGTTTATGACTTTAGTATGAGAGGTTTAAACTGCGTCTGTCTCTGCTACTGACTGTTCACCTTTCATCCACAATACTTGAGTCCTTCCCTAAATCGCTCCCTTTGAGATAAGTGAGTGGGTTCTTCATGCTCCTGTACAAGTAGCTTTCTTGACCCAATTATAATCAGACTGAGACTCTAACAAGTTTTTACCCTTGAAACTAACCAAGGATCCTGAAGCTTGGGGGCTCTATTCTCCTATGGGTGGTAAGATCCTTAAAGTTTGGGGCTATGTTTTGTTCACTTCTGAATTCCCCAGTGCTTCAAAGAGCAGCTCTCATGAGTAGCTGTCGAATAAATCCTTGCAAATGAATAATGAAGCACTTACACTCTAACAGGAAAACTCAAAAGCTTTAGGAAATGCTCCATAAATCAACAAGATGATGAGCAAGAAGGATGACTCAAGAGAACTGCTTATAATGGTATAAGAGACTAGGACCCCAACTCAGCCAGATTTCACTACCTAGGAGAAGAATTTCTTCTTTTACATCCTCAGACGTGCTGGGCTGTTTCCATTTTTGCTGGGTTTGGCCGCTCAGAACCCTCCTCTCCCCCATGCAGCTTGAGTACTTTTTCTATCCTATATTTCATCTGGCAACTTTTTAGGAAAAAGCTGAACACACACACACACACACACACACACACACACACACACACACAGTGGTTCTTGGTGACCTCTAATTGGTATAAACTGATCAACACATTGGTCTCCCTTGGCCACTGTGATTGCTTCAGGGATGTCACAAGAAGGTGAGATTCCACCCCAGCCAATGAGATATGGAGAACTCCTTCTTGGAGGAGGTTTCTAAGAAACATAGTTCTTTGCTCTCTTGTGACTGCTACCGAAAGTTGTGCTGTCTACCCCTGCAGGACGTAAGCAAGGAAGCACAGAGCCGCCAGAAGCTGCTAGCAGCCATCTTGTGGCAAAGCACACAAGGCATAAGGAAAACAGAGAAGAGGAAGGAAGAGACAAAATGATGGACTCAATGAACCACTGGCTCCAGCCTGACCTGAAGCCTGACCTACCTCTGTGAGTTCTCAGTTACGTGAGCTGATAAATGCCTCATTGTTTTAGCCAATTTGAGACCAGTTTTCTGTTACCTGCACATGGCTAAAGCCAAATTCAATTAATTGATCAAGGCAGCTCTTAATAAGTTGCTATGTCCTCAATGAGTTGAAAAGTTTAAACACATCAAGGTCAAGGGACCCACTAGGGGGACTTTCAATGCAGCAAAAAAAGGGAGAGAATGCAAAAGCCTCAGCACTTCCCAGCCTATGCCCTCACCTCTGGCCATTTCAGCCTCTTTGGATTCCCTTCAGGCATTTATCTGCGTTCATTACATGCTAATTATGTTCAAGCCAGTGCCTAGAGAATGAACAAAAACACTGTCTCTACTTTCTAGAAGCTCATAAATAACTATAGAATGTGTGTAGGTAAAGACTTAGAAGTATTAAAAAACTAAAATGAAGTTTTAAAAAGTGGATTTCCCCCTAAATTCCCTTTAATTTTAAGCCATATTTTTTTACAATTTCAACTTGGATTAAAAATAACTTCACAATAAACTACAAATGTATTAACAGTAAGTGCCAGAGCAGTGGAAAATCTAACAAAATGATATCTGTGAAACATTTTGTGCAGCACAATGTACCATGCACCCATGTACTGTTTCATAAACAATAATGGCCAAGAATTATTAGACATCTACTGTATGCCATGTGCTAGTAATGCTGAACATTCTGTATACATTATCTCAATCTCTACCACAAATTGTTATTCCCGTTTCATAGATGAGAATGCCAAGGCACAGAGAATGTAATTGATTTGCCCCAGATCACACAGTGAGAAAGCAGTGGGCTAGGACTTGAACTCAGGCAATCTGACTTCAAATCCTGGATCTCTCACTACTGTGTTATTCTGTTAAACGATTTCATAACATACGGTGGGCAGAATAATGGTCCCCCAAAGATGTCATGTTCTACTCCCCTGGCTATGACTATGTCAGGCTACATAGCAAGGGGGACTTGAGGTTGCTGATGGCATTAAGGTTGTTAGTCAGTTGACCTTGAGCTGTGAAGATTATTATCCTGGATTATCCTGTTGGACCCAACATAATCACAGCAATGACAAAAGCAGAAGTCAGACTGATACAACGTGAGAAAGACTCAACCGGCCATTGCTGGCTTTGAAGAGGAAGGAAGGGGCCATGAGCCAAGAAGTGAGGGCAGCTTCTAGAAGCTGGAGAAGGTGAGAAAGCACATTCTCCCTTACAGCCTCCAGATAGGATCGCAAGCCTGTCAGCACCTTGACTTTAGCCCAGTAAGATCCATTTTTGGACTCTGACCTCCAGAACCGAAAAATGACAATTTTGTTTTGTTTAAAGCCACTAAGTTTTTGGCAATTAGTTACAGCAGCAATAGGAAACTAACATACAGAGTATGTATACATTTTCACACCATGTAGGTAAAAAGATGAATAAGATAACAATGGTCCCCAAGATATTATTTTTAAAAAGTGATTCAAAATCCATCCCTATGGGAAAAGAAGCACTGGCCTTGGAGATACCAGAGTTTGGTTCATACTGACAAGTAACTAAATGACCTTGGGCAAGTTACCAAGCTCTCTGAGTGAGTTTCCTTCTCTGTAAATCAGGGATTACTCTTCTCATAGGGCTGGAGTAAGGACTAAGAGAGTTTTTAGAAACAAGCTAACACAATGCTGGGCACTTACCTGCCCCCTTCTTCTTATAAACCCCCAAAGGAACACTGAGAAAAAAACACAATCATCTTAGGAAAAAGCTGTATTTTATTAATATTAAGGATATCAAACAATTTAAACATCAATGTAATTTGCTATATGGAAATGGTGTGAATTCTAAAAAAGAGATCAACATACCCCAAATTTTAAGGCAAGAAGTTTCTCATCCTAGGGGTCATGCTAGAGCTTTGGTCTCTCTCTTCTCTCTGTTTCTGTCTGTCTGTCTGTCCATCTCACTCTCTCTCCAGGGATCAAGTTAAAGTAAGATAGTAGTCCAACAAAAAGAAAGATGTAAACACATTGATTTATGTCCATTTTGCTGTGCAAATAACTAGCACTGTTTTCGTTACATAGGCTGCTTCTCAAGAGGAATATGTATTTTTAAAACGGCCTTCTCTGGGGCTTCGACTGAGATCTGCATATCAAGGTTTTACCCTTTCCCCCAGTGACCCATTTGTCTGAGGGAGGCATTCAATTAGACTGCCAGAGCAAGTTGATTCAGTATTGACCAGGAAAGGCTTCTCGCTTGAAAGACATATTACACCAAGGTGAAGGTGTCACTGCCACCAGTCAATACTCAAGTGCAAAGGCCCAGATGATTCAGGAATAGGAAATGAGGAAAGGTCCTCCCCAGGCATTTGGAGCAGAAAAGCATCCTCTTTCTCTTACCGAAGAGATAGCGTGGGAGTGAGAAGCCCAATAAATTGGGGTTTCCGTAAAGGTAGGAAACTGATTCCCAGTCTCTGCTAGCAGTAAATGGGAATAAGGAAAATGGAAATTCAGGAATGAGGCAAAGGTTACTTCACCTCAAGACCCAAAACTGGGATTTGAGGTTTCAGTAATCTTATCTCTCAAGGTCATTGCTCTTTAGAGAAATACCCCTGCTCTTTTCAGATACCCTGGCCTCTCCTCCCTCTGCAGATGCAGCCATGAAGCCCAGGTCTGACAAATTTATCAAAGCTCTCTCTTTACGACCTTCACACGTTGTGTTTATCAACAAAAGATAGACATTCAGTTGTTTTAGACAAGAAATTGGGTCCCTTTACATCCGGACCATCAAAAAGCACTGTATACCCAGTGAGACAGAAATAAATGCTAATCGATGATAAGCACGCTTTATTTAATATAAAACTGGTACTCAGATTAAAGGGCAGGAAGGACGCAAGTTTGTGGTGTCTGATGTTGGCTTTTAATCTTTATTATTTCTCAAATGATGGCTTTGATTTGTTGAAATGTTTTATAGCCTTGAATATCTGACAGAATAAATTAAACCCTTTCTAAGAGCTTTCCCTTGATTATCCCAAGTACCCACTATAGATAAGATTGTCCTTTACATCCCACTTGAAAAATCATAAAATTGGTTCCATTAAAATAATTAGGACCCCCACCTTCATTTTAAGATTTAGCCTCTACATGTTTACAGCACTGCTATTTTATTTACATTTTCACATCCTTGGAACAGGGTGACCATTTTCATTGTGTGGCACACATCTTATTAAAGACTTGTAGTTTCCAAATGTCACTGGTGAAAGCTGAAATCCATTATCATTTACTCTCAGAAATGAAGCCCATCATGCTGTGCACTTGCAGAAAAGAATAAAGAGGTTTAAACCAGAATCTGCATAATCCCAGGTAGAGGCAGAAGCAGCAGTACTGGGAGAAAAAAAAGGCATCATCTCTGATATGCAAACTCAGGGGAAAAAATGGCATATATTACAAATCAGGCCATGTGAATGCACAGTACCCAAGAATATGCTTAAATAAGTACACACGTTGTGATGAATCTATTCAAGGCATTGATGATCATTTTCTAAGCTATTTCATAAAGTTCCTCAGACACACATATATGCACAATTCTGTAGTGAAAATACAGCTGCCATTCCTTCTATTTTCATTTGGAAGCCAATGGCAGATAAAATGAAAAACCCTGTCTTCAACCCTATCCAAAAAGATCCTCCTCAGAGAATACTTCTTTCATTTATTATTTCTTTCCAAATAAATTTCTAATATTATTCATATGCCTGATTGAAAAAATATTTCTAGTATTAAGTTAAAGGGGAATAAGGAAATGGGTGAGCACATGCCCAAGGCGGAGAGGAAAATGTCCTATATACTCCAGAACCTTGCTCAAACTAAAAGGATAGAAGGGGATACGTTTCTCAAAGAATCCATTTCTTCTAATAATAACTCAATTTCAAATAATGGTGTTAGCCACTAAAATAGTAACTATGAAGATTATGTAAAAAACATGGAAAAGAGTTTATAAAATGTAAATGCAAAAGAAAACATGGAATTGTGTCTATACTATTACTGCAACCTTGAGAAATTATTTATATAGGTATATTTATATCTATAGAGAAAAGGTCATAAAAATATACACAGATATGATGATAGTAATTATTTTTGTGTAGGAGAGTGGTGGCAGTTAAGGATGCATTTTTTCCTTATTCTCCTTATCTGTCATTTCTAATATTTTTACAATGAAAATATATTACTTTTTAATTTAATTTAAATTTTTTAAAATCTTTAATTTTAAAGATACAAGAGGCTAAAGACTCTAAACCCCATCTCCAACTTTTTTGTAGGGAAAATTATGTTCTCAAATTCACAAGGCTAGGAGAAAATATTACCATTTACGGCTTACTATATCTGCTACTTATTCATTATGAATTTCTTAAATTGGAGAAGGCCATACCTGCTGGGAGAACTTGGGAAAGATGAGTAAGGAAACCCAAGAAGGAAAGTATCAAGTACAATTGAAGCTAATGAGTTTCCTGGATGTTTACTTACAACATTGATGGTGTTCAGGATAACCTACCCCAAGATATGGCACCTTGGCATAAACTGAAAAAAATTTAAGAAATGTCACATGCAGGAAGGACTTTCTGAACTTCCCCTGAAGTAGGTCACAAAACCCTTATGGGAGAGGGGCCCTCCCTATGCAGGGAGGAAAGGAACATCCTTATTTCCAAGGTGGAAGGATGTTGAAAGGAATCTGAACAGGCCTTGCTCTTTTCCCGTGTACTACCCTTAGCTCATACTCTGTTATCCTATCGCATCTTTCCACGACTTTCCACTCTTCATCAAACCTAGCGTGAAAACGCTCTGGCTTAATCGCTTCTTCAAGTCTTTGTTTCCTTATTAAGGCTCTCGTGTCATGTAAAAGTTATATTAAATACATTTGTATGCTTTTTTCTTGTTAATCTGTCTTGTTATAGGGGTCCCAGCCAAGAACTTAGAAGAGTAGAAGGAAAAGATTTTTCCTCCCCTATAGCATCATGAAGAAAAACTATATTAGCGTACCATGTTAAGTCCAAATCATTTCAGAAAAATATTTAAGTAATGGGTAGAAAGGGCTCTTCCCTTCCCTCACCACAGCACCCCTCAGCCTCGGTCTACACCAGCTTAAGGTTAGCTCCTTTCCTTCCAATAAAGTGTTCACACGCAGGGAGAGGCAGGAGGTAATACTGGAGGCTTTATTAACATGTGAAGAACTGTGAGTGAATGTGCTACTCACAAAACTGAAAAATTAGCAACCATGGATTTAGACTAGGCCTCACAGGATACCAAGCTCAGCTCCTCTTATGAAGTTCTATCGGTGTTCATATCCTTTGCACTATTCCCTTGATAACAAAGACGAGAATCTTTCTTCAACAGAGACTGTCAGCTGTGACAAAATCCGGGAAGATTTCTCACTTGGTGAGTGTCTTTTAGAAAATAATCATGGGTGGCATAGAGGGAGCTATGGCTAAACATCACCCGGACTTGATCTTTTGCCTCAAGCAGGCTCGTGTTGCCATTGGAAGACTGTGTGAAAGATGTGATGGCAAGTGTGTGATCTGTGACTCCTATGTGTGTCCCTGCACCCTGGTGCGCATGTGTGATGAACGTAACTATGGCTCTTACCAGGGACACTGTGTGATCCGTGGAGGCCCCGGAGTTTCAGATGCCTATTTTTGTAAGGAGTGCACCATCCAGGAGAAAGACAGAGATGGTTGCCCAAAGATTGTCAGTTTTGGGAGCTCTAAGACAGATCTCTTCTATGAACGCAAAAAATAGGGCTTCAAGAAGAGGTGATTGGTGGGCTGCCTCTTCCTCCCCCCATCAAGCTGCTGCAGCTGCCAAAAGAGATGCCTACAGAAAGGAAATGGAGCACACAGCATCACCGGAATTGCCTATTAGTACACTGGCACCTTTCCACCCTTTCCTCTCCTCTCACCCAGACATGGTAGGAATGGAAAAAAAAGATTCTTCGCAGAGCACTCTGGCAGACTGTATCACAGAAAAATGGATAGATTGGTTCATGGCGTTCCTTAAATTCAAGAAGCAAGACTGTGTTATCCACATCGAGAAGTTCTGTACACCAAAAGCTTCTAAAACAGGAATGATCTATCAGTTCAGTCTTCTGTTTGAGGAGCTGTGAAGCTGGCTGCAGGGAGAAGCATGTTCTTGCAGCAGCTCTGATGGCAGTTGTCCTTGATGAAACATCTGCAGGGTGGTAGTGGTCAGAACAACAAGTGTGGGCATTTCATCTGTAACACCCACCAGGTGGTGCTGGTTTATGTTATTTTTCTTCTAAAAATTGGAAACCCTTTCTGTTGCTATTGTATTAATAAAGCAGGTGTTTATTTTCTGGTAGTCAGCCTATTTTCTGGTAGTCAGCCCCTGCCCAATTTAATCTTAACTCTAGGAATTTTAGTCACCCAGGAATTTGTGATTCAGAATAAAGGTATTGGGATTCATGCAAAAAAGAGAATAATCATGGTAAGAGAAAGCACTTGTGATGTTTAGGAAAAAAATGTAGAGTTCTTTTTTAAGTATCTACACATAAATTAACCAGCCACAAAGAATAAGTAACACTGAAAGGAACAATACTGATATGTAAGCAAGATGCCAAAAAGCAAGAAATCTAATAACCAGACTCTCAACTCTTGTGTGTCTACAGCATCAATTGAATATTTAAAAACCTGAACATGTAATGGTAAAAAGAATAGACACTCTTAAGAATGAGCTAAGCAAAGCCAGTTCATACTTTCCCATGGCTAATTTGCAGAATGGGAAAAGTACTTTTGGAGCAAGGTAAAAACACATAGCTTGTTATTTATGTATTTACCAAAATTAAAATGAAGGACAATCAACATACTAAACTACATAATACTGATTTTTGCTGTACAGTTTCAGCAGAGACAGGAAGTCTCACCAAACATTCCGTCAGCTCCTCAACGTAAGAAGGAAGCAGCCACATCACTGGGTCACTACTTGAAGGACAGTGTCTCGAACCACAGAAGACTTTGCGTGAGCCACTGTTGTGTTAAACCAACTAGGCTTTGAGGATCGAGTGTTCCCACGGCTTGACCTAGCCTACCCTGACTACAATAGTCAACTCTAACTTTTCTTTGCCTTAATCAACATTAACTTTTCTTCTGCCTTGCCATAAAATTGATAATTCAAAAAGAGTTGGGCTTCCCTGGTGGCGCAGTGGTTAAGAATCCGCCTGCCAGTGCAGGGGACACGGGTACGAGCCCTGGTCCAGGAAGATCCCTCATGCTGCGGAGCAACTAAGCCCCTGCACCACAACTACTGGGCCTGCGCTCTAGAGCCCGCGAGCCACAACTACTGAAGCCTGTGTACCTAGAGCCCATGCTCCGCAACAAGAGAAGCCACCGCAATGAGAAGACCGTGCACTGCAATGAAGAGTAGCCCACGCTCACCACAACTAAAGAAAGCCCGTGCACAGCAATGAAGACCCAATGCAGTCAAAAATTAATAAATTAAAAAAATAAATTTAAAAAACCCAAAAAAACAAAGAGAGTGAATAATGCTAATTTATATACATACATATATATATATATATATATATATATATATATATATATATATATATATAAGAAGCAGTGAGGGCTATCTTAAATATTTAGAGTTTTAATACACATTATATCAGTTGACATTAATTGGTGTCCCATGGGGGAAAAAAGGGTTTCATAGTCAAGTAATCCTTAAATCCTAGAGATTAAAAATGTAAAGTCAAATATTAAAGGCTCTGAAAAGTCCTACACCAAAGAATAGGTGTTAACTGCCCAATCCAGCATTTTTCAAGTAAACTAACAATATTTCAGTGAAAAAGAGCTTGGGAAATGCTAATTCTATTCCCCCCAGTCCCCCCAAAAACTAATTTGCATGCTAATAAAATCTGTATCCAGCTACTATTGAAATTTATTTGCATTCCCTAAGCAAATTTATTTGCATTCCCTAAGCATCACCTGGTAAATGAAGAGGGTGATAGTCAAGATACTTAACCTCAGTATATCCCAGACATCTGTCAGTCAGAACGGACTCTAGGCCATGAAAACCCCCTACTGTGCCAGGCTGTAATTCTTTAATTACTGGATTGTAGGAAGGTCCAGGATGCAGAGGGCAGAGAGAGAGGTAGGTACTCAGAACAGTGGTTATACACCAACTGGTATAGTTGATATTTTACATCCAATACTAACTAAATATCAACTGCGCCTAAGGGTAAGTGATAGATAACGTATTTACTTTAAGATTATGATTTGAACATTTCTTCATCTTCACTTGCCTAAAAGGCCTAAGTCTTGCTTAATAATTTATTTCTGAAGACCTTTTATTTTTCAGTGGGTAGTCAACAAATTTAACAGGTATGGAAGTCCAGAAAATGTTTAATAGGCACCTATCATATGACAGGCACTGTGGTAGATGTTTGCATAAAATTAAACAAGAAAACATGTTTTTCTGTAACCCAGGGCATGTTAAGACATTTAATTGATACATACTTGCAGACTGAAATATTGACAAGGCAATAGTTTAACTGGATATTTGACAAATGTAGTTCAAAAAAATGTTTAAGTCTGTTTCATTGTATTGAAACTAAAGACACAGCATGAACATACCTAGTACACATTTCCTTGTATGGAAAACTATTTGGCTTTGTTGAAAGAGTATCTGAATGTAAGTTTTATTTTACAGGTAAAAGATTCTCCTCACCGCCTGGAATCAACTTATTGAACTCTGTTTTCAATAAGAAGCATTTTTTAAAATTTGGAAATGTTCTGGAACATTATAACATGTTCAGAATGGAGTGAAGCAGGAGTTAATTCAACTAATCTTCTACATCTCCTTAACAGCCAAAAATTCATAACTATCTACCAATAAGATATTTTAAGCCCTGTTTTGGATCTAAACATCCAAGGAAATGAAACATTCATATGATGTTTCAGGAACCTATTTTAAACAGGGTCCTTTTAGTGGCTGAGCTGATCAATAATGACCTAAAATATTTCTTAAAAATCTCAGCCACTATCAACTTTAATTTATGTAAATGAAGAACATGATAAGATTGATCCAAGAATCATTCTTGGCTTTGAGAAAATGCTGCCATCAGTGTTTTCTTCTATATCCTTTAAAACAAAGGCAGGGATTTGCGGCATTATTGCAGAGTAAAATGAGTCCTGGATTTTACCAAATAGGAACTCACTATATTCCTCCATGTTTACTCTTCATTCTTCTTTACTTTACTCCTTAAATTATACTCAAATGCCCTTGACAAACAAGGGAAATATCCAATCTTAATGGCTGACTAGTTCCATCATCATTTATTAATTCTAAGTTTGTTGGGCACTTTACTCCACTTGGGTTGGCCTTAAGTATCCCAGTTTGTGACTCCTTGGTCCAAAATACAAGGCCAGACTCTGCCATCATAAAAGATGATGAAAAAGTTCTTAATGAGTTCTTGTGGGATAAGCTACTCAGATCTGTTGTTTTGCCAGTGTTTGTAATCTTTTCTGTTTAAATTACAACTCAGAGTTCAGGAAGTGCTTTCAGATTAAACAGAATGAGATTTAAAATTCTAACTCGGGGGCATACCCCTGACATAATTAGCAGTTAAAATCAATATGGACCCCTACTGTTAGGTGATTACTGAGATAATCCTCAGCTCTAATGCAATATGCTTGGTGAGGCAGTGTAAATTTATGTAATTTATACTCTATTGTGAATTATTTGCCTTCAATTGGATTTATTTAATATGGTACTTCTTTACATCCTTTACAAAGTGTCAAGGAAATACAGTGTGTCTATTTACATAATAACTCAATCATTCCATCACCATTTATTAATTCTGTGTTTGTTGGGAGGAACTGGGATGTTAAGGTAAATTGAATATCTTATTGACTGAGAGGAAACCAGAAGATAATTAGCTAATATCTTGAAACCTTTCTAAAATGTACATCTACTTCCAGTTAAACATGATGCATTGAACAGTTTCTGATACTCCAATTTTAGGAAAGACAAAGAAAAGTTAGGAGAAGACAGAAACAGAATATTGGAGGATGGAGAGCAGATTGACAAGTGATCCTGACTTAGCAGACCTGAGAAAACTTAATCCTAAAGCAGCACTGAAAGAAACCAAAAGCAAACCAATTATTTCCTCAGAATGATTAAAAGACGTAGAACACTAGTAATATACCTCCAAAAGAGTAGGAAATTGAGCAGGGTTAAAAACAGGAAGATTGATTGGGAGTCTGCACAAGACTGCTCCTCCCCAAACTACAGAGGACTCTAGATTCACTCTCTGGAGATGGAGAATGGAAGGGATTATGGGCTAGAGGACACCAGGGACACAGAGAATAAGGGATATCACACTAAAGATAGGATGATCATATAAAAGCCACATATTGAAAGGTAAGATTCCCAGTTACTTACCCACCCTTGCATCCAGAACTCACATAGCTAGGCTTTTATTTCTTTCCCAACAGACAGGAGTTTGGGAAATTTCTCTCTGGAAAAACTTGCCAGCTCCAGAGAATGGAGCCACAGGCATTGATGGGGAATTGCAGGAAGAGGCAGAGGCAACTGAAATGGCCTAGCCTAATCATCCTACACTGAAGCCTTTCAGTTGACAAGTCACACACAGAACTTCCAATAAGAACTTTAGTGCCCACTTCTTAAATACGAAAAACAGAAAAAAAAAATTGTTTTTCAAATAAACCTAGGTTTGTATTTTTTAAAATGCAGAGAAAAGAAAAAAAAAATTTTTTTAAAAGCCCATCACTAATGTTCTCTGATTGGTAAGAGAAGATACTGAACTGAAAGAAATAAGGGAAAGAGTCTATATGAAAGAAGCATTGTCAAAGAGAAATTGCACTGGAGAGTTAAACAGGCGAGGAAGACTTTATTCGGGATTATTGCAACAGGGATCAAGACTATTTGCAGTAGGGAAGAGAGATTGAACTCAACTCCAGATACAATAGGGACAGCTGGGGATTTAGAGCCCATAGGCAGGATGAGGGAGTCGGCAGATGGGAAATCACTAAGAAGAAATTTGTTAGGTATCAAAGGTTGGGGGGATGAGGAATTTGATTGGATACCAAGGGCGGGGGGCAGGGTGGGGGGGAATTCTTACTAAACTAGGTTAGCAGGATTCTTGCTAAAACTGGGCTGGCAGGCCATGGAGAGGCAGAGTCAAGAAGGGGGCTCAGTGAAGCCTTGTCATCACCCAGAAATTAAAAATTAGTTCTTGGGAATTAAAAATATGATAGCAAATGCAAAGATTTTAATATGAGAATTGGGAGATAGGGCTTCCCTGGTGGTGCAGTGGTTGAGAATCCGCCTGCCAATGCAGGGGACACGGGTTCGAGCCCTGGTCTGGGAAGATCCCACATGCCGCAGAGCAACTGGGCCCATGAGCCACAACTGCTGAGCCTGTGCGTCTGGAGCCTGTGCTCCGCAACAAGAGAGGCCGCGATAGTGAGAGTCCCGCGCACCGCGATGAAGAGTGGCCCTGCTCGCCGCAACTAGAGAAAGCACAGAAACGAAGACCCAGCACAGCCAAAAATAAATAAATAAATAAATAAATTTATTTTTTAAAAAAAAGAGAATTGGGAGATAATAAGAAAAACAAAAAATACTATAGAAAATGGAAAAGATAAGCAAAATAATCAGATAGGTACTCCTGCTCCTCGCCTAGCCTCCATAACCAGCACAGCGATGGGCTGACAGGTTCCCAGAGACACAAAGGAACAGGGTCTTTATGGAGATATCATCTCTCAGAGGGCTGGCCTGCCACTCACTGAAGGTCATCTACATTCTGGGCAGTCAAGATGTGGCTTAGGATGGGTCCAAGAGCCTGCCACACATTCCCAGTTCTCGCTCTCTGTGTATAATGAGCTCCTGTACCAACCTCATAATTACAGTATCAAAAAGTCCCGACGGCACCCACCAAAGCTCCTAAGGAATGAATTACATTTTCAAACATTCCGACATGACAATTACAGCCTTTGCGTACTTCAAGGTTTGCAGGGTAAATGACCCCAGTTAAAGTACGGATTTATTACTTGAAATCTCCCTCCCCTCATTTCTTTTAACCTTGTGTATCAGCTTTCTATTGTGGCTGTTACAAATTACCAGCAACTTAGTGGCTTAAAATAATATAAATTTATTATCTTACATATCCGTAGGATAGAAGTCCAACACGGTCTCACTGGGCTAAATCAAGGTGTCAGCAGGGCTGTGTTCCTTCCCAGAAGCTTTAAGAGAGAACACATTTCCTTGTCTTTTCCAGCTTCTAGAGGGAGTTCATCCCTCGGCTCATGGCCCCTTTCCATCTACAAAGCCAACAGATCTAGTCCTTCTCAGATCACGGTGTGCCAACTTTTGCTTCTCTCTTCCACTGTTAAGGACCCTTATGATTACAGTGAAGCCACCTAGATATTCCAGGATAATCTCAACATCTCAAGGTCATCTGATTAGCAACTTTAATTTCATCTACAACCACAATTCCTCTTTGCCATGTAACCTAACACATTCACAGGTTGCAGAGATTAGGACATAGACACTTTTGGTGGGCCATATTATGCCTGCCACATCCTTATTAAAATTAATTCCAAAAATCTCCCTTTTAAGAAATGTTGTTCTGGAAACATGTAGCAGTAATAGTTATTTCAAACATTGCTTATTAAACTGAAGTATTAGCAAGTGGTATTAGATCTATGTATTAGGCCAACAATTAACTCGAACTGATACTGGTAAGCCATGTCTATACAAGGAAAGTATAAGACATAACCACGCATAGGAGCTATGTGCGGCAGTCAAAAATATCAATTAATCCACCTAAAAGAATTCAGCCCAGTTTAGAGAAAATAAAAGAAAACATAAATGCTACGTGGATAGTATGAACACAATATTGTTCAATTACTGACTCTCAAAGCACTTTACCAATTTGAACTCAGTGAGCCTTCTAGGCTGGCAAAATAGTTCAATCCCTGCAGGTTGGGCCTCGCTCAAAATTTGATTTCTACTTCCTGAATTGATGTTAGAGTTCTATTAAATCTGACTCTTTAGAGTATTAGAATCATCTGAGATGCTTGTTAAAAATGCAGAATCCCAGGGACTTCCCTGGTGGTCCAGTGGGTAAGACTTGGCACTCCCAATGTAGGGGCCCCGGGTTCGATCCCTGGTCGGGGAACTAGATTCCGCATGCATGCCACAACTAAGAGTCCGCATGCCACAATGAAGATCCCGCGTGACGCAACTAAGACCCGATGCAGCCAAAATACATAAATAAATAAAAATAAATCTTTAAAAGTAATGCAGAATCCCAAATGCCATGACCACAGATTGTGATTCAGTAGGTCTAATGGGGGCCTAAGGAATCTATATTTTTAATACATATAACAGGATGTTAAAAATGGCAGCATCTCTATGTCAGTTTCAACTAAGGTGTCATATCATATAGGATCCCAGCAGGAAGCAGACAGCATACTGAAGCTGGGTAACATGAAGAAAGTTCAATAAAGGGAGTATTCACAAAAGATGTGGGCAGATTATAGGGAAACCACAAGGGATGATGCAGTGCCCCTGGTCTAGTAACACCATGGTAACTGCCAACACCCCTAGACCCAAAAACACAAGGGAAGAGAGTTGTTACCAAAATCAGAGAAGAGGATAGGGCTGCTTGACAAAAAAGCCTTGGTTGAGGGATGCTGGCAGCCCAAGAGAACCCAGTAGGAAGGGAGCCAGGGAATTATGAACCCAACCTCACTCTCCTCCCTTCTTCCTGGTTTCTCCCCAGACTCCCTGTTGGCCAAACCCCACATGAAGCCAGAAGGCAAGGGAGTCCATTGGTGAAGTCCAAATAGGCCAGTGTCTTGGGCCACACAAGAGGATGGACAGGGATGGAGAGCAGGTCTGGAGGGACAAAATGAAGGTATTCTGCATAAGCACCAATACAATAGATACCAAGCGAGTGAAAAACACACCTACTCACCCACCCCTTCTATGCACAGAATTTACAAAAGAAAAATTTCAAACCAGTTCCATGACATTCAATGCCTCATCTGTATAAGGAAGTAAAATAGAGTCAGAGTATGAAAAGAGAGAGGGGGCTCTCATGAGATCACTCCCAGAACTTGCAATGTATTCCTGGTCATTGAAAGACAGATGGCTCCACTTACCTCTGAAAAAGTCAAAGTGCCCTGAAGCCACAGAATCTAGTCAGCTGGGGGCTACGATCTGTCTGTACTCTCAGAATTTACAGGCCCAAGAGATGCATGTGTGTTTCCTTTAGAACAGGTGGACCACACGGGAGAGAGAGCAGGCCTTTCACCGTTTTAGGTCCTGCCCAAGAAGACCTCCTAAAGCAAGATTCAATGTAAAGTGGACCTCTGAATACAACCAGGATAGTGGGAGGAAAAACTTAGGCTGCACTTAGATTACATCATGCTTAGTGAGTGAATCGGTCCTACAATATAGTGTCTCTGATTCACATTGTCTGGAAAGTTTTCATGAAACACTGCTCTGGACTATTTTAATCTGCCTGGGTATTATAAAATGGACAGGAAAAAAGATGATTCACCATGGTGTTCTTTTTCTTCGCATTAAGATTTGAATGGAGTGGTTAAAAACATAAGTTCTAGATGCAGATTGATTGTAATGAAACCACATCTCTGCCATTTAGTACCTGGGTGATCTTGGGCAGGTTACCTAGCTTCTTTAAGCACCAACATCACCACCTGCATGTAAAATGACTATAATAATAAACATACCTCCAAGTATGGGAAGGATAAGACAAGATAATCCAGGTTCCTAAACAGAATGCCTGGTACATAGTAATACATAGCAGCTATTTTTATCATCCGAAAAGCATATATAGAGTTATTACTATATGTTATACTTAAGTGTTGGCATGCAAATGGCCAAATTCTAGTATAAAACCCAATTCATCTAAACTCATCCACCTTTTGTTTTCATTGAACATTTGTTTTACCCTCAAACACTCAAAACAATAAATACAGACTTTTGATACATGAGGCTTACTTACTGGTTTTCCTACAAGGAAAGGTAATAGGTCACTTGGTTAATAATCATATATGAAGAGCTCAGTTTGGACTAAAAGCTATATTACATGCAGTGAGAAGCATTATTATTCAAATCAAAAATATATGTGCTGAAGGGATGTTGCCCCAATGGTACTTCAGAGGGAATAAATAGCATTTAATAGAAGACTTCCTGTAGGAACTGAGTTTTGAACTAGATAAGAATGGAGAGATTAACTCTTATTAACAAAGCTGATGTTAGGAGGATTTTCAGGCAGCGGACAATAGCTTGGCAAGGGTGGTGAACTGGGAATTAAACAGTCATGAACTGGGTACCGCACACAGCAAGACTCAAGAGAGGAGCACATGGGCTGTACTGGGAGCAAAGCAGTGAAATCAGATAAAGAGAAAACCTCTCCTTGCTATAAATCACCCAAGTACCTCGAAGTTCACTGGTGCACAAAAATGTGTGTGGTCAGTAGTAATTTCTATGGCTTCCAAAATGAGAGCTTTCTGAATCCCTCTGAAAATTAATTGAAAATTGGTATTGTAAGACAGAGTATAGGTCATTAATGATTACTATTGATAAAAGTTCAGCTATTTCTGTGGCAGAACATAGAACACAAGGAAGACGTTTGGGAATTAATTATATCTTCCTGGACTTTTAAGAATCTCTCAGATTCCTATTTTCCTCTCCTGTGAATCAGGGAAAATTGCTAATACACTTGCCTTCCATGGTGAGGTTTAACAATACACTCATAATAATGATGCTACAGAAAATGCCCTTGGAGTGTGATAGATTTCAGGAGATAATTAATTCTGCTCCCTTCCTTTCTCACTCACCCCACACCACTACCAGTACTTCTAATCAATTTTAAACTTGAACAAAAATCTATAAGGTTTCAAATGACCAGATGACATGTTTATTTCTACAGTGATTAATTTCCTCAAAAAAAAAAAAAGGAAAAATTCCATAAGTAATTGGATTGGTTTAAAGTGCTCAAAGTGGTAAAAACTGTAAAAATCCCTTTACAATTCTGGTGATAGGGAATAAAAGCAATACCTGAATTTTAAGCTAATGGTGCTGTATCAGAAATTTTTGAGTAATTCTCATGTTTACAGAGCAGGAGAGCAGAAATTGACTCTTGGCATATCTAAAATGCATAAAAATGATATATACACTGTCATCATGTTTGCAAATTAAATAATAAGGAAGTAATGTAGTCCTAAGCCACAGAAAGACACATCCAGAAAAATTAAATGGTTGCATTAAAATAATCCCACTAGCCAGCCACCTCCAGCTAGGCTAGTTTCTTTTATCACAGTCTAGTTTCCATTTCATTAACCTTTGGGTCAGAGCTTCCAGAAAACTGTTGGCTACGTCTCAAATGGAGAGATAAATGTGAAAAACATTCTGATCATGGAGGGATTCTGGGAATAAGACAGCAGCCACAATACAGTTTTTAAATCTCCCCAAATTCCCCCATAAAAACAGACAGAGCAACTAGGGTACCAAACCCAAAAACTTATGAACAGTATTTACATCAAATAGTGACAATTAAGTGATAAGATTTCCCCAGGAACCTGAATACATGAGCAGATTGGGATAAGCCACCAGCAGCCGCAAGACCCGTGTGGTATTCCCTGCCATGTAGGAGGAAAGAGAAAGAAACAAAGAGTATCTGATGGATCTGAGAACAGGAAAACCCAAAAATGGCCAACAAGTGCTCACTGGAAAACACAGTGGGCCAATGTGAAGGCAGTGGCTGAAACTCAGATGAACTCAGTACATTTCCATTTGTAGTGCGATAGGTTCTCAGTAACAGGAGAACTGAGGGACTGGGGGAGCTTGGTTCCTACAAAGCCTCAAAACTAATCAGACACAGCTCCCTTCCAGAACGAAACCCACAAAAGATAAACTGCAGGGAGGAGATGCCAACTTCAGCAGGACAGGGATAACAGAGACGAAAAAAGAAAAGATCAGATAAAAAGTTGAGGTGGGAAACAGACATAAATACAGTTAATTGAGGTAAGGTCATCTGGTCAATCCATGACCATTAAGATGAACCCAGTCATCCAAATCTAATACTTTTTCATTTTTTATCCAGATGTTTGTTATCATGTGGGCAAAGACTAAGAATACTAAGTAAAATGAAGCTTAAGAAATGAATAGAAGAATATTACACTTGAATATAGTTTTTTTTGGCTATAAGAGTCTATGAGAAAAACAAATGGATAGTTTTATGTCAGAAAGCTAAATACCACAAAATATTTTAATGCAACTGCCATTCCACCTTCATGGTATAACATATAAGGGCAACCAACATTTATGGAGGATTCAATCCGTTCCAGGCTCTGTTCCAAGTACTTTACAGGAATGACCTCACTTAATCCTGATAACAACCTTCATTATTCCCATTTTAAAGATGAGAAAACTGAAACTAAGACAAGTGACTAGTCTAAGGAAACACAGCTAATAAATGACAAAGCCAGTTCAAATACAGATCTGCTTGATTCCAAAACCCATTTATGTAACATTTGTTTATTATTTACAATAAAAACTCATAGTGTAAAATAACTTGATGTTGAAAAATTAAAACCTGGTATTAACAAATAACCTATCCCCAAATGGCTAAAATTTACATTTCACTGTATCTCTTAACAGTTTCCATTGAAAAGACATGGATAAGCAAAAAGAATTCCTTGAAGTAAACATGTACACTGGCTCCTTTGTTTTTTGTGGCACGTGGGATCTTAGTTCCCCGACCAAGGATTCGGCCCATGCACCCTGCAGCGGAAGCACAGAGTCTTAACCACTGGACCGCTAGGGAAGTCCCTAGACTGGTTCCTTAAAATAGTCAACAGCAAAAGTTTTGCTCATTCATGTCTCCATAGTTCTTTTGCGATAAGAGGACTATTTCTGACTAAAGGGATGTGATACTTCCACTGTATATATCCAAATCCTACTTAACCTTCAAATATGAGTTCATTCTCTTCTTTCATGTATCCTTCTCCTATCACTCTGGAAATTACTTCTATTTCTACTTAATTCCTACAGTTATACTTATTGTATCTAGCACATGGTTTAGCATATAATTATCCCCCAGTAATAATAAGGGTATTTGAAGTAAGAGAGACCAGATTTACCCTTCTGCCTGAAACCACCAAAACACCAAACAAAATATATCAAACAATGATTTTCATGACACTGGACAGCAGGCAACGAAGAACAGTGACCCTTGAGAGATAAGAAACAAATAAGGAGAGACCTACATTTGTGCCAGTATACTGCCTTGAGAGAATTTCCAGGCTGCAGCCCAAGGAGAGGGAATCCAGCAGGGGAAGTCAGCTGACTCCCTGGGTTGAAAAGACAGAGTGAGAGCCTGGGAAGACCTAAGTAGCTAGAATGTACACAACAGAAAACCAGTAAAGAGACTTTCACAGAGAGAGAACTCCAGAGATCTGTAGAGAATCTCTAAAAATTGAGCAAGGTACTGATTTGCACATAAATGTGAGGAAATCATCTGAGGCTGGGGAAAGAACCGCCTGAAAGGATTAGAAAGAACCGTACCTAGAGTTCACCTAAGTCTGAGAATAGTGCCTCTTCCCTCAAGGCAGACAGGGAAACATCACACTGCATCGGTCACTGGGTAGGGTACTCAAGAGTGTTGCCTCAGAAGTGGGGAATAATTACCCTAGACTAACACACTTCTAGGCGAGCTGAACATATCTTTAAAATAAGACCAGGTAAGAATAAACTGTTTCCAAATAACTGCATTCCAAAATAAAGCACAAAAATACTTACAGGAATACAAAATGTCTGGCATCCAATTAAAAATTACCAAGCATGCAAAGAAGCAGGAAAATATAGATCTTAAGGAGAAAAAAAAATCAATCAATTAAAACTGACACAGAACTGATACAAATGTTAGAATTAACAGACAAGGACATTATAATAGTTGTTACAACTATATTTCATATTTTCAAAAACTTAATAGAGACAGGGAAGATATTAAAAAAAAAACCCAAATCAACTTCTAGAGATGAAAACTATAATGTCTAAAAGGAGAAATACACTGGAAGGGATTAATGTCGGGTTATATGTTGTAGAAGAAAATATTAACTTGAAGGCATATTAATAGAAACTTTCCAAAATGAAACACAGAGAGAAAAAAAGAATTTTAAAAACGAATGGGGACTCAGTGAGCTGTGGGACAACTTTGAGAGGTCTAATATGCTTGTGCCAGAGTCCCAAAGAAGAGGAGATAGGGGGTGAAAATTTTTTAATGAATAACTGATGAAAATTTTACAAATTTAATTGAAATTAACCCACAGAACCAAGAAGCTCACTTACCTCAAGAAACATGAGAAAATGACACCAAAGCACATCATAATAAAATCACTCAAAGCAGTGATAAAACTTTAAAACAGTCAGGGAAACAGACATATTATATACACAAGAGCAAATATAAGGATGACAGCAGATTTCTCATGGGCAACAGGGTACAGAAAAAGACATAGAGCAACATCTTTAAAGTAATAAAAGAAAAATATGTCAATATGATTGCCTATGTAGAAAATATAATGGAATCTACAGAAAAGCAACTAGAACTAAGAAGTGAGGTTTGCAATTCTGCAGGATCAAAGATCAATATACAAAAACCAATTGTATTTTTATATACAATCAGTGAGTAATCAGAAATTAAAATTCAAAAACCAATGCAATTTACGACAACATTAAAAATACAAATACTTAGGGATAAATCTGACAAAAGATATACAATGCAAAGATGCAAAAGATGTAAAACCTATACACTGAAAACTATAAAATGTTGCTGACAAAAATGTTAAAAGACCTAAATGAATGGAGAGATACATCATGCTTATAGGTCAGAATATACAATACTGTTGTGAGATCAATTATCCCCAAATTAATCTACAGATCCCCAAAAAATCCCAGGATGCTATTTTGTAAAAATCATTAAGTTGATTCTAAAATTCATATGGCAATTCAAGGAACCTAGAATAGGCAAAACAACTTTGAGAAAGAATAGCCAGGGGCTTCCCTGGCGGCACAGTGGTTAAGAATCCGCCTGCCAATGCAGGGGACACGGGTTCGAGCCCTGGTCCGGGAAGATCCCACATGCCGCGGAGCAACTAAGCCCATGCACCACAACTACTGAGCCTGCGTTTTAGAGTCCGCGAGCCACAACTACTGAAGCCCATGCACCTAGAGCCCGTGCTCCGCAACAAGAGAAGCCACCGCAATGAGAAGCCTGCGCACCGCAACAAAGAGTAGTTCCCGATCTCAGCAACTAGAAAAAACCCGTGTGCAGCAGCGAAGACCCAATGCAGCCAAAAATTAAATAAATGAATAAAATAAAATAAATTTTAAAAAAACAGCCAAGTGAGAGGATCTGATTTTTAAAATTATCATAAAGCTACTGTATTCAAGATAGTTTGGTATTTGCACAAAGGTACACAAATAAATCAATGGAACACAGTAGAGAGTTCAGCAATAAAATTACATTGTGTGAACAACTGATTTTTGTTTGCTTTTGTCACTTCCAGTAAGCAGACTTACCAGTGAGGAGAGGGGAGGTGGGAGGGGAAATATAGGGGTAGGGGATTAAGAGGTCCAAACTATTATGTATAAAATAAGCTACAAGGGTATATTGTACAACACAGGGAATATAACCAATATTTTGTAATAGCTATAAATGGAGTATAACCTTTAAAAATTGTGAATAACTATATTGTACACCTGTAACATATAATATTGTACATCAACTATACTCCAATTTTTTTTTTTTTTGGCCACGCCTTGTGGCTTGTGGGACCTTAGTTCCCCAACCAGGGATTGAACTCGGGCCCTCACCAGTGAAAGCACTGAGTCCTAACCACTGAACCACCAGGGAATTCCCTACTTCAATTTTTTTTTAAAGAATATTACAACCAAAAAAAATAGAAAAAAAAAGAGTAAATAGTATGCACTTGCATAATACAATAAATATATAGGTTTAACTTAAGGGATGTTTCTGCTATTTTCCCTATAGATACATTTGGAAGACAAAATGTCTGAATTCCTCTAAAAATTTCCCCATATTCTAAATAGAATACAAGTAATCTTATTAATTTTTCAAAGGAGGTATCAAAACCGATTTCAAATGTTTCCAAATGACAGTCAAACCAAGAGAAAAATAAAGAGAAAAATAAAATTAGCAATCCAATGTGCAAGAACAAACTAAGTAGCATCTCAAACTATTAGGAAGGGAAATAAAACCTTTACCAGATAAAATTCTTCTAAGCATCATTTATAAGGGTGGCTCATATTTTATCTCAGAATTTTTACCTAGAAGCCTCAGGATTTATTCTTCTATACCTTGTTACCTTTCCCAAATGTTTTTTTAAAACCATGAGTGGACACTGAATTTAAATAGTTAGTCCTAAGATAATGAGGTAGTTGTTCATATTTGGAAAGTACTCCAAAGTCACTAAGAATTTTAAGAAGGCTTTCAAAATACTCAAATGTGAGAAATGATTCAAAAGTTTTTTAAATTTCTTTTTCCAAAAGGATTTATAGCCCTCACCAATAGAGTTGTTACAAGCTGATGAAATCTCATCACTGCACCCCCAACAAGGAAAAAAAAATCTCCATATAATTTCCTGTGTCCAAAGGGTTAATGAAGACTCATAATTAAGAAACTGCTTTTTCAAACTGAACCCTAGAGTTTTGTGCATTTAACACTACTGGGGTCCTCTAGGTTTGAAGCCAGGTTGCCAACCTGGCATAGTAGGAAAAAACACATGGATTCTTGTCCTGATCAGCCATTACAAATGATAACAGATTAGGTAAGTGAGTTTGCTTCTCTATAATTCTGCATTGAAAATGGGGGCATTAGTCTGGAAATTTCTCATGTTGCCATAATTTTATGACTATATCTAAGACAGTAGGCTTTCAGCACCATGGACAGTCACAAGGAGGAAAATGACACTGATTCAAGCAGAAAAACCAAGTGTTGTTTTAGAAGCCATTGTAACAAAAGTTCACAGTTTTACTACTTCAGGTTAATGTGGTACTTATGATAATAAGAAAATTTTTCCATTTTCATTTTTTTTAACCACCTTTCAAAAATTATGAACATCTTGGAATATAACACAATTTGTGAAGAAATCTCTGTATCTATGAAGTGTTCCAATGAATAGTAATTGAAGATTTATATAGGAAATGCCTCAAAAGATGTAAATATACACACAAAAATTAACAAAAAAGTGAATTAAAAGTACATTAAATTTTCTGCTCTTCAATTGAATATTGGTAACTTGAAAATAATGAACAGTTTCAACTGTATCAACTAAAAATGTCAGACACATACAAATATTGTTAATCAACTTAAACAGTGTTAAAGTTGTTATCATAACATGTCTTCGAATTTACCATCAAAGTCATCCTAAAATATTTTAGGGTCCAGTGCCTTCCCCAAAGATGGCAAAATCACATTCTAACATTGCTTTCTATCCACCTCAATATTTAAAAGCAAATGAAGTCAGGTTAAAAGAAAGTCAAATCTTTGAGCTTTCAAGGCCAAAGCGAAAGGAGAAAGGAGTTCATCAAAAAAGTATCTTATATCCTTAAGTATGTACATTCATAGAGCCTAATATTTTTCAAGTTTCCTTGGTGATGGGGAAAGAGGAAGGTCTGTGGAAAAGGTATGGTGTGGTTTTATGAATTTATTCATTTGTTTATTAATTCTACAAGTCTACACTAGGAAATACTGCCATGTGATGGGAATCTAACAGTGAAGAAATAAACACGGTTCTTCTCTCTGTCTAGTATTGGGCTTCTTGCTAGGACAGCAACTCCACATTTGTGGCAGTGTGGAATGAAGAGAGTGAATCTGGAGATAGCAAGAAAGCCTGCTGTACCTCTTCTAAGGAACAGCTTCCTACTCTCACTGTACAAAAGAGAAAGACAGAAAAAGAGGGAAAAGGGGGGGAGTTAACTGGGCATTTTCACAAGTGGAAGTTCTTACCATTTTAGAAAGAAGAAGGGAAGAAGGAAAAAGAGACAGATATGCATACGGAAACTCCCCCAACTCACAGATATAGCCCGATCTGAGGCTTGCAACCTGTCAGATTCACATTCCTCCACCTTGGGGTCAAATGAGGAAGAGAAGTAATTTGATAGGATGAGCAATAAGGTAACATTGAATACTCTCCCCAGACGACTATGGCGTAACTTTCTATTTAACTTTCTTTTCGGAGGAAATGTCATTATCAAAATACAATTTTTACATATGGATAAGCGTACAGATGACTGTCATCTTTTCAACAGATCTGTTTCTCTGAAGCCTCCACCATTCAAAAGATAATTAAGCCAACCATTTTTTTAAAAAAAGGACCCATTTATGATGTTTTAAAGGGAATGACATATATTTGCATCACACGGGGCAAAACTGGTAGTTCAAAATTCTAAACTATGCATGTAATATGGTTATGTGCAGCATTATCCAAAAAAGCAGAATTAAAGCAAAGACCATCCCAGCACATTACAAAGGTACAAGGAAAAATAACACATCTAGTTGATGTGAGTCACTGTTTTTATGGATCAAAGCCCAAAAACTGAAGCCAACAAACCGCTTGTATTTATCAATTTTCAAGGTTTTATATATAAGAAAATTGATGGTGTTTCATAGTAAAATTGATTTAAATCAACCTATTATTGATTTGTTTACCTAAACAGTTTCATCCTTTAATTTTTTAAAAAGATAATATTGAATTAACAATCCAATTTTTCTATACGCAAACCTAAATAGAAAAAAAAAAAAACATACTCACACACAATGTATAGCAAAGTAATACTCCCACTGTGTGAGCCATCTAGCCTAGCAATTATGAACTGGATAAAAAAACAGACTAAACTGAACTCCCTTTCTTATTCCTGAAATACTACAAAAACATCTATCATGATTTCATTTATTTATTTACCAAATATTTACTAAGTAATTATCATTTTCCTTGCCCACTATGCAAAGAGGTAGAAGAGGCTATGAAAGAAATATAAGTTTTCACCCTTGATATCAGGGGCTTACACTTTAATTGAAGGGGTTACCTTGCAGGTCTTCCTAACAGTTGACTTAAGCAGGAATTTTATCCTGTTTGTTTTCCAGTTGGGACATAATCTCTATCCCATGTAACAGCATTAGGCTGTTATTATCTTAAGGGCAGAAACATTGATACCTTCCATATAACAACTACACCAATTCTCAGGGTACACACACCACATACACAATAGAAAATCAAACATTTTTCTATTGTATGACAGTGTATGAGAGACCAGTTCCCCCCAAACTCTTTTAATAATGAACTACATTCAGAGATTAGGATTGTTTTCTGAGCGTTTTTATAACCCATCACTCAACACAAGTATAAATTATAGTTTCTGAAACTAAAAGTACTATACAGCAAAAAAATTCCGTTATGAATAGATCAATTCTAAAACAGTATTAACATCTTCATAACATTGTTCTATTTAGCTAAACTGATATGACAGATGAATTATTGCAAACTGAAATTCTTCACTTGCACTTAATTTCCTGTTTAAAAACAAATCAAAACCCACAACACTATGCTCAAGTACACTTCTAGTTCATTACAAGCTGACCAATTAACGTCAAATCCATGTATTCTGCTTAATGGAAACTAAATTTAACTGTTTTCCACAATTTGGAGCAGTAAAACAACCACTAGCCTTACAGTCACAAAGGATGGTTCAAGACCCAGCTTTGCCACATACTAATCAGCTAATCTAGGGCAACTCATCTAACTTCTTGTCACTTCAGATTTCTCACCTGCAAGTTGAGAAGTTGCGATGCAATGCATTCAGCTTCCCACTCCATCTCTAAAGGCTCTGCTCTTTTAAGACTCTGGCATTTACTGAAGCTCTAATAACATCTCATTCGAACCAAATGACATTCCATATAACTAGAGTCACAACCAACACAAGCCACGTCTTTATTTGTCATTCTTGTGAATTCACCCACTTTCACCTGAATATGTAGAAAGCTACAGAGCATTTTTATGAATTGGCAGAATGTTTTACAAACCAGTAATTCAGACCGTCACTTTGACCTTTCAAGAGGAAGTTGCTATTGTTCCTCTATCATTCAGGGTTCTTGTAGGAAACAGATGACATACTCAAATTGAGTAATTTAAGGAGAGTTAAGTAAAATTCAGAGATGCAAGAACGGTGTAAGAAAAACCACAAGGCATGGTACAATGTCTTGGGACTAGTAACATACCCAGTTACCCCCCTTAAAGTAGTAAGAAAACGGAGAGTTGCAGGAAGCTAGAGACAGGGTATGTGGAGAGGACCATCTTACAGGAGCTGTGATCTTAGGTACAGGGACAACCAGCTCAAGGTGACCTTGCAACTGGAGAGTCAGGGTAATAAACATCTTGCCCTCACAATGTCCACTCCCTCTAATTTGTAACCAATGCTCCCCACTGGCCAAACTCAGTTAGATGCTGAGACCAAGAGAACTCTGTGGTTGTATTTCATACAGGTTGACTTCCTGGAGTACACAGTGGAGAAAGATGAAGAACTAAACATGCAAAGGGAAATAGATGTAACACAATCCTCTTTCCTCTAAGAAGGCTAGATTCTTAGAGAGTTACACTGGTCCCATCTTTGCCTGAAGCTTCTGTAGTGGTGTCATGAGTACAAACTACTGTCTAGTGATTGCATGAAATGTGCTGGATCCCTTCCAAATCCCAACATGTATTTAACATTCAGATAATCTTTGTTCTATTTTTTTTAACGTCTTTATTGGAGTATAATTGCTTTACAATGGTGTGTTTCTGCTGTATAACAAAGTGAATCAGCTATACATGTATATACATCCCTATATCTCCTCCCTTTTGCGTCTCCCTCCCACCCTCCCTATCCCACCCCTCTAGGTGGACAAAAAGCACTGAGCTGATCTCCCTGTGCTACACGGCTGCTTCCAACTAGCTACCTATTCTACGTTTGGTAGTGTATATATGTCCATGCCACTCTCTCACTTCATCCCAGCTTACCCTTCCCCCTCCCTGTGTCAAGTCCATGCTCTATGCCTGCATCTTTATTCCTGTCCTGCCCCTACGTTCGTCGGAACCAATTTTTTTTTTTTTAGATTCCATATATATGTGTTAGAATACAGTATTTCTTTTTCTCTTTCTGACTTAATTCTCTCTGTATGACAGTCTCTAGGTCCATCCACCTCGCTACAAATAACTAAATTTCATTTCTTTTTATGGCTGAGTAATATTCCATTGTATATATGTGCCACATCTTCTTTATCCATTCGTCTGTCAATGGACACTTAGGTTGCTTCCATGTCCTGGCTATTGTAAATAGAGCTGCAATGAACATTGTGGTACATGACTCTTTTTGAATTATGGTTTTCTCAGGGTATATGTCCAGTAGTGGGATTGCTGGGTCGTATGGTAGTTCTATTTTTAATTTTTTGAGGAACATCCATACTGTTCTCCATAGTGGCTGTATCAATTTACATTCCCACCAACAGTGCAAGAGGGTTCCCTTTTCTCCACACCCTCTCCAGCATTTATTGTTTGTAGATTTTTTGATGATGGCCGTTCTGACTCATGGGAGGTGATACCTCATTGCAGTTTTGATTTGCATTTCTCTCATGATTAGTGATGTTGAGCATCCTTTCATGTGTTTGCTGGCAATCTGTATATCTTCTTTGGAGAAAAGACTATTTAGGTCTTCTGCCCATTTTTGGATTGGGTTGTTTGTTTTTTTGATATTGAGCCACATGAGCTGCTTGTAAATTTCAGAGATTAATCCTTTGTCAGTTGCTTCGTTTGGAAATATTTTCTCCCATTCTGAGGGTTGTCTTTTCGTCTTGTTCATGGTTTCCTGTGCTATGCAAAAGCTTTTAAGTTTCATTAGGTCCCATTTCTTTATTTTTCTTTTTCCATTTCTCTAGGAAGTGGGTCAAAAAGGATCTTGCTGTGATATATGTCATGGAGTGTTCTGCCTATGTTTTCCTCTAAGAGTTTGATAGTGTCTGGCCTTACATTTAGGTCTCTAATCCATTTGGAGGTTTTTTTGTGTGTATGGTGTTAGAGAGTGCTCTAATTTCATTCATTTACGTGTAGCTGTCCAGTTTTCCTAGCACCACTTATTGAAGAGGCTCTGCTTTCTCCATTGTATATTCTTGCATCCTTTATCAAAGATAAGGTGACCATATGTGCATGGGTTTATCTCTGGGCTTTCTATCCTGTTCCATTGATCTAAATTTCTGTTTTTGTGCCAGTACCATACTGTCTTGACTACTGTAGCTTTGTAGTATAGTCTGAAGTCAGGGAGCCTCATTCCTCCAGCTCCATTTTTCTTTCTCAAGATTGCTTTGGCTATTCGGGGTCTTTTGTGTCTCCATACAAATTTTAAGATTTTTTTGTTCTAGTTCCGTAAAAAATGCCATTGGTCGTTTGATAGGGATTGCATTGAATCTGTACATTGCTTAGGGTAGTATAGTCACTTTCACAATGTTGATTCTTCCAATCCAAGAACATGGTATATCTCTCCATCTGTTTGTATCATCTTTAATTTCGTTCATCAGTGTCTTATAGTTTTCTGCGTACAGGTCTTTTGTCTCCTTAGGTAGGTTTATTCCTAGGTATTTTATTCTTTTTGTTGAAATGGTAAATGGGAGTGTTTCCATAATTTCTCTTTCAGATTTTTCATCATTAGTGTATAGGAATGCAAGAGATTTCTGTGCATTAATTTTGTATCTTGTTACTTTACCATATTCATTGATTAGCTCTAGTAGTTTTCTGGTAGCATCTTTAGGATTCTCTATGTATAGTGTCATGTCACCTGCAAACAGTGACAGCTTTACTTCTTCTTTTCCGATTTGGATTCCTTTTATTTCATTTTCTTCTCTGATTGCTGTGGCAAAAACTTCCAAAACTATGTTGAATAATAGTGGTGAGAGTGGGCAACGTTGTCTTGTTCCTGATCTTAGCGGAAATGGTTTCAGTTTTTCACCATTGAGAACAATGTTGGCTGTGGGTTTGTCATATATGGCCTTTATTATGTAGACGAAAGTTCCCTCTATGCCTACTTTCTGCAGGGTTTTTATCATAAATGGGTGTTAAATTTTGTCGAAAGCTGTCTCTGCATCGATTGAGATGATCATATGGTTTTTCTCCTTCAATTTGTTAATATGGTGTATCACGTTGATTGATTTGAGTATACTGAAGAATCCTTGCATTCCTGGAATAAACCCCACTTGATCATGGTGTATGATCCTTTTAATGTGCTGTTGGACTCTGTTTGCTAATATTTTGTTGAGGATTTTCGCATCTATGTTCATCAGTGATATTGGCCTGTAGTTTTCTTTCTTTGTGACATCTTTGTCTGGTTTTGGTATCAGGGTGATGGTGGCCTCGTAGAATGAGTTGGGGAGTGTTCCTCCCTCTGCAATATTTTGGAAGAGTTTGAGAAGGATAGGTGTTAGCTCTTCTCTAAATGTTTCATAGAATTCACCTGTGAAGCCATCTGGTCCTGGGCTTCTGTTTGTTGGAACATTTTTAATCACAGTCTCAATTTCAGTGCTTGTGATTGGTCTGTTTATATTTTCTATTTCTTCCTGGTTCAGTCTCAGAAGGTTGTGCTTTTCTAAGAATTTGTCCATTTCTTCCAGGTTATCCATTTTATTGATATATAGTTGCTTGTAGTAATCTGTCATGATCCTTTGTATTTCTGCAGTGTCAGTTGTTACTTCTCCTTCTTCATTTCTAATTCTATTGATTTGAGTCTTCTCCCTTTTTTTCTTGATGAGTCTGGCTAATGGTTTATCAATTTTGTTTATCTTCTCAAAGAACCAGCTTTTAGTTTTATTGATCTTTGCTATCGTTTTCTTCATTTCTTTTTCATTTATTTCTGATCTGATCTTTATGATTTCTTTCTTTCTGCTAACTTTGGGAGTTTTTTGTTCTTCTTTCTCTAATTGCTTTAGGTGTAAGTTCAGGTTGTTTATTTGAGATGTTGCTTGTTTCTTGAGGTAGGAATGTATTGCTATGAACTTCCCTCTTAGAACTGCTTTTGCTGCATCCCATAGGTTTTGGGTCGTTGTGTATTCATTGTCATTTGTTTCTAGGTATTTTTTGATGTCCTCTTTGATTTCTTCAATGATCTCTTGGTTATTTAGTAGTGTATTGTTTAGCCTCCATATGTTTGTGATTTTTACAGATTTTTTCCTGTAATTGATATCTACTCTCATAGCGTTGTGGTCAGAAAAGATACTTGATATGACTTCAATTTTCTTAAATTAACAAGGCTTGATTTGTGACCCAAGATATGATCTATCCTGGAGAATGTTCCATGAGCACTTGAGAAGAAAGTGTATTGTGTTGCTTTTGGATGGAATGTCCTATAAATATCAATTAAGTCCATCTTGTTTATTGTATCATTTAAAGCTTGTGTTTCCTTATTTATTTTCATTTTGGATGATCTGTCCATTGGTGAAAGTGGAGTGTTAAAGTCCCCTACTATGATTGTGTGACTGTCAATTTCCGCTTTTATGGCTGTTTTAGCACTTGCCTTATGTATTGAGGTGCTCCTATGTTGGGTGCATAAATATTTACAATTGTTATATCTTCTTTTTGGATTGATCCCTTGATCATTACGTAGTGTCCTTCTTTGTCTCTTGTAATAGTCTTTTTGTTTTAAAATCTATGTTGTTTGATATGAGAATTGCTACTCCAGCTTTCTTTTGATTTCCATTTGCATGGAATGTCTTTTTCCATCCCCTCACTTTCAGTCTGTATGTGTCCCTAGGTCTGAAGTGGGTGTCTTGTAGACAGCATATATACAGGTCTTGTTTTTGTATCCATTCAGGCAGACTATGGCTTTTGGTTGGAGCATTTAATCCATTTACATTTAAGGTAGTTATCGATATGTATGTTCCCATTACCATTTTCTTAATTGTTTTGGGTTTGTTATTGTAGGTCTTTTCCTTCTCTTGTGTTTCCTGCCTGGAGAAGTTCCTTTAGCATTTGTTGTAGAGCTGGCTTGGTGATGCTGAATTCTCTTAGCTTTTGCTTGTCTGTAAACGTTTTCATTTCTCTGTCAAATCTGAATGAGATCCTCGCTGGGTAGAGTAATCTTGGTTGTAGGTTTTTCCCTTTCATCACTTTAAATATGTCCTGCCACTCCCTTCTGGCTTGCAGAGTTTCTGTTGAAAGATCAGCTGTAAACCTTATGGGGATTCCCTTGTATGTTAATTGTTGTTTTTCCCTTGCTGCTTTTAATATTTTTTCTTTGTATTTAATTTTTGATAGTTTGATTAATATGTGTCTTGCCGTGTTTCTCCTTGGATTTATCCTGTATGGGACTCTCTGCACTTCCTGGACTTGATTGACTATTTCCTTACCCATATTAGGGAAGTTTTCAACTCTAATCTCTTCAAATATTTTCTCAGTCCCTTTCTTTTTCTCTTCTTCTTCTTGGACTCCTATAATTCGAATGTTGGTGCATTTAATGTTGTCCCAGAAGTCTCTGAGATTGTCCTAAATTCTTTTCATTCTTTTTTCTTTATTCTGCTCTGTGGTAGTTATTTCCACTATTTTATCTTCCAGGTCACTTATCCGTTCTTCTGCCTCAGTTATTCTGCTATTGATTCCTTCTAGAGAATTTTAAATTTTATTTATTTTGTTTTTCATCATTGTTTGTTTGCTCTTTAGTTCTTCTAGGTCCTTGTTAAACGTTTCTTGTATTTTCTCCATTCTATTTCCAAGATTTTGGATCATCTTTACTATCATTACTCTGAATTCTTTTTGAGGTAGACTGCCTATTTCCTCTTCATTTGTTTGGTCTGGTGGGTTTTTACCTTGCTCCTTCATCTGCTGTATGTTTCTCTGTCTTCTCATTTTGCTTAACTTACTATGTTTGGGGTCTCCTTTGTGCAGGCTGCAGGTTTGTAGTTCCTGTTGTTTTCAGTGTCTGCCCCCAGTGGCTAAGGGTGGTTCAGTGGGTTGTGTAGGCTTCCTGGTGGAGGGGACTGGTGCCTGTGTTCTGGTGGATGAGGCTGGATCTTGTCTTTCTGGTGGGCAGGACCGTATCCGGTGGAGTGTTTGGGGGTTTCCGTGACCTTATTATGATTTTAGGCAGCCTCTCTGCTAATGCGTGGGGTTGTACTCCTGTGCTGCTAGTTGTTTGGCCTAGGGTGTCCAGCACTGGAGCTTGCTTGTCATTGAGTGGAGCTGGGTCTTAGCGTTGAGATGAAGATATCTGGGAGAGCTCTCGCTGACTGATATTACGTGGGGCCAGGAGGTCTCTGGTGGACCAATGTCCTGAACTCGGCTCTCCCACCTCAGAGGCACACACCTGACAGCTGGCGAGAGCACCAAGTCCCTGTCAGCCACACGGCTCAGAGGAAAAGGGAGAAAAAGACGAAATAAAAAATAAAAATAAATAAAAGTTATTAAAATAAAAATTTTTAAATATATTATTAAAATTAAAAGAAAAAAAAAAGGAAGAGAGCAACGAAACTAATAAACAAATCCACCAATGATAACAAGCGCTAAAAACTATACTAAGATAAACACAAAAATCAGAAAGTAGTCAGTCACATACAGCAAACCCCAAGTATACGTTTGCTCCCAAAGTCCACCTCCTCAATTTGGGATGATTTGTTGTCTATTCAGGTATTCCACAGCTGCAGGGTGCATCAAGTTGACTGTGGAGATTTAATCCGCTGCTCCTGAGGCTGCTGGGAGAAATTTCCCTTTCTCTTCTTTGTTCGCACAGCTCCCGGGGTTCAGCTTTGGATTTGGACCCGCCTCTGCGTGTAGGTCGCCTGAGGGCATCTGTTCTTCGCTCACACAGGACGGGGTTAAAGGAGCAGCTGCTTCCGGGGCTCTGGCTCACTCAGGCCGGGGGGAGGGAGGGGTAAGGAGGAGGCGGGGCGAGCCTGCGGCGGCAGAGGCCGGCGTGACGTTGCACCAGCCTGATGCGCGCCGTGCGTTCTCCCGGGGAAGTTGTCCCTGGATCACGGGACGCTGGCAGTGGCAGGCTGCACAGGCTCCCGGGAGGGGCGGTGTCGAGAGTGCCCTGGGCTTGCACACAGGCTTCTTGGTGGCGGCAGCAGCAGCCTTAGCGTCTCATGCCCGTCTCTGGGGTCCACGCTGATAGCCGCGGCTTGCACCCGTCTCTGGAGCGCGTTTAAACGGCACTCTGAATCCCCTCTCTTCGTGCGCCAGGAAACAAAGAGGCAAGAAAAAGTCTCTTGCCCGTTCGGCGGCTCCAGACTTTTTCCCGGACTCCCTCCCGGCCAGCTGTGGCGCACAAGCCCCCTTCAGGCTGTGTTCACGCAGCCAACCCCAGTCCTCTCCCTGCGATCCGACCTCCGAAGCCCGAGCCTCAGCTCCCAGCTCCCAGCCCCCGCCTGCCCCAGCGGGGGAGCAGACAAGCCTCTCGGGCTGGTGAGTGCTGCTCGGCGCCGAGCCTCTGTGCGGGAATCTCTCCGCTTTGCCCTCCGCACCCCTGTGGCTGTGCTCTCCTCCGTGGCTCCGAAGCTCCCCCCTCCGCCAACCACAGTCTCCACCCGCGAAGGGGCTTCTAGTGTGTGGAAACCTTTCCTCCTTCACAGCTCCCTCCCACTGGTGCGGGTCCCATCCCTATTCTTTTGTCTCTGTTTTTTCTTTTTTCTTTTGCCCTACCCAAGTACGTGGGGAGTTTCTTGCCTTTTGGGAGGTCTGAGGTCTTCTGCCAGCGTTCAGTAGGTGTTCTGTAGGAGTTGTTCCACATGTAGATGTATTTTTGATGTATTTGTGGGGAGGAACGTGATCTCCACGTCTTACTCCTCCGCCATCTTGAAGGTCCTCCTGTTTTGGTGAATTCTAAAGAACTGTTATTATTGTCTATGATCCGTCAACTCTGCTAAGTGAGGGAATATTTCTTAGTCATTCTAACCCACAGCAATTCCAAATCAAAGATGTAACTCAAGGTAAGCCAAGAGAAGTCTATTTATGCAGGAAGTATTCACACATAAGGGAAGTCCACACATGTGCAGAGAGCGGGAGCTGCGTTAGCTAGGAACCCCAGAGTTTCCACCCAGCTGCTTGGACATCCAAACTTGGCACTGAGCAAATGGACTCCTAAAAATCACAGTAGGCATCGGGGTACTCACTCAGCCATCTGACTCACTCATAGCATCTGGGCACAAGAAAATTCTATTTCCCAAATCCCTCTTCCCTGCCTCCATCTTCCCCAGCCACACATACGAACAATCTGGACAGTCCATAAGGTAGAGGATAATTTTAGGGGCTTCCCTAGGGCCTGGCTGGATGCTTTCCAATCATTTCTTTCTGGCTTGTGAAATCAGATGCACTATTTCTTTATACATGAGCAAAAATGAAATCAGTTTCTATTTGCAGAGTGAGATGGAAAAAATGAAAATTGCACACAGCTATGTCACAGATTCTCAGAAAGGACTTCCCTAAGCCTGAGGAGAGAAAGGAGGCAAAAGAGAGACTCAAAAGGAGAGGAAGTTCAGTTTGTTAACCCCGGAGAAGTGTCCCATGAGCTTGGCCTCACGTACATAAGCACATTTAAGGTTTTGGAGCAAAGTTGGTTAATAAAATCAGAGACATTTCTGGATTCATTTTAACCACTGATCATGATGTTGTTTAATCATCTTGGCCATTCCAGGAGCAAATAAATCACTGTGTGTCTGTGTCTCTCTGTCTGTGTGTGGCTCTGTATGTGCATCTGACCTCTCCCACACCACTCCACTTTCTCTTAACAGACACACAATACACGTTAACACATATGAAATTTGGTTAAAATAAACATCAAGAATAAGCTTGTGGGGCCAAAAAAAAATGGCTTGGGGGATTAGATTTCGCAAAAGGCCTACCCTGATTCAAGAATGGAATAGGAAAGAAGGAAATTGACAAGATTATTTGGGCCAGTTTTATGTACCCAAATGTGGTTACAAATGAAGTCACCTTATCACTTACACCCAAATTTTGCTAGCCACGTAAGCCCACCCCAACCCTGAGCACGTCAGATTCTCTTGCAAGGATCCCTTCATCCTTTGGTATCGGTAGGTGTCCTCTGGGGGAAATTACATCATGTGAGCTCTCAAACCAGTCCAGGCAGCCATTGGACCATGCTGGCTCCAGGTTGCCTGTATGTCTGTACTGCTCCTGCCACAAACTACTCACTGCCCCTCTGCCAGACTATCAGTGTTCCCCTTGCATTGAAAAGGATCCCTCCTCTGAATTCTGCTCTCTGAATTGGCCCGACAGCAAGACTGTTTAGGTCATCGTATGTCAGGCTCTTTTTTCTGGCACAGGGTAGCTAGACCCAAGGGACAAAAGGAGTAGGGGGTGAGTTCAAACAGCAGTCACTATGTTTCTTCCATCTGTAGTCCTATACTCTCAGACCCTCTTTCTGAGTCTGGTCCAACAGTCCCTCCTTGCAATTTGCCTTCTGTCACTGATATCTACATTCCTCCCCCTATGTTGATAGAATTTCGTTCATAAACCTAGTTCAAGTTTACTTCTCAAAAAGTGCATTATTCTGGAAGTAAATCTCTGGATACAAAGAGATTCCAGGAGCTATTGCACAAGGGTTAAAGCTCTAGTTGTAAATTATGACTGCTTCATATTTCTTTCTCGACCTTTCAGACAGAAGCATTTCTATTCTTTACCATTCATACCATCCCCAACAGTCCACTTGCCAGCAGGTTCCTGCATGCCCAGCATGCCAAGTACACACCTTATGTTTCCGTCCTCTTTGTTACAGTACCGGTGATGGCAATTCACATTTGTATAATGCTTGACATTTCATAAAGGACTTTCACATCTATTACCACACTAGAGCCTCACATCATTTCTGTGAATAAAGCAAATCGAATATTGATACTTGCATTTTAGAGCTATGAAAACTGACAGTCAGAGAGGTAAGGAGATTTCCTCCAGTTGCACTCAGCCAGTGAGGAGATGAGCCAGCCTCGGAATCCAGATCTTAAGACTCCGGGCGCAGGTTCTTTGCAATTCATAAAGCTGCCATTCTTTAGTTCTCAGCCCCATGTGCCTCTCTGTAGGTACCCTCACTTGACTTTCAACCAAATTCAAATAATCTCCATGAAAGTAAATTCCCATGCTTTCAGCCATCCAACAGAGTTTTCCAGGGAAGCAGGGCGTCATTACTCCCTCTTTCCCACTGGAAATATGATGAGGAAGCCCACTGGGTAAGTGTCCTTTGGAGCACATTAATTTTGGAATAATCTAACCTGACTTTAAGCCAGAATTCTCCACCAACAGCATGGAACATAAAAGTCTGATGAATAAAATCTTGACTTACGGCATGGTTTTGCGTCACTTGACCTATTTTGAGGATACATGTTTTGCAAACCAAGTGAAAACTTAAAATTACCCTGTGTTTAATTACATTGCAATCTATGGTTGAATCTCATTTAAATGGCATTTACAATTGGCACATTTTTCAAGTACTGCTTCTGCCACAGTTGCATGTAAAAATACATGATCATCATTCATACAACTGCAGCCTAAGTTAGCATCAACACACATCCCATAGATTGGGGGACAAAGTCACTAAAGGACAATGGCTGTCACATTTCCATGAAATACAATTTAACATATCCAGAAATAAATTGGTTCCCAGATTTTGATAAAACAGCATGTGGCATGTTTTCAAAATTGCTAAGCATTGATTGAGCACCTATGTTGTGCTCAGCACTGTGGAGAATTCAGAAAAGCATAAGATGTGTTGTAAGATAGTCAAAGAAGAGGGAATACTCAGGGTATGGGGATCAAGGTGAGAATATATGTTATAATAACTATTATTATTATTATTATTATTATTATTATTATTATTATTATTATTTACTATGTGTCAATTACTGCATGCCAGATACTATGCTAAGTATTTTATTTGAATTATCTTATTTAATCCTCATAACAACTCAATAAGATAGGTACCATTATTATTTTAATTTTACAGAAAATAAAAGTGAGACACAAGGAAGTAATTTACTTATTAAGGTCACATACACAATGGAATATTACTCATCCATAAAAAAGAATGAAATAATGCCATTTGCAGCAACATGGCTGGGCCTAGAGATGATCATACTAAGTGAAGTAGGTCAGACAAAGACAAATATTATATAATATTGCTTATATGTAGAATCTAAAAAAAATGACACAAATGAACTTATTTACAAAACAGAAATAGACTCACAGACATAGAAACAAACTAATGGTTATCAAAGGGGAAAGAGGGGGAGGGATAAATTAGGAGTTTGGGATTAAAATATACAGACCACTATATATAAAATAGATAACCAACAAGGACCAACTGTACAGCACAAGGAAATATACTCAATATCTTGTAATACCCTATAATGGAAAAGAATCTTAAAAGAATATATATATTCTTATATGTGTGTCACGGAATCACTGAATCACTTTGCTGTACACCTGAAACTAACTCAACATTGTAAATCAACTATATTTCAATAAAAAAAATTTTTTAAAAGGTCACATAGTTAAGAAGCGGGGGAACCAGGATTGGAAGTCAAGTATTTGATTTCCCAGCCTGTGTACACTTAGCCTCTTTGCTTTATTTGGTTAAGGCTCCATGAAGGACTGGGTCTTTACTATGGCTCGGAAAATTAGATAGTGTTTAGGTAGGAAGAATGGAAAGAATGAGGATAGGTTGTCATATTGCAGGACAGACAAAGAGCATAAACAAAGGCCCAGGGCAAGAATTTGTATTTGACATGTGAGTATCCCTGAAGGAAATCAATGGCAGGAAGTAAAGCTGGGTAGGCAGAGTGAGACACTTACCTGAATACCTTACATATAACCTAGGCGGAATTTAGAGACTTGAGCCTTTGGAAGTAGAAGGTCATGTAGACTCTTCTGTAGGAAAGAGACAATGAAAAGGCACCATGGTATACCAGCTGCATATTCAGGAAAAGTGGAGAGGAGGGAGACTTCAGGGGAGCAAACCAATTAGTGGCTTATCTTGAAATCCCCTACAGGGACTTCCCTGGTGGTCCAGTGGTTAAGACTCCACGCTCCCAATGCAGGGGGCCCGGGTTCGATCCCTTGCCAGGGAACTAGATCCCACGTCAGGGAACTAGATCCCACATGCCGCAACTAAGCCCGCATGCCGCAACTAAAAGATCCCACATGCCTCAACTAAAAAGATCTTGCACGTGGCAACGAAGATCCCGCGTGCCACAACTAAGACCCGGAGCAGCGAAATAAATAAATATATATTAAAAAAAAAAAATCCCCTACAGACCCCACTAGTCCTTGGTCACAGCATATACTCAATAAATGTCAGATCAGTGGATGACGACTAGTAGGGATAAAAAGAAAGGTACAAATCTAAGACGAAATCTGCAGGAGTCACTGACAGACTGTTCACAAAGGAAAAAGAAAAGAGAGTAAGCAAGGTGACACCAAAGTGCTACGCTGGGTAAGGAGAAGACATGGGGTGCTTTTGGCTGACGATGGAGTTGGAAAGCAAAAGTGGGTTTCAGGTGGGCAGCAGGGAGGATGATAAGTCCTCCATTTTGGTTTGAAAATGTAGAGGTTTGAAAGGGACATTAGAATACTGTTAATATACTATAGATACTTGGAGAAATAGGCCTAGAACACATTTAAGACTCTCCAAGTGTGGGAAGCACAGTCCGTACTCATCACAAAATTCAAATTAAAGTTATGCTTTTATTTATTGGCCACTTCAATAAGCAAATCTAAGCAGGTAGAACTTCCTTAATATAAACATCACTACTAGACCTATTGTATCTTATCAAAGATTCAGAAAGTAGAAATACATAATACATAAGAACATCGTGACAAATTGAAAAGACCTAAGCAAAAGGAAGTAAACCAAAGAGTTAAGCTCCTAGCCATGCTCCCTATGACATGCAACCAGCACTGGTAATTTAACAGATGTGAAACACCAGCCTTTCCTTATCAAAATACAAAAAGGAAAAAAGTCACGTAACGGTTTCTCAGCAAGAAGCCATTAGACAGATGTAATCATAATGGGACCAAATATTCCTATAAATGAAATGCGTGCATTTTGGACCACATGCAGAGTTTAAAAGCAGCTAACACAAAAGGTAAGTAGAGTTGTCTGTGTGTATACAATGGCTCAGATGTGGTACAGCCATCCAATTGGCCCTCAAACCAACTGAATGGTGAATTTACAGGACAAACTCAGTATGCATTAGCTTAAAATTCAAATGACCCTCATAGAAATCACAGCTGTGGCAACAGGAGCTATTATTCTCAAAGTAAACTTCTCCTTTATGATCATCTACCAACCTCCAATCACTGAAGCTATAGCCACACTCATCCAAGCTATTGGCCTTCAAAACAGCTGGACCACATGGTTCTTCCTTTAGATGCTTGAAGCGATCAGAATGACCAAGTGGGTGAGAGTGTGCAAGATTCATTTAAACGGACAAAGGAGCTCATTGTAATGGATGAAATCAAGGTCTTCACCAGGCAAATTAGAGGGAAAAAAACTGCTTCAAAATACAACTTCCTTCAAGAGAGAAGGGATGGAGTCAATTAAAATATATAACTAGAAAGATCCATAAAATGTAGCCTGGGGAGTCAATCCAACCAGTGGAGCACATTTGTTGTTAGTGGATGCAAAGAGAGAAATAAATTAAAATTTGAGTACAGTGTTCAAAATAAAAAACCATGTCATAAAATATGATCAGGTAACATACCAAACCTTTCACCGAATTTAGAGGCAGGATATTCATCAAAAGTCATTCGGTAAGTTAACTGTTTGAAACTCAGAAAACATTTTCTCCCCAAAAATAATGTCATGCATGGTGACTGGCTTCCCAAGATAGGCCACAAAAATCTCCTACTGTATAGTGTAATAAGGTGTAAGTATAGTACTGGGATAATGAAGTAATACCAATTGTTCTATAAAAATAGAATCTTACTATCCTCCATAGCAGTGTTTTTCAAATTATGAGTCACAACGCATGAACTCGATACAGTGAGTCTTTCCCAGTTTAATTCTTAATAGAATGTAATAAATGTAATGGAAAGGAAAGAACAAAATTGTAAAGCTCAGAGTACATCCCTGTCACAAGGAAAAGTATTATTCTTGAAACTTAACTTCAGTGTTATAGGTATAAATAGCTCTGTGCATTCAGGATTGTTATGTAAAATATATTTTTGACTGTGGGTCGCAGTCAGAACAGTTTGAGTGTCTCTTAGCAAGGCTTCCATGGGGCATCCAGCACAAAGCTGGCATTTCACAACATTTGTTAAAGGAATGAATGATTGAATGGCCCAGTGAACACATGAAGAATGAATAAACAGAATGCCAGTAATAGACCTCTCTCAGTCACAGCCCTGGCACTTGCAGTAGAAAGCTTCCTCACTCCAACATTTCCATGCTAGGGAGGCAGTGGGGACAGTTGCCCAGCTGGAATTCCATATAGGTGGTACTGTTGGTCTGGGACAGGATCTCTGACACAGAAGGGGCTTTAAAGAGGGAAGGATGCAGAAAAGGCTTCCACAATTGAATGGGATTGGACTCTAGACAGGGTTGCCAGATTTAGCAAATAAACACCCAGGATGCTGGTCAAACCTGAACTTCAGATAATCAACAAATAATTTAAGGGCAAAGAAAATCATGAACCTTCAAGGTTAAAAGATCAATTCAACCCATCAGACATTTATCTGATGCAAAACTGTGTGCAAAATCCTCTGCTAGGTGCTGTGGAAGGAAAAAGTACTTAGTTCTAAAGACTGAAGAGGTCAGAGACACCCAGGCAAGAACCTCAGCAAGTACCATATATTGAGCATTATTCTAAGTACTTTCCAGGCATTAACTCATTTGACCCTCACCGCCCTGCATTCAGCACTGCTGTTAGCCCCACTGAAGATAGAAAACTGAAAGAAGCTACAAGAGAAAGTTGTCCAAGGTCTCACAGATACAAGCACAAATAACATTCAGTGGGCTCGTGTAGAGGGCTGGATGTTGTCCAAGAGGTGGATCTGGAGTGAGATTTGAGCTGAACCTTGAAGAAAGGGGAAACATCAATAGGTGGATATTAAGGGAAGAATATTCCAGGCAGAGGAACAGCTTGGAGGTGAGAGGATATGGTCAAGAAACGGGAATAGACTAAAGTTGTTGGAATAGTACAAAGATAATAGGAAGAAGGTATGACTGAACAAGGAAATTAGGTAGGAACACACTATCGAGGGGAATTGCATACCCTGACGAATCTGCTTGCAGATCCATCAAAGAATTTGGGGTATATAAATGGGCACTGTGCTGAGTTGGGCTATTAAGGAAGATGACTTTGGCAATAGCCCAAAAGACAAAGTGGATGAGACAGAGATCAGAGGCCAGGAAAAGGTTGAGTAAACCAGTACAGCTGGCTGGCAAAGCATGTGGAATCAGAATCCAGGATTTACCTCCCAGATTAGACCCTCGGTAGGTAAGTGACCTTGGACAATTCATGTAATGACTCTGAGATTTGGCTTCGTCACTTCTGAAACAGGGGAGACAACACGACTTCCCTCGTGATATTATAGGGGAATAAGACAGGACAACATACAGGAAATGCTCCATAAATGGATGCTATCTGTAAAGTGTCACAGCGATTGAACTTGAATCTTTCCCTTAACAATTCTTCTGAGTTCAATCAGCCTTGGATTGAACATTTCCAGGAGTAAGGTACTCATGCCGTCCCAATGGTAACATAATGGGAGTGAAAGAATGAAAGATTGAAAGAAAGAATGTGGAGGAATGAGGGTTTGCCTTTCCTACTTCTAAAGAGAAAGAGTATATCTAGAAATGAAGCCGAGGTAGAAAATAAAAAATAAAACAAAGCAAAAAAACTAAGTACTGAGTAACTATAGTTGAAGGAGGGAGGGGAACCTTGAGATCCTCACTCTAGCACATATTACTAGAGTGACCTGAAGCAAATTACGTAAACTCTCTAAACCTTAATTTTCTCATCTGTAAAACGTGGTTGTTAACACCTAAACTGTGAAGCTATTGAGAGGAGAGCTGATATCACGTATATTATGGCCTTAGAACAATGTCTGGCCCAGAGTAGGCAATAAATGATAGTTATTATGTATTATGTAAAAATTTAAATAAAACTATAGTTACAGTTAGGCAGCAGTACTGGTGGAGACAGAAAAGAGAATGTGGAAATAAGTAGAATGTACACGAGGTGTGACAATTCTAGAGACCACATCCATGACAGTGGCATGGAACTGACAGCCCTTTTCTGTGGAGCCAGATGTGTTCTGCCCAACGGATGTGGCTCCTGAAAGGTGCCCCACTAGGTTAGATGGTGTAGGATGGCAGGATTAAAGATGCACGTTTGCAGACTGAGGGAAGAGGGCTCTGGGAGGAGAGAAAGCCATCACCTCTGACTATCTGATTCTCCTGCCACTTCCTATCCTGGAACCAACCCCCATCACTGACTAGCACTGAGGCACAAAGCAAAGCAACACTGAGGCTGGAGGTGGGTGGCAGGTTCATATGTCAGAAGGAATGGATGCCAGGGCCAGACATCCATCCATCCAAGCATACAGGACACACATAAGTAGGAACTGCTGGGTCTGAAACCACCTACCCGTGTGCTTAGCATGTCCTACCTTTCTAGACGTCAGAATACACAGCAAGCCCACTCTTTCTGCGGTACCTCTGCCTTGGTGCAGTGCAAACATTATTCCAAACATCTAGCCCAGTACTCAGGATGCTGCTGTGGCTGGGGGTAAACTTATCATCCTTTGCTTTTTTCTTGAAATTTTAAAATTGTTTCTCAGGGGCTTCCCTGGTGGCGCAGTGGTTAAGAATCTGCCTGCCAATGCAGGGGACACAGGTTTGAGCCCTGGTCTGGGAAGATTCCACATGCCGCGGAGCAACTAAGCCCGTGCGCCACAACTACTGAGCCTGTGCTCTAGAGCCTGTGAGCCACAACTACTGAAGCCCGCGTGCCTAGAGTCCATGCTCCGCAACAAGAGAAGCCACCGCAATAAGAAGCCTACACACCTCAACGAAGAGTAGCCCCCACTCACCACAGCTAGAGAAAGCCTGCACGCAGCAACGAAGACCCAATGCAGCCAAAAATAATTAAATAAAATAAATAAATTTATTTAAAAAAAACTGTTTCCCAAAGACTTGGTTTGTAAACTTAAATACTAATAAAAAGGTTAACAAAATGATCATGGAGACACTCTGTGTTTCAAATGCACACCATCTGTCCTTAGCCTCTGAAGATGACACAGCAGGATACGCACTGGCATTGTTTTTCAACCACAGTGACTTTTTGCTCCCATGTTCTCCATAGCCTGTCACCCATTCTCCCTTGTCAGACAACAACTGCAAACACACCGGAGGTCCTGTCGGGACTCAGTACTCTTTCAGGCAGAATCTCCTCTGTGCAAACCTACTTGGCCTGTGTAGGAAGAAACTGCATTCTGGCCACCTCCTAACCAAAATGAAACCAAAGGCCATGCATCATGAAAACATCCATCTCTGCTCTTGATCTCCCTGAAACTAAAGGTAACCTCCAAAGTTAGGATCAGAGCATTCGGTGGAAATGAAAAGCTGCCTAAAATTTTCTCATATCCTAGCACTACTTTCACTTTTAGAAAAGGAATATTTAGAAAGGTTTAAGAATCTCTTTCTTACACATTTCTCTCCCTCCCAGATGTCAAGAGCTCTCAACAACTGCCTCTTCATTTATGACTAAGAGTGTGCTGAAGGGGTTGTTGCCCGAGACGAAAGCATCCTTGAAACACATTCCTGACTTAGTTATTCATCTCTTTGGGGGCACAGATTTTCCGCCAAAGGTAGGAAAGGGATGATCACTTAACTCCTCCAGCAGCACTGATCAAAAGTGATACCGGGGTGAAGTGTTTGGGGTTAATTCAGCCAGCACTGCATCAATCACCTGTGGAAAGCAGAGAGCAGATGCCACAGTAGCTCCTGCCTCTAGATGGTTAGAAAATAACACAAAGCAAGAAACAAGGAGTTACCAAGGACTGAGGGAATTCCCTCTCCCTAGAGCTCTTCAAAGACAAAACAGCCACTCATTTTCTTAACTATCTAAATAGGTCTCTGACTAGTTTTTGAGGCCCCTTCCTCCCAGCCATGATTGGGAGTCAATTATTCTAAGAAATCAAGGTGGGGCATCTATATTGGCTGGAGGATACAACAGGGAGGAATATACAGCCAAAGGCATCCCATAGAACTGAAATCGCTTGGCATGGGTTCTGGTAATTTCAGAACAAACATCCAAATACAAGTGAAGAGAAAAGCAATTTAAAATGAGTACGTCCAGTCTCCAGAACGACCCCCAAATGCTGCCTAACATTTATGTCACAGAGAAGCAAGTGGGCAGAGATGCCACATGCCAAAGGAGACAGTTAATTTTAGCTGCAGGCCTGGAATACTTTACTTCCCCGGGCTCTTCATTGTTTTTGAGATTTCGGGCTACCAAGTACCCAGGTATTTCAGTCTCGTTTCTGCCAGTCTGCTCTCATTTTCCCAGCTCCTCTTCATCACCTACTATTGGGACCTCCCTGTTTCAAAACTGTCTTGTCACACAGCAGAGATTCTGGCTTGAACAACCTGAGCTCCAAAGTCAAAGGAAGGTGACCAAAGGACCTCAGAAGGTAAGAATACCTAGAGCTGCCAGAGGCGAGAATAGAGTCAGGAGCAGCCAGGGAAGAGACTAAGAGCTTGAATCTGGAAGAGTTGGCTTGTTGAAGGACAAGCTCCTGCATCACGAGAGAAGAGACCGAATTCTGCTTCTCTCTGGCCAGTCAGGAAACTGAGGCCAGAGGGCTGCAGCAGCTCCCAAGCAGCCTGAGGCTGGCAGGGAAAGTTGTCGGGGCCTCGAACGCAGCAAGGAGAGGCCACACAGGCAAACGCTGCAGCGCTCGCCAGCCTGGCCGCAGCCAACTTCCCCTGGCCCAGGCCTAGCTGTCCGGCAGCCTGTTGGGGGAGGGCAGGAGTAGACGGAGACAAGGGACACACACTGTTCCCACTGTAGAGGTGGGGGGGTGGGGGAGGGGGTAGGCGGGGGGCTGTGCACAGTGTGACGCAGGTCCCTACTGAGCGGCCGCTATAGGTTTCCTGTAAAACAGTTTATGCCACCACTGGCCCCAGGAGGAGAGGCAAGCCAGCCTTCCCATAAACGACTCCTTGCAGACACGCTTACAGCAGCGTCACTGCCTCTTCAGACAGGTGAGCAGTTAGATGTACCTGCCTTCAGAACTGCGATTTGCTCACCTGATTTGGTAAATCCCATTTTAACCCTTCTCGTCCCCAGTGGATCTCACTCCCGAAGGAAGAAATGAGTTAAGTTCAGTGGAGTTTGCGGTGTGCTGGCGGCTGGGGGAGGGGAGTAGAGGAGGCGGCAAGGTGGAAGCCTTCTGACCTGAAGATTGCACGTACTGGGTTTGTTTTGTTTTGTTTTGCTCTTGTTTTTGTTGTTGTTGTTGTTTTTCAGACGAAAGGGGAAAAGGAAGAAACAAAGTAGGCAGCAAAGAGGGACTGCAGGATCCCGCTCATTTTCAGACATTCCTGGCCTTTTAGGTAAAGAGCAACTCGCAAAACTCGACTGACAGAAAACGTGTTCGCCTGTCAACTAGGGAAGGGAAAAAAAAGATTCACTGAGGTCCAGAGGAGCTAGATTTCAGGCTCCCGGGTTTCCGGCCTCCCCCTGGCCATCCTCCCCGCCCCACCCCAGACCTGCAGGTGGAAACCAGGCAAGTGAGACGGTCCAGGGCCCCCGGTCAGGGCTCGCCCGCCGCCGCCGACTGCCGTCGCTGCGGGGACACACCCTCCACCTACCTCACACATGGGAGAGGCGCCCTTGCTCGGCAACGTGCAGCCCAGGAGCTTGGCGAGAAACTTTGCCATATACGAGCAGTGAGGCAGGGGCTCTCCCGAGGCGCCGGATCCGTCCTTTCCCGGCGCGAGAGCCCAGGCGCCGAGGTCTCGCCCGCAGCCGGCCGGCCAGCGCGCCCCGGGTTTGGGGGCTGCCGGCAGCCGAGCCGGGCGGGGGCGCGGCGGGGGCGAGCTCGCCTGCTGCCCTGCCGCCGCCGCCCGGAGCGCGGGCTGCGAGCGCGCGCGGCCGGGTCCGCCGCTCCAGCCTCCCGCGCCGCGGGAGCGGGGCGCTGCCGTCTGCGCTAGCCTTTCCCGCTGAATGTCACTGTCACCAGAGTAAAGGGAAGGGCCCCGCCGAGGGGGTGACGGGAGGGCCAACGCGCCGCAGAACTGGCGTCGCGCGCGGGCAAGGGCACCGGATGGCAGAGCGCCGAGGCGCGGGCACTGGCGGCCCGGCCCCGGACACCGCCGCTCCAGCCACAGCGCTCGGCTGCAGCCGAGGCCTGACGCTCCGCGGGAAAGCGGGAGGCGAGCGCCGGGGAGCGTCTGCTTACGGGGTCGGCCGGGGTGCCCCACTTCCCCAGTTTCCCCTCTCCGCGCCGGAGGAGGTGGAAAAGGCTGTCTCAGGTCGCGGCTGACCCGGCGGGTTACGGCTGCAAGGCGCGAGCTGCCCGCAGGGGTCCCCCCGGCGGCCTGCGCCAGCCCCACCCTGCCTCAGGGAAAGGGAAAAGCCTCCCGAAGCCTGGGAGGGGGACCTCCAGCTCACGTCCACTTTGACCCCTCTTAATGAACCGGCCAGGCACAGGTAAGCCCCAGAAGAGGAAAGGTGACTTTGTCGGCACAGGGTCTGGGCCAGATACGACCCAGAATCACAGCCTTGGCTGGGATGGGGGTGGGGTAGGGGACGGATGAGCCGGGCCAGGAGACTGATACAGAAAGGTATGGCCCTGTTTTTCTCTCCAAACCTATAACGCTTGTCTTTTAATAAGGGAGATATTTTTAGCACACAGGACCTATGTTATGTATTTATTTTGCATCCATATAGCTGTACATCTCAAACTTAAAGTGTGCATGAGAATAACCCAGAGAGCTTGTTTAAAACCAGAAGTCCTGGTCCCCAGCTCCCAATGTTTCTGATTCAGAAGATTTGGGGAAACCTCAGGATCTGCTTGTTTTTTATTAAGCACCCAGGAGATTCTGCTGCAGGTGGTACCCAGGCTGGACTTTGAGAAACATTACCCTACCTTGTCAGATCCAGAGGTCAGCACATACAAGAACTGTAAAAGCATTCGATTGGTAATAGACAGAGAAAGTTTTGTCATATCACCTAGTTTTAAATGCAAGGAAGCAGAACTAGAAGAGTTTGTATCACTTCATCAAGTCACATTGTCTTAGAGACACTCCAGGCATATAGGCGCACTCTACAAATTATTGTCTGACTCCATGAATAGAGGATGGCTGGTTGGATGGCTGGTGATGAATAACTGGGTCCAGATTTCCTGATTCTCTTTCCAGAATTCTAGCTGGTACAGCAAACCCACTGTGAATTTAGGGAATATTATAAGAAGGAAAGGTGTAAATTAGTTTGAATATATCAGCTCAGTGCTTCTCAAACTTTTTTCAATCAAGTATTTTTCGCAGTAAAGAGATCATCAAAAACAAAGTTTCTTTGACATTTCTGGTTTTATCTTTTGCATTCTAGCCTATGAAATATTCAGGTTTGTTATAATATAAAAAGACCTACTCCCACGAGGAAGACTAATGTTCCAAGTATACTATCTTTATCCCAAGCCCACTGCCGAAGCACCAGATGCCCCACCAGCAGCAAACTCGAGAATTGTGGCAGCTAGGTGCCCTCTAAGCTACACTAAAAAGAGAAAGAAAACTAATACACAATGAGTACCTACAAATGTCTCAGGCACTGTGTCACTGTGTTCGGCTGTGGGCTCTGGAGACAGACTACCTCAATTTAAATCCCACTTCTGATATTTAATAGCTGTGAGACTTCAGGCAAGTGACTTTACTTCTCTGTGCTCCAGTTTCCTCATCTGCAAAACGAGCATAAGAATAAAGGTAGCTACTGCGTGCGGTCTGTATTCTTTTTCTATTGCTGTCACAACTTAGCATCTTAAAACAACACCCATTTATTATCTCGCAGTTCTGTGGGTTAGAAGTTTGGGGAGGTTCTCTGCTTAGGATCTCACAAGGCCGAAACCAAGATAGAGCCAGCTGGGCTCTCATCTGGAGGGTCTGAGAAGAATCCACTTTCAAACACAAGTCGTTGACAGAATCCAGTTCCTTGCAGCTATAGGTCTGAGGTCCCTGTTTCCTTGTTAGTTGTCAGCAGGGCGCCCACCGTCCGCTTGGAGAGGTTGCCCAGACTCCTTCTCAAGTGACCTCTTCCATCTTCTAAGCAACAATTGCCTTGAGTCTGTCTCATGCTTCAAATCTCTCTGACTTCTTTTCTTGCCAACAGCCAGAGAAAACTTTTTGCTTTAAAGAGGCTCATGTGATTACATGATTATAATATAGAGGCCCACCTACATAATCTTCCTATCTTAAGGTCAACTGATTAGTCCCTTAATCACATCTTCAAAGTCCCTTTTGCCACATAATGTAACATAATCACAGAAGGAACAGCAGGGGTGAAAGCCATAGAGCTATCTAGAATCCAGCTTACCATGTGATTATTATGAGGAATAAGTACATGTATGCATTTTAAACACTTAGAAGAGTGTCTTACTTTGTGATACTTATAATAAGAACTCAATACAGGTTAGCTGTTATTTTTTTCTGCTCATGGCACTTCATTTGATTGTCGTTACAACTCTGTATTATTTTAAAAGGAAGAAACTGAGAATTAAAAAGATTGTCCAACACCACACAGCAGGTTAGCGGCAGAGCCAGGAATTAAGCCTAGTTCAGCTGCCAATCAAGTCTGTGTTTTTGCTATTACATGATACTACATCACAGAAAGCTGGCAAAGAACAGGTAATGTCCATTTGAGGGAGTGGAACTTAAGAAGAAGTATGGAATTTAAGAAACAGAATATTTACAGATAGTCATTTGCCATATGTGAGTAATTTATGGTTTAGGTGCAAGGAAGGCTATACTAAATACTAATTGAAATAAGAAAGTCTTTAACTGAACTCGTGATTTTTAGTGAGTAGAGGCGTTTTCTTGTGATGATATTCGTTTTAAGGGGCTGTACGTTCACTTGTGATCTAGACTCATTTCTTTGATGAGCTCTTCCTCTCCGTGCTGCCTCTCCTCTGCCATCTTGCATCTTCTGGTGTCAAGAGAAACATTTCTGAAGGGCAGCCAGCCACCCACTGACTCTGCCTTGATAGGAAGAGCATTGCCCAGACCTTCTCCGGGGCCTGCCCAGGCCTGAATCATTACTACACCTATTTCCTGCTGTCTACCTTGCTGGTAGAGCAACAACAGAGAGCCAGGATGGATGCATGGATGGATGGATAGATAGATAGATAGATAGATAGATAGATGATAGATAGATAGATAGATAGATAGATAGATAATCTTGTCATCCTTGGTCCTCCCCCATTTAGGACCTTAACCACAGTATTATTCACTAGAATTATTCATAATCTTTGACTCAGCATTTCTGTTTCTAGACTTTATCCTAAGAAAATACTCAGAGAATCAAATCAAAAAATCAGATAATCAAAATAACTCAAAGAGTATTACATTTAAAATTGTTTCATGTCCATAGGGGCAGGGGAGTATCTTTTTTTACTGACATAGTAGCCACTGTGGTTAAAAGAGCAGGACTGGGGTCAGGCAGCCTGGGTTTAAATTCTGGCTCTTCCAAGTACCAACTGGGTGATTTTTGGACAAGTCACTTCAATTATGTAAGCCTCTGTTTCCTTATCTGGAAAATAGGGATGATAATAATACCTACCTCATAAGGATTTAATTAGTTAATACTATTATACTAGCTTATTAGAATGATTATGATACTAATACATATTCATATAATTAATATACTAGTACTAATAATGTTCCTGGTCCATAGTTGTAATGGTAATAAGTGTTAACTCCCTGTATTAGGAGGATTATGATTAATGATATAGCCTCAACTACTGATCCAGAGCCTGGCACATAGTACTTAGTAAAAATTGATTGAATGAATAAATGGATGGGCAAACGAATGAGGAAAGATACTTGTTGAAGCATTATAAAGCCAAAATTTGTAAACCACCTAAAGTCTAACAACAGGAGATTGGATTGATAAATTCTGATTTATAAAAATGGTCAGCATTAAATATGTTTTTAAAGAATATTTACTGACCTAGAAAATGTCCCTTACATAATGTTGGTGGGGGACAGCGTACAGTACATGTAGTATATGCTAACTTTGTAAAATGTTTACGTGTATACATAGGAAGAAAATGGAAGGAAACATACCAAAAGGCAATCATAGTTCTCTCTGGGTGATAGAATAATGGATTGTTTTTTATTTTCTTCTTACATATTCCTGAATTTTTCTATTCTTTGCAGTGAACCTGAGCACAACACCAATTCTAATACTTTTTTTTAAGGTCCCATCATTAAGAACTTGGAGATTAAAAAAAAAAAAAGTTATCAAGTTAATCTTAATTGATTTAAGATCTTATCCCTTTAGTAACACATTTAGAATGGACCAATTAATGCAATGAAATCTACTGCACTGATACTCCCCTTAAGGAATCTTTGTAAAGAGGTTCTACTAAATATCATACAAAATTCAGTTTCAGAGACACTCACCTTTACTGTTAGAGCTAACAGTCTAATTATCAGCAATGACCCCAGGGATTGCAAAGCCATAAGAAGCAAATACAGTCTATTTTTATAATTTTCCTATTTTCTCTTCTCATCTATTTTAGAAGTTAATGTAGAAGTTCAAGAATAAGTTCTGGAAATGATCATTTGCCCAGAATGAGTAATAATGTATGCCTGCCAAGTCTAGAGAATACTACTGTCTCCATCAACAGATGAATGGATAAAGAAAATATCTTACATATGTGTGTGTATCTATAATGGAATATTATTTAGCTATAAAAAAGAATAAAATCCTGCCATTTGTGACAACATGGATGGACCTTGAGGACATTATGCTAAGTGAAAGAAGTCCGATAGAGAAAGACAAATACCATACGATCTCACTTGTATGTGGAATCTTAAAAAAAAAAAAAAAAAAAAAAAAAGCAAGTTCATAGATACAGAGACCAGACTGGTGGTTGCCAGAGACAGGGATTGGGGGTGGGGTGGGGGCTGAAATGGGTGAAGAGGGTCATAAGGTACAAACTCCCAGCTATAAAGTAAATAAGTCATGAGGATGTAATGTACAGCATGGCAACTACAGTTAATAATACTGTGTTGCATATTTGAAAGTTGCTAAGAGTAAATCTTAAAATTTCTTATCACAAGAAAAAATATTCTATAACTATGTTTGATGACAGATGTTAACTAGACTTATTGTGGTGATCATTTCACAATATATAAATATTGAATCATTATGTTGTACACCTGAAACTAATATAATATTGTATGTCAATTATACCTCAATTAAAACATAATAAAGATAAAATAAAGAATACTACTTTCAAACCCTGCCTCCTTTCTGGTTCTCAGGGAGAGCCAGTGTTGCAGTTACTGTAAATACTGTACTTCAGTATGGTCAGAAAATAGAGCAGTCTGATTAATCAACTATTCCAACTAATTATCAGCTATGCAACACTTGAATTACCACTTTTCAAAAAATTAGGCTGTCATAAATTGCAATTAACACCGAAACTCTACTGAAGGTTTCATAATTCTTTGATGATTCAGAAGGTACTTCAGTGTCTCTTGGGGCGTCAGGTTCAGCAGCATAAAAGCATTTATCCCGGTAGGAAGGATGAGGGGACACGCTGGCTGATAGGAAATTTCAGTTGACAGAAATGCAAGCAAGCCAGGTTTTACTATGTTTACAAGGCTGAATGGATGTCTATTGAGCTCTTTAAGCACCTCCCGAGAAAGGCGCTCTATTTGGCTGAGATGATATAATTATAATTCCACAGGAATACAATGGTAACATTCTATTTTACAACAAAGAAAATTAGATTACAAATTATCTGACAACCCTCCCTTCCTCCCAGCTAAGATCACACACCGTATAGAGTTACAATGGTGCCAATTACAACATCTTTTCATGCACTGTATGTTCCTTTGACTTTTGATGATCTGAATGGATTTCATACCAAATAGCAGCTACTGGCAGCAATCAAAACAGTTTGGGGGAAAATAGTTCCATTTTCTGTGCTCAAGTAATACTATTGATTTAAACTTAATATCTGCCTCACTTCTTTCTTAGTACAACAAGCAAGCATGTAGCTTCTGTCTGGGCCCCCGTTCTGCCTTACCGAGAAGGTGGGTAGGAAAGTCTAGTGCATACTAGGCCTTTTCCATCACTAGTTGCTAAAAGCCCATTTCCATCAAAAAGAGAATGTTTTTAAGAATTTAGTCCAATCTACCACTTCCTCCTCCCCCAACCCCACTTGACAGAATAAGAGGCACAGAGAGATTCAGGTTTTTGCCCAAGTTTACACAGCTAGTATATTAGCAGTAGTGGGGCCCAGAGTCTAAACCTCCTGATAACCTGCACTATTTCCACTGCGTTACTTCCTCAGCGCCCCTGCACATCTTCACTAAATCACGGCAGGGCTGATTTAGCCCCCAAAAAACTTTTCTTTGAGCTAGGTGCAAAACAAAAGAAAAAAACGAGAAAGGGGAGGGAGAGAGGGAGAGGAATGGAGGGAGAGAGAGAGAGAAAGAGGGGAGGAGGGAGATGGAGAAGGACCCAGTATCTTGTCCTTTAGGTACCACTCCCACATTACAGCCAAGCTTACTCCTTTGATGCAGGAATTTGGGCTTTCAGTCCTGGTACAGGGAACTGCCATGGTTTATTTATTTGAAAAGCTATAATGGGGCTCCCTGGAAGAATCTTTGCAAGATATTTGAAGCTGATGGCCAGAGGCTCTTTAATGAGGAAAGCGGTACACCTGATCCTCCCAGCCCTGCTCTAGCTGTCTGGGATGGGAAGGAGAAATATGGGAAAGATTCACGGTTTAGGCCAATATAATTGGCTGACAGTCAGCACAAAAGGAAGTTGGGCTATCTAAGGGGTTAAGTCATTCCTTCTAACCCAACCCTGGAGGGAACTTACATTTTGACTCACAAGAGAGGTGCAGTCTGGAGACACTGAATCAATAAATGGAAAAGTTGCAGTATTACAGGTGTGATAAGAGACTAAGAGAATAAGTTACACCTCCCCCAGTTTGGGGCTTAATGTAAGTGTCATTATACTTGTGGGAAAGGGCCTGGTTCATCATGGTAATGGTGGGAGTGCCTAGGTTAGAACCAATGACAATGAGGGGACTAATACTGCATAATGACAGCAAAACCCACAGTGGCATCAAGGCTAGGCCACACCCTGCGGAAACACGGCTCAAGGGTGGAGAGCCAAAGTGCACTTGGGACAGAAGTGGGGCATCGATATGAAATCCTTGGAGCCAAGTGCACCAATGGGCAGCAGCAGGCAGGAGTGTAGCTAAGACCAGGCAAAGGAACATCAAGGCCAGGGCCATGGCACCACCGCGTGAGCAATGGTGGCCACAGAGGGCACAAACAATGGAGCAGAGAGAGGGAGCCAGCACTAAAGAGCAGAGCTGCTGCAGGGATAGACCTGAACACTTGAGAAGAGATCCTACGGGAGCCAGAAAGCTAAAGATCCAAAAGATGGGGGGTGAGGGGGAGAAGAGGCTTGAGGCAGACACCATTTTTTTTTGTATTTCATTGCTTCAAATCCCTCCTTTGACGGGTCCATCCTAATTGGTGTGGCCGATGTCCTTAAAAAGTCCACATGAAAGACAGCTGGGACAGTGAATGGACAGGCTCTTGGCTCTGGCCCAAATCACACCATTCCCCTAAAGGCTGGTTCAGTTCTAACTATCCATAGAGGCCTAGATCTGCTCTGCATTAGACACTCAGTGAGATTAAAGGGTTCTGGACAAGGTCGCCCCTAGGGCTCCATCAGTCTCACAACCAAAACAAAAATGACTCAAATTCAGACCAAATCTAAACACCTGGAGGTTGAAAGGAGGAGAGGGCAAGGCTAAGCCGGCACCAACCTGAAAGGAAGGAAAGGATGGTTCCCATCCAACCACACACCTCCATGAGCCACATATTTAAACCAAAGCTTTTTTTAAAAAAAAAAATACTATTTCTATGTCCTTTGTTCCTTCCCCTGTCAGCCCTGACCTCTCAATTCTCCACGGGCAGAGGGGTGTCTCAGACAACATCTTCCACAGCCAAACAGCACAAGTCATGATGGGGAATCCACACTCCCAATTTTCTCCAGCCTTCATCTCTATGGTAATGACAGTAACAATACCCAACACGGTGCTGTCTGGAAGGCACTGTGCTAAGCGCTTTACAGATATTATTATGCATTATTATATTTGATCATTTCATCAACTCCTTTGAGTGACACTATCATAACCCCTACTTTACAACTGAGGAAAATACAGCACGAAGATGTTTATTTCCTTCCCAAGGTCACGTAGCTAGAAAGACATGGAGGCTGGCCAGGCATGCAGGCAGTCCTCCAGAGCTCACATACTTCCCCCACACTCCATCATCATAGACTAGAAGAGCAGCAAGGGATGGGGCTCTTTTAGCCTTCCCCTGTAGGAAGAATTGAATGTGAAATGCATTTAAAGAGGAAGCAGTTTTTAAATATACACTGTCTAATGCAAAACAATGCAAATTTTGCTGACTAAATGAAAATGAGCAAAACTGAAGAATTTTGACCCCTATGCCCTGAGGCCTTTACAAGAGAATATTACAAGTTCACTTTCCACTAGTCACTCCGTGCCTAACACCTGCTTGTTGAGTAATGCTAGGAGAGCTCTAATTGTGTTCCCACCCAACTTTCACGTAAAGAGCTTCCCAGATCTCCTGCTAAATTTCTCTAAGTTAAGAACTCTGTTTGATTGGCTTTTAACTTATTTTCATCTCTTTCAGAGCTTAAGATCCCCATATGTCAATTACCTTAACTGACACAAGGGTTCCAGGACAAAGACACTCAACACCCAAATAACTTTAGTCCTTCAATGAGCTATAGCTACTAGGACAGTCCCATCAACAGTCACAAGATTTCCCTTGAAAGAAGGGAAAAAGTTAAAGTTTCATCACTCAGGAGAACAGCATTTAGATTTAGCCTGGGAAGAATTTTCAGACGTCCAGGGTCTAATCTGTACCCATTGGGAATGCCTGCAGTTCAATCCCAACCACCTCATAGGTGCATCACAAGATTTCATAGATATGCACCAATTTCAAGGATACAGTTTTGTAGTGGGTACATGGAAATTGGGAAAGGGAAACCCATTTATTTAACTATGCCAGAGGAATCAGAAAACAAAATGAAAGTAAATATAATTGTAGAGAGGGTGACCCTAGTGACCTACCCCAAAAGACAAGGAAAAGACAAATGAGCTAAACTAAAAGCCTTTGAATAAAGGAAAAAGAAAAAAAAAAAAAAACAGATTCTTTGTGTTTGATTTCTGGAAACATATATTATGTTCACACTGAGAGCTGGCGGGCAGATGGTTGAAGCTCATACAAGGAATATTAAATCTATTTGGAGCCCTCTTGCCCTCCTGATACAACACAATTCATGCCTAGAGGGCAAGACAATCAGTACACAAATGCCTACAAATCACTCAGATTCTGTCACTAACTGGGGAATCCTCACTGCAACCCTGAGCACAGGGAGTTTGAATGGTTTGGTCCAGCACTCACAACAGATCAGACAGAGGGTCAGAAGAGAAAGCCGAGCCCTCCCCCCTTCTCTCTCTCTCGCTTTCAATCTCTCATACACTCACGCAGACAGACAGACACACACACACACACACACACACACACACACACACACACACACACACACACACACACACACAGCAGATCTCTTTGTATTCAGACTGGTTTCTGCCATTAGAGCCAGATCTGAAATGAAATGGCACACGGAAAGCACCCGGCATAGAGCCTGCTCACGGGGCTCACTGTGTTTCTGCAATCCCTTCAGAGGAATAAGAATAGATAATCAGATCTTAAAGGCCAAGAGAAATGGAGAGTCAACAAACTTTTACCTTGCCCAAAAAGGGAGGGTAGCAGGGATGAAGAGAGAGGAGAAGACAGGGTCCAGATGCTTGGTGCCAAGGCTCTGAGCTTAGGGTGACATCCCAGTTTGAGTTCATCCAAAAGCAGAACCTGAGGGGAGGATTAGGGTGCAAAAGGCTTATTTGGGAAGTAATCCAGGAAGCTTGAAGACAAGGTAGCAAGGCAAGTCAATAAGAGGGTCACTAATGAGTGCTGTGAGCAATTAGGGCTCAATCTTGAAGGGGATCCTCTGGGAGATTGCATGAAACATGCCTCAGAACATTCCCACTGAGGGGCAGAGACGCCAGACATGCATCTACTAATTCTCACCCCTCCTTGTTGGAGAGATTAAATGTAATACATGTTCTTGCCTGTAATAACATGCCTGTATTAGTTTCCTGTGGCTGCTATAACAAATCACCACAAGTTTAGTGGCTTAAAACAGTACAGATTTGTTAGCTTATAGTTCTGGAGGTGGAAGTTTAAAATCGTTGGCAGAGCTACAATCCTTCTGAAGGTTCTAGGGGAGAATCCATTTCCTTGCCTTTCCAGTTTCTAGAGGCTGCCTTCCTTTGCCTGTGGTCCTGTATTACTCCACTTCTGCTTCCATCATAAAATCTTCTTCTCTGACTCTGACCATTCTACCTCCCTCTTATAAAGACCCTTGTGATTACATTGGGCCAAACTGAAAAACCCAGGATAATCTCTCTATCTTAAAATCATTAACCGAATCACATCTGCAAAGTCCCTCTTACCATGTAAGGTGACATATTCACAAGTCCCAGGAATTAGAACATGGACACCTTTGGTAGGGAGGGCATTCTGTCTACCACAATGTCCTTGATTCTAAAGCACATTTAATTATAAGATGTATATCGATTTAGTTGCAGCTTTGATGGGTGATAACCATCACCTAATTAAATCTGTATTTTTAATGTGTATCCTGATTTCAGAAATGTGAAAATGTGAAAAACCGCACATCTCGGAATAGCACATCTAAGATATCGCAACAGGCAGAGCAGAGCAGCATTTTTATAGAGACTCAGTTTCTACACACAGAGCCTAAGGTGAGAAATGAATATGTTAATTCGATAAATATTTTTTGAACCTCTACCAGGTACTAGACCCTGAGCGTACAGCAGTAAGACACAGTGCCTACCCTCAGGGAGCTTACTTTCTGGTGGGAGAGGCAGCTTCCTGGAGAGCAATGAGTGCCATGGAGCAGAAAGCACTGTGAGGAGACTGCGGGCCAGGCAGGGAGACCCTAGCTCAGATGGAGCAGGTCAGGGAGAGCAGGCAAGCAGGGACTGTCTAAGCAGAGACCTCAGTGAAGGCAAAGACAAGGATCTTAGTCAAAGGGCAGCCCAGGCACGAGAACTGTGAGGCAGAAAGAAGCTTGGCACTGGAACCTTCATCACTTCCCCAGGAAAGATATTTCCCACCTACCACTATCCCTATTCTGAAGCATAATGCTGCTCAGGTAACATTAACTATAAAACTCTACAGAAAATTCCATTTTTTTCTCTTTCTCTTAAGGTTGGGTGGGAGGTGTAATGGAAAAAGAAGGGGAACAAAGTTGGACGTGAGAAAATTATTAGCTTTTAAAGTTAATAGCAGAAACTCTCATTTTGTTCCTAATCTAAACTTATATTAAGTGCCGAGCCTGCGAGTAGTACAGAGACAGGCCCAAAGGAAAGAGAATGCCCTCATCTTCCTACTTCCTGTTCCCTTCACAACCGGTTTAGTTATTTCAAAAATTCACTTGGACATTTCTTTCTTTCTTTTTCCTTCAAAGGTATACTTGCAACACCCCCATACTTCCAACCCCTCCATTCTAATATACCCGATTCCTACCCTCCCGAAGCCTTGTCCTTTTATCAGAAAGCCAAAGCTCTGATAAGCATGTGAGTCTGTCCTAGGGAACACAAGACACAGGCCTGTCCCCAGACCAAAGATGAGCCAACAGAGTCTTGTCACTACTATGGGTCAAGGGCCATGACCAATGTCTGCTTGATTAAAACCCCATCAAAGGGAATAAGCGTAAGTCTTAGTCCTTCTAGAGAGAAAGGGAAAAGCCATCTGGAAAGTCTCCAGCGTCATTATGACAGCTACAAATTGCCAATTATTAATGGCTCCTAATCTAACAGTCACACTGCAATAGGGACTTGACTTGTTAAGAAAATGCTGGTGAGGACCAGTTCCCCAAACAAAAGGGCAGACACACAGGTACAAAGACCCACCCTCGACCCCTAGCACTTCAAAGTTTCAAAATCTTGGAGCTTTAGAGGAAAATTCATTAGTGGTGGGAGGCTGAGGCCTCAAGCTGTGGCTCATGACTAAATCATATAACCGAACACCTTCTTATTAACCTTGAATGACACATCTCAACAATGTTTCCTGACATTAAGTTTGCAATCAAAGTAGATGCAATTAATATAAACACTATTCAGAGTTATGTAGGAAATGGAAATAATGATTTTTTTGGAGGTTCCTTGGGTTTTTCATGAAAGAACTTAAAAATTTGCCCACCCACATGCCTGTGAATCTGAAGGTTATTTTACAAATCATTACAATGACAAAAATATACAGTCTGGCAACTCAATTGTCATGGATGTTTAACTTAAACCTCTAGCTTTCAGAAGTAAATTTATATGATTCCATTATTGTTAGAACACTCATTTTAAAGTCATATCAGCCCATATATAAAGTATTTTGAACTAAGTCCTACAGGAAACGAGGAGGGCTTGGAAATCTACAATTGTATTTGACCTGAACATGAATCTATAACTATAAGAAACCAGGAAATTTTCAGTAACAACCTGGACTAAGCTGGATACTTTCCAAACCATAAATCATAGATTTGTTGGACACCCTTACTGGTTAAATGAAGCAAACAATTTTAGTGCAGGCTGGTGTGATGCCCACCAAAATGAAATGTGAACCAATACCTACAGGGAGATGTTCAGCCTGATCCATGAAGATTTAACCAAAAGTCACTCATTAGTGTTAATGGAGCATGGCTCTCAAATTCCAGATGACACCTTAGAATTTTAATGCCTGTAAAAAAAGGTAGATCAAGGCAGCAGCTGTGATTTGGGAAAATTGAAGATAATGTGTTTTCACCAATTAGAGGGAACTACAGGCTCAATCTCTTTTACTAAACTGCTAACTCAGAATATTTTATATAGAAATTCATCTGGCATTCATCATCAAAAACTACCTTCTACTATGGCTATTCTCTCCCCTATGTAACTAAACTGCCCAAACAGGTATGGAGAGGAGCAATTCTGTTGTGCTTTTGGCTCTCTCAAAATTTAGCTTAGTATTTTGACCATAATAGATGCTCAGTAAATAATTCTTGATGAGAATGAAAAAGGAAAAGGAGGAAGAGAAAAATATAAATGATCCTCAATCGTAATTTTGAACAGGGAAAATAATTATAGGTAATAAACAGACCCCAAATGAAGGAACAACTTTAGTTTTTCTCTTGTGATTTCAGGTAAGAATGCCCAACACCCCTAATTGAACTCAGGTCCAAGTTTAGAAGGTTCCATTTTGTCACTCAAAATTAGCTGTTCCTCAGCTTAGACAGAGTTCTTCTTGGCCTTCTTGTCACTCATGCAATGGAGGTTAGCGTAATACATTTAACCTTAATGGTGTTTACCTTACACTTGTTCAGCTAACAGCAAGACATAACAACTGGATTTTTATTTAAGTGTTCTCTTGGATGGCATCCTAGTGAGATAAGATAGAGCAAAAAGAAATAATGTCTGCAGGCACATTACTAATGAGGGGTAAAGTTAATCGTTGTGTGGGCAACAGTTCTGATTCCATGCTTGGAGGACCACTCAGTGACATTAACAAGACTCTACACCCCAATAGTGCTTTGTAATACATCCTGTATTACAAAACTTCATAACTTCCTGTCAGAGTTGACAATTATTCTTGAGAAAGGTTGATTTTCCTAAATCAGGTAGTCAGGAATATTAACTTACATGAGGACTTTTCCACCCATAGGCATCTTTCTCCTGTTCCAACAATAGCCACATGTGCCAAGCAAAATGGTAAACATTTTGTGCATATTACCTACTCAAAACAACCTTGAAAGGTAGAAATTACCTTCTACATTTCACAAATTAGGAAGCTCAGAGAGGTTAAATAATTTATCAAAGGTCACACAGCTACCTAGTGAAAGAACTAGAAGCTGAAACCAGCTCTTAGATTCAAAAGCCCATATCCTTATTGGGTACATGACTCATGGCCTGAAACTTCATCCCATACTCATGAAGCCAGGGCCAAACTCTTTCTCTCATTTCATTTGGAACCGTTTACCAAGTTCCTCCATGGTAAGTGGGGAGTGGGATTGGGAATTATATTGACAGGGGGAAATCTGATTTCCCTCAAAACTCCCCCATTTATATGATTCAGCACTTTGTAAAGGCATTATTTATTATTATTATTATTATTGATGTTATACTAAATACAAGGCAGCACTACATTTTCAAGGGTAGACTAAATTAAAAACATGAAGTTGAGCACTCCGTTGTCCAATATAAAATTATATAAAATTAATATAAAATTATCAAACTAATTCAGAAAGGACCTGATGAGTTAATGTTCTAAAGAAATAAATGTTCTTGGCAAATTTCTTTCTAAAGAAAGAAATAAGTGAAACACCAATTCATGAAACAAAATAAGCCAAAGGATGCCTCCACTGTAAATGTGAATGGGTTGTTTGAAAGAAGGTTGAGACCTGCCTTTGAAAGAAAAGTCCCATCTATGGCAGAAATCTCAACCATTAAAAGCATTTAGCACTTGCTGTTATTGTAGTTTTCTAAATCTCCCATATGCTAAATCTGAGATTTAGAAATATAGAAAAAATGTAAACAAGTAAACAAAGACCTCATGATCTCGGTGCCCAGAGAGAACCCGTATTAGCATTTTGTATAATTTCCTTCTGTCTATTTTCTGTGCAGTTTTTATTTAGTTGATTTCATATCACAGATACAGCTTTTAATTCCTGAGCAGACTTGGGAAAGCACATGGGGATTCAGTTTTAACCTTAGCATATTAAAATAATAAACATTGGTCAGAATTTCTTATGAAAGTTTGACTTCCAGAACACCTATCAGTTTAAATTCATTGATTTTGAGAAGTTGACCCAAAGGAACCTACACTTATTCAAATATTACTGTTACTGTATAGAATTTCTTCAGGTTTCCTGAGTTGTATAACTTCATACATTGCCCTAATGACAGTAAAAACCCCAGTGAGCATTACAGAATTCTGCAAAGTCAGGAGTAAGCAAAAAGGAAATTAAAAATTGTGAGGAAAAGAACATTAAAGACTTTTTTCACTTGTTTTAATTAGTATAGCTGAATTTTAATTATCACAATTCTTCACCAGACACTAGTAAATGTGCTGAAACCATCTTGTAAAATTAACAAAGCTTTAACACTACAAAGCCTTATTTAAGTTTTTTCTATTCCGCATTTGCAAAATAAAAAGTGACAAGCAAAAAAGGTAGGGCATTTGGAGCAGGCAAGTAGAATAGAAGTTTTGCATCACTTAAGTAATTCATTTGACTATTATCTCCCTGAAGACAAGGATGTATCTACCATATTTATTGTTACAGACACGGCCTCTAGTACAGTGAGTGAATGAATGTAAAAATGAATGCACGATTGTATCTTGCCTCCACAAAAGGGCTATAAAATTCCCAAAGGCAGGGATTGTAACTTTTATTTCTTCTTCAGACACAAAACGCCAGTAGAGGATTGAGTAATTAGGAATCAGTTAATAGATACTCCTTAGCAGACACATTTTCTGGGGAGGAACAGCTTTCACCATCCCCAATGTGAAGGACAGAATAGTCCAGACACTAAACCCACAACACAACCTAGCTAAATTAATGTGATCCCTGGAGACACAGAACTCTGCAGCTTCTCCCCTCACTCCCGGAGGAAAAAACTGTTTTAAAAATTGCAGAACCATCTATTGACTGTCAGAGAAATGTCTTATTACTCTCTTATGGTTAGCAAAGGGGAAAGGTTGGCGTGAGGGTTAAATTAGGAATTTGGGAGTAACATATACACACTACTACATATAAAGTAGATAAACAACAAGGACCTACTGTATAGCACAGGGAACTCTACTCAATATTCTGTAATAACCTATATGGGAAAAGAATCTGAAAAAGAATATATATATATATATGTGTGTGTGTGTGTGTGTGTGTGTATATCTATATAGATATAGATATAGATATCTGAATCACTTTGCTGTATACCTGAAACTAACACAACATTGTAAATCAACTATACCTCAATGAAAAAATTAAACAGACAAAAAATAAAAATTGCAGAACGGTCCATTGACTGTCAGAGAAATGTCTTGTTATTCTCTACAGTAATATCTTCATGCAGTTAACACCAGGGACTATAAATGCAATTGGGGTCAAGCCCTGTACTCCCTATTCCATCAAAGTGCTTCCACTTGCCTCTTCCTATATACATTTGAGTAGGTTTCTCCCTGTCTTGGGGATTATTTTATCTAAAGATATGAAAGTTTTGGAGAATGAGGTAGAAAGCTGCCTTATCTAGGAGGGCCTCCTGATTCCAGGAGAATCTGAAATCTGTGCCACCTGACTTCTGATTTGTTTCAGTTCGGCTCTCATTGACCACCATCAGACTAGATCCTGGATTAGGCTACTGGCCTGACTCCCTGACTTTTATCGTCACTTGACCCTCTTTTTTTTTTTTAACATCTTTATTGGAGTATAATTGCTTTACAATGGTGTGTTAGTTTCTGCTGTATAACAAAGTGAATCAGCTACACGTATGCATACATCCCCATATCTCCTCCCTCTTGTGTCTCCCTCCCACCCTCCCTATCCCACCCCTCTAGGTGGACACAAAGCACGGAGCTGATCTCCCTATATGATCACTTGATTCTTAATAAGTTCACTTAATTCAACCCATTACTTGGCTGAATTTGCTGCTAGGTTTGCTCTGACAGGCATGTTAGTTTCAGATCGCATCCTCACTCTGATTCCCTACCATCTCCCTAACCTGCCACCTAGAGCTGTGGTTGCCCCTTCCTGCCCATTTACCCACAAGTGTACCCCTGACAGCCACCCCTCATCGCTCAGAGACACGACCACAAATGTTAGGTTCTGCACAGAAGTAAATTTACATTCCTGAAATTGAAAGGCTTTGAATTATTACGAAAGCAACACACACACACACACACACACATACTTTAACAAAATTTATACAACACAGAAAACCACAAAATAGGATGCAAAGCTTCCTTATAATCAGACACCCAAGGAACAATCACGAGTACATCTTATTGTGCGTTGTAAGTTCCTTCCTAATTTAACATCTTGGTTTTGGCAGAAGAATCTTGTTTCATCCGTGTTAGCCATCAATTTGGATTGAGAGTTACAAGAAGAAGGAACCATGTGAGCACATGGCATAGTTGATAAATAGCTTTTGGCACTAAAATAGAGTAAATCAATTGCCAAGAACAAAAGTATTGCAGGATCTGTCACAATTCCACACCTGGTTTTTTTTCCCTGGTTGAATGCTTTGACTTCAATAACATTTTCACTGAGAATGTTTACTAGTGACACCTGAAGAATATAAAGAGAGACACAATAATAGTTTGGCTAATGGTTCAAACTGAGTTTTGCTTTGCTCCAATCAATTTTTTCAACCTACTGGGCTTCCTTCCTAACAATGCAGATTTAATTCTTTCTATAACCTACTTGAATTACAGGCCTCGGTTTTTGTAAGTCAAGTACTATATGGATTCTAAATCTTACATAACTATGGCTACATCTGAAGTCAGATTAGCCTTTACAGTACAAAAAACAGATTTAAGAGAATCTCTGCTATCCAAGTGCTTGCACAAGCAAGGTTGAATTTTACATGTATGAATACCCATAAGTCTTACAGAAGTCAGATATAACCAACAGTTTTATTTTACCTCTGTATATGCACCTCTAATCAGTTAATACCTTGTTAGATTAATAATTAATGATAAAAACAAAAGGGGAGAAAGAAACTATAAATAGAGATAGGTGTTAGCCTTTCTTGCTAGAAACGAAAGAACAGCATTCAGTCTTTTGTGTATGTATCTGGATGTCTAGGAATGTGTACTGGGATGTGTTATATACATTTATATGTGTTATACATAACATTCAAGGAAAATAAATACCCCCCCAATCTAAAATCAATGTATATTAGAAGGTCTGGAGTGTAATCAGCTTACCACCCCCCTTCAGGAAATCACTGCAGGATGTAAAATAAAAGCACAAAGCTGTAACATTTTGCCTTTTTCTTTCAGGAACTAAATTTGCATTATCCTTCTGCCATATGTTCAGGTAGCTTTCCACGGTACCTCATGCAGCTGTGTCATTGAATTCCCCAATCTTAATGAATGAACTAATTACAGACTGAAAGGAACTCTTGCAGATTAGCTATCTCCTGCCACAGATCAAGAAGAGAACTTTATTCCCACAACTACCTACTAATTCACAGTGGCCATAAAAAGTGCACCAGAGCATCCTTCCCTACTCCAGCTGGGCGACCACAGCAACATTAATAGAATACTATGTCACTGGTATTAATTCTTCACAGTTCAAGTTTGCAGTAGTAAATTTGCTACTGCCACAATGATTCTCGACTACAGATGCAACTAGGAAGCTATTGATTTACTTGAGTTGGATAGCAGCTTTGCTGTAACTGTTAGTTTCACTACATTAAATTTTACACTCGGGCACTATTATTCATTTGGGTCTTGGAGTTCTGCTTATTTACAGGAGATTTCCCCAAAAAAAAGTCAAAAATAAAGGTTTGACCATTTGAAGCATTTAAAGTAGAAAGAGTCACTTTATCAAACACAAATATAGCTGAGTTGATGGCAAAAACTATCAGGAAAAGCAGCTAGGGAGAGACCCTAGATGTAAATCAGCCTTCCTTCTCTGAATTCAACAGCTATCCTCTGCTCCAGAGCTACAGATAGGGAGCCTGCTGTAACAGTCAATTACAGGACTGGGTTGGATTCCAGCTACATGGTTCTCAGATGAATATAACTTTATGGTGGCTTTGTTGCCAAATTAACTCTTTCTCACCAGCAGCAAGTCACGAAATTTTAAAAGACTAACTACAGAGGGACCCAGGCTTTTTGGTTTCATTCTCCCTCAACTCGTTTGCACATTTTCCCATTACAGTTGTAGGATTCCAGAGTGAAAATGGGGACAATCTATCATAAAAGTGGAAGTTAGGAGGCTTGGATTATAGCCCCAGTTTTCCTAGCTCTGGGACCCAGAGTCAAACAGCTTCTACTTCCTTTTCTGCCAGGTGGGGTATAATGAAGTGCCGTGGAGAACATGTGTAGGTGTGGACACTGTATGCCTTTGAGGCCCACCTGCATTTAAGATGGCAGTCGGACCATTTTTACTGGACCCTCTCTACCTAGGTCAGACTTCCTATTGCTTATCCAGAACATTCAAAAATTATCATCATCATCAAAATGTGATCGTTAGAATATAGTTCATATTTCCTTTCGAGAGCTATATCATCTTTCCTGAAATATGTCCTATATCTCACAGAAGCACAAGGTTGTAAGGTAACCTAGGAGATCATAAAGTCCTTGCAGCAAATGAAATTAAACTTAAGCCATCTTGATCAAAAAATGGCCCTCAAGTGTTTCCTTAAAAGAATTAAATTGAAGTTGGAAAGTAGGACTAGACAGAGTATCCTAATAATGGTATAATATTGAAACGTAGGATTACTATTATAATACCTTTCATTTATATAGGATGCCATAGTACTTGCAAAATGTTTCACATGTATTTGTTTCCTACTCAACGCATATTATAGTCATCTGCATATTCTAATATCATGTGATGAAATGAATGGGTGTTTCATTTTATACAATACCTTTATTTTATTAATAATATAAATCCAGATCTTTCTTTCCATACTGAAGCTTATACAATTTGTTTTCCTTCCCAGATTTGTAATACCCTAAACATACATTCCTGAAATATCTTGCATTTACGGCTCAATTTTTTTTCTAATTTTATTTCACCTCTAACAAAATAAAATTTACAAGCTAATGTAGGATGACCAAGACTCAGAGGCACTGGATTAAGCTTGGTTAATTTGCCCAGTACCATGCTAGACTACATTCTCTTACAGCCCTAGGAACCCTCAAGGACCTACACACAAGCACAGAGCTATTCTCTTCTCCAATATAACATCTAAAAGCCAGCAGAAGAACTCTGATGATTTAAGACAATCTACTCTCTCCTCCAAAAAAACAAAAAACGAAAAAAATTTCAATATTCTTGCAACACATATGACCTAAGGAAGCACCAACTCTCTCAGGAAGTTTGCATTTTCCTTCTTTAGGTTTCCCAGGTTAGCATCTCCCACTGTGTCCTAAATCTTGCTGCACCGACAAGAGACTTGACAAGGGTGTGGGCGGGGCTTAAGGTTTAGGGCAACCAGGAAGGGATAGAACCATACAAAGGCAAGGACAGGGCATGGGTTACCAGAACCCAGGGAGAAGAGCTCTATGGAAAAGTCCATGCCTAACTCTGGAGCTGTGACCTTCAAGCAAGGGCTGCAGCCGAGCTGTGATGACCCAGGAGGGAGGAAGCCAGGACTCCACTCACCTCCTCCTCTGAGATGTCCTGTCAGTTCACTCTATTGGTCAAATGCAACCAGAAACCAGAAGGCAAGGGCAGCTCCGTAAGGCAGTCCTTACAGGCCAGCTTCCTCGGCCTGGACAAGAAAAAAGAGAGGCTCTGGAGGGCCAAGCAGGCAGAGAACCAGCAAAGCAGATTAGCCAACAGAATTCGTTCAATAGCAGGTGGCACGTTTTCTCTAATGTCACTAAGAAATAGTCAAATTTCTTTATACCTTGAAGTATTCTGCATTAGTATTAGACCATACAATTTCCCATGTAAACTGTTTTCTTGTTTTATACACAATAAGTAAGCATTTTAGAAGTTGGAGCATCATGTAAATAAATAGGTTCTTACAGAATATGTGCTTGAAGGTAACTCAGAGCATGTGACTTAAGTCCTTACCTGTAGCAAACTCCACAGTCAAACCAACCCAGAGAAGAGGTGGTCAACAGTGCTATCAAAAATGGCCCATTAAAGCTGAAACTTCTAAAATAAATTAAAATGGCCCAGTTGTCCAATCCAATGGCATCGTCTCTGCCCACATACTATTTGACATCATTGATCTACCCATTGTGCCTTGGTTTTCATAATATTGCTCTTTACTGCTTCTCCTTACACTCTGCTGCCCTTTCTTATTCTCTTTTTCTGGCTTCTCTAATTCTGCTCCCAAATTAAATGTCAGCATTCCCCAGGATGTGATTATACCCTCTTCTCTCCTTGTTCTGCACACTTTCCTGAGCAAACCCACCCACCTACATGACTCACCCACATCTCCAAGCCACAGCTTTCTTTTCCAAATGAATGACCCATGGATGATGTGTCCCATGGATGAATGGAGAATCTTTTCCTCCCCAATCTATCTGCCTCTCTGCTACTAGAGTTATTTTTTTAAACACATATCTGATCATGTCACTTCTCTATTTAAAAACCTTTGCTGGCTCCCAGTTGTCTAGGGTAAGGTTTTGGAGTATAGCATTGAAGTCCTTCAGGTCATATCCACATCCCACTCTCCAATTCTATCACCCACTACTAGGTAGAGCACATATACCTTACATTTTTAAAAAATGATTCCACCATGCACTTTTATAAATCCTTGCCTTTTCTCATGTTGTTTCCTTTCTACCCATTGTTTTCTTTCCCTGATGAACTCCTATTCATCTTGCAAGACCCAGTTCAAATATCCCGCACTCTGTGATGCTTTCCCCAAACCTCCTAGGAAGAGCCAACAGCTCATAGTTCAGCAAAGCCATTATTGTATTGCAGTACAATTCGCTTTTTACGTAACCATCTCATCTACTGGGATGTGAACTCTTTTAGGGTCAAAACCACATCTCACCAATCTCTGACACATCACTGAACATGGAATAAATTAAAAGTACGTATTTGGCAACTTATATATTCTCATTATCATAGACAGCAGTGCTACCTCTAGAAAGAATAATCTTCTTGAACAGTCTAGATTTTAAAAGGAATTGGGGGGCGAGCAAGGAGAGGGATTCAGAGCGCCGCCTAAAAGAGCTTCAGAGATGGGCGCGAGCCGTGGCTAACAGCGCGGACCCCAGAGACAGGCATGAAATGCTAAGGATGCTGCTGCATCCACCAAGAAGCCTGTGCGCAAGCACAGGTCACTAGCTACGCCTCCCCTCCCAGGAGCCTTTGCAGCCCACCACTGCCAGGGTCCCGTAATCCAGGGACAACTTCCCCGGGAGAACACACGGTGTGCCTCAGGCTAGCGCGACGTCACATCGGCGTCTGCCACCGCAGGCTCGCCCCGAATTCTGTACCCCTCCCTCCCCCCGGCCTGAGTGAGCCAGAGCCCCCGAATCAGCTGCTGCTTTAACCCCGTCCTGTCTGAGTGAAGAACAGACGCCCTCAGGCGACCTACTTGCAGAGGTGGGGCCAAATCCAAAGCTGAAACCCGGGAGCTGTGCGAACAAAGAAGAGAAAAGGAAATCTCTCCCAGAAGCCTCAGGAGCAGCGGATTAAATCTCCACAGTCAACTTGAGGTACCCCGCATCTCTGGAATACCTGGATAGACAACAAATCATCCCAAAATTGAGGCGGTGGACTTGGGAGCAAATGTAGATGTGGGGTTTCCTTTCTGCATCTAATTTGTTTCTGGTTTTATGTTTACCTTAGTTTAGTATTTAGTGTTTATTATCACTGGTAGATTTGTTTATTGATTTGGTTGTTCTCTTCCTTTTTTTTTTTTTATATATAGATATATACAATATTTTCCTTTTTCTCTTTTTGAGAGTGTGTATGTGTATGCTTCTTTGCATGATTTTTGTCTGTATAGCTTTGCTTTTACCATTTGTCCTAGGATTCTGTCTGTCTGTTTTTTTTCTTTGTCGTAGAATAGTTTTTAGCACTTGTTATCATTGGTGGATTTGTTTTTTGTTTGGTTGCTCTCTTCTTTCTTTCCTTTTTTCCGTACGTTGTAATTTTTTAAATTTTAAATAATTTTCTTAATTTTGATTTTAATAACTTTATTTTATTTTATTTTTCTTTCTTTCTTTCTTTTTTTCTCTCTTTTCTTCTGAGCCGTGTGGATGACAGTGTCTTGGTGCTCTGGCCAGGTGTCACACCTGTGCCTCTGAGGTGGAAGAGCTCAGTTCAGGACATTGCTCCACCAGAGAACTACCGGCCTCATGTAATATCAAATGGTGGAAGCTCTCCCAGAGATCTCCAGCTCAATGCTAAGACCCAGCTCCACTCAAGGACCAGCAAGCTACAGTGCTGGACACCCTGTGCCAAACAACTAGCAAGACAGGAACACAACCCCACCCACTGGCAGAGAGGCTTCCTAAAATCATAATAGGGTCTGAAACACCCCAAAACACACCACTGGACATGCTCCTGCCCACCAGAAAGACAAGATCCAGCATCATCCACCAGAACACAGGCACCAGTCCCCTCCACCAGCAAGCCTACACAACACACTGAACCAACCTTAGCCACTGGGGGCAGACACCAAAAACAACAGGAACTACAAAGCTGCAGCCTGCACAAAGGAGACCCCAAACATAGTAAGTTAAGCAAAATGAGAAGACAGAGAAACACACAGCAGATGAAGGAGCAAGGTAAAAACCCACCAGACCAAACAAATGAAGAGGAAATAGGCAGTCTACCTCAAAAAGAATTCAGAGTAATGATAGTAAAGATGATCCAAAATCTTGGAAATAGAATGGAGAAAATACAAGAAACGTTTAACAAGGACCTAGAAGAACTAAAGAGCAAACAAACAATGATGAAAAACAAAATAAATAAAATTTAAAATCCTCTAGAAGGAATCAATAGCAGAATAACTGAGGCAGAAGAACGGATAAGTGACCTGGAAGATAAAATAGTGGAAATAACTACCGCAGAGCAGAATAAGAAAAAAGAATGAAAAGAAATGAGGACAGTCTCACAGACCTCTGGGACAACATGAAACGCACCAACATTCGAATTATAGGAGTCCCAGAAGAAGAGAAAAAGAAAGGGACTGAGAAAATATTTGAAGAGATTAGAGTTGAAAACTTCCCTAATATGGGTAAGGAAATAGTCAGTCAAGTCCAGGAAGTGCAGAGAGTCCCACAACAGATAAATCCAAGGAGAACATGCCAAGACACATATTAACCAACTATCAAAAATTAAATACAAGGAAAAATATTAAAAGCAGCAAGGGGAAAGCAACAAATTACATACAGGGGAAACCCCATAAGGTTAACAGCTGATCTTTCAGCAGAAACTCTGCAAGCCAGAAGCGAGTGGCAGGACATATTTAAAGTGATGAAAGGGAAATACCTACAACCAAGATTACTCTACCCAGCAAGGATCTCATTCAGATTCAACAGAGAAATTAAAACCTTTACAGACAAGCAAAAGCTAAGAGAATTCAGCAACATCAAACCAGCTTTACAACAAATGCTAAAGGAACTTTTCTAGGCAGAAAACATGAGAGAAGGAAAAGACCTACAATAACAAACCCAAAACAATTAAGAAAATGGTAATAAGAACATACATATAGATAATTACCTTAAATGTAAATGGATTGAATGCTCCCAGCAAAAGACACAGACTGGCTGAATGGATACAAAAACAAGACCCATATATATGCTGTCTACAAGAGACCCACTTCAGACCTAGGGACACATACAGACTGAAAGTGAGGGGATGGAAAAAGATATTCCATGCAAATGGAAATCAAAAGAAAGCTGGAGGAGCAATTCTCATATCAGACAAAATAGACTTCAAAATAAAGACTACTGCAGGAGAAAAAGAAGGACACTACATAATGATCAAGGGATCAATCCAAGAAGAAGATATAATTGTAAATATTTATGCACCCAACAAAGGAGCACCTCAGTACGTAAGGCAACTGCTAGCAGCCATAAAAGGGGAAACTGACAGTCACACAATCATAGTAGGGGACTTTAACACCCCACTTTCACCAATGGACAGATCATCCAAAATGAAAATAAATAAGGAAACACAAGCTTTAAATGATACGTTGAACAAGATGGACTTAATTGAAATTTATAGGACATTCCATCCAAAAACAACAGAATACACTTTCCTCTCAAGTGCTCATGGAACATTCCCCAGGATAGATCATATCATGGGTCGCAAATCAACCCTTGGTAAATTTAAGAAAATTGAAAGGTATCAAGTATCTTTTCCAACCACAGCGCTATAGACTAGATATCAATTACAGAGAAAACTCTGTAAAAAATACAAACACATTGAGTCTAAACAATATGTTACTAAATAACCAAGAGATCACTGAAGAAATCAAAGAGGAAATCACAAATTACCTAGAAACAAATGACCTTGAAAACACAATGACCCAAAACCTATGGGATGCAGCAAAAGCAGTTCTAAGAGGGAAGTTTATAGCAATACAATCCTACCTCAAGAAACAAGAAACATCTCAAATAGACAGCCTAACTTTACAGCTAAAGCAGTTAGAGAAAGAAGAACAAAAAACCCCAAAGTTAGCAGAAGGAAAGAAATCATACAGATCAGATCAGAAATAAGTGGAAAAGAAATGAAGGAAGCAATAGCAAAGATCAATAAAACTAAAAGCTGGTTCTTCGAGAAGATAAACGAAATTGATAAACCATTAGCCAGACTCATCAAGAAAAAAAGGGTGAAGACTCAAATCAATAGCATTAGAAAAGAAAACACTGCAGAAATACAAAGGCTCATGAGAGATTACTATAAGCAACTATATGCCAATATAATGGATAACCTGGAAAAAATGGACACATTCTTAGAAAAGCACAACCCTCCAAGACTGAACCAGGAAGAAATAGAAAATAAAAACAGACCATTCACAAGCACCAGAATTGAGACTGCGATTACAAACCTTCCAACAAACAAAAGTCCAGGACCAGATGGCTTCACAGGCTAATTGTATCAAACATTTAGAGAAGAGCTAACACCTATACTTCTCAAACTCTTCCAAATTATAGCAGAGGGAGGAACACTCTCAAACTCATTCTATGAGGCCACCATCACCCTGATACCAAAACCAGACAAAGATGTCACAAAAAAAGAAAACTACAGGCCAATATCTCTGATGAACATAGATGCAAAAATCCTCAACAAAATACTAGCAAACAGAATCCAACAGCACATTAGAAGGATCATACACCATCCTCAAGTGGGGTTTATCCCAGGAATGCAAGGATTCTTCAATATATGCAAATCAATCAATGTGATAAACAATATTAACAAATTGAAGGAGAAAAACCATATGATCATCTCAATAGATGCAGAAAAAGGTTTTGACAAAATTCAACACCCATATATGATAAAAACCCTCCAGAACGTAGGCACAGAGGGAACTTACCTCAACATAATAAAGACCATATATGACAAACCCACAGCCAACATCATTCTCAATGGTGAAAAACTGAAAGCATTTACTCTAAGATCAGGTACAAGACAAGGTTGTCCACTCTCACCACTATTATTCAACATACTTTTGGAAGTTTTAGCCACAGCAATCAGAGAAGAAAAAGAAATAAAAGGAATCCAAATTGGAAAAGAAGACGTAAAACTGTCACTGTTTGCAGATGACATGATACTATACATAGAGAATCCTAAAGATGCTACCAGAAAACTACTAGAGCTAATCAATGAATTTGGTAAAGTAGCAGGATACAAAATCAATGCACAGAAATCTCTTGTATCCCTATACACTAATGATGAAAAATTTGAAGGAGAAATCAAGGAAACACTCTCATTTACCACTGCAACAAAAAGAATTAAGTACCTAGGAATAAACCTACCTAAGGAGACAAAAGACCTGTATTCAGAAAACTATAAGACACTGATGAAAGAAATTAAAGATGATACAAACAGATGGAGAGATATACCATTTTCTTGGATTGGAAGAATCAACATTGTGAAAATGACCGTAATACCCAAAGCAATCTACAGATTCAATGCAATCCCTATCAAACTACCACTGGCATTTTTCACAGAACTAGAACAAAAAATGTCACAATTTGTATAGAAACACAAAAAACCCTGAATAGCCAAAGCAATCTTGAGAAACAAAAACGGAGCTGGAGGAATCAGGCTCCCGGCCTTCAGACTACACTACAAAGCTACAGTAATCAAGACAGTATGGTACTGGCACAAAAACAGAAATATAGATGAAAGGAATAGGTTAGAAAGCCCAGAAATAAACCCACGCACATATGGTCACCTTATTTTTGATAAAGGAGGCAAGAATATGCAATGGAGAAAAGACAGCCTCTTCAATAAGTGGTGCTGGGAAAACTGGACAGCTACATGTAAAAGAATGATATTAGAACACTCCCTAACACCATACACAAAAATAAACTCAAAATGGATTAAAGACCTAAATGTAAGGCCAGACACTATCAAACTCTTAGAGGAAAACACAGGCAGAACACTCTATGACATAAATCACAGCAAGATCCTTTTTGATCCACCTCCTAGAGAAATGGAAATAAAAACAAAAATAAACAAATGGGACCTAATGAAACTTAAAAGCTTTTGCATAGCAAAGGAAACCATAAACAAGATGAAAAGACAACCCTCAGAATGGGAGAAAATATTTTCAAATGAAACAACTGACAAAGGATTAATCTCCAAAATTTACAAGCAGCTCATGCAGCTCAATAAGAAAAAAACAAACAACCCAATCCAAAAAGTCGGCAGAAGACCTAAATAGACATTTCTCCAAAGAAGATACACAGATTGCCAACAAACACATGAAAGAATGCTCAACATCACTAATCATTAGAGAAATGCAAATCAAAACTACAGTGAGGTATCACCTCACACCGGTCAGAATGGCCATCATCAAAAAATCTACAAACAATAAATGCTGGAGAGGGTGTGGAGAAAAGGGAACCCTCTTGCACTGTTGGTGGGAATGTAAATTCATACAGCCACTATGGAGAACAGTATGGAAATTCCTTAAAAAACTAAAAATAGAATTACCATACTACCCAGCAATCCCACTACTGGGCATATACCCTGAGAAAACTGTAATTCAAAAAGACACATGCACCCCAATGTTCATTGCAGCTCTATTTACAATAGCCAGGTCGTGGAAGCAACCTAAGTGTCCATTGACAAATGAATGGATAAAGAAGATGTGGCACATGTATACAATGGAATATTACTCAGCCATAAAAAGAAACGAAATTGAGTTATTTGTAGTGAGGTGGATGGACCTAGAGTCTGTCATACAGAGGGAAGTAAGTCAGAAAGAGAAAATCAAATACTGTATGCTAACACATATATATGGAATCTAAAAAAAAAGAAAAAAGGTTCTGAAGAACCTAGGGGCAGGACAGGAATAAAGACGCAGATATAGAGAAGGGACTTGAGGACACAGGGAGGGGGAAGGGTAAGCTGGGACGAAGTGAGTGAGTGGCATTGACATATATACACTACCAAATGTAAAATAGATAGCTAGTGGGAAGCAGCCACGTAGCACAGGGAGATCAGCTCAGTGCTTTGTGACCACCTAGAGCGGTTGGATAGGGAGGGTGGGAGGGAGACGCAAGAGGGAGGAGATATGAGGATATATGTATATGTGTAGCTGATTCACTTTGTTATAACACAGAAACTAACACAGCATTGTAAAGCAATTATAGTCCAATAAAGATGTTAAAAAAAAAAAAAAAAGGAATTGACCTGAGACCTGCAAGTCAACACTGATCAGTTAAGCTTGGGTTTTAGGCAGACTTAGCATAAAGGTTAAAAACATAGTCTCTAAAGCTAGACGATTTAGGTTTAGATATGCCAGATAAAATACAGGGCATTCATTTAAATTTGAATTTCAGATAAATAATGAATAACCTTTTAGTTTAAGTATGTCCCAAATATTGCAAAAAAGGAGGCAAGTATTGATGGCGCTTTGTGTTGGGGTGTGTGTGTGTGTGTGTGTGTGTTTCCCCTGAATCTGGCAATTCTACCAAAGTTCAAACCTCAGTTCTGTGGCTTCCTGGCTGTGTGAACTCAGATAAGTTAATTTACCTCTCTGTCCTTCGGTTTCTTGTTTTTAAAATTAGGATAATAAATATCTGCCTCATAGGATTCTTGAGAACACTAAATGAGTTCATACGCACATAAAACACTTAGAACATCGACTGTCATATATATAAGTTCTCAGTATTAACCACTGTTGCTACATAATGGCCATTATTATTATTATTAGAAGTTTTATCCTTATCTTAGGGCTCATCTCATTAAGATAGGTTTTATGCTCATCTTAAGCCTCCTCAATGATAGTAAATGTTAGAAATGTCTGTCTTCTTCATTATTAACAAAAGATATATCCATACGTACAGGGCCATACAAATACCTCTTCTACTGCTAATTTGTTTTACCACCAGAATGGCTCAAATCTTTTTAAAAAAATGGTAAGTATGTGGAGCGATAGACGTGTTCATTAACTTGATTGTGGTAATCATTTCACAAAATATATGTATATTAAATTACATTGTACACCATTAAAAAATATTGCACAGGGCAGAAGTTGAGACACAGATGTAGAGAACAGACATATGGACACCAAGGGGGGAAAACTGCGGTGGGGTGGGGATGGTGGTGTGCTGAATTGGGCGATTGGGATTGACATGTATACACTGATGTGTATAAAATTGATGACTAATAAGAACCTGCAGTATAAACAAACAAACAAACAAAACAACTAATATTAAACTTTCATTGGGTTATCTGTATGGAAATATGTTAATATAAATGTTTCAGACATTATGTGAAATTTCTAAAAATCTTATATGTTCTGGTATAATGTTATAAGTCATAATTCTAGTTATTACTTTAAAATGTATATCTCAGAAATAACTAAATTTCCTTGTCAATTGTACTATTATGAACTTTCATCAAATCTTTAACCGTGGTCATTTTTAAGTGTTTTGTCATTTACAGACAGTTCTGGGTGTACTCTGATGCTTTTGCAAATATGTTCCTATAAAAGGGTTTCATCTTCAAGGAATTCATAGAAAAGACTCTGACAAGTACAGGTTTCTGGTAACTGTACTGCTGAACTGAATGAATAAGAATTTTCATAACTCTAATGAAAAACTGATGAACTCATAAAAGTGCTAACAAAAGATCAAGATTAAAAAAATTAATTACATGGGACTGAGTGAACTGATGAGGATGATTATAATTTTTGTGACTTTCTGTTTGAATTTAAAAAAAAAAATCCCACAAGGACTCAGAGGCAAAGAATATACAAATCAATTTTCACTGCAAAGTAAAGGAGCTGTTACAGTGGAGGATTACTGGACTGAATGTCAATATTATGACATAGTATGAGTGTGTTTCGTGTTTGGTAATTGCAATCATTGTTGCTTTTGTTGTGGTCATCCATTTACGATGCTTGGTGTCAGTCTATTTATCTCTTGTAAAAATAAAATACAGTGTGTGTGTAAAAAAAAAAAAAAACTCACAGGTGGACCTATAGACTAACCATCGTATATATCTTACAAGGTATATTTTGTTATTTACACCACTTAAGATTAATGTTAGCAATTTAGCATTGACCACTAATCATACAAGAAGCCCCCAGATTCCTAAGATCCCAAGACCTGAACAATTAAGAGCATAGATTTGAAATCAAACAGATCTGGCTGAACTGTGAACTAACAGAGTGACCTTGGTTAAGTTATTTAACCTCTCCGAGAAGTTTCCACAGCTTAAAGTGAGTTAAAATTAAATGAGATAATACCCTTAATAAAGTGTAGCCATTAGAGATTGTTACATTAAAAAAAAAAAAAGAACTTAGAAAATAAAGAGCAAAATAAACTCCAAGTAAGTAGAAGAAAGGAGATAATAAAGATAATAGCAGAAATAAATAAAATTGAAAACAGAAAGACAGTAGAGAAAATCAATGATAAAAGATTTCAGGTTTTTTTCAAAAAATCAGTAAAATTGACAAACCTCTAGCAAGACTTCCAAAGAAAAAAAAGAGAGAAGACTGAATTACCAGGCAGGATCAGGAATGTAACTGGATATATTACTACAGGTTCTGCAGACCTCAAAAAGATAATAAGGCAAAACTACAAACAACTCTATACATACATTTGACAACTTAGGTGAAATGAACCAATACCTCAGAAAAAAAGCACAAACCATCATAGCTTATGCAGAATAAGTAAATATGTGAATAGTCCTAGAATCATTAAGAAATTTGAGTTCATAATTTGAAAAACTTCCAAAAAATGAATCTCCAGGCCCAGACGGTTCCACAAATATTTAAAGGAGAAGTAACAAGAATTCCACACAATCTCTTCCAGAATAATGCAAGACAAGGAAACACTTCCCAATTCATTTTATGAGTATAGTATTAGCCTCATACCAAAGCTAGAAAAAGACAATAAAAAAAAGAAACGAAAATCCAATGTCCATGATGAATACAGACACAAAAATACTTTAAAAAGTGTTACCAAATAGAGCTGAAACTGAGCCGGACCCTGTGGAGTTCCAAAAGCCTTTCTGTGTCCCGCATTTGTTGATTAGAGGAAACAGGATTCATTCAGCCTCCATGACCTTCCCTGAGTTCCAATGGGCAATTTCAAACAGTTGTTAATTAGGGAAGTGAGGGGAGTGGATGCGATGCAGAGATAAGGGAGGAACAGACAAAAAACAATAGTGCAGCCTTCGGGCAGGGTTCTGGCTCCCCCTCAAGGGATACACATAACAATATCTTTCAGCTGTTTTGCAGATACCGAAACCCCCACCAGGTGGGAGAAGTTAACTGTGTGCTGCCCACAGGCATGTAGACCCCAGACATGCTGGAACCAGAAGATTGATAATGTTCCCACTTACCTCACCACCAACCGATCAGAAGAACGTCCATGAGCTGATCACACCCTGTTTGAACCATTACTGTAAAACTCCTCACTACCCCCTCTAGGTAGGGACACACAGTTTTGAGGGCATTAGCCCACTGTAGCCCCCTTTGCCTGGCAAAGCAATAAAGCTATTCTTTTCTACTTCAAAAAAAAAAAATATTGCACAACCTAAGTGTGTATAATTTTTACTTGTCAATAATACATCAATAAAGCTGAAAAAATTAAGTTGGTTATAAATAAATATATTTTGAATGAATTCATGAAAAAACTGGTTCAAATCTAACTGAAGTACTAAGAAATACCCTAAAGATCTTCATTTAAACAGACAGATACTAGCTGAGGACAATGATTACTAATAAGACAAGTCAAGCAGTTCTGCCTTAAATAATCTTACATATTTGTAACAGTTCATTTTTCCAAGTCTCTGAAATATAAGTCAAAAACTAAATTCAACCATATACAATATAGTTTAAAATTCTAGTGATAGAAAAAAAGAGCAAATGATAGAAAGATTATGCTCTAATGTCAGGAAATGAGAATCTCATTTTCAGTCATGAAAAAGAAAAAGAATTTAAAAAATTAATCATTTCCATCCATATGTAAATTTATCGGCTCCATTACAGCAACACGTTAGGGTTATTATGCTGACCTTCAAACCCACCCTGTTGGTGATTACTAAAAATCATACCATAGGCTCATTAGCCAAGTGTGATATGTACAGATCGTTAGAGCATGTGTATACTTCTACACTATTGCTATTGTTTTGTCATTCTTTATCCAGTCAAACATCGTTTGAGTCCCCTTAACTAAAAGCACAGACAAATGGAGAGAAATATGTCAAGTAAGAAACAGCTCCACAAGCTCATATGAATATGCTCTAGTGGGAAATACTGCCTCATGCATTACTATTAAAAACGTGTGTGTGCCCACACACACATACACACATACACACACACCCAGGCACATCTCAAAGCAATAAAGGGCCTGCAGAGAAGGAAGGTAAAATATGCTTGCTGAGCCATCATTACCGAACAGGGGGGAAGCCTGAAATCAACAAAGGACCATTCATGGGAAATTTATAAGTTAATATCGGTCACACCTGCAAATTACTACAGTGAGACCCCTGACCAAATCCAGAATAGCATTTAAATGGATTTGGTGAGATATTTATACATCCCTTGGAGTCACTGAAATGTTCTGAATCTAAATTTGTCAGTTATCCCAATTAAGTGCAGTGGAAGTAATATCCATCACACTGCAGATGAAGCCAACTTCACTGCACCACCTGAGAACAGGGTTTTTCCTGGGAATCTGTAATGCGTTTATTCACACAGCTTCTGATTCAGGATATAAATTTATTGTTTGTATTTAATGACCAATCAGGATTTTTTCTCATTGCTTAAAAATAACAAGACTGTCAAATGTCTTAGAAAACCCCAAACAAAACATTCCACTGGTGCCTTCTGGGAGTTTAGCAAAGCATGTATTCCGAGCCGTTAGCCAAAATAACCCCACTTGAGTGACAATTTACACACATGTCACATCTTTTCATCTCCCTTGTTTTCGTGGAAAAGGTCAAAGCCATCAAGCCGACATGCTTAGCCAGAGTCAGGGAGAGTCATCGTTTCACAACCGTGAAGTGGAACTCACACAGCAAATGAGGCTAATCATTCAGCAAGAACAAGGAAAAGATATTATGAGATCATAATTTTCTCACCAATTGAGAACCGCTGTGCATAAATATAGAAATTAATAGGAAAAAATTCAGAATACTTACCAAGAAAATAAGAGCACTAAATAAAATGATCTCTCGTCTGGGAAATGACTTTCCATTTCAAGCAAAGCAGAAAGCTCTCAGATATAACAAAAGATAAGAGAGCAAGAGAGCAAACCCTTCTGAAAACAATTTAACTCTGTTGCTTTATTCTCAAGATATGATTTATGACACAGAATGCCCTGAATGGCCTTGCAGATGTCACTCACCTGGGGTCAGTAGCACTCTTTTTGCTGGCAAGTGGGAAATAATTCTGCTTGCATTTATTTGGCTACAAATAGAGATGCTCTAGTCCCAAACATGCCAGCAGAAGTGCTGTAAAGACTGATGAGGTTAACTAATGGGAGCGCACTGATGTGCCCCTGCCTGTTAAAACCTTATAAAAATCCTGCTTAACTTTTTCCAGATGAGATTCTCCCAACAAAAAGGATTCTTTAATGATGTAGAGAGAAAAGATTCTTTCCCAGCTCTTGAGCATTCAGGAGAACCTAGACAGAATTAATTTTTCCACGGAAGAAATACATAATAGATCTTAGGAAAATTCTGTTTAATCCCCAAACTGTACTCTAAGGAGGATGGATTCTGTTAAAGAAAAGACTGGATGGCCCTTTTGCTCAGTCAAGCGCCTTGGCTGGTGTTGGATATGCAAAGGTGGTACTGGGGATGAGTTTGGGTGTGAGGGGCATGAGAGGGTCGACATTTTCTGAATAAAAGAGTGAGAAGAATTTGGAGTTGGGAGAGCAAGCCGGGAAAGGTAGCCAAGGCAAAGGAGACAGAGGAGCCAGCAAGATGGAGAGAGGCCAGATATGACATGAAGTGGCTGGGCCAGTGAGACACACCCCTGTGAGGGTGTATCCAAAGATACTTTCAAGGACAAGGATGTTCAAACAAATGCTGGAGAGGGTGTGGAGAAAAAGGAACCCTCCTGCACTGTTGGTGGGAATGTCAATTGATACAGCCACTATGGAGAACAGTATGGAGGTTCCTTAAAAAACTAAAGATAGAACTACCATGTGACCCAGCAATCCCACTACTGGGCATATACCCAGAGAGAACCATAATTCAAAAAGAGTCACACACACCAATGTTCATCGCAGCACTATTTACAATAGCCAGGACATGGAAGCAACCTAAATGCCCATTGACAGACGAATGGATAAAGAAGATGTGGTACATATATACAATGGAATATTACTCAGCCATAAAAAGGAACAAAATTGGGTCATTTGTAGAGCCGTGGATGGACCTAGAGATGGTCATACAGAGTGAAGTGAGTCAGAAGAGAAAAACAAATATCATATATTGACACATATATGTGGAATCTAGAAAAATGGTACAGATGAACCGGTTAGCAAGGCAGAAATAGAGACACAGATGTAGAGAACAAACATATGGACACCAAGCAGGGAAAGCCGCGGGGGGGTGGGGATGGTGGTGTGATGAATTGGGAGATTGGGATTGACATGTATACACTGATGTGTATAAAGTTGATGACTAATAAAAACCTGCTGTATTAAAAAAAAAAAAAAAAAAGGACAAGGATGTTTAATACACGACTGTTAAGTCGTAATCTGTGATGTGGCAGAGTGACTCCTGCCCTGTGGCAGAGTGATTCCTCCATGCTCTGTGAAGATTCTGATTAATGAAACAGCTCTTTGTTGCTGGAGGAATCAAAAAGAAGGGGCCTTCTATACCGGACAGAGGTAAAGGACCATCATAAGATGCAGAGTAGAAAAAAAAAAGGATCCCCCAGAAGTAATCCTGGGAAGGTAAGTCCTCCAGGATTTGCAGAAATCTTGGAAAGAGTACTGGACACTCCAAGGGATGTAGAAAAGGGTTTAAGCCATCTTATCTGAAGCTCAAGTGTCAGAGTAATCAGCTGACATCTGAGTACAGATGTTTAAACTATTTTTGCAGCTTCACCTTCTATCTGAATATCCACTGTGTGCTTTAATTCCTCAGCTCCATACCTTAGAACTTAATTAACCTGAATACCCAGAGCCATAATCTGCTCACCGGTTGTTAGCTTTACACCTTTAAAATGTGACTGTCATCCAGACCGCTGATTTCACACACAGGCAAGCCCCAACGTACCCACACACTAAATTCCAAAGGTACACTTTGAAGCCGACTGGCTGGAAGCAAGAGTCCATTTTTCCCATAGAAGTGATGTTATAAATCAAATATTCTCAAACTTTAATGCACAAATGAATAGCATAGGAGGCTTGTTAAAAATAGACTCCAGAGCTCTACCACCAGAGATTCCGATTCTGGGAAGCACTCCAACAAGCAGCATTCTGATGAAACACCCAGTTGTTTCTGATGCAACCACACTTTGGAAAATATCATTATTAGTAGCGATCAGATTTTCTTCATACGCCCACAAAAGCCAATTTCATCCTTAATGTAACTGAAATAGGAGTAATGATCATTTACCCCACCGCCTCCTCCTACTCTCAGATCCTTAGGCTAAAAGCCCCGCAGCTCTGAGCAGGGAGATTGCTGGTGTGAGGTCTGATGAACCCCAAGAGGCAGCCCCTCTACTGGGGCAGGGTAAGCCAAGCGAGACAACAGCAACTGTCATAAGGAAGGGCTGCCCATAATTCACGGTTTCTTCCTCTGAACTTGTCACCTCGTACAGAATCCTAATTAACATCCTAGTGGCTTCTATTTTAAATTTAATATAGATAAGCAACAATGACCTACTGGAGAGCACAGGGAACTCTGCTCAATATTCTGTAATAACCTAAATGGGAAAAGAATTTGAAAAAGAATAGATACATGTATATGGATAACTGAATCACTTTGCTGTACACCCGAAACTAACACAACATTGTTAATCAGCTATACTCCAATATGAAGTTAAAATTAAAAAGAAAAAGATCCTAGTGGCTTAAAAGAATTAAGATAGCTCCCTAACTTCCTTAGCTTATAACCAAGTAATTAAAATTGAGAAAATCTAGCTCTACTCATTTCCAGAAGAGCACAGCTTATTTAGGGATTTTTTTTCCCATGGAAATCAATTGAAAGTAATATTCAATTACAGAGCCCAAGATCCAAAACAAAGACTGAATTGAATGCTGTTTTCCTTGTGAGTAGGAAAATCTACGAAACGGCTTAAGATACGGAGGCTCTCTCTCTAGCAGTGTCCAAAGTGATAAAGAAAAAAATACAAAGGACACGAATTGTTCTAAGTGGCAGAAAGATTTCAGAGATCCTTTGCATGATGGCCTGCCAAAATCTTAGGCCAGCAAAGCTCACTTACAGACCCTAGACATGAACAGGCAATTTTTAACTTTTAAAAAAAACCCATCAAGTTTATAGCAGAGTAACTTCTAGACCTTGAATGACACAACATGACAATTTTATTGGCTGACCTTTCAAAAGTGAGACGATCTAATTAGGCACTCTGATGTGCAGGTTCTGAATTATGGTAAGCAAGCAGGGATCTCTAATCCCCACACTGTTGGAGCTAAATATTTGGGAATAATATTGCTAATTAAAATGCAGCATTCCAACCTGAAAGCCTAGCTCTCATCTCTAGTCCGTATTGGTAGAGCCTGCTGTTTCGGCTTCCTCTCCGCAATACACACTACCTACTATTTTCCACCATAGAGATTCTCCTTATTACAGTTTTCAGTGTATTTCTATACCAGATGCAACGTGTTTACTCAGGTGCCTGGAGACTGAATCTCTTCAGGTGAGGAATCATTTGAATGAGGAAAGTCAAGAAATCGCTGTAATCCCCACCTCACCTCCAGCACAAAATAAATTCCATGTGGATTAAAGATTTTAAACTAAAAAATAAATCTGCAAAATACTAGGAGAACAAATGAGCATGTTTGCCACAGAGTTTATAACAGTAAAAACTTGGGAAAAAAATTTTTTAACCTGACTATCCATCAGTAAGGGAATATGCAAAGGTAAATTATGGTTTATTAATGCAGTGGAATAATATGTACTTACTAAAACAGCTGTTTAAAAGGAAGAGGTGGTGGGACTTCCCTGGTGGTCCAGTGGTTAAGAATCTGCCTTCCAATGCACGGGACGTGGGTTCGAACTAAGATCCCACGTGCCATGGGGCAACTAAGCCTGCGCGCCACAACTAGAGAGCCCAGGCGCTGCAACGAAAGACCCCGCATGCCGCAACTAAGACCCGACGCAGCCAAATAAATTAATTTTTTAAAATAAAATAAAATGAAAAATAAAAGGAAGAGGTGAAATTCTGTATTCTGACAGAAAGAGGTCTTATGACGCTGATGAGTGAAAGGGGAAATTGAGTAAAGTACAGTCAAACAAAAACAAAATATGTGTGCAAGTGCGTGCATAAAAGAAATCCTGGGGGAAAATTCACAAGCCATTAACATTTGTTCTATCTAAGGATGAGAACATGGGACATCACCCCTTTGTATATTTTATGCCTTTCAGTATACTTTGAATTTTTGCTACAGCAAGAAAGCACAACGGAGTCACATCATTAAAAACACTAAATTGGTAAATTCCACTCCATCCAAAGTGAAAAGAAGGAGAGAAAAAGTCATTTAAATAGTGCAGTCATGGTTAAAATTATAGAGCAAAGCAGGTGAGAGCAAGAGCGCTAGAGCCAGACTGCCTGAGCTCAGATTCCAGCTCTGCCTCTTTTTAACTGTGCAAGTCACTTGACCTCCTTGTGCTTCAGTCTTACTTTTCCAAAAAATGGATATAATAACAACAAACACTTTCTGGGATTGTTGTAAGAATTAAATGAGTTAATACATGTAAAGTGCTTAAAAGAGTGCCCGACCGCGTAAGTCTTCAATAAATATTAATTTATTAATCTTATGCTGTGAAAAGAGTGGATACATCACATTTTTCCCTTAGTTGGCTTTGGTTTTTAATGCCTCCCATAGGCATTAAAACATCTTACTGGATTCCACAATACTGTGATACCTAGAGATCTGCATTTCTGATACAACATGGCTCCTATACCCAAGTCAAGTACGTTTAGCAGTCAGTCAAAGAAACAATGGTTTGTTTCAATGCCAGTGGAAAAACCAGCTGTGTTAGAGTCATCAAAAGATGGCCTGTCACTCTTCACTGTGGCATGTAAATATGGCCATGGATACTTAGTCTATGAGCAATTGAAGGGGATTTCAAGAATACTTTGTCTACTTTCCTTTTTATTTTTTTACAGCCTGGCTTTAGAATTTAGCCACAGTATAGAATACAATTACTCCTTAAAACTGAAGAAGCAATAAACTCCCCAAGTTTGGTATACTACAATTATAATATACCAACAATTATAAAGACTACCAGACCTTTCACATTGCCAAAACTGACCTCTTCCTAACGTTTCTCTTGTATATTGTTATCCTACAAAGGTTTCTGACTCTTCTTCTATCTTGAGTTATTTTGTACTTCAGCTTAGTTAAGGAAGGAAGGGTGCCTGGTGAGAAGAAAAACAACACAGTTATAATCTCTGAGACAAGGCACTCGGTGTGGGCACAGGCAGCTCTGTGGCCTGGGAGGCAGCACCCCTGGTACAGATTGCAGGGCCCCACCATCGGGCATTGGCATCCGGGCATCCTGGGAACGGGTATTGGCTGGCATCAGCAACACAGGCACTAGCTTTGGCAGTGCCTTCAGTGGACATCAGCCACATAGGAGCCACTCTCAGGACATGCAGCAAAAGGAACACTGTCACAGTGGCCAGCGTAGCTGACATAGGATGGACAAGGTACTATCTTGTAGCATCAGAGTAAATGCTGCAAGATGAATGAAAGATACCTACCCCTTGGAGCCTAATTTGAAATTCCCTGGGGATTCCTTAGAGGAATTGGAATGAGTTTCCAGGGGAATTTTGGATACATTAAAGGATAGAATGTTAAATTTAGCAATGAACTTGGATCTAGGACTTGAAAGAGTCCACAATATGCAGTATATGAAAATGGGGGGAGGGGTATCCTGAAACTATTTCAGTGACTGCTCCAGCCAGTGGAAAGGATACCCATTTTGTGGGGGAATAATATGTTACAGAGGTGTTCGCAAATCTGGGGAGTCTTGAATATCTCCAGAGATGGTCTTCAGAAATGTTGAGTCCTCTGTAAGCTCAGAGAACCTTGATGCTCAGCCCTTTGATTATCCAACAGATATTTATGCCAAGAATTATTAAAATATACTGAAATGATTCTGGAAGAAGCTCCCCTGGGGATGCCAGAGAGAACCTGGAGAAGTAGGCGCTGTGATCAGAAAAGACCCGGATATTCAAAAGTCTGGTCAGCAGATCCAGACTGCATGTGAACTTCACTCTCACCCACAACCTTCCTCCAGACCCTCAAAAGATGCATTTATTTTATCTACATGGGAAAGCCCTTATGAGAATGTAAGCAAACTTTAATTTTGAGTTTTATTTTTAAGTATTATTTTGAGTTTTATTGAATTACTGAAGCAAAAGACAGCACCACATAAATTCTGAATTAGGGAAACTGAATGTCCATTTTTTTATAGCGTATAGGTTGGTCTCAGAGTTCTTAGTTAGGATATCAAAAGCAGGTGCATCTTTGGATTGGTTGATTTCTTAAGTTGAGGGTCAGTGCAAGCAAAGGAAAGGTTCTGAGCAAGAAGCAAGGCATTCTGAGACTGTCACTGCAGAACTGGTGAGATAGTTGTTCCATTTCTCACTCTTGAAAATATCAGCAATTAATAATAATAATGTCTGTGCATTGTAGACAAGAACTAGAACAGTCACTCCCATCAATTATTCTACACTTTATACTTCTTCTTAGATTTTAAGTATCCAGAAGACAGGTCTGGAACTCTTTCTTGGTACCTTGCCTAGAAAACTACCATGTGCAATTATATATTTACCAGGGCTTTTAAATGTAGTTTGCAATGAATGTAGTTAGAAAAAGCCCTGCTAAAGTCTCTTTGTTTGTATGGAGACACCATCCATTTCTGGGGGGAATCTTTCAAAGGAGAAGGCAAGAAGTTCTAGACTCAGTTCCTTCTTTAGGACCCACCTAACTTTAAGGATTTGTAGTAAAACATGGTACAACCTACAGCTGTGCTCTATGTGCATAAAATGAAGAACCTCCCCTGCAAACCTACCAGCGAAGGTAATCATGGGAGCCAGGAATGGAGGTTCTGAATTCACTGTGACTCAGAGAAACAGAGGAAAAAAGGGTGAAGAGGCACGTGGCAAGTCGGCACTGATGGGGAGGCCCATGGCGCTTGCCCATCATCGGTGTGGACTCCTCCTGCCATAGCCACCCGGGGTTTGGGTTTTGCTCTCCCTGCCCGCATCTCAGCTGACAAGTTACATCTTCAGGATGTTTTGCCCATCTCTTTCTTTCTTCCAGTTTTTATTTCTTCCACATAAAAATATTTGGGAAGTAGCCAGATATGAGTTTGACCTTGGGACATCTAGACCATGGAATCTGTATAATCTTTTTTTTTTAATGAAGTCTTGTAAGAACCTCAGACATCTCCATCCTATTCGACTGGATCTTAAATCCTAGATAGAAAGTTTTCCAAATCAATAAATAGCAGGTTGCTTATTCAGCGTGTAGTTAAAAAGAAAAATGTAATGATCCACTTCCCCGGCTCGCCAGTGCGGCAAAGTCATCTGTCTCCAACGATGAGGTCAGGACACAAGACAGAAGGCCTGGCGGGAGTAAATGATTAGACACTAAGCCAATTCTAAGTCATCTAAAAAGAAAATGGGCCATGTTTTCCATGCTTTCCATGTTAATCACTTCTCAAGGCTAGAGAGGTGGACCTGTCCCACAGCAGTACCATAGGGTTACCCTTAAATAGTTCAGGGTTTTAAGTCCATAAAAACCAATTTGCTAGATGCCACACAGTACAGTGAAGAAAATGCTTACTCCTCTTGCAAGAGGGAAAATATACAAATATGCCAAGGTACCAGTATCATCGTTTCTATGGAAGGAAGTCAATAGTCAAGGACCCTGTAGCAGACATGGTTAATTACCTTCACAATGTCCATTTTCCTTCTTGCTTCCTTTTTTTGTTTGTTTGGTTTTTGGCTTTTTGTTGTTGTTGGGTTCTTTTGGTCGTACCGCGCGTGGCTTGTGGGACCTTAGTTCCCCAACCAGGGATTGAGCCCGGGCCCTCGGCAGTGAAAGCACAGAGTCCTAACCACTGGACCGCCGGGGAGTTCCCTCCCTTCTTGCTTCCTTGCTAACAACTCCAATCTTGTCAAAAGGGCACTCTGCCCAGACATAGGCAGTGGATCAGGATTGGTCCTGGTCAGTCTTGACAATCCTTTACTGTGCTTTCTCAGCCTCCTTTGCAGCTGGGGGACAGGGTACCTTTTGACTGAGGACTAAACAATGAAGCTTAAGAAGAAGTTATTAGGAGGTGTGTTTCCAAAAAGGTTTGAACTTCTTTGATGGAAAGGACGGGTGCATATGGCGTCGCTCCTTCCCCCAAAACAAACAAACAGAGAGACATTAGCTCCAACCACCGTGTCACGGAACCAACCCCAGCAGTGGTCATCTCCAGATATTTTGGAGTGTGAGAAAAATAAGCCATTATTTGCTTAAGCCATAGTATTCTGTTATTTGCAGCCAAACACACTCTTAACTGATACAGTTCCTCTTCTCCTTCAAACTAAACGGTTCCAAACAATGATAAGTGGCAAAGGCTCACTTCCTCTGAAGGAGGACTGCCAAACCTCAGTTCCTGATCCCCCACCACCTTCCTCCCTACACCCAGCTCCTCCCACAGTGCTCCCCAGGCTCAAGATGAGGGGGGGGCCAGTGCAAAATGTAAAGGGGTGCCAACAAGTAATCAAGATAAGCACTATTTTAATGCAATAGTGTTTTTTCACATTTATTTTACCATGGTAAAATACACATAACATAAAATCAGCCATCTTAACCACGTTTAAGTGTGCAGTTCAGTGGCAACAAATAACGTTCATAATGCTGTACAACCATCACCAGCATCCATCTCCAGAACTCTTTTCAACTTCCCAAGCTAAAGCTCTATACCCATTAAACACTAACTCCCCAATCCGCTCTCCCCCAGCCCCTGGCAGCCACCATTCTACTTTCTGTCTCTATGATTTTGACTGCTCTAAGTATTTCATGTAAGTGGAATCATACAGTTATCTGTCTTTTTGTGACTTAGCCTCAAGGTTCATCCATGTTGTTGCATGTGTCAGAATTGCCTTCCTTTTTAAGGCTGGATAATTTTAATGTAACAGTTTTAAAAATCAAAAAGACAGGATCCATATTACTGATTCTTCCTTTTGTTTCAGCACAGACTGTGACTGATCCTGTCTTTATTTACAATTCCGGTATTTTGTTCATCATGTATATTTTTGTGTTCATTTTGATTTTTTTTTAAATTAACATACTATTGAACTTGATTACTGAGTTCTTTGGCACCCACCCCCTTACACTTTGTGCCCAAGGTGAATGCCTCGTTCACTGCACCACAGTCTCAGCCCTGGCACTGCTTTGCAAACAAATAAACATGCAGTATAATGTCAAGTGGTGCTCCTATTAAGCGTGCCTTTTATTCTGATGTTTTCATAACCCCTCCAAGGGCTAGCCAGTTCCTAGAGATAGTAAACAACTCACCTTTCCAGCAAGTCTTTCATATGCAAACCAACCAATCCAAGCCCATACCCCAACCACTTCACTCAGGTCACTAGCTTCTGATCACTAATCACCCAGGGGCAGGTACCAGACAATAAGGCATGGCCCTATGCCCAAGGGCCCACCAAAATTATTCAAACTAGCCAATCCTAAATCTGCTTATCCTGCCTCCTGCCTCACCTGTTCCTTCCCATGGAAACCACAGTAAATCTCTAGCCTATGTTTCTACCCTCCCTCTGCCTCCTGACTGGCCCTGGTGCTTCCCCCATGTGGCCCTGCATAGTGTGGCATGTACCCTCCTCAGAAACTGTGAATAACAAACTATTATACCTTTTCAATGGCAATCACCTCCTGATCCTCACTATACCTGAATAATAATAAAGCCTACATTTTGAAACAGTGCTCAGGGAAGGTGGCATGGAGTGACGAAGGATGCTGCTTTACATAGGTGGTGTGGGAAAGCATCTCTGAAGAGATGTCTTTTGAGCAGAAACCTGAAGGCAGGGAGGAAGAGGAATGTCTGGAGAAAGAAAAATAATATACTTCCTGACTAGATAATTTACTCATTTCTGAACCACCTCTCCCTTTTCTTCTCTCATGATTTCGACAGCACCATTTTCTTTTGTTTTTCTCTTGCCTTTGTGACCATGCTGTCCATGGTCCTCACTGCCTCATGGGGTTTCCAGAGCCTCCTCGCCTCCAATTCTCCAAGGTCTCTGATGTCAGTCATGTTTTAGGCGCTGATTCCTCCCCACCGGCCTTCCTACAGACTGTCCCACGGACACTACAAATGTATCCTGTCTAAAATCAAACTCATTATCTTCTCTCCAACTACCCAAACTTTCAGCACTTCTCCACCTGGATTATAAAGGTGTCACAATTGGTCCTTCCCCTCCAGCCTCTCCTGCAGCCAGCTGTTCATGCTCTACTGTATTGCCAGAGAATCCTTAACACAGACCTCCTGACTAATAATTTCAATGGTTTCTCATGGTCTACCACACAAAGTCCAAAGTTCCTAAACTATCATTCCAGCTTCATTTCCAGTGACGCCTCCCACAGTCTCAAGCCTTTGCCTCACCACGTGAACAACTGTCCTCACGGCCCAGAGTTCACTGACCTCTTTGACTACATTCATCTCCAACTCCAAGGTAGCCACGGACTCTGATAACCATTCCCTTAATATTTTAGAAAATTCCGATTACAAAATAAAGACAAGTTTGTTACAGAAAATTTAGAAAGCAAAGAAAAACCTAATGAATAAAATTGAAATCACTATCTATAATCCTACCACTCATTCTATCCATTTATAAGTATTAATTGAATATCTACTATGTGCAAAGAATAAGATAGAGCTAGATATAGAGGAAGTAGAGACTCTTAAAGATGTCTGAATGAAACAGAGAGAGAGAGTGAGAGAAGGAGAGACTTTTCATATGCTCTTCCCTCTGTCTGAAATGTCCTTCACCCCTTTATTATGCAACAGACTTCTCTTACCCTTTAAAGCCTCTCTTCCTTTATGAATCCTCCCTGATTTCCCCCAGGTTCAGATAATTACCCCCTGATTTCGTCACTCTGTACCTTGTATATTCATCCATCTTAGCCTCTCTGACATACTATCAAAGGGTTTTCACTGTCTATATATCTGTCACCTCTTCTAGTCTATAGGCCTTGGAGGCTGGGAACCATGGTGACCAATGCAACCCTGACACACAGCAGGCCCTGAGAAAACAAATGTTATGAATCGTGCTTCATAGGACTTCCCTTGAGTCAGAAAATCCTGAGTGGTTTCAGTACCTGCAACTCCATTTGACAAAAGCTTTGTATATCCTCCAAATACTTCTCTTTGTCTTAAAGCATTTCCGCAAGTCATATTTTAAATGCAGTAACATATATAACTCATTTTAATGGGACATGTTATACAATAAGCAAGTTCTACTACATACCAAAGCAAATTGGAAGGGCCGTTTGGTACACTTTGTGCTCCCATCAAGCCTGCAAAAATTATTTAGCCTATCCTTCTCACTAAACTCTCTGCCAGTTTCAAAGCATTTAAAATAATCAATTAGCTAATACTTGCAACACTTCTCTGGGCTTAGCCAGTACTCTCAGAACAGTTTAGAGATATTGTTTAAAGAAGGTAGAAACAAAAAACAGCTCTGCTGTAAAGCAATGGGAATCACCCAGTGATGCCTAGCACCTGTGCAGAAAAGCAGCCAATGCTTAGGGTTAAAACATAAGCAAAAAACTTTCACTTCACCAGGGACCCCTGTGTCTAGCACTCACCCTTTGAAGAAGAGTCATGTGAAAATTCCACAGACTTGAGGGAAGATTACCAGAGCAGCCAGGACCACCTGTGGGAAGCAAACTACCATTAAGATAAGCAGGAATTCGTGGGGCACAAGGGAAGAGGAGGTCTGCGGAACTTGAAACGCCAAGATCAGCAGCACGAGGTGGAGAGGAACCAAAAATGACTGCTTTGTAATTGCTCAGGCATTACCAGTAAGGAAGTGATTCAGTATACATTGAGGGGAAACTAAAACATTATATATAATGTTATTATAGATAATACAATATTATTATATGCTATTATACAATATTTTATGTTATAATATATAGTATAATATATTTCTCTAATGCTATTGTATATTATTATATATAATAGTTAACATTTTTGAGTATTCATACATATTCTTGTAACAATTCTGTGAAGTAGGTAATACTAACCCCACTTTAAAGTAGAGAAAGCTAACGCTCAGAGTCGTTAAATAATCTCCACTCTGAGTTAGCAAGTGATGGGGATGTGTTCAAGCCTAGATCCATCGGATGCCACATGGAAGACAACCATTATGCCATACTACCTCCCAGTAATATAAGCACTCATTGAATTATTCTATCCGTCGGGGCTCCAGCAAGAAACAGATGGCACATTCCAAATTAACACCATGAGGAAAGTTTAATATGGGGCCTGTCTACAGTGGGGTGTGCAGGGTGTAGGGAACCTCACGAAACAATGAAGAGTTGGTATCAGTGGTCCCTGTTAACACCCATAAGCCTGAAGGGGCAAGGTGGCTGCTGGAATTTGAAAACAAAGAGGCTGTGTGGGGAGAGACATTTTACAGAAAATATAAGGGAGTCCAGAATGAGCCAATGCGCTGGCCGCTACAAAGAGAGGGGAGGGGTGATGAACACACAGGCCTCTGTCTCCTCTCTCGCTCTAATCCCTGCCAACACTCCCATTGGCCAAACCAACCTGGAGCCAGAGAGTGAGGTAGTCTGGTGAAGTCGTCCAACCACCGGGACACATAACAAGGTGGAAGAGTGTACCTAAAAAAAGAAATAGATTGACCAAACATGAATTTGAGCAAGGATCATGGTGTCATGAGATTTCTTCAGGGTCAGCAAGAAGAGGCAAAGAAAGGTTGATTATTCCAAAAGATGAGGGTGGGAGGCAGAGAGAGATAGAGCTTGGCTTAAAACATAATAAAAAATTACACTTAATAAGACTATTAAAAAATAATATTATATCCTTAAATTTTTACTTTCTGATAAAGAGTAACCAAAATATGACTGTAAGTGTGGTTGGTTTTTTCTTTGCTTGACCTGATAGCTTGATGACTTAAAGAAAAAGCGAAGATTTGAACTAAACTATCCAGGGGGAAAAAATGAGCTGAAAAAGCAACAGTTTCTGCCAATCCTCTTTCCCCATATTTTCTGGGGGATAGTAGGCTCATGAGCTAAGGTGCCCCCTTTGGAAGATGAGCAAAAGCATGACAAGTGAAGACCGAGAGAACAGAGAGAAAGACAACAGGTAGAATACAGCCACAAACAAACAAACGAAGAAGTCCTTTCATTAGAATACCAGCCACGGGAGCTGCACATTCCTTGAATTGAATTCAGTCAACAGGCAACATATATTGAATAAATACTGATATCTATAAATTCTTTTTCAAGTTTCAGTCTATTTAATTTCTCTGTGAGGATGAATAACTCTACCATTAAAGACTAAATGGAGGAGGCTGAGGAAGATGGCGGAAGAGTAAGACGCGGAGATCACCTTCCTCCCCACAGATACATCAGAAATACACCTACACCTGGAACAACTCCTACAGAACACCTACTGAACGCTGGCAGAAGACCTCAGACCTCCCAAAAGGCAAGAAACTCCCCACGTACCTGGGTAGGGCAAAAGAAAAAAGAAAAAACAGAGGCAAAGAATAGGGACGGGACCTGCACCAGTGGGAGGGAGCCGTGAAGGAGGAAAGGTTTCCACACACTAGGAAGCCCCTTCGCGGGCGGAGACTGCGGGTGGCGGAGGGGGGAGCTTCGGAGCCACGGAGGAGAGCGCAGCCACAGGGGTGCGGAGGGCAAAGCAAAGAGACTCCCGCACAGAGGCTCGGCACCAAGCAGCACTCACCAGCCCGAGAGGCTTGTCTGCTCACCCGCCGGGGCGGGCCGGGGCTGGGAGCTGAGGCTCGGGCCTCGGAGGTCGGATCGCAGGGAGAGGACTGGGGTTGGCGGCGTGAACACAGCCTGAAGGGGTTAGCGCACCACAGTTAGCTGGGAGGGAGTCCGGGAAAAAGTCTGTAGCTGCCGAAGAGGCGAGAGACTTTTTCTTGCCTCTTTGTTTCCTGGTGCGTGAGGAGAGGGGATTCAGAGGCCGCCTAAACGAGCTCCAGAGACAGGCGCGAGCCTTGGCTATCAGCGCAGACCCCAGAGACGGGCGTGAGACGCTAAGGCTGCTGCTGCCGCCACCAAAAAGCCTGTGTGCGAGCACAGGTCACTCTCCACACCGCCCCTCCCGGGAGCCTGTGCAGCCCGCCACTGCCAGCGTCCCGTGATCCGGGGACAACTTCCCCGGGAGAACGCACGTCGCGCCTCAGGCTGGTGCAACGACACGCCGGCCTCTGCAGCCGCAGGCTCGCCCCGCCTCCTCCGTACCGCTCCCTCCCCCCGGCCTGAGTGAGCCAGAGCCCCGGAAGCAGCTGCTCCTTTAACCCCGTTCTGTCTGAGCGGGGAACAGACGCCCTCAGGCGACCTACACGCAAAGGCGGGTCCAAATCCAAACCTGAACCCAGGAGCTGTTCGAACAAGGAAGAGAAAGGGAAATCTCTCCCAGCAGCCTCAGGAGCAGCGGATTAAAACTCCTCAATCAACTTGATGTACCTGCATCTGTGGAATACCTGAATAGACAACGAATCATCCCAAATTGAGGAGGTGGACTTTGGGAGCAAGATATATTATTTTTTCCCCTTTTCCTCTTTTTGTGAGTGTGTATGTGTATTCTTCTTTGTGAGATTTTGTCTGTATAGCTTTGCTTTCACCATTTGTCCTAGGGTTCTGTCCGTCTGTTTTGTTTTTTTTTTTACTTTTAAAAAATATTTTTCTTAATTATTTTTTATTTTAATAAATTTATTTTATTTTATCTTACTTTACTTTATTTTATTTTATCCTCTTTCTTTCTTTCTTTCCATTTTTTCTCCCTTTTATTCTGAGCCGTGTGGATGAAAGGCTCTTGGTGCTCCAGCCAGGCATCAGGGCTGTGCCTCTGAGGTGGGAGAGACAACTTCAGGACACTGGTCCACAAGAGACCTCCCAGCTCCACGTAATATCAAACGGCGAAAATCTCCCAGAGATCTCCATCTCAACACCAAGACCCAGCTTCACTCAACGACCAGCAAGCTACAGTGCTGGACACCCTATGCCAAACAACTAGCAAGACAGGAACACAGCCCATTCCATTAGAAGAGAGGCTGCCTAAAATCATAATAAGGCCACAGACACCCCAAAACACACCACCAGAAGTGGACCTGCCCACCAGAAAGACAAGATCAAGCCTCATCCACCAGAACTCAGGCACTAGTCCCCTCCACCAGGAAGCCTACACAACCCACTGAACCAACCTTAGCCACTGGGGACAGACACCAAAAACAACGGAAGCTACGAACCTGCAGCCTGCGAAAAGGAGACCCAAAACACAGTAAGATAAGCAAAATGAGAAGACAGAAAAACACACAGCAGATGAAGGAGCAAGGTAAAAACATACCAGACCTAACAAATAAAGAGGAAATAGGCAGTCTACCTGAAAAAGAATTCAGAATAATGATAGTAAAGATGATCCAAAATCTTGGCAATAAAATAGACATAAATGCAAGAAACATTTAACAAGGACCTAGAAGAACTAAAGAGGAAACAAGCAACGATGAACACAATAAATGAAATTAAAAATACTCTAGAAGGGATCAATAGCAGAATAACTGAGGCAGAAGAACGGATAAGTGACCTGGAAGATACAATAATGGAAATAACTACTGCAGAGCAAAATAAAGAAAAAAGAATGAAAAGAACTGAGGACAGTCTCAGAGACCTCTGGGACAACATTAAACGCACCAACATTCAAATTATAGGGGTCCAGAAGAGGAAGAGAAAAAGAAAGGGACTGAGAAAATATTTGAAGAGATTATAGTTGAAAACTTCCCTAATATGGGAAAGGAAATAGTTAGTCAAGTCCTGGAAGCACAGAGAGTCCCATACAGGATAAGTCCAAGGAGAAACACACCAAGACACATATTAATCAAACTATCAAAAATTAAATATAAAGAAAACATATTAAAGGCAGCAAGGGAAAAACAACAAATAACACACAAGGGAATCCCCATAAGGTTAACAGCTGAACTTTCAGCAGAAACTCTGCAAGCCAGAAGGGAGTGGCAGGATGTACTTAAAGTGATGAAGGAGAAAAACCTACAACCAAGATTACTCTACCCAGCAAGGATCTCATTCAGATTTCATGGAGAAATTAAAACCTTTACAGACAAGCAAAAGCTGAGAGAGTTCAGCACCACCAAACCAGGTTTACAACAAATGTTAAAGGAACTTCTCTAGGCAAGAAACACAAGAGAAGGAAAACACCTACAATAACAAACCCAAAACATTTAAGAAAATGGGAATAGGAACATACATATCGATAATTACCTTAAATGTAAATGGATTAAATGCCCCCAGCAAAAGACACAGACTGGCTGAATGGATACAAAAACAAGACCCATATACATGCTGTCTACAAGAGACCCACTTCAGACCTAGGGACACATACAGACTGAAAGTGAGGGGATGGAAAAAGATATTCCATGCAAATGGAAATCAAAAGAAAGCTGGAGGAGCAATTCTCATGTCAGACAAAATAGACTTTAAAACAAAGACTATTACAAGAGACAAAGAAGGACACTACATAATGATCAATGGATCAATCCAAGAAGAAGATATAACAATTGTAAATATCTATGCACCCAACATAGGAGCACCTCAATACATAAGGCAAATGCTAACAGCCATAAAAGGGGTAATCAACAGCAACACAATCATAGTAGGGGACTTTAACACCCCACTTTCACCAATGGACAGATCATCCAAAATGAAAATAAACAAGGAAACACAAGCTCTAAATGACACATTAAACAGGATGGACTTAATTGATATTTATAGGACATTCCATCCAAAAACAACAGAATACACATTTTTCTCAAGTGCTCATGGAACATTCTCCAGGATAGATCATATCTTGGGTCACCAATCAAGCCTTGGTAAATTTAAGAAAATTGAAATCGTATCAAGTATCTTTTCCGACCACAACGCTATGAGACTAGATATCAATTACAGGAAAAGATCAGTAAAAAATACAAACACATGGAGGCTAAACAATGCACTACTTAATAACGAAGTGATCACTGAAGAAATCAAAGGGGAAATCAAAAAATACTTAGAAACAAATGACAATGGAGACACGACGACCCAAAACCTATGGGATACAGTAAAAGCAGTTCTAAGAGGGAAGTTTATAGCAATACGATCCTACCTTAAGAAACAGGGAACATCTCAAATAAACAACCTAACCTTGCACCTAAAGCAATTAGAGAAAGAAGAACAAAAAAACCCCAAAGTTAGCAGAAGGAAAGAATTCATAAAGATCAGATCAGAAATAAATGAAAAAGAAATGAAAGAAACAATAGCAAAGATCAATAAAACTAAAAGCTGGTTCTTTGAGAAGATAAACAAAACTGATATACCATTAGCCAGACTCATCAAGAAAAAAAGGGAGAAGACTCAAATCAATAGAATTAGAAATGAAAAAGGAGAATTAAAAACTGACACTGCAGAAATACAAACGATCGAGAGATTACTACAAGCAACTCTATGCCAATAAAATGGACAACCTGGAAGAAATGGACAAATTCTTAGAAATGCACAACCTGCTGAGACTGAACCAGGAAGAAATAGAAAATATGAACAGACCAATCACAAGCACTGAAATTGAAACTGTGATTAAAAACCTTCCAACAAACAAAAGCCCAGGACCAGGTGGCTTCACAGGCGAATTCTATCAAACGTTTAGAGAAGAGCTAACACCTATCCTTCTCAAACTCTTCCAAAATATTGCAGAGGGAGGAACACTCCCCAACTCATTCTACGAGGCCACCATCACCCTGATACCAAAACCAGACAAAGATGTCACAAAGAAAGAAAACTACAGGCCAATATCACTGATGAACGTAGATGCAAAAATCCTCAACAAAATACTAGCAAACAGAATCCAACAGCACATTAAAAGGATCATACACCATGATCAAGTGGGGTTTATTCCAGGAATGCAAGGATTCTTCAATATATGCAAATCAATCAACGTGATACACCATATTAACAAATTGAAGGAGAAAAACCATATGATCATCTCAATAGATGCAGAGAAAGCTTTCGACAAAATTCAACATCCATTTATGATAAAAGCCCTGCAGAAAGTAGGCATAGAGGGAACTTTCGTCTACATAATAAAGGCCATATATGACAAACCCACAGCCATCATTGTCCTCAATGGTGAAAAACTGAAACCATTTCCACTAAGATCAGGAACAAGACAAGGTTGCCCACTCTCACCACTATTATTCAACATAGTTTTGGAAGTGCTAGCCACAGCAATCAGAGAAGAAAAAGAAATAAAAGGAATCTAAATTGGAAAAGAAGAAGTAAAGCTGTCACTGTTTGCAGATGACATGATACTATACATAGATCCTAGGTAGAATCCTAAAGATGCTACCAGAAAACTACTAGAGCTAATCAATGAATTTGGTAAAGTAGCAGGATACAAAATTAATGCACAGAAATCTCTTGCATTCCTATACACTAATGATGAAAAATCTGAAAGTGAAATTAAGAAAACACTCCCATTTACCACTGCAACAAAAAGAATAAAATATCTAGGAATAAACCTACCTAAGGAGACAAAAGACCTGTATGCAGAAAATTATAAGACACTGATGAAAGAAATTAAAGATGATACAAATAGATGGAGAGATATACCATGTTCTTGGATTGGAAGAATCAACATTGTGAAAATGACTCTACTACCCAAAGCAATCTACAGATTCAATGCAATCCCTATCAAACTACCACTGGCATTTTTCACAGAACTAGAACAAAAAATTTCACAATTTGTATGGAAACACAAAAGACCCCCAATAGCCAAAGCAATCTTGAGAACGAAAAATGAAGCTGGAGGAATCAGACTCCCTGACTTCAGACTATACTACAAAGCTACAGTAATCAAGACAGTATGGTACTGGCACAAAAACAGCAATATAAATCAATGGAACAGGATAGAGAGCCCACAGAAAAACCCACGCACATATGGTCACTTTATCTTTGATAAGGGAGGCAAGAATATACCATGGAGAAAAGACAGCCTCTTCAATAAGTGGTGCTGGGAAAATTGGACAGCTACACGTAAAAGTATGAAATTAGAACACTCCCTAACACCATACACAAAAATAAACTCAAAATGGATTAAAGACCTAAATGTAAGGCCAGACACTATCAAACTCTTAGAGGAAAACATAGGCAGAACACTCTATGACGTAAATCACAGCAAGATCCTTTTTGACCCAGCTCCTACAGAAATGGAAAAAAAACAAAAATAAACAAATGGGACCTAATGAAACTTAAAAGCTTTTGCACAGCAAAGGAAACCATAAACAAGACGAAAAGACAACCCTCAGAATGGGAGAAAATATTTGCAAATGAAGCAACTGACAGAGGATTAATCTCCAAAATTTTCAAGCAGCTCATGCAGCTCAATAAGAAAAAAACAAACAACCCAATCCAAAAATGGGCAGAAGACCTAAATAGACATTTCTCCAAAGAAGATATACAGATTGCCAACAAACACATGAAAGAATGCTCAACATCATTAATCATTAGAGAAATGCAAATCAAAACTACAATGAGATATCATCTCACACCAGTCAGAATGGCCGTCATCAAAAAATCTACAAACAATAAATGCTGGAGAGGGTGTGGAGAAAAGGGAACCCTCTTGCGCTGTTGGTGGGAATGTAAATTGATACAGCCACTATGGAGAACAGTATGGAGGTTCCTTAAAAAACTAAAAATAGAATTACCATACGATCCAGCAATCCCACTACTGGGCATATACCCAGACAAAACCATAATTCAAAAAGACACATGCACCCCAATGTTCACTGCGGCTCTATTTACAATAGCCAGGACGTGGAAGCAACCTAAGTGTCCATCATCGGGTGAATGGATAAAGAAGATGTGGCACATATATACAATGGAATATTACTCAGCCATAAAAAGAAATGAGAAGGAGTTATTTGTAGTGAGGTGGATGGAGTTAGAGTCTGTCATACAGAGTGAAGTAAGTCAGAAAGAGAAAAACAAATACAGTATGCTAACACATATATATGGAATCTAAGGGGAAAAAAAAAGAGGTCATGAAGAACCTAGTGGCAAGACGGGAATAAAGACACAGACCTACTAGAGAATGGACTTGAGGATATGGGGAGGGTGAGGGGGAAGATGTGACAAAGTGAGAGAGTGGCATGGACATATATACACTACCAAACGTAAAATAGATAGCTAGTGGGAAGCAACCACATAGCACAGTGAGATTAGCTCGGTGCTTTATGACCACCTAGAGGGGTGGGATAGGGAGGGTGGGAGGGAGGGAAATGCAAGAGGGAATAGATATGGGAACATATGTATGTGTATAACTGATTCACTTTGTTATAAAGCAGAAACTAACACACCATTGTAAAGCAATTATACTCCAATAAAGATGTTAAAAAAAAAAAAAGACTAAATGGACATTGAGTTCATTGCAGCACTATTTACAATAGCCAGAACATGGAAGCAACCTAAGTGTTCATCTACAGATGAATGGAGAAAGAAGATGTGGCACATATATACAATGGAATATTACTCAGCCATAAAAAGAAACGAAATTGAGTTATTTATAGTGAGGTGGATGGACCTAGAGTCTGTCATACAGAGTGAAGTAAGTCAGAAAGAGAAAAACAAATACCATATGCTAACACATATATATGGAATCTAAAAAAAAAAAAAGGTTCTGAAGAACCTAGGGGCAGGACAGGAATAAAGAGGCAGATGTAGAGAATGGACCTGAGGACACAGGGAGGGGGAAGGGTAAGCTGGGACAAAGTAAGAGAGTAGCACTGACATATATACACTACCAAATGTAAAATAGATAGCTAGTGGGAAGCAGCCGCATAGCACAGGGAGATCAGCTCGGTGCTTTGTGTCCACCTAGAGGGGTGGGATAAGGAGGATGGGAGGGAGACGCAAGAGGGAGGGGATATATGTTTATGTATAGCTGATTCACTTTGTTATACGGCACAAACTAATACAACAGTGTAAGGCAATTATACTCCAATAAAGATGTTTAAAAAAAAAGACTAAATGGACATTGAAACAAAAGCCTATTATAAAATAATATTTAAATTGAAATTAAACACAGACATCAACTCCAGCCCATTATTCCTTCAAAGACAACGCTGGATATTCAGAGGCAAAGGGTCTTTGCTGTCTTGGAAAAAATTATGCAACCTGCTGAGGGACCAGAACTCAGTTTAAAGGCAAAGATGGGAAGATGTGCTACACTCACTCTTCATGTTTATTTGATCAATGACTGTGTCAAAACTGAAGGCAGACAGTTGAATCCCTTGGATTCCCCTTTTGATGTACTTCCTGGTCTAAAGGATGGCTCACCTATGGCAGAGTCTTAGCACCATCACCAGACTCATCCGTTAGTCATGACAGGAACATAGCCAGCTGGATTATCAAATAGTGATGTCTGGAGTCCTCTATTTCACCACCACAAGGGGAAAGACCCACACCCAAGGCAGCAAGCCCTCCATGGATTTGCCTCACAGGCTGCTGCAGCCTGAGCCTAAGGCGTAACTGCTAGGACAGACATCTCAGATTATCAGAGCTCACAGGGAAAGAGTAGCTATTCTGGTCCAAATTCCTCACTTTACAGGTGAAAGGAAGCAGAGCCCCAGAAGACTAAGGTGGAAGGCACTCATTTCGCACCAAAGGGAAACTTGTCATTTTTTTCCCTCTTTTGGCAGAGCTTTAAATCGTTCAGGTGAAAACTTATTGCATTTAGCACAATGGCAGTAGTAAATAAAGTAACCTAAATGATCACTCAAAACAGTAAGCATGGGCTTCCCTGGTGGTGCAGCGGTTGAGAGTCTGCCTGCTGATGCAGGGGACACGGGTTCGAGCCCTGGTCTGGAAAGATCCCACGTGCCGCGGAGCAACTGAGCCCGTGAGCCACAACTACTGAGCCTGCGCGTCTGGAGCCTGTGCTCCACAACAAGAGAGGCCACGATAGTGAGAGGCCCGCGCACCGCGATGAGGAGTGGCCCCCGCTTGCCGCAACTAGAGAAAGCCCTAGCACAGAAACGAAGACCCAACATAGCAATCAATCAATCAATAAATAAATAAATCTTTTAAAAATAACCAAAACAGTAAGCATACTTTTTAATATACTTATGTATAAAGAGGGAAGTGTCATCATGCATGAATCTGGGGCAGGAGCTGAGCTAGAAATGAGAATAATATGTGGCCAAAGGCAAATCTGAATGAATACAGAAAGAAATAAGATGGAGAGTAGCTAAGTTCAAGGGCTTGTGTAGGTCCATCACAGATAAATGTCCACAATTTACTTTAAAATCTTCAGCATAGACCATGGGACCCAATAATGTGTTAGCTGGTTTCAGCTTTACTCAAGGGGCAGCCAAATGACCTAATCAGGAACCCACGTTCATGGGGTAAAAGCCCACACACCAGAGTGACTGCTGCTACTTGCACTTCGGGTATTCATTTCTTGGTCCTCACCTGTGCTTTTGCTAATGAGTATAAAGAATTTCAGAAATTGAGTTCCTTTGGTGAAATCAGCAGCATCTTCGCACCGTGGATGTAGAAACAGGCTCTCGCTGGTGAAAACAGTGGTATTAAAGATAATGTGGGTTGGTTAAAATATCTGTCACATTTCCCACCCTTGCATGAACAGAGTAAAGAATGGATTGAGGCCTGCATCCTGTATGCTTAAGGGTGAGGCTTTTGATTTAAATGCTCCTGAGTAAACAGACACACTAACACTTCAGGACAGAGATGATGTGATGTTTTGCTTTTGAAAGGAGAAGTTCTTACATACGTAATCATTAATTTTTAAGGTCTTGAATACATTTCTTTCAAACATAGACTGTATAGAGTAACAACTGGTTACCCTAAAGCTTACATTGTACTAAAGAAAAAAATTTTAAGGAGATCACATGCTTATCTACCCCTACCCACCACCTCACACAAAAATACAAAAGTACTATCCAGCCACAGACACAAGATCTCCCAATTTATGCTATGATTTTCCCCTCTGCATTTCACTGGATAATTTAACTTAAAATAACCAACTGTGTTTTACTGTCCAATTTTCATGTAGTAGCACACCATAGCAATCTGTTGATAAATACCTACCCTGCAGAGCTTCTAGATTAAATTTTTAAAACACACCTCTTGAGATTTTTAACCATTTCCTTTTAAATAATTTTCAGGTTTTTGCAAAACCCCACTTTTAAGCATCTCCAACATGTGGGGTTTGGTCTAACACCTTACCTCAAATATCTTCATAAATTATTTTAGTATTAAATTATATGTCCACTTTTCATATGGTATGTTCGTTTTTCATAAGATACTCAGATACTTTTCCAAACTCTATACTGAACAACTATGAAGAAGACATTACAAATTGACAGACAGTAACGTTGGCGACTGCTGGGGCTCCTGCAATGTGAAATACCGAAGATGAAGCAGCCAATCGTACAGACCCAAACTGAGGTTTCTTTGCATAGTCCTTTAATGAAATGAGACTGCTGAATTAGAAGAAGCTGGGCACCCCTGACCCAGATTCTTAAAGTAAGTGTAGCTGCCCTAGATGTCTGTCAAGATTAGGTATTCTTAATCAGTGAGCAATCAAAACAAATATTTCACTCCGCTTCATAAATCTATGCTGTGTGATTGCATCTGACACATCTAGGAGAAGATAATCCCTTACAGTTCACTTCCTCCTGTTTCTAAATGTAAGCTGCATTGACTTAAACAGGCCTCTCCACTCTGCCCTGTACTAGAGAGATATGTGGAGGGTTCAGAGGAACTGGTGAAACAAAAATTCCTAACTGGTCATTGCAATATGAATTATGATAACCAGGACCCACTGCCTAAGCAGGATAGAGAGTGCCAGAGTTGGTGGTGTTCTCCCAAATGAGGCGCAGGAAGAAACTAACGTAGGGCTCTTTCAACAGAAAAAAAGAGTATCGGTATGTATTTCAGTGTTGTTTATTTCAACACGGTTGGCAGTAGCAAGATAAAAAGAGGAAAACAGGAAATCACCTCAATCTCCATCAACAGCGAAATGCTTGAATAAATTATAGTCCATTCATTCATGGACTATTATGCAATTATAGAAGTGATAAAACTTGCAGGTTAAAAGTGTGGAGTGTAAAGTCAGACTGTCTGGGTTTCTCACTCCACCGCTTCCTGATCTGTGTGAGTCTCACAAATTACTCAGCTTATCTAGGCCTCAGTTTTCTCACATGGCAAAAGCGGATAATAACAGTACCTACCTCACAGCGTTCACAAAGCCATTAAATAAAGTATTTTCAAGAGTGATTTGGACATAGTAAGCACTCAGTAAAAGAAATTATTAATGATTAAAAGAATTAATCGTCTAGTTAAGGCTAACAAATGAATTGCACAGATGTCCTTGGCAGGGTAATGTTCACGGTAGGATGATATTAAAAAATGACCCTATGTATCTATATATATTTGCCTAGAACATAAAAAGCTGTAGAAGGATACATACCACTGGAAGGAGAGAGAGGAAGAGAGAATAAATTTTTTCTTTATATACTTTGTGTTGTTTAATTTATTATAGTAAGCAGGAATTACTTACGTAATTTGTTAAATCCAATAAAGAAAGAAAAATGTGCATTAGTATCCAAGCATGTGTTTGGATAGGTGAAGGCAGAAGACATCTGGCCTTGGGCCTAGATATGGAAACCAATGCTGGGGTGGAGGAGAGAGTATAGCATTGCAGCAGGCCAGACCTGACTTCTTAACTATTTATCTGTTTAGCTGGACTGCAAACCCCTAGAGGACACTGTTTGTTGCTCATTGTGTCAGTGCCCACAGATGTTACATTAATGGATGGCTCCATCCCAGAGGGCACTGATTTTGCAAGCGTCAGTGAAGATAGACTAGGTGATACTGCAGAGGCTTCAACAACAAAGGTTTCTTTCTCATTCACATTACATCTCCAGCGCTGATCAACCACAGCTCCACGCCAGGCTTCACTGGGCATCCAAGCTGATGGATCCCAGCCTTCATCTGCAGCACTGCTGAGCTCATGGCAGAAGAAGAAAAAGAATGCAGAGCTACACGATGGCTCTTAAAGCTTTGCCTGGAAATGACTCATCTCTTCTCTTCTGCTCACATTTTATTTTCCGGAGAAAATCAATCACATGAGCGTACGTGAGTTCAACAGGATGGAGATGTGTAATCTTCTCTCAGGGAGGGCATCAATGTGGGTGAAAGGTCCTGCAGCCGACTGCTTGTGTTTCTCCATTACTCTGTGTTACTCACACATCTCCCTTCTCTTCTTGAGAAGAGCTTTGCAGTCCCGTCTCTGAACCCCTTGGGCTAAATGCATTTCAGAATTCAGAATTTTGCAGATGTTATTGTGCAGCCATATTTGAGGTAATACACTAAACAGGATCTTGGCGGCACCTTGTATTAATATTTCTGCAGCAAAATACATAAATATCCACATTCAATGGGATAAAGACCAGAAATAGTCTTTCAGTTTAGACCTTGTATTTCTACCAAATAAGTCTGCACCAAAATTATGTGGAAAAAATTAGGATTTTCAAAGCCTTTTGGAATTCATAATTGCAGGTAATGGCTTGTGAACAAGTATAATCAAGAATTAGCTATAGGGCTTCCCTGGTGGCGCAGTGGTTAGGAGTCCGCCTGCCAATGCAGGGGACACGGGTTCGAGGCCTGGTCTGGGAAGATCCCACATGCCGCGGAGCAACTGGCCCCGTGAGCCACAACTACTGAGCCTGCGCATCTGGAGCCTGAGCTCCGCAACGGGAGAAGCCACGACAGTGAGAGGCCCGCACACCGCGATGAAGAGTGGCCCCCGCTCGCCGCAACTGGAGAAAGCCCTCGCACAGAAACGAAGACCCAACACAGCCATAAATAAATTAATTAATTAATTTTTTAAAAAAAGAATTAGCTACAGAATAATTCTGCTTTAATGTCTCTTCCTCCCACAGAAAAGAAGCACAAGTCATAATTAGGAATTATGAGGAATAATGAGGAATTTAAAGGAAAACCATATATTTCGGCAGTTCCATGAGGCTTCCATTCTACTTCCTGTCAGGAACAGTATGATTTATGATTTATGATTTATTTATTTTTATTTATTTATTTAAACCCAACATCCCAGGTCTAAAGCAGCCAAAGAAGGAAATCCGAACCCCTTGAACATGCTTCAAATTTCTCTTTATTGTAGCTTGACTTATGCTTATATCAAAGATATTAGTTTATTTGAATTAATTACAGGAAGGTAAAGTTCCAATATTTATTCAGGAATTTGGACCTAATAAGCAACAGTATGCTAGGGAAATCATCTCGAAAAAATAATCAGAGAAGAAACTCAAAACAAAACTGGATGAAAAGCAAATATCTCACACCAGCCCCAGTCTTCAGGCAATCCACGGCAAAGGAGACTGGTTGGCCTGCTCTTCGCTCTAGAAGAATGTATAGCAGTCAGTAGTCCAGGAGTTGGTGTGTGGAAAGGAAGAAAAATTATGGTCAAATGATCTAGGTTTGATTTTCAACTCTGCCACTTATTTGCTGAGTGAGACTTAGAAACATTCTGAGCATCAATTTCTTATTCAGAAGACAAGGTTAGTGAACCATCTTGCCTATCCGACTACATCGCAAGATTGCTGAGAGACTCAGCGAAGGAAACATGGGCAAACCTACAGCTCTGTACCAGTGCTAATCGCTACTGTGATGCTGGCCCCTTAGAGCTGTGCTTAGGTCAGATATGAGAATCCCTTTTCCAACCATCTTTCCTCCTCATGAACACACAGCAGAGACCAATTTAAGAGTTCACCGGGCTCTTCCCATCTTGCGGTACATTCTGTTCTTTTAAATTCTATGTAAAAACATATGTTCTTATCCAGAGCTTGGCTTTGTCTTAAGGATCTGTGTGTTTATCTAGTTCCTACTATTTAGGAAAAATAAAATTTTCTAAGAGAACAGTCTATGCAAATTTTTCATAGTGATATCAGCCCCAGGAGTTCATTTGACAAGCTGCAGTGACTACCAAGAAGGCAATGACCACCAAGGCAATGAACACCAAGAAGGCAAGTCAAGTCAGAGATTAAAAAATAAATAAATAGGAAGATGAATTGGCACCATGCTGGTTCAGCCTGGGCTTTAATTCAGACAAGACTCTAATACTCCAATTTGAGGGAACATAGAGGCAAGCAGTTGATTTAAGTAAGGCAGTAAGATCATAAGTGATTTTTCTTACTATTTTACAGCAAGTAAGAATTGAGAAAAAATATGTATTTATTGACTCTATTCTGGTTCAACACCATGTATCAAGAATTTCTGGTGGAAAAGTTGGCTCATATGACATGTGAGTTTAAGCAGGGGGAGGGGTGGAGGAGAAGAAAAGTATTTGTTTCAGAGTCAGGAGTAGTAATTACAGTGGGCTTTTGTAAATTTTAGGCTCCAGAACTGTTCAGTTTAAGTCCCTGATTTGGAGAGGTTGTTTGCCCTTCTTCCGTGAACAGTTCATATTGCAGGGAGGAAATCCTATTAGGTCAGTATCTTGGAACAGCAAATCAATTTTTACCTGCTATTCCTAAGAGCTGAAACAAATATGGGAAATATCCCTTGATAACAGAGGGGACCACAGGAATTACCGAGAACAGGAGAAAGAGAATCACAGCTTTTGTGTTCTTTATTCAAATAATTTTCCTTCTAGGTTGCCAATCCTATAATTTATACTCACTTTTTAAAATGTGAAAGTCTTTACACAGCCTCATTCAACATTTGGCCAGCATTAATTGAGTAACTGCTCCAGGAAATAAAGAGCAAATCAACATAATGCCCACCCATATAGAGCTTAAGTCAAGGTGTGGATAAGTTCTAGGTTCTGGTGGAAACAGGATCCAGACAGCCAAGAGGGGTCAGTATACTAGAGGCCTGCTTTGCCAGGTGGGGATCTGACAGATACTATCAGTAAGAGATGCAGGGCAAGTGAATGAGGCTGAAAGAATCAGTCTTACAAGGGGTGCATCCCAGAGAGGTCAGCTAAAGCTGGGAGGCACTGGCAGGTACCATAGCTCAAGACAGATAAGGTCCAGAGTCTGGAAGGTCAGAGATAAAAGCAAGAAGCCAGGAACAAATGGGCAAGACTATCAGAGGCCCTGATTAGAGGTCTTTTGCTCTCTGCCTTACTTTATCCTCCCTCCCAGCTAAGCATGGGCAGCCCTGCTGGAGCCTACAAAAGTGTGTTACAAGCATGACAATCTTGAGTCTGCAGGAAGGTTCTAACCTAGACAGGTGCAGGGGCAGAGCTGCTGGGTTCTGTGAGGTCAGAATGGCGGCATGTTCAAGTCCTCGAGGGCCCTGCAAATGTGTTACTTTGTAGCCAGACAGGAACACCCAGAGCCCAAACAAGTGATCCAACAACGATGAATCTGGTCAGGTGTACGATAGGGAAACAACCACTTTTAGAATTAGTTCTGAATGTTCACACACTCCCCAGTGCTAGAGTAACCTGACAATTTCTTGGAACAAATCCAATATCCTTTTCAAAGACATCATGTGAGTATATCACAGACAGTAATGCTTCTAATAAGTCAAATAGGGGGTGCATGTTCAATGACATACTTTATTAGGAATTACATTGATAGGGGCAGAAAGATATAGTGATGTTCTTGGTTATCAGAAGAGGGAGTGGATCAGAGAACGAAAATATGTTTAAATACTTCTGGGATACCATCAAATGGGTTGAATGCCATGAAGAGGGATCATGATATGACTTTCTGTTCCATGCACTAAGATATGGCAGGCCAGCTGTTCATGCATCTGGTCCCGAAGCTTTACTGCAGACCTGCTTCGCTGCAGTGGCAGAAGGGCTGGCTAGCTGAAGGCTCAGGAGATGCACAGAGCAGCAGATAAATTTGGCTGTGGCTTGGATACAATTCACAGCCTACAAAACAGACTGCTTCCCTGTGTGGTTTTGTTCAAGGTCAGGATTACACTCTGGAAAAAAACCTCCCATGTACAAGTCAGGCAGCCAAACACTATTGTGGTTAAGACCCTCTGGCAGGGGCCCCTCCAGGGTCATGGAAACTGTTCAAGCCACTGCTTTGTCATCTCAGTAGGGAAGGGTTTCCCACAGCCACCCAGGAGCCCTTGCCCGTCACTAGGTCACCGGATTTGTCATCTGTGTGACACAAATGATATTATCTACAATTCTGACTCCAATAATTTCTGACAACAAACCACATCTTCCAGCCAACCTGATTTAGAGCTGACATGATGCTTCATCACTTCAGTCCATGCTAGTTGCACACTAAGCATCACTTTCATAACACACAGTCAGCAGGCTCTATTTGGGCGTGCTGCAGAAAATGGGCCCTGGTGGCTTTAAAGCCAACTGCAGAACCCCAGCACCCCCTTTCTGGTATTCTGATCTTGTAGATCTGAGTCGGGAGGCGCAAGAATCTGGACCAAAGCAAGCACCCAGGTTTTTCTAATGCAGGTCAAAGGCCCATGTTGTGAGAAACCATGAGTAAAGAGGCTGAAATGATACCCTGGCCTGTGGATATATTTTAAACTAAATACAGAAAACAACTCCTTCAAGCAAAAAACACCATAAATTCAACAGCATGAAAATTCTGCTGTGGTTTAATTCTAGCGCTGGTGGTTTTACCTATGATGCAAATGCCCTGAAGTTCAGTATTAGTCTTTAGCTTCGCAAACTATTCACGAGAAGTCATAAATTTTTTATGCAAATTCTGATCCACAAATGACCAAAGAAACTCAATATCTTAACGCATGCTTGTGTCAATCATGCATAAGAGGGAGATTAAGCATTATGCCATATCACCTAACACTATGTATTTTCCTATTTGGGTTCATAACTCAGCATCTTGGACTTGTACTCTATTTTAGCAACAATAATGTGACTAGATTTATGCACCAAGGCAATATGCCTCACATAATGCAAGTGCTTGATTTACAATTGATTTTAAAGCTCGTGATGCACAACTTAATGACAGAACCACTTTACTTGTCATCTCTTTAATTTCAACCCTCCTTTAAGCCCAAATTTATTTTGCACTTCTACAGATTTTTCTCTACCTTTTTTCTCTATACCACTACTAGTAAATGGTTATTTGGGACATAAAACGTAATATGTCACCAAAACTAAAGGAAAGAGGCAGAGGAAGATGAAAAAAGAGAAGTGAAAAGGAAAGTGAAGGAAAGAGAAGAGTGGGAAAGGAAGAGGAAGAAGATGAAGAGAAGGAGGAAGAAAATGGCTCCACATTGGTCCATTCCAAGGAAAATGTGCTACTGTTCTTGTGCACTCCTGAAGTGCTCAGCAGCCTCTTGTTCCATCCACCACCTCCACTTTTCCCTTCCACTCGTCCAATGACATGAAGTTCCCACTATCTCTCCCAACTCCAGTGATTTAGCCTATGTGAGCCCAAGAGGCTCGCAGAGATTTGGCAAAGACTAAAAACATACTTGGTGCCCAGCCTTCTGCCTCATTCTTAGAGAGGAGACCACTGCAGGTGACACCCCTGTGCTGGAGATGCCCCAGCTCATCCCACTGATGCTCTATCCAGCAACCCGTAGTCCACAGACTGCTAGGTCTGGTCACCCACCTGGTGTTCTGAATTCAACCTCTTTCCCAGGTGCACTGAGCCGGCACTCAACAAACATTTAGAAGCATATATTAAGTGTGGGTACTGTGTTTGATGCTGGGATGCAGAGTTTAAAGGATTGGGAGTTTATACCAGAGTATAAGGGGCAGACATAAAAACAGATATTCAGCCCTGCTGGAAGAAATTGTAGAAGATTTTCTCAAGGAGAAGACTCTAAGGTCAAGTCTTAAAGTATGAGTGGGAGTTTGCCAACTGAAGGAGTAGAAGCAAGGATTGATTTAGTTCAAGAAAAGGAAGAGGCATGACCAGAGGCATGGAAGTGTGAAATATTTGGTGTGGGTGTATCCAATCAGTTGGGCATCACTGGATCCTGAAGTATGAAGCCCAGCGTGGTGCTGCATGAAACTGAAGGCCAGAGGCCAGGATGTGGAGAGCTTGAATGCCTCATGGAGTACCTTGAATTTATTTATTGAATTATTATTTATTGCATTTATTGAGCAGTGGGGAACTGCTAAGAATTTTTCCTTTTTAAGAATGATACGCCAGATTTGCAATTTAGGAAGACTTCGCTTGTGGTGGTGTGAATCTTGCTTCTGAGGTGGGGTGAGGCAGATTGTAGGGGAAGCAAGGTTAAAGGTATCAAGACCAGTTAGGAGACTTCCATAACAGTCCAACTCAGAACTGACGAGATTCCAATAAGGACTGGAGAAGCAAGCATAGAGGAGGGGATGGGGACTTCCCTGGTGGTCCAGCGGGGTAAGACTCCGTGCTCCCAATGCAGGGGGCCCGGGTTCAATCCCTGGTGGGGGAACTAGATCCCGCATGCAGGTCGCAACTAAGAAGCCTGCATGCTCCAACTAAAAGATCCCGTGTGCCGCAACTAAAGATCCTGCATGCCACAACGAAGATCCCACGTGCTGCAACTAAGACCTGAGCAGCCTAAATAAATAAATAAATAAGTTTTTTAAAAAAGAGGAAGGAATGGATCTGAACGATTCTTTAGAAGGCTAAAGCAATTGGGTGTGTCAGATAAGGACAATTCTAGGGAGGTTTCCAGGTCTCTGACTCATGTGATTCGCCAGTAAGTTTACTGAAACAGGAAATGAGAAGGAAAAACTCGTTTGGGAAATGATGAGTTAATTATGAATTCATCATGAATTCCAAACCCCGTTACACAAGCCATTCAACGTCTGCAGATTCAGAAGACTTTTTAAATGCTACTGGCTGTATTATAAAAAGAGGTATTTTCCCAAAGAGTTTGTTCTCTGCAGTTGCACTGCCTAGATTTCAGTTTGTATCTTCCTGACTCCATTACGGTAAATGTCCACATACAGGGAAGACGTGTTTTACTTTCAACACTTATTTCATCACCCTGCTCATTCAATGCTGTCCTGTCCACATTTACCCTTTTGGTGTTTTTGGTGTCAAAGATGGGCCGCTGTGTGTCTAGTGATTCAGCCAAGCACTGAGAGCAGGCAGGATGAGCTCTGCGGTATTGTTAAGAGAAAATCCTAAGTGCTCTGTCTGTACCTTTTTATTTCATATTTTAAAAGATCAAATATGACAACTTATTAACATATTAATTCTGTGTAATAGATATATGGATATTTGTTACATCATTTTATTTTTTATATTTTTTTTAATCCTCAGATTTAATTTCCATTAAATCACCTCATAATTATCTTTCACCTCTTTATTCCCAGCAATCATCCCTCCCTTTTTCTCAAACACAGAACTTGGGGAATAGCTGCAAACGATGTGACCAACAGGGATTAATATCGAAAATATACAAACAGCTCATACAACTCAATATCGAAAAAACAAACAACCCAATCAAAAAATGGGCAGAAGACCTAAATAGACATTTCTCCAAAGAAGACATACAGATGGCCAACAGGCACATGAAAAGATGCTCGATATCACTAGTTATTAGAGAAATGCAAATCAAAACTACCATAAGGTATCACCTCACACCAGTCAGAATGGCCATCATCAAAAAATCTACAAACAATAAATGCTGGAGAGGGTGTGGAGAAAAGGGAACCCTCCTACACTGTTGGTGGGAATGTAAATTGATACAGCCACTATGGAGAACAGTATGGAGGTTCCGTAAAAAACTAAAAATAGAACTACCATACGACCCAGCAATCCCACTACTGGGCATATAACCTGAGAAAACCGTAATTCAAAAAGACACATGCACCCCAATGTTCATTGCAGCAGTATTTACAATAGCCAGGTCATGGAAGCAACCTGTGTCCATCGACAGATGAATGGATAAAGAAGATGTGGCACATATAGACAATGGAATATTACTCAGCCATAAAAAGAAACGAAATTGAGTTATTTGTAGTGAGGTGGATGGACCTAGAGTCTGTCATACAGAGTGAAGTAAGTCAGAAAGAGAAAAACAAATACCGTATGCTAACACATATATATGGAATCTAAAAAAAAAAAAAAAAGTTCTGAAGAACCTAGGGGCAAGACAGGAATAAAGACGCAGATGTAGAGAATGGACTTGAGGACACGGGGAGGGGGAAGGGTAAGCTGGGATGAAGTGAGAGAGTGGCATGGACATATATGCACTACCAAATGTAAAATAGAGAGCTAGTGGGAAGCAGCCACATAGCACAGGGAGGTCAGCTCGGTGCTTTGTGACCGCCTAGAGGAGTGGGATAGGGGTGGGATATATGGGGATATATGTATATGTATAGCCGATTCACTTTGTTATAAGGCAGAAACTAACACACCATTGTAAAGCAATTATACTCCAATAAAGATGTTAGAAAATAAATTAATTAATTTAATTAAATGTAAAAAAAGAGACAACTGGCTTAAGAAGATGTGGTATATATATACAATGGAATATTAGCCATATAAAAGAATGAAATAATGCCATTTGCAGTAACATGGATAGACCTAGAGAATATTATACTTAGTGAAGTAAGTCAGACAGAGAAAGACAAATATTATATATCACTTATATATGGAATCTAAAAAATAATACAAATGAATCTATATACAAAACAGAAACAGACTCACAGACATAGAAAACAAACTTATGGTTTCCAAAGGGAAAAGGGAGGGGGGAAGGATAAATTAGGAGTATGGGATTAACAAATACAAACTACTATACATAAAATAGATAAGCAACAAGAATTATGGATAGCACAGGGAATTACATTCAGCATCTTGTAATAACCTATAATAGAAAATAATCTGAAAAAAAATATATATATATAACTGAATCACTTTGCTGTACAGCTGAAACTAACACTAACATTGTAGATCAACTATACTTCAATAAAAAATGATACGTCTTTTCCAAATTAAAGTCCTTATTGAGATGCTGCAATATTACCAGAAATATGTGTGTATTAGTATACAATACATGTTATATACAATTATTAATACAATATATTAGTATACATATATTCCAACCTGAGTTAACACAGCCACTTTGAATACCTCTGCTTACTCTCTAAGAAAATTTACAAAGAGAATATTAAAAATAAGACGTCAGTTCAAACTTCATGGTACACATTTCTTTGAAAGATTCAATGATCCAAAATATCCCCCAAAGGTTTGTTTAACATCACAGTTCAGTTCCCTGAGAAGCAAACTCTGAAATGGAGTTTGCATGCCCGGTATTTATAAGAAAGTGCTCCCAGGATCAATACCTGGAGGGAAGGGAAGGAAGCAGCATTGGCAGAGGGAGAAACTAGGCCACAATGCACGACCTAGGCTTCAGCTGATCCTACTGGCCCTTCAGAACCCTGAACCTCTCAGCTGGGGCCGGGAGGGAGGGGGCGGGCACCAGGCCTTTATTCCTCTGCATCAGCCAGGCAGCCCATTCATCACATGGGAGCTGCCCTTGGGCAAAGAGGCTTTCTGCAGCCCAGGGCAAGTCCCGGGAAAGAAACAGCTGGGAGCTGCCCACTGCCAATATTCCTAGTAGTTGGGGTAATAAGGGCTTCAGTCCTGAAGGGAGACTCTCAGAAGCACACTACATGATCTACTTACATCTCAGAAAGGAGGCAAAACTGTCATTAATTACATGTTGAATTAATGTCAGCATGGTGACCTTCAGCAGGTCACTTGAGGCGGTGGGACCCACTTTCCTTATCCGACACACAAGGCAAGATAGACCTTTCTCAAGTTCCTTAGCCCTAAAGATCTAGACGTGGGCTAATTTTATCATGCTGTGGAATTGTGTTCTTACACTATTTATACTTTCTATGTATATTTGGGGCCCTTTGAATAAACAATACGTGCCATACATTTATGCTCACTTTATATGACCTGAATTAGTGGAAGCACTTTGAATGTCTCTGATAGCTCTAAGGAAGATTTAGAAAGATGTTTCTCTGTTTTAATGTCATATTATTTGCCATACTTATGACTTATGTGATTCTAAGTTAATTGGTAGGAACATACAGTTTTCATTTGTGGTGTTATTCTCATCAGAAAATGTGATTTTTTTAAATCTGCTTGAGGACACAGTCTCCAAGAATGTGTTGGGGCGAAAAAGCCAGGACTGTCTGCAGTAAATCACCAAGAGAGAGGATACACCCAGAATAACAATGAGAATAAAAATGATATAATGCTCTTTGTCCGTGCAACAAGAACTAAAGAAATGTCCTGGGGAAATATAGGCTACTTCAGGAAATACACTGCTATGATCATCACAAAACAATCAAAAGAAGGCATAGATCTACATTTTGAGGGTGTGGCTATTGGCTTGATCTGTTAGAGAGATATTTCCATAGATTCCACTAATCAGGACCATGAACAGCAGAGAGGGAGTAAAACAGAGCATCCCGAACGTCTTAGAACTCTGGGTGTCAAATGAAATTGGCAAACCAATAGTGACGGTCTTTGTGTCCTGAGTTCTCTGGAGTTGGTGTCAGTGCCTGGACACTCTTTGTCCTAAAACTCCAAGAGAAGGCACTCTCTTTCCACTCCCTTTTATCAACATTTGTCCCTACACTGTCAACCCACTTTCCTGAGCAGTCAGGTTGACCTGTAATAAAATAGACCTTCCTAGACATATTTCCAAAAATAGCATTTAAAAATAATATAATATTCATATGTATCAAGATGTTCATGAAAGTTTCTAATAGTCAAAAGAGGATGTTGTCTACATTTCCAACAATAAAGGACTTTTAAAATAAAGTATAGAATATCCATATTATGCCATGAGGATTATCACTAAAACTCATATGGTAAAGGGATATTTGTTAGTGTAGGAAGATCACACTATCTTTTAGGCGAACAAGCAGGCTATAAAACAGTACCTATGTTATGATCCTACGCAGTACGATATTTATAGTAGTGTGTTTTTCTTCCTTTTCCAAGTTTTCTGCTTTAAACACGTATTAGCTTTTGTATTTACCAAAAGTACCACTTTTTAAAACGGCTATATTCAGGGACGCACAGAAGGTAGGTTAAGAACGGATTACACCACAAAGGAAGGCGCTCCACCTCCTCTCTAGTGGCAGCTAAGCCTTGGATTAGATGCGGGGGACACAGCTGGGAACACAGACAAATACCTCACTCTGGTACTGCTCTGAGGCCACACTTGGATCCTGAGTTATTAAAGCCACTTAATCATTCCCAAGAAACACCTTCAGAGAGCCCAGGGCTGGGAGGGAGGTGGGAAAAAAAATGGCTCACCTAAAGTGTCAGACTGAGTCACTTACCTACCTGAGGAGTCCACATGAGACATGATGTATCCTGCATATTACACTGTGGGAAACATTCCCATCTTCTTCCCAGGGAGGATAATACAAAGGACAACATACATTGAAAGATGGACACCCAACCATGACCTGGCTTATTGAATGAAAATGTTACTAGGTTTAAAAAACCTCCCACTTTAACAAAGTGAACAACCACCTGGGAAGGATGGATAAAGAATGCGAGTTACGTATGAGATGGGAAAGGTTCCTCTGCATTCTGGGAGCCCGTCACGTCTTTTTGGCAAAGGTCAGGAAAATCTTTCTGCTGAGGAATAACCAGCAAGAAGATGCAGCCACACCGAAGCACAGAGTGAGGTCACCAAAGACCCAGGTGCGTGGAGGGGTCTGGCCAGGTATACTGAGCTGAGCCACCAGTCTCACCTGGCTTCCGGCCTGGTGGTTCATCCATAGGCCTCTCTCTGCCTGCAAGAGAGACTGAGGCTAGAACTCTGAATTCTTTGACAGGTGGGCCCAATACAAGAATTAAGAAATGTGTTATAGAAGAAAAGCCACCTCACAATCATTAGGATGATTACTAGCAAAAAAAAAAAAGCAAGAAGAAGAAGGAAATAACAAATGTGGGCAAGGATGTGGAGAAATTGAACCCTTGTGCACTGCTGAATGTAAAATGGTGTAGGCACTATGGAAAACAGTATGGCAATTCTGCAAAAATTTAAAAATAGAACTACCATATGATCCAGCAATTCCATTTTGGGGTATGTATCCAAAAGAATTGACAGCAGAAACACAAACAGATATTAGTACACCTATATTCATAGCAGCATTATTCACCACAGCCAAAATGTGGAAGAAACTCAAGTGCCCACCAATGGGCGGATGAATAAACAAAATGCTGTATATACATACAACGGAATGTTATTCTGCCTTAAAAGCAAAAGCAGTTCTGACACATGCCACAACGTGAATGAGGCTTGAAGACATTATGCTAAGTGAAACAAGCCTATCACAAAAAGATAAATACAGTATCATCCCACTTATATGAGGTCCCTAGAGTAGTCAAACTCGTAGACACAGAAAGTAGAACAGAGGTTGCCAGGAAGATGAAAAGAATTCTGGAGATTGGTTTCACAATCATGTAAATGTACTTAATACCGCTAAACTGTACACTTAGAAATGATTAAGATGGTCAATTTTATGTTATATGTATTTGACCACAATTTTTAAAAGTCATTACTTCATGAAAAAAAGAAAGAAAGAAAGAAAAGAAATGCCAACTGATTCAGAGCTAAGTTTTGCCACATTCCCTCATTGCTGGCTGGAGTTGGTGGTTAGGAGCCAGCACTGCACTGAGCCCCCAGGGACTTTGTGCAAATCAGTAGGAACCCTGGGGAGTCCGTACCAGCCCCAGCGAGGCAGGACAGCCTAGTGATGGAGATGACAGCTGATCAAGTTAGACAGCCGGGGTTATCCCAGCTCCTCCACACTGCTATGTTGCCCTGAGCAAGTTACTCAGCTAGAGCTTAATTCTAATTGTAAAATAGGGTAATAACAGCTCATTCCACATAGGACTGCTGTGAGGATTAAGTAAAGACAACACATGAAGCAAAGAACAATGTCTAATATGTTCCTACTTGGCCATGAAACATGGGGGAACCATATATGTTTATATTCATATTTTCTTATTTATGCATAACATCTCAGAGAGGAGACACAATAAATGGATAACAGTTATTATTTATTTCTTTGGGAGGTGGTAACTCAGTGGAGGGGAGAGTGCAGAGTGTGCATCAGTCAATGTATGTTAATCATTATAATGATAACTATCTTCAGAACCATTACCTTTACATCTAAGCTTCTCAGCCAGGTAGCACTCCTGGGTTCATCTAACAAAAAGTCAAACCCCTGGAAGGAACCCTGGAATCTTCCCAGAATCTTTAAGATTCAAGACTTTCCATGGCTGGTCCAGAACTCCCCAGATGCCTTCCAGATCTAAAATTCTATTATGCTGAGGCATGACCCTGCTATTCTCAAAGTTGATATCTAAGCAAAACAATACTGGTGCCAACCACTAAAACAAAAATGCAAAATCAGGACAAGTGGGCAAGGGGAAAGACAAGGATAGGGAAAGAAGGAAGAAGGGAGGAGAATGAGACCCAGTAAAAGGAAAGGGCAGGAAGTATCCTTTAAATATAAATGTGAGTATGACCCCCTTTCCCATTTTTCTCACCTAACTCCATCTTCCCTTCCCCCACCTGCTTCTGGCTAAACACCTGTACCATCTAGTTTTGGCTGCCAACAATCTAGACCGTACAGACTAAGATTAAAAAGCCTCCACCAAAAAAGCAAAATCACACAACACCAGGCCCAGAGACAGACTGTCTCCCAGCAGCAAGTCTCCTGCTTCTCCAGCTGCCCAACCCCTCAAGGGCAAAAGAGCAGACCCTGCATCTAGACAGTAGTAGCATACTGGATTGTCCTCTGGGGTTGGCCAGCTCTGCTCCAACCCACAAGCTCACCATCGGAGAACACAAACACTTGATAAAAGGCGCTCTTTCCATGCCTTTGATTTCAAGATCTTGCCAGAATCCACTATCTGGCCTCAATGTCGCCGCCAGCACGGAAAGATGCAAAAGGTGCTAAATGGCATCCCAGTCATAACCCAGAGGGCAATACGAGGCGGGCAGCTACTTGTGGCATATTCTCGTGTATGACACAGACTGCCTTGTTGGGCAGTAAGTTATTTAAGTTATCTGCATTTTTATATCTTATCCTGTGCAGAAACAATTGGTTCCACTTGGGTGCACGGAATATAGAAAAAAAAAAAGAAAAAGAAGGAAACACATCGTGATGTTAGTATTGGGAGCGTTCAGACAATACATTATGAATCAATAGAGACACTATATTGGATGCAAAATTGTTCCCTTACTGCCAAGTTGTTGCTCATGGTGTTTTTTAGTCCATATATCGTGCTAATCTATTATTAATTCTCAAAGATTTTTTTTAATTATGGAGGATCAAGCTTTTCAAAAATAATTAATTACAAAAGCTACTTAATATTCAGAGGTGTCATGCAAGCATATAACTGGCATTCTCCGTTGGTGGTTTAATTAGAAAAGGAAATGCAAAAAGCTGTCACTTGAGGGTGGGTGGCTGCAGGGGAGGGAAGCCCTGGTACGCACTAACAGCACTAGCCAGTGGTACGCACTACCAGTTGGCCATCTGTACCAGACACAAAAGCACGGCTCTTCAACTGGCCTCCCTCAGAGGAAGCACCCATTTTTACCATCTCATCCATTGGCAATTCCTTTCTGCAGCGCAGAGCTGGAAGGCAGAAGATATTCAGGAACTGTCATTTCAAATTGGATGTTTCATGGATGTGGAAAAACAATTAACCACGTGGTGCCTCAGTTTCTCCATCTGAAAATCACCATATTCATAAATGTCATCCATCCATTAAGCCTCCCAGGGCAACTGCTGCTGGACGTTTTGTTACCAATGGCCAGAAACATGCCAAGTAACAAAACTGGCCCCATGTTACACATTTTCATGTAAACATGCTGGCAAGAAATAGAAAAGCTTCTTAATTTTACTCAACAATCAATTGCTGCTTATTTTTGAGTGGGTTTTTCAAGTTGTGGCTTTTCTATGCCATTCCTCCTCCCCCATTTTTAAAAATCATCTTTGACCATCTGCTCTCTAGATAACTCTCTATTCTTTAGTGTTGTCAATAGATGGTAAGTAACAATAATACTGACAGTCATTACTACAGTTCATTGTATAGTCACATTTAGTCCTTACAACTCAGTGAGATAGGTATTACTGTCATTATTATTTCTATATTACAGATGAAGAAGCTGAAGTTTAGAGAGTTTAGATGACTTGACCAACACCCCAAAATTAAGTGGAAAAATTAGGATTAAAACTCAGGATTAAAAGCCAAAAAATCAGGAACAAGACAAGGATGTCCCTTCTCACCACTTTTATTCAACATAGAATTGCAAGCCCTAGCTGCAGCAATCAGACAAGAAAAAGAAATAAAAGAAATCTAAATTGGAAAAGAAGAAATAAAAGTAATCCAAATTGGAAAGGAAGAAATAAAACTGTCATTGACATTATACTACACATTGAAAATCCTCAAGACACCACCAAAAAGGCACTAGAGCTTATCAATGAATTCTGTAAAGTTGCAGGATACAAAATTAATACAGAGAAATCTGTCGCAATTCTATGCACTAACAACGAACTATCAGAAAGAGAAATTAAGGAAACAATCCCATTTACAGTCACATCGAAAAGAATAAAAAACCTAGGAATAAATCTAACTAAGGAGGCAAAAAACCTGTACTCAGAAAACTGTAAGACACTGATGAAAGACACTGAAGATGACACAAACTAATGGAAAGATATACTGTGTTCATGGATTGGAAGAATTAATAATGTTAAAATGTCCATATTACCCAAGGCAATCTACATATTCAATGCAAGCCCTATCAAAATACCAAGGGCATTTTCCACAGAACTAGAACAAATAATTTTAAAATTTGTATGGAACCATAAAAGATCCTGAATAGCCAAAACAATCTTGAGAAAGAAGAACAGAGCTGGAGGAATCATGCTCCCTAATTTCAGGCTATACTACAACACTACAGTAATCAAAACAGTATGGTACTGGCACAAAAACAGATCCATAGATCAACAGAACAGAATAGAGAGCCCAGAAATAAACTCATGTACTTATGGTCAATTAATCTATGACAAAGAAGTAAGAATAGGGCTTCCCTGGTGGCGCAGTGTTTGAGAGTCTGCCTGCCAATGCAGGGGACACGGGTTCGAGCCCTGGTCTGGGAAGATCCCACATGCCACGGAGCAACTAGGCCCGTGAGCCACAACTACTGAGCCCGCGCGTCTGGAGCCTGTGCTCCGCAACAAGAGAGGCCGCGACAGTGAGAGGCCCGCGCACCGCGATGAAGAGTGGCCCCCACTTGCCACAACTTGAGAAAGCCCACGCACAGAAACGAAGACCCAACACAGCCAAAAATAAATAAATAAATAAATTAAAAAAAAAAAAAAATTCCCAAAAGCCAAGCCAAGAGGCTAACTTGTTAAAAGTTTAAAAAAAAAAAAAAAAAAAAAAAAGAAGTAAGAATATACAATGGAGAAAAGACAGTCTCTTCAATAAATGGTGCTGGGAAAACTGGACAGCTACATGTAAAAGAGTGAAACTAGAACATTATCTCATACCATATAAAAAATAAATTCAAAATGGATTAAAGACCTAAATGTAAGACAGGAAATCATGAAACTCCTAGAGGAAAATACAGGCAAAACATTCTCTGACATAAATCAGAGCAATATATTTTGGATATGTTTCCTAAGGCAAAGGAAACAAAAGCAAAAATAAACAAATGGGACCTAATTAAATTTAAAAGGTTTTGCATGGCAAAGGAAACCATCAGCAAAACAAAAAGAAAACCTACTGTACCAAAGGGAATAGTGAGGGGGCGGGGAGAGATAAATTGGAAGTTTCAGATTAACATATACATACTACTATATATAAAATAGGTAAACAGCAAGGATTTACTGCATAGCACATGGAAATATACTCAATATCTTGTAATAACCTATAATGGAAAAGAATCTGAAAAAGAATACATATATATGTATAACTATACATTTGAAACTAACACCACATTGTAATTTAACTATACTTAAATTTTAAAAAATGAAATGGGATTCCCTGGAGGTCCAGTGGTTAGGACTCCACACTTTCACTGTCAAGGGCACGGGTTCAATTGCTGGTGCAGGAACTAAGATCCCTCAAGAAGAAAGAAAAAGGAAGGAAGGAAGGGAGGGAGGGAGGGAAGGAGAGAAGGAGGGAGGAAGGAAGGAAGAAGATATTTAAAAAGACAGCCTACTGAATGGGATAAAATATTTGCAAATGATAAGACTGATAAGGAGTTAATATTCAAAATATATAAACAGCTCATACAACTCAATATCAAAAAAAACCTGATTTAATAATGGGCAGAAGACTTGAATGGACGTTTTTCCAAAGAAGACATACAAATGGCCAACAGACACATGAAAAGATGCTCAGCATCGCTAATTATTAGAGATGCAAATCAAAACCACAATGAGATATCACCTCAGAACTGTTAGAAGGGCTATCAGCAAAAAGAACAAAAATAACAAATGCTGGTGAGGATGTGGAGAAAACCCTCAGACACTGTTGATGATAATGTAAATTGGCACAGCCACTCTGCAAAACAGTATGGAGGTTCCTCAAAAAACTAAAAGTAGAGTTACCATATGACCAAGCAATTTCACTCCTGGGTATATATCCAGAAAAAACAAAACCACTAATTCGAAAAGATACATGCACCCCAATGTTCATAGCAGCATTATTTACAATTGCCAACATATGGAAGCAACCTAAGTGTCCATTAACAGATGAATGGATAAAGAATATGTGGTACACACACACACACACACACACACACACACACACACCAGAATACTACTCAGCCATAAAAAAATGATAATTTTGGGCTCCCCTCGTGGCGCAGTGGTTAAGAATCCACCTGCCAATGCAGGGGACACGGGTTCGAGCCCAACTGTTGCGGAGCAACTAAGCCCGTGCACCACAACTACTGAGCCTGCGCTCTAGAGCCCGCAAGCCACAACTACTGAGCCTGCATGCCACAACTACTGAAGTCCACGAGCCTAGAGCCTGTGCTCCACCATAAGAGAGCCACTGCAATGAAAAGCCCACACACCACAACAAAGAGTAGCCCCCGCTCGCTTCAACTAAAGAAAGCCCACATGCAGCAACAAAGACACAATGCAGCCAAACAAATTTTTTTAAATAATGATAATAATAAAAATTTTGCCATTTGCAACAGCATGGATGGACCTGGAGGGTATCATGCTTAGTGAAATAAGTCAGACAAAGATAAATACTGTATGATATCACTTATATGTGGAATCTAAGAAACAGAACAAATAAATGAATATAACAAAACAGAAACAGAAACAGACTCACAGAGAACAAACTAGTGGTTACCAGTGAGAAGAGGGAAGAGGGGAGAGGCAAGACAGGGTAGGGGATTAAGAGGTACAAACTACTATGTATAAAATAAATAAGCCACAAGGACATACTGTACAGCACAGGAAATATAGCTAATATATTTTAATAACTTTAAATGGAGTATAATCTATGAAAATTTTGAATCACTTTGTTGTACACCTGAAACTAATACATATTGTAAATCAATTATACCTCAAATAAAAAAGGACAAAGAAAATAAAATACACTCACACAAAACAAAAGATACATTAAAAATTTATAATTTAATTAAAGAATTTCTCGTAGATTAGCAAGCTTTTTCCTTCACTATATTTTTTGGCTATGTACAGAATTTTTTTTAAATTAACTAATTAATTTTTGGCTGTGTTGGGTCTTCGTTTCTGTGCAAGGGCTTTCTCTAGTTGCGGCAAGCGGGGGCCACTCTTTATCGCGGTGCGCGGGCCTCTCACTATCATGGCCTCTCTTGTTGCAGAGCACAGGCTCCAGACGCGCAGGCTCAGTAGTTGTGGCTCACGGGCCTAGTTGCTCCGCGGCATATGGGATCCTCCCAGACCAGGGCTCGAACCCATGTCCCCTGCATTGGCAGGCAAATTCTCAACCACTGCGCCACCAGGGAAGCCCTATATGCAGAATTTTGATGTAGCTATATAATGTGGAATTATGAGATTTCCCAGTTTCACTGTATTATTGAATAAGCATTTTAAATTTCATTTTGACAATGGACTTAAATCAAATCTAAATGAACTGTAAGACAAAAGCTGGAAAGAACCACATGTTTCAGAACCCTGAAACAAATTGAACCCAAATATCAATTTTTTCCTGATTCGTAAACCCTGCCAAAGTGCTCTGCCAACAACACAAAAACCAGTAACTGGCTTCAGATGGACACGTTTATATAACGTACCAGAAAAAAGCAGGGTCATCAAAATTTTCTCTGCACCAGGTCTAAACATTCATTCAAGTCCATACATTCTATGGGAAGCGCCATACAGTCGGTATAGGGCCCATCTTGAGCTCTTTTCTAGAAATGCTGGCTCAGATTTTTCCCTTGTCTTTATTTACAAGCAAAAACAATGCTAAAGGTATCTCATCCTGCTCACATTGAGGGACTGGTTAGAGGCCCAGCCCTTGGAAATCTGACTCAGCCTCAAGTAATATTGAGTTCCTCTTGAGCCTCGAGCCCCAAAGGACTTCAGGTTTTAGATGGAAGAAGGTCTCGGTTGGAAATCAACCTAATTAGCCTATTATCCTCTGATCCACCGATTAGCCAAAGCCAGACTACACCTCCAAGGGAGCTCCAGATGTAGCCAGGTGTGGCCTCATGTCATTCTTAAGAGGCCCAAACCCAGGGGCTGCCTGAGAGCAGGCCTGGCATCCCTCACCATTTACGTGTGCTTAAAATCTGGCATCAAAAGACATCTTTGGAAACCAAGACAACTGCTCCAGTCATTCAGGAGGGTTGCTGGCATGCACTTGGAGTTTGATTTTGCTAGGGTGAGGATGCCTTTTACAGAGCTACTTTCAATTCCTTGAATTGTCAAGTTCATAGCCAATGGACTATAAACATTTAGGTGAAAGATCTAAAATCGTCATTTACTACTAGCTAACCTTGCTAAGTTTTGTGACTTACAAACAACCAGTGTGAAGGATTTGATCAGTGAATTCCCTGACTTTGTGGTTTTAATAGCATCAGGACCAGGGTATCTAGACCTTAGGGATCCACAGACAGGGTGAGGAGGCAGGGTCCAGAGCATGTCTGTAAATTAATTCCCTGATGTGAAATTCACTGTACATGTGCATTTCTCTGGGTAGAAGCCCCCTACTTTTCATTCTGAATAGTCCCTAACTCAAAAGCACCTAAATACCACTATATATGAGCCATGTGTGGTTATGGAACCAAAGAGCATCTGAATCAATAGGCATGTTTTTCAGATGCTCTTATGGACTGAATTGCGCCCCTCCAAACATTCATATGCTGAAGTCCTAACCCCCAGTATCTCAGAACGTGACTGCATATCAAGATAGGATCTCTACAGAGGTAATTAAGTTAAAGTGAGATCATTAGGGTGGGTCCTAATCCAATATGACTACTGTCCTTATAAGAAGAGGAAATTTGGACATGGACACCAACAGAGGGAAGACTACGTGAAGACACATGGAGAAGACAGCCCTCAGAGGGAACCAACTCCCCTGACACCTTGATCTCAGACTTCTAGCCCCCAGAATTGTGAGAAAATAAATTTGTTGTTTAAACCACCCAGTCTACGTATACATTATGGCAGCCCTAGCAAACTAATGCAGATGCTTAGTGTATTCATTTCGGAGTGCATATTCTTGTGGTCAGGAAAAACCAAAAAGAGTATTTGCAAGTAGAAAGTCTCCAGCACTCGCATTTCTTTTTCATATAGAAGGTCATAAATACTGAAAAATTAAATACGTTCACCTGCTTAAATAATGCATTCCTAGAAAGAGTGAAGAACATAAGGATTAGTTTTGTTCATCTCCCTTAAGAACAAGTGAAGGAAAAGAATTGCAAACCATGAACTACAACCTTATGCTCCGCAGTCCCTTCTTTATCTCTCTTTTCATGGATCTCTGAGCTCTGTTGAAAAATAAACTGTTTTAAATGTTATTTTTTTTAAACAAAGCAATATGTGGTTATTATAAATAAAATTTTAAATATAGATAAGCAAAAGGAGAAAAACAGAACTTCCCACAACCCAGACATAACAACTGTTAATAATATTTGTTACCATATTTTTATTGCTGCTAGATCTCATCATAATATTTTCCATGAAACTATGAAATCATGTTGTCTTCTCCAAATAAACAAGTTCATTATACAGATTACTCAATAATATATGAAATGTAAAGCTGTCAGAATTATTTTGAAAAATTTTTAATGAATGGCCATCAGTGAAGAATGTGAGCAATAATTAATTACTTACAGAGATTATATTTTATTAAACAAAAGAGTTACATTAAATCACATCTAAAGGTACGTTATTATTTACATTCATGACAAAAATAACCAAATCACATTAGGTCTTATAAATAATTATTATTTCAATAACTAATCTTACACACGCATAAGGCTTTACTAACCAAGGAAGATACTGAGACATTTCAAGATAATATCAAGCAGCACTATCATTTTACTAATGCGGGCACATATGATATAGGCATGAAGGCAGATTCACACAAAAAATAATTAAGGAGTATGTAAGAAATGGAGAACACAAAATAACTTTTAAAAGGAAATGGGGGCTTCCCTGGTGGCGCAGTGGTTGAGAATCTGCCTGCCAATGCGGGGGACACGGGTTCGAGCCCTGGTCTGGGAAGGTCCCACATGCCGCGGAGCGACTAGGCCCGTGAGCCACAACTACTGAGCCTGCGCGTCTGGAGCCTGTGCCCCGCGACGGGAGGGGCCGCGATAGTGAAAGGCCCGCGCACTGCGATGAAGAGCGGTCCCCGCTTGCCACAACTAGAGAAAGCCCTAGCACAGAAACAAAGACCCAACATAGCCATAAATAAATTAAATAAATAAATAAAATGTAGCATTTCAGTTAGCTAATCTACGAAAACACCTTTAAAAAAAAAAAAGGAAATGGGAGAAATTATTCAACATGATTAAATGGAATTAAATCAAGAAAAACAGAGGTAAATTAGAGTCAGATAAATGAATAACAAAATGTTCCAAATATTAAGAATGATTGAAATATTAGAAACAATCTCCTAAGGAAAACTATGAAAGAGCTACAACTCAAAAATGGAAATTTTATAGAATTATTGTCTACTAATGCTGTTTTTTGAAATAATTCTAATTTTTCAGTCTTTTTTTTTTTTACTAAATTTATTTTATTTATTTATTTATTTGTTTGTTTGTTTTTGGCTGCACTGGGTCTCCGTTGCTGTGCATGGGCTCTCTCCAGTTGCGGTGAGCAGGGGCTACTCTTCCTTGCGGTGTGCGGGCTTCTCGTTGCGGTGGCTTCTCTTGTTGTGGAGCATGGGCTCTAGGCGCACGGGCTTCAGTAGTTGTGGCAAGCAGCCTCAGTAGTTGTGGTGCACGGGCTTAGTTGCTCCACGGCATGTGGGATCTTCCCGGACCAGGGCTGGAAGCCGTGTCCCCTGCAGTGGCAGGCGGATTCTTAACCACTGTTCTACCAGGGAAGCCCCCTAGTCATTTTTGAATTATTCCCTCATATAACTTGGCTTCTAAAAGCCTAGTATAGCACTCTAGTCTGAAACTGCATAAATCTGATCTATTTGGTGAGCAAATTTTTAATGAAATATACATTTAAAATTACCCTGTAAATTTTTTCTTTTGTATAGTTTTTCAGATTTTTATTTTGAACACTCTCACATCTATAGAAAAGTTGCAAATGTAGTAAAATAATTTTTTTTCCTGAACGATTTTAGAAATTGCCAAAATCATGCCCATCACCCCCATCATCACTAAATATACCTTAGTGTATATTTTCTAAAAACAAGATAATTAGCCTATATAACCTCCCAAACACCTATCAAAACCAGGAAATTAACATTAATACATCCCTATCATCTAATCCACAGACCTCTTTCAAGTTTTACCAATTTTTCCAGTAAGTCATTTATAGGCAGAACGTCCAGTCTGGAACCATGTGCTGCATTTATTTGTCATGACTCTTTAGTTTCTATCAGTCTGGAATGATGCCTCAGTCTTTCTTTGACTTTAAAGACCTTGACACTATTTTTTTTTTTTTTCACTATGAACAAGTAGGATTTATTCCAGGGATGCAAGAATGGATCAACATCCACAAATCAATCAATACAACATACCACATGAACAAAATGAAAGATAAAAATAATATGATCATCTCAATAGATGCACAAAAAGCATTTGACAAAATTCAACAGCCATTCACGAATGCTCAGCAAAGTGAGTAGAGTGAACATACCTCAACACAACAAAGGCCCTACCTGACAAGCCCACAACCAACATCACACTTCTCAGTAAAAGACTGAAAGATTTTTTTTTCATACTTACCAACCTCATTTATTATTAAAATTTTGCTTTTATATTCCCTTTTTTAATTTTTATTTTAATAAGACCTTGACACTTTTAAAGATTATAAGCCAAGTGTTCCATTTTGTTTTGTTTTAAGAATGTCCCTTAATTTGTTTTGTCCGATGTTTCCTCATGATTAGATTCCGGTCATGCATCTCGGCCGGTATATTTTTATACACTACTGGTAAGGAAATAAATTGGTTCTTGGCAATATCTATCAAAATTTTAAATGCACATTCCTTCTACTGAAAGAATTTACTTCTGAAATTTTATCCACAAATATTTTGAACAATCCACATAAATATAAATACAAGAATGCACACTGCAGCATTTTTTCTTAGAACAAAACCCTGGAAACAACCAAATGAGCATCAAAAGCAACTAGTAAAATAAATTATGGCATATGTACATAGCATACTACTGTGTATAATAAAGAGTAACAGACATATACAGTGATGTAAAAAGAGGTCTGAGATTTCATGTTAATTGACAGAGCAAGATGTAGAACATCACATTCAGTATTATCCTGTGTGGGAGGTGGAGTGGGGAGGGTATTTTAAGGGATATTCTATATTTTTCTGTATACATGGAAACTTTCTGAAGGATACACAAGACATTTGTTAAGAGTAGTCAACTCTGGAAGTGGGATTGCGGTGTGGGAAGGTCTTCTGTGTACTTTTAATTTTTTACCAAAAGCATACATGACTTTTATAAGTAAGAAATCTACATCTAGTTAATCTTTTTAACTTCCCAAAGGTTGGGAACATTCCTTCGACTGCATTTGATCAGTGATTTCCAAATACTTCACATGTGGCCTAAACTAGACCCCAGTTGCCAAGCTTGCATTTGCCTGTAGCTTTATCCCTAGTTTTGTCATTCCCTGGGCAGAGCCTTCATATAGAACTATGAGTTTTATGAAACTGAAGATTCTTACTGTAAAAATATTCCATATTATCTACACAGGCTACATGATACATGTGGGAAAAATTTAGGGAATGATGGGGGTGGAAGAGTTTTAGATAACTCACTTTCATTTAACTCAAAATCCAAGAAAATACTTTTTGTAGCTAATTTATATCTATAATACACAAGCAGACTCCTTATGATCAATAAAAGCTCTACAGACTTAATTATAAGAATGACACCATACAACTCCTAGAAGAGAATATAGGCAAAACATTCTCTGACATAAATCATACCAATGTTTTCTTAGGTCAGTCTCCCAAAGCAATAGAAATAAAAGCAAAAATAAACAAATGGGACCTAACGAAACTTCAAAGCTTTTGCACAGCAAAGGAAACCAGAAACAAAATGAAAAGACAACTTATGGAAGTGGAGAAAATATCTGCAAACAAGGTGACTGACAAGGGCTTAATTTCCAAAATATACAAACAGCTCATACAACTAAAAAAAAAAAAAAAAAAAACCCAATTGAAAAATGGGCAGAAGACCTAAATAGACATTCCTCCAAAGAAGACATACAGATGGGTAACAGGAACATGAAAAGACATTCAACATCACTAATTATTAGAGAAATGCAAATCAAAACTACAGTGAGATACCACCTCACACTGGTCAGAATGGCCATCGTTAAGAAGTCTATAAATAACAAATGATGGAGAGGGTGTGAAGAAAAAGGAACCCTCCTACACTGTTGATGGGAATGTAACTTGATGCAGCCACTATGGAAAACGCTGTGGAGGTTCCACAGAAAACTAAAAATAGAGCTGCCACATGATCCAGCAATCCCACTCCTGGGCATATATCCAGACAAAACTGTAATTCAAAAAGATACATGCACCCCTATGTTCATAGCAGTACTGTTTACATGGAAACAACCTAAATGTCCATTGACAGATGAATGGATAAAGAAGATGTGGTACATATATACAATGGACTATTACTCAGCCATAAAAAAGAATGAAATAATGCCATTTGCAGCAACATGATGGACCTAGGGATTATCATACTAAGTGAAGTCAGAAAGAGAAAGATAAATACTTATGATATCACTTATATGTGGAATCTAAAATATGACACAAATGAACTTATCTATGAAAGAGAAACAGACTCACAGACATAGAGAACAGACTTGTGGTTGCCAAGGGGGAGGGAGGTGGGGGAGGGATGAAGTGGGAGTTTGGGGTTAGCAGATGCAGACTATTATATACAGAATGGATAAACAACAAGGTCCTACTGTACAGCACAAGGAACTCTATTCAATATCCTGTGATATATGTATAACTGAATCACTTTGCTGTACAACTGAAACTAACACAACATTGTAAATCAACTATACTCTAATATAAAATAAAGAAATTTTTAAAGAAATTTTAAATAATAAAAAGATTAGAAACCCCAGGAAAAAAAATCCTGTGATAAACGATAACGGACAAGAATACAAAAAAGAATGTATATTTATACATATATATGTATAACTGAATCACTTTACTGTACAGCAGAAATTAACACAACATTGTAAATCAACTATAACTTCAATTAAAAAAAAGAAATGAGCATCTAAAACTAAAAGCTCTGTGGTGTAAATGGCATATAATAAATATATATTTGTATACTTCATATGCCATTTTTAAAATAATAAATAAAAAAGGAGTCTGGGAAAAGAAAAGAAAAGCAATTGGGCAAAGGGGGGTAAGGGAAGAGAAGGGAAGTGCCTCTGGTGGGCCCTTGCCTGCTGAGATGACTCAGATATACATCCTTGTGGGATCTGAGCCTCTTGTTATGATGCCCTTCTTAGATCATGGCTGCTATATTTGTTGTCCATTTACCTTTTTCTTTTTTTTTTTTAATTTTTTTAAAATTTTTGAATTTTATTCTACTTATTTTTTTATACAGCAGGTTCTTATTAGATATCCATTTTATACACATTAGTGTATACATCTCAATCCCAATCTCCCAATTCATCACAACACCACCACCACCCCCCAGCCACTTTCCCACCTTGGTGTCCACACATTTGTTCTCTATATCTGTGTCTCTATTTCTGCCCTGCAAATCGGTTCACCTGTACCATTTTTCTAGGTTCTACATATATGTGTTAATGTACGATATTTGTTTTTCTCTTTCTGACTTACTTCACTCTATATGACAGTCTCTAGATCCATCCACGTCACTACAAATGATTCAATTTCATTGCTTTCTATGGCTGAGTAATATTCCATTGTATGTATGTACCACATATTCTTTATCCATTTGTCTGTCGATGGGCATTTAGGTTGCTTCCATGACCCGGCTATTGTATATAGAGCTGCAATGCACATTGGGGTGCATGTGTCTTTTTGAATTATGATTTGCTCTGGGTATATGCCCAGTAGTGGGATTGATGGATCATATGGTAATTCTATTTTTAGTTTTTTAAGGAACTTCCATACTGTTCTCCATAGTGGATGTATCAATTTACATTCCCACCAACAGTGCAAGAGGGTTCCCTTTTCTCCACACCCTCTCCAGCATTTGTTGTTTGTAGATTTTCTGATGATGCCCATTCTAACTGGTGTGAGGTGATACCTCATTGTAGTTTTGATTTGCATTTCTCTAATAATTAGTGATGTTGAGTAGCTTTTCATGTGCCTCTTGGCCATCTGTATGTCTTCTTTGGAGAAATGTCTATTTTGGTCTTCTGCCCAATTTTGGATTGGGTTGTTTGTTTTTTTAATATTGAGCTGCATGAGCTGTTTTTATATTTTGGAGATTAATCCTTTGTCCATTGATTCGTTTGCAAATATTTTCTCCCATTCTGAGGGTTGTCATTTCGTCTTGTTTATAGTTTCCTTTGTTATGCAAAAGCTTTGAAGTTTCATTAGGTCCCATTTGTTTATTTTTGTTTTTATTTCCATTACTCTAGGAGGTGGATCATAAAAGATCTTGCTGTGATTTATGTCAAAGAGTGTTCTTCCTATGTTTTCCTCTAAGAGTTTTATACTGTCCGGTCTTACATTTAGGTCTCTAATCCATTTTGAGTTTATTTTTGTGTATGGTGTTATGCAGTGTTCTAATTTCATTCTTTTACATGTAGCTGTCCAGTTTTCCCAGCCCCACCTATTGAAGAGACTGTCTTTTCTCCATTGTATATCTTTGCCTCTTTTGTCATAGATAAGCTGACCAAAGGTGCGTGGGTTTATCTCTGGGCTTTCTATCCTGTTCCATTGACCTATATTTCTGTTTTTGTGCCAGTACCATATTGTCTTGATTACTGTAGCTTTGTGGTATAGTCTGAAGTCAGGGCGTCTAATTCCTCCAGCTCGGTTTTTTTCCATCAAGACTGCTTTGGCTATTCGGGGTCTTTATTGTCTCCATACAAATTTCAAGATTTTTTATTCTACTTCTGTAAAAAATGCCATTGGTAGTTTGATAGGTATTGCATTGAATCTGTAGATTGCTTTGGGCAGCATAGTCATTTTCACAATATTGATTCTTCCAATCCAAGAACATGGTATATCTCTCCATCTGTTGGTATCATCTTTAATATCTTTCATCAGTGTCTTATAGTTTTCTGCATACAGGTCTTTTGTCTCCCTAGGTAGGTTTATTCCTAGGTATTTTATTCTTTTTGTTGCAATGGTAAATGGGATTGTTTCCTTAATTTCTCTTTCAGATATTTCATCATTAGTGTATGGGAATGCAAGAGATTTCTGTGCATTAATTTTGTATCCTGCTACTTTACCAAATTCATTGATTAGCTCTAGTAGTTTTCTGGTGGCATCTTTAGGATTCTCTATGTATAGTATCATGTCATCTGCAAACAGTGACAGTTTTACTTATTCTTCTCCAATTTGTATTCCTTTTATTTTTTTTTTCTTCTCTGATTGCCGTGGCTAGGACTTCCAAAACTGTGTTGAATAATAGTGGCAAGAGTGGACATCCTTGTCTTCTCCCTGATCTTAGAGGAAATGCTTTCAGTTTTTCACCATTGAGAATGATGTTTGCTGTGGGTTTGTCATATATGGCCTTTATTATGTTGAGGACTTTCTGGAGAGTTTTTGTCATAAGTGGGTGTTGAATTTTGTCAAAAGCTTTTTCTGCATCTATTGAGATGATCATATGGCTTTTCTTCTTCAGTTTGTTAATATGGTGCATCACACTGATTGATTTGTGTATATTGAAGAATCCTTGCATCCCTAGGATAAATCCCACTTGATCATGGTATATGATCCTTTTAATGTGTTGTCGGATTCTGTTTGTTAGTATTTTGCTGAGGATGTTTGCATCTGTATTCATCAGTGATATTGGTCTGTAATTTTCTTTTTTTGTAGTATCTTTGTCGGGTTTTGGTATCAGGGTGATGGTGGCCTCATAGAATGAGTTTGGGAGTGTTCCTTCCTCTGCCATTTTTTGGAAGAGTTTGAGAAGGATGGGTGTTAGCTCTTCTCTAAATGTTTGATAGAATTCACCTGTGAAACCATCTGGTCCTGGACTTTTGTTTTTTGGAAGATTTTTAACCACAGTTTCAATTTCATTACTTGTGATTGGTCTGTTCATATTTTCTATTTCTTCCTGGTTCAGTCTTGGAAGGCTATATCTTTCTAAGGATTTGTCCATTTCTTCCAGGTTGTCCATTTTACTGGCATAGAGTTGCTTGTAGTAGTCTCTTTAGGATGCTTTGTATTTCTGCGGCATCTGTTGTAACTTCTTTTTCATTACTAATTTTATTGATTTGAGTCCTCTCCCTCTTTTTCTTGATGAGTCTGGCTAATGGTTTATCAATTTTGTTTATCTTCTCAAAGAACCAGCTTTTAGTTTTATTGGTTTTTGCTATTGTTTTCTTTGTTTCTATTTCATTTATTTCTGATCTGATCTTTATGATTTCTTTCCTTCTACTAACTTTGGGTTTTGTTTGTTCTTCTTTCTCTATTTCCTTTAGGTATAAGGTTAGATTGTTTGAGATGTTTGTTGTTTCTTGAGGTAGGCTTGTATTGCTATAAACTTCCCTCTTAGAGCTGCTTTTCCTGCATCCCATAGGTTTTGGATCATCGTGTTTTCATTGTCATTTGTCTCTAGGTATTTTTTTATTTCCTCTTTGATTTCTTCAGTGATCTCTTGGTTATTTAGTAATGTATTGTTTAGCCTCCACGTGTTTGTTTTTTTACGTTTTTCTCCCTGTAATTGATTTCTAATCTCATAGCATTCTGGTCAGAAAAGATGCTTGATTTGATTTCAATTTTCTTAAATTTACTGAGGCTTGATTTGTGACCCGAGATGTGATCTATCCTGGAGAATGTTCCATGTGCACTTGAGAAGAAAGTGTAACCTGCTGTTTTGGGATGGAATGTCCTATAAATATCAATTAAATCTATCTGGTGTATTGTGTCATTTAAAGCTTCTGTTTCCTTATTTATTTTCATTTTGGATGATCTGTCCATTGGTGTAAGTGAGGTGTTAAAGTCCCCCACTATTACTGTGTTACTGTTGATTTCCTCTTTTATAGCTGTTAGCAGTTGCCTTATGTATTGTGGTGCTCCTATGTTGGGTGCATATATATTTATAATTGTTATATCTTCTTCTTGGATTGATCCCTTGATCATTATGTAGTGTCCTTCCTTGTCTCTTGTAGCATTCTTTATTTTAAAGTCTATTTTATCTGATATGAGTATTGCTACTCCAACTTTCTTTTGATTTCCTTTTGCATGGAATATCTTTTTCCATAGCCTCACTTTCAGTTTGTATGCGTCCCTAGGTCTGAAGTGGGTTTCTCGTAGAAAGTATATATATGGGTCTTGTTTTTGTATCCATTCAGCGAGCCTGTCTCTTTTGGTTGGAGCATTTAGTCCATTCACGTGTAAGGTAATTATCAATATGTATGTTCCTATTAGCATTTTCTTAATTGTTATGGGTTTGTTTTTGTAGGTCCTTTTCTTCTCTTGTGTTTCCCACTTAGAGAAGTTCCTTTAGTGTTTGTTGTAGAGCTGGTTTGGTGGTGCTGAATTCTCTTAGCTTTTGCTTGTCTGTAAAGCTTTTGATTTTTCCATCAAATGTGAATGATATCCTTGCCAGGTAGAGTAATCTTGGTTGTAGGTTTTTCCCTTTCATCACTTTAAATATATCATGCCATTCCCTTCTGGCTTGTAGAGTTTCTGCTGAGAAATCAGCTGTTAACCTTATGGGAGTTCCCTTGTATGTTGTTTGTCATTTTTTCCTTGTTGCTTTCAATAATTTTTCTTTGTCTTTAATTTTGTCAATTTGATTACTATGTGTCTTGGCATGTTTCTCCTTGAATTTATCCTGCCTGGGACTCTCTGCACTTCCTGGACTTGGGTGGCTATTTCCTTTCCTATGTTAGGGAAGTTTTTGACTATACTCTCTTCAAATATTTTCTCAGGTCCTTTCTCTCTCTCTTCTCCTTCTGGGACCCCTATAATGCAAATATTGTTGGGTTTAATGTTGTCCCAGAGGTCTCTTAGGCTGTCTTCATTTCTTTTCATTCTTTTCTCTTTATTCTGTTCCATGGCAGTGAATTCCACCATTCTGTCTTCCAAGTCACTTATCTGTTCTTCTGCCTCAGTTATGCTGCTACTGATTGCTTCTAGTGTATTTTTCATTTCAGTTATTGTATTGTTCATCTCTGTTTGTTTGTCCTTTAATTCTTCTAGGTGTTTGTTCTTTAATTCTTCTAGGTCTTTGTTAAACATTTCTTGCATCTTCTCTATCTTTGCCTCCATTCTTTTTCCGAGGTCCTGCATCATCTTCACTATCTTTATTCTGAATTCTTTTTCTGGAAGGTTGCCTATCTCCACTTCATTTAGTTGTTTTTCTGGGGTTTTATCTTGTTCCTTCATCTGGTAATAGGAACATATTACCAGATGTAACATATTACAAATAGCCCTCTGCCTTTTCATCTTGGCTATCTTTCTGTGAATGTGGTTTTTGTTTCACAGGTTGCAGGACTGTAGTTCTTCTTGCTTCCACTGTCTGTCCTCTGGTGGATGAGGCTATCTAAGAGGCTTGTGCAAGTTTCCTGATGGGAGGGACTGGTGGTGGGTAGTGTTGGTTGTTGCCCAGGTGGGCAGAGCTCAGTAAAACTTTAATCCACTTGTATGCTGATGGGTGGGGCTGGGTTCCCTCCCTGTTGGTTATTTGGCCTGAGATGACCCAACACTGGAGCCTAACTGGCTCTTTGGTGGGGCTAATGGCAGACTCTGGGAGGGCTCACGCCAAGGAGTACTTCCCAGAACTTCTGCTGCCACTGTCCTTGTCCCCACAGTGAGCCGCAGCCACCCCACGCCTCAGCAGGAGACCCTCCAACACTAGCTAGTAGGTCTGGTTCCGTCTCCTATGGGGTCACTTCTCCTTCCCTTGGGTCCCAATGCACACACTACTTTGTGTGTGCCCTCCAAGAGTGGAGTCTCTGTTTCCCCCAGTCCTGTCGAAGTCCTGTCAAATCTCGCTATCTTTCAAAGTCTGATTCTCTAGGAATTCCTCCTCCCGTTGCCAGACTCCAGGTTGGGAAGCCTGACATGGCGCTCAGAACCTTCACTCCAGTGGGTGGGCTTCCATGTTATAAGTGTTCTCGAGTTTGTGAGTCACCCACCCAACAGTTACGGGATTTGATTTTGTTGTGATTGCACCCCTCCTTCCGTCTCATTGCGGCTTCTCATTTGTCTTTGGATGTGGGGTATCTTTTTTGGTGAGTTCCAGTGTCTTCCTGTCGATGATTGTTCAGCAGTTAGTTGTGATTCCAGTGCTCTTGCAAGAGGAAGTGAGCGCACGTCCTTCTACTCCGTCATCTTGAACCAATCTCTCGCTGTCCATTTACCTTTGAAACTGGGATGGAAACCTCAAAAGATGTCCCAATGGAACAGTTAAGAGCAAAATATTCTTTCTTGCTCCCAGTGTGTAACAGCAGCCCTATCACCTCCTGATGATCAGATGTCAGGGTGGTGATACCTTTCCTTGCCTGCTAGTCATAGTGATTTGAAAAGAAGATTAATGAATTGTTCTACCAGACAGTCAAATGTTTTCTGAAGCTCCAGTAACTGAAGCAGTGTTGAGTTTACTGCTTCACTATGAATAGGTAATGTAGGCAGTCATGTAATGGGAAGTCAATAGTAAACTTCAGAAAGAGATTCTAATTTTAAGAATATTTAACATAGGATAAAGAAGTCATTTTAAATCAATGAGGAAAATATGTAATATGTGTTTGCCCAACAGCTGATCACTTGGGGAAAAAAAATCAATTTCACCAGGGCTGATATTCAGCAAAAACTACCAATCTGACCATACCCAGTTTCCATGACTGGCATTCATTCTGATTGGTCAGCACCCAAGGCATACTGGTTGTTAAATATTTTGAACATCATCCCTGGCTTCATCTTTCCATGATAATGAAAGAAATTCCTAATGGAATTAAAGTGTAAAAATTTTAAATCAAACTCTAAAAGCATGGAAATATATACTTGAATATTTACATAATATTGGATGAAAGACTTTCAAAGCATGGCCTCAAGAGCAGATACCACTTTTAAAAGGATTGAAATTTTGATGAAATAAAAAATGTGAACTCTTTAGAAAATAAAACGTTGTAATGCAAAAAGGCAAACAGCAATTTGAGAAAAATATTTCCAACATGTACAAGAAGTAAGTGATTTTATTCTTAATACATAAAAAGCTACTGAAGTCAATTTTTATAGAAGTCTAACAACCCAGTAGAAAAAATAAGCTAAAAGTATAATTTCATTAGGAAAATAAATATAAATAGAAAATAACATACAAATGAATGTTCAACCTCTCTAACAATCAAGGAATATCAAATTAAGACAATTAAATACCATTTTTAACTATCAGGTTAGCAAAGCTTTTTTAAATATGGTAAGGTCAATGTTGGTGAGAGTTCAGGGAACTGGGGGCTCTTATTTACAACTGGTAAGAGATTTAAAGTGTCCTATTCTTTCCAGAAGCTTTAAAAATCTTTTAAAAATGCATCATTTTAGGCACTAAAAATCCACTTCTAGTAATTTATTCAAGGGTATTGCTTATTCTAGGATGCATGTATCGGAGTATTTATATCAACATTGGTAAATAAAGCAAAAAATAAAAACTGTAACGAAGTAGAGTTCTAATAAAAGGAGACAGATTAAACAAATATATTTACCTGTGTAAATATACGTTAAAATATTTTGTTTTCATATTTTGTGCAATAAATATGTATTAATTGGGTAATTGGGTATGTTTTTTAATTTTTTGGATAAAAGTTAATACTTTTCATTGAGCTTGTTTTCTAGTGGTAAAACTTTCTAAATAAGGCATGGAGAGAGAGAAAATTTAATTAATGGAAGCTTATGCTTTAGCAAGATTCTTATGAATTAAGATTTTACAATAATTTAAAATACAATCAATAATAAGTCATTAATATCTGTCCAGCAAAATCAAATCCAGGAACTGCAAGTGCAGTGAGACTTCATGGCTCAGAGGTTTGGTAATGAGATGTGGAGACCTCCACTTCCGGCAAGACTCCACGTATCCACCCCTAGTTGGTAAATTTGAGGAAGAGGCCATAGCCACATCTGTAGAGTGACACAAACTTTACTTTCCAAGTGGATCCTGTTTAGCAAGTTAAACAAGTAAATCTTGCAAGAGTGCAATCTCATGTTTAGGTTTCAACAATGAGATTGCACTCCTGCAAGAGTTTGGAGGTAGAAGAGAGGATGCATTCTTTCTTCTTCCTCTGGCAGCACTGGTAGATGGATATGGGAGTTTCCCACATATGTCTTTAAAACAGGCCTCTTTGTTTCCCTGTCATTTCAGCCACTAGAGCTGGCAGAAGCTCTGAGGCCACCCGCCACATTCCCTGCAGTTTCCTGATTCAAGGTGGTAGCAGCTCTTCACTTCTTTGTGGCAGTGAACCTGAACCTAGTGGTAATCTCCATGATTTTCACTCTTCTGGCCTTTCCCATGATTTTGTAAGTACCTCAATCCCTGTACTAAACCTCTTCATGTTTAAAATACCTACAGTGGTTTTGTTTTCCTGACTGAACCCTGCTGATACAGCCTGATTATGGCTGAGAGACTAATGTCATTTCTTCGCATGAGAGGCAACTATCACTGAGGTCTTGAAATGAAAGGAATGATCTCAGAATTTTATTTAAGATGCCTTTAGAGATTCTTTCTTAGGAGGCTTCATCAAAATTCTCTAATTGATTCAGAAAGAACTTGAGACAAAGAGGCTCATAGGAAATCACTCCCAGAGAAGGAAAATGAGCACATAAATACGAACAGAATAGATTTTTCTTAGACATCCTAACCCTGGAAGTAGAATGTATGTTCAATTAGATAAGACCAGTGCAGGCTCCATCCAGAGAAGAGGAACATGAAGTCAAAGTCGATACATGATTACAGTATTCCTGGTTAATCATCTACGCAGGGAAATGCTCCTAAAATACCAGCTTCCTCCTGACCCACTAAATCTCACTTTTTCCCTCTCTTTCATGGCCCTATTCCAAAAGATTTTTACCTTCCCCAGTCAATCCAAAACCCACTGCCTCCTTGTATTCCTTTCCCATCCACTCATCTTAATTTCTTAGTCCTCAATTTAAATGTTCCAAGTGTTATAGGGAATTCACATACCAAAAACCCCATCCAGCACTGTGAAAAAGGAATATATGCCATATACATAAATGTTCTAATAAGCTAGAATGGCAATTTTTCCAGTTTTATTGAGATATAATTCACGTGAAAGTTTAAGGCATACATGTGATGATTTGATATATGTATATATTTGAAATGATTATCATAGTAAAGTTAGTGAATACATCCATCACCTCATAGTTACCTTTGTGTATGGGTGGTGAGAACATTTAAGATCTCCTCTCTTAGCAACTTTAAAGTATTCAATACAGTATTGTTAACTATAGTCACTATTCTCTATATTAGATCCCCAGAAGTTATTCATCTTATAACTGGAAGTTTGCACCCTTTGACCAACATCTCCCTATTTCCCCAACCTCCCAGCCCCTGACAACCACCAATCTACTTTATTTCTCTTAGTTTGGCTTTTTTAGATTCCACATATAAGTGAGATCATACAGTGTTCGTTTTTCTCTGCCTGATTTATTTCACTTTAGCATAATGCCCTCAAGATTTCATGTTGTCCCAAATGGCAGGATGTCCTTCTTTCTCATGACAATAATATTCCACTATGTGTGTGTGTGTATGTGTGTGTGTGTGTGTGTGTATATATATATATAATATATACATATAAAAATACCCTGTATATACGTGTGCATATATATATATATATACGCACACATATATACACCACGTCTTCTTTATTCATTCTTCTTTTGATGGACACTTAGGTTGTTTCCATATTTTGGCTATTGTGAATCGTGCTGCAATGAACATGGAGGTGCAGATATCTCTTCAAGATCCTGCTTTCATTTCCTTCAGATAAATATCCAGAAGTGGGATTGATGGATCATATGATTTTTAATTTTTTGAGGAACCTCCTTACTGTTTTCCATAGTGGCTGCACCAATTTACATTCCCACCAACAGTGCACAAGGGTTCCCTTTTCTCCACATCCTCACCTGCATTTGTCATCTCTTGTCATTTTGATAATAGCCAGAATGACAATGTTTTTTAGTTGCAAGTATTTTGATGAAAATCTAAAATGTATTAAACCTTCTCTTAATTCTTAAGGGATAAATCTGAAACAACAGCACCTAGATTGAAAGAGCACTATGGCTTATTCTCAGAAGATCTAAATTTGAGTCTGAAATCTGCCACCTGTGTGACCTTGGTTAAGTAATTCAACTTCTCTGAAATCCCATTTCCTCCTGTGTAAAACAGAGACAAAAGTAATCAGCAGGGCAAACATACCCTACAGGGCAGTGGTTTTCAAGTGTGGCCCTGGACCAGCGGCATCAGCAGCAAGTGGGAACGTGAGGGAGGGAGACGCAAGAGGGAGGAGATATGGGGACATATGTGTATGTATAACTGATTCACTTTGTTATAAAGCAGAGACTGACACACCATTGTGAAGCAGTTATACTCCAATAAAGATGTTAAAAAAAAAAAAGGCAGATCTGGCGGCCCCATCACAAATCTACTGAATCAGAAATTCTAGAGTGGGGGGTCCAACCATGTGTGTTTTAACAAACGCTCCAGGTGATCCTTTTTTTATTGAAGTATAGTTGATTTACAATATTGTGTTAGTTTCAGGTGTATAGCAAAGCAAAGTGATTCAGTTATACACGTAAAGATTCTGATGCACGCTGCCACACGGATTTTGTGTTGACTTAATGTAATGTTACACATAATGTAAAGAAGTGTGTTTTTAAAAAAAGAAAAGCTATGCAAATTTGAGCTAGTAGCATTATGATCATCAATTATGGTGCTATTTAATGCAGTACCGCTCTCAAAGGTTAGAGCAGCCCTTGTCGTCGTTTTCTCCTAAACTAAATGGCTCAGATCATTGTGCTGAAGAACTAGGGAGAATTCAAAAGAAATTATTCCGCTCTCGAGAGCTCTTCTGTCTCCTCCGTCTGCTGTCAGCTATCATTTCTCACGAAGTCAGTGAGTCCTGCTGCGATCATCTGCTGCGTTATATACACAGTTGTTCTGAGCAACTGCCTGAGGGCAATTCTGTCTTTCCTGCAGAATAAAGTCTTCAGCATTTTGCAGCTTCAAGCCTCTCTCATTGCCTTTTTCCAATTTATGTTCTGAGTGGTTGAGGCTGCCATCAGTCTGACCTCTGGATAAGAGGTGATATTATAGGATAATAAACACAGAGAAATATCTTTTATAGAGAGATATTCGTACGTCTATAGCACCAAAGCAGTGCCAGCTACCTAGTGGGTGCATAATAAAAATTTTTAGTTGAATAAATGCATGCATGTATGCATATTTCACAGCAGTGTGAGTATTTAGACAATACATAGTTTCACTCTGACACCTCTAACTCCTGGAGGTTACTAGGAGACCAAAAACTGTGGTTTAGTCAACCCAAGTCCATAAACACTTCTGGAAAAACAACACCAAAGACAGAGTTAATGGGAAGCCATTGGCATCGTCTTCCTAGGGAAAGGGCATCACTTTATACATGTGCAGTGAAAGAGGAGAAAGCACTCTGAAGTATTAAAAGCACTAAATAAATGAAGGTGCTATTATTACTAATATGATTCTGTCCCTGCTGTGTACAGCCTTTGCTTATTACAGAGGAGGAAGACAGTTTGCTCCAGACACTGAATCTCTTTGACCCTGATGACAGGGTCCCATTAAGATGAGGGACAGCTCCTTACTGGCTTGACTCCAGGGATGTCTTGTGCTGCCCTTTGAAAAAGGTGGCCCTGCACCTCACACGCTGTCATCACAACCCACTCCCCAGAGAAACGCTGGCTACTTGCCTCTAATCTTGGCCTAACTCCTGCCCCACCATCTGCTCAGTTTCCACGGTTTTCAACCAAGGCTTTCAGACTACAGACTGCCTCTTCTCCCTCTGTTGGCCACGGCACCAAACTTCACTGCCTGTTCTCCAGTAAAGGATCCCGACTTCATGCCTGCTCCTTACCTCGGTTTCCCTGTGACGAGTCTCCCCTGGTGAACCAGCACTCCCAGTCCCGCACCCGCCATGGGAGCTCAGCACTCACCAGCCCACCTTCCTCAAATCTGTAAATTGACCAGTCAGCCAGGCCCCCATCCCCAGAGCAGGGCCAGGCCTAACCCAGCACCCCCAGCCTGGAACAGCTTATCACTTGCTCTTCCGCTTACATCTACCTCTGCTGCATAGTGCTCAGTAGACAGTGGCTGCTTGATTAATGTTGCTGTGTGAAATTTCAAAAGTTCAGAATGCTGATTCTCAACTAAAATTAGAACCCTGCTTGGGGAAAGCAAGTCAACCCTGACCTGAAATAGTGATGCAATCAGCAGAAATTTCCACAATATTAATCACAAGGGTTCACAGCATGTAGTCAGCGAACCGAGTAATGTGACCTTCGGACCCCCTCCCACTCCTGCCCCACTCCATATTCTTGTTAGCTGCTGTTGACTGATGGCTTCCTGAAAAGATGGTCCATCACTGTTCAGATGAGCGAAGCTTCCACGACGACTTGCAGGTTATCCCAGCATTTTATAAAAATGAGACAAAATATAAAGTTAAAAAAAATGCCGACTCATGGGAAAAAGGAAAAGCTCGAAAGAGCACGGTATTGCCAGGAACCAATGAAATTAACATAGACAGAAGATGGATGGATTTATTTTTTTAAATATATGTGTAATGTATGGACGCCTAGGTTTCAAACACATGCAGAAGGCCAGTGATATGGTTTTCAATCCATACTGGAAATTGTCCATGACCAGGACAGACTGAGATGATTTAGTGCCCACAAGTATCAGCTACCACTGAAAATGAGCTCTTTCTAATGCCAGGTACTGTCCTAGCTGCTCTACATGCAGTTCTTCTCCTACCTCCCAAATTTCGAGAAAGGTAGAATCAGGGTTCAATGATCATAGCTACAAAAGTAAGAGGATGAGTCTCAAAACACGTATGTGCTTGGAAGTTGTGTGTGAAATGGGAGAGGGACAGCATTACTCCTCACATTGTATGATAGCCAAAGTGTTTAGAGACTATAAAATACCCCTGAAAGTCACAGAAGTTGGCTTGGACAAGTGGAAAGACATATTACATTTTTAGACAGGAAAACTCAGCATCATGAAAATGTCAGTTCTCCCTAAGTGATTTTATGAATTTAACATAATCTCAATAAAAATATATACTGTGCTTTCTCCAGAGCTAGATAAGTTGATTATAAATTTTATTTGAAAAAACATACAACCAAGAATATCCAGGGAGGGACTTCCCTGGTGGCACAGTGGCTAAAAATCCTCCTGCCAATGCAGGGGACACAGGTTCGAGCCCTGGTCCAGGAAGATCCCACATGCCGCAAAGCAACTAAGCCTGTTCACCACAACTACTGAGCCTGTGCTCTAGAGCCCACGAGCCACAACCACTGAGCCCCCATGCCACAACTACTGAAGCCTGCGCTCCTAGAGCCTGTGCTCCACAGCAAGAGAAGCCACCGCAATGAGAAGCCCGCGCACCTCAACAAAGAGTAGCCCCTCGCTCGCCGCAACTAGAGAAAGCCTGCATGCAGCAACGAAGACCAAACACAGCCAATAAATAAATAAATTAATTAATTAATTAAATTTTAAAAAAAGAGAAGAATATCCAGGGAAACACTAAAAACAAAACAATGGAGCAGGGAGGACAGCCTTACTAGATATTAAAACATATTATAAAGCCTTCAGTGTAGGCACATGAATTGATACAGCAATAGAAAAAGAAATGAAAATTCAAAAACACACCAAACCGAACATGGAAGTTTAGGATGTTACAAAAGCAGAATTTCTAATCAGTACAGCAAAAAAATGAACTAACAGAAAGCTGTCTAGTTATATAGAAAAATACATAAATGAAACTATTTCTCACACTGTATGCCGGAATAAATTCTAAATGGATCTAAATGTTAAATGCATACATACATACATACACATATTAGAAGAAAACATGGGTGATTCTTTTATAACTTGGAAATGGGGAAAACTTTTCTTTGATGTAAAATCCAGAAGCAATAAAGGAAAAGGGATAAATCTGACCACAAAAAAACAGCAACTTTTGCATGAAAAAAATAACATAAACAAAATCCAAAGATAAACACAAACTGAGGGGGGGAATGCAGCTTACATCACTCCTAAAGTGTTAATATCTCTAATATACAAAGAGGTCTTAATGATTCTAGAGGGTGGAAATACCTATAGAAAAATGAGTAAATGATATAATTCACAGAAAATGAAAAGCAAAAGCCTCTTAAATATAGAGACAAAATTCCAAATATTTAACAACATGCTCTATGATGAGACTATGGAAAAACATGCACTCTCATACCTTGCTGTAGGAAATGAAAAATAGAACAATCCCCAAGGAGGGGAATTTGGGCAATATCTGGATAAATTACATATGCATTCACCCATTGACCCAGCAATCCCACTTCTAGGAATCCTGCCAAAGAAACACTAGCAAAAATACAAAATGATGTGGGCATGACACCATTCACTGTAGCACTTTTTGTAATAGTAAAAGACTGGATGCCCAACCATAGGGAACTGCTTGAATAAACTATGGTACATTCACAAAATGGAGTATAATGCTGTCATAAAAAGAAAGGAGAAAGCTCTCAGTGTCGTTATAAGGCACTGGTTCTCAGCTAGGGGTGACTTTTCCTCCCAGGAGATATTTGGCAATGTCTGGAGACATTTTTGATTGTCTAATGGCAGATAGAAGTGCTACTGGCATCTAGTGGGTAGAGGCCAGGGATACTGCTAAATATCCTACAGTACACAGGACAGTCGCCCAAAACAAAAAATTGTCTGGTCCATAGTAGTGGACAATCCCTACTATAGAGAATTTTCTTAGATATATTAAGTGAAAAAAGCAATGAAGAACATATATTGCTGAGATGACTCCTGTTTCGGAACCTGACAAGACTGAATGAAATTCTGCAAATCTGAGTGGCCTCTCCCTGGGAGACATTTTCATCCAGTACGATGATGGACTGGATAATCATTAATGACTGAATGGATTCCAGTAATGTGCCAGTATCTTTGGATATTTATAGTCATTTTACTGTACGGGATCTGTATCAAAAACCATAGGGGACTGTGATGTTGTGACATAATAAGAAATACTTGGTCTTCACCCCAGTTCCTGGCACAGAGCTCCTAAAACCCTTGTCATTTCCTGAGTGATGGGGTGAAAGGAGTGCATTTTGTTATTCATAATAAGCCCCTTTCAACCACACCTGAGTTTATGCTAACGAGGTAACTCTTGGAGGGTGGCGGGCTGGTTGCCAGAGGAACCAACCACCTGATTAGAGGACTGGATGTTCCAGCTCCAACCCCCAACCTCCAAGGGGAGAGGGGTAGGGGACTGAGTTCAATCACAAATGGTCAATGATTTAATCAGTCATGCCTATGTGACACAACCTCCATAAACACCCTAAGCAACAGAGTTTGAGAGATCCCAGGTAGGTGAGCAGGTAGATATACCAGATATATGGAAGCTTGGTGCCCTTCCCCATACCTTGCCCTATGCATCTCTTCCATTTGGCTGTTCCTGAGTTGTACCCCTTATAATAAACTCATGATCTAGTAAGTAAAGTGTTTCCCTGAATTCTGTGAGCCATTCTAGGCTCAAGAATGAACCTAAGGAATGGATCATGGGAACCCCCAATTTAGAACCAGCTGGCCAGAAGTACAAGTGACAACCTGGGACTTACAACTGGCATCTGAAGTGGGGGGCAGTCTTGTGAGACTGAGCCCTACAGTGTTATGAGTAGAGGAACACAGTATTTCCTCATTTACAGTGTAATCAAATTGTTGATAAGGGAACATTCTTCTTTATGGAAGAGTCCCAGCTAATAAATGTAGAAATAATGATAAAACTACAAAATCCCTATTCTGTAATCCCTAATAAAACAAGGGATATAGGCGATGATCATCAATAGCTATTAAAATCCTTGGGTGAAAGGTAAATGAGAAACTGTAGCATGGACAAATCAGGTAAACAATACTTGGACACATTAATCAAAAACCAATTGTTTTGTGCTTTTTAATTGTGAGGCAATAAAAAAAATACAATACCAACTGTGAAATATTTTTGCTAAAATATGAAACATGAATGTTAGACCAACTATTCTCAACTAGGGCAATTTTGCCCCTAGGGGACAGTAGGCAACATTTTTGGTTTTCACACAGGGAAGGTGGTGCTATTGGCATCTAGTAGGTAGAGACCAGGGATGTTGCTAAATGTCCTACAGTGACATGACAACCCCCCATGGCAAATAATTATCCAGTCCAACTTGTTAATAGTGCTGAGATTAGGAAACCCAGTTCTGAGCCAACCTCAAGAAATACAGGACCTACGGTGCATATCAACCAAATGCAATCTATGAACCTTGTTTGAATCCAGAATCAAACAAAGCAATTATAAATAGATATTTATGATTCAAAGAAACCTGAACGCTGACTGGATATTGAGGAACTATTTATTTTTTAGGTGTATTAATAGTGTTATGCTTATGCTAATAGAAAAATCCTTACCTGTTGCTAGAAATAAACACCAAAGTATTTACAGATGAAATTACGTACCTGGGATTTACTTTAATGCAGCTGGGAGGGAAGTTGAGGAGAGGTGTAGAGATTGTTGGTAATAACGGATAATCACTGAAGCTGGGTGATGGGAATAGCTTCTACTTTTGTGTATGCTCAAAAATAGATAATAAAAACAATTAAATAAATATTTTAATAAAATTTTAAACTATGGTCTTTTTATATGTACATGAAACTTAGTTCTGGAAACCTGATAGCTGGGAACGCTGCTGTTTCCAAAAGTAATGAATCCACAAAGCTTAATTCTAAAGTCCTAATTTCTTATACTCTGGTGAAAGCATCTCAAATTTTTCCACCGAAGCGCTCTTTAAGGCACATGTTATGGTATCTATACTTTATTTTAATATTCTTTAGTGCAGACAGTATATGTCAGTTACAATTACACTCTTGGGGCAGAATGTTGCCCAAACCAGAAACCCACATTCTGGGGATGATTAGCTAAGCATTATTAGAAAAGTCATACACTAGAGGTAATGACTAAAAGGTCTTCAGTCATCGTTTTCTCCTTCAATACAAGAGCATTCCTAATCAGCATAATGTCAGTAGTGGGTTCTCATTGGTGGAATTAGTGGCTTTTTAATTGATAAAAATGAGGCTTTCATTTGGGAAATTAGTGGCAGTGGAGAAATGTGAATTGGCTATAATAATTTACAGATACTCTCTGTGCTTGCAAGAACAGGAGGTAAGACTCTAGTGAGCCCTGGAATCTTTATCCTTAGGAACAGAGTCCTAGGTAATATCCCTAAATGATGTTTGCAGAAGTGGTTTATGATTGTTTTCTGCCTGTTTGCAGAAACGTCTATATGAGTAGCAGGATTTGGTCTGAGACTTGCTTTCCTAATAATCTGATACAAGGTTATGAGAGAGCAATTAACCCTCATTACTGTCAACCATTAAAACTCCCAAGATATACCAAAAAGAACCTAATAGTTGTGCACAGCAAGCTGGTTTGGGTCAGTTCTCAGCAGCAGGAAAAAAGTAAATGCATTATCCACAGTGGATGAGTCCTGGCCCACCATAAAACTAATTGTCTTGAAATCACCTGTTTCATCTTTAAAATTCATGTAAATTTGGCATATTACTCCATACTGTTAGGTTGGCAAACTTCAATGAATCAGGCCTTCAGTATTCAAGCCCTTTCCACATTGAGTCTGTACTGGGCCATGTGGCTGACTTTGGCCAGTGGAACATTAGCAAGTATGATGCAAACAGAAGAAGCTAGAGGAGGGATTTCACAATAGGGCTTGTCCTCTTGAAATGCTTTCTCTTGGTGCCCTGAGCTACCATGTAAAAAAGTCCAGCAACCCTAATCAAGAGACTGTGTGGAAAGAGACAGAGAGATGCCTAGCTAGCCATCAGTTCATGCAGCCTTCCCAGCTGAGGCATCAAACACATGAGTAAAGAAGCCATCTTAAATACTCCAGCTCAGCAGTTGCCACGTGGAGAAGAACCACCCTGCTAAGCCCAACCTAAATTGCAGAACTTTAAGAAGTAATAGCTTGACCTCTGGGGAACTGTACCAATGTGTCTTATGGTTTTATATATTTCTTGGAACATGTGAAACACCTTCCCCATACACCAGTGCCAACCACCAAAAGCATCATGGATCTATTACTCTGATACTGTGGAGAACTTCAGAAGCTGAGGAAAAGTTAAGAGGAGATGGTGATGGGACTTCCTTGGTGGCACAGTGGTTAAGAATCCACCTGCCAATGCAGGGGACACAGGTTTGAACCCTGGTCCTGGAAGATCCCACATGCCACGGAGCAACTAAGCCCGTGCGCCACAACTACTGAGCCTGTGCTCTAGAGCCCGCGAGCCACACTACTGAAGCCTGTGCGCCTAGAGCCCGTGCTCCACAAGAGGAGCCACCACAGTGAGAAGCCCGCGCACAGCAACAAAGACCCAACGCAGCCAAAAATAAATAAATAAAATTAACAAACTTATTTTTTTTAAAAAAAGAGGAGATGGTGAGCATAAGGTGCAAGTTGTCTCCCTAGGTATAAGGAAGACTACAAGAATTCAGAGTGTGAATATGTTAGGCCAAACCAGGAAAATTTCCCCATGTGCTCTAGAGATATTCTTTACTACTTTCTGGACAACTGTATTTCTCCTTATTTTTATATCCAGGCAAATTAAGTCTCTTGAAAGTGGGGCTGGAGACCAAGCGAGAACATGTGGAAAAGCGGTCACAAAGAGGGCAATGTGCTAGTATTAGGATGAATCATATAAAAGAAACAATCATCTTGATAAATACTGTATCTGTATTAAAGCATGCAGACCCCTAAAGCAAACTCTGCTGACAACCCAAGCATTACTCCAAGCATCCTGGATACAGAACCTATCACTGGACCAGTAATTCTATACCTACCAGTTCATGAGCCTAAGTCTACCATTATAAAGCCCCTCCATTATACCTTTCTAAAGCCTTGCTCAGGATTGATCAAGGACTGACTTAGGAATTGGAGAGACTGAACCTACAAGTTGAAGATATCAATACCAATAGTGAAATGGGCTGGAGAAGATAAAGGTTCAACTACCCCACAGCCTACTCAGTAGCAGATATTTCTGGAGAAAAAAAAAAAAATGCTGCAGTAAGATATTTTCATACTTAGAGAAATAAATTTGCAATTTGAATTTTAAAAAAATATTTTCATACTTAAAAAAAACAAAATCCATTTAAAAAACAGAATACTCTAATTCTGTTGGAGAATTCATGAATGGTTCGTTGACATTTTCATCTGACACAAGAAGTATCAGCCAAAATTTATGTTAAGTTACTTATTTCTCCTTTGGGTTTTTGACAGTAGATTTTTATATGGTATGGTCCAATAGTTTTCCAGATAAACAGGCTATCTTGATTATGCTCTCTATCTTTTTGTATGTTAATAAATCTTTTACTCACCTGAGGGACAATAGGATAAGGCAAGTATACTGGGCTTTAAAGTTCAGGAATATAGGACTAGAAAAATAGATGGAATCTGACCTCTGAAAGGGCAAGCACCTCTAGGAATGATCACCAGTGTTTTCAAAAGTGCTAATTATGTATTACGTGAGATAACAGAATGTGACCTCCCTAGCCTCCAAGAATGGTGAGTTGGGCAAATGGTCCTATATAGGCGTGCACACCTGCATAGCAATGTCCACAAATTAACTGCATTTGTTTCAATCTATATCTCTCCAGACTAAGCTACTCTAAGTCTCACTGGGGAAACTGAGGCAACCGAACAAACTTCTATCATTATTTCAGTACTCTGATTTTCTCGCAGGAAATTCTTGTTACCACCTATTTTCAAAGTACTGCATATCTATTAAAGGATAGATTTCTTAATAGCAGGAGACAACAAATGGTGGTTAAAACCATTAAAATGTAACAAAACAAAGAATAATATCAACAGTCTTCATACCGCTGAAACTGTTTGCCAATAAAAATACATAACACTAAAAGCACACGTAAATAAAGTAAATAGTAAGAGAAACATAGGTACAGACTAACTAATATTTTATTAGTAGACTAAATATTTGCTGTTGATAAATGATGCTCCTAACAGGAAAAATCATGCAAAGAACAGGTTCTGATAATTATGTATATCTAGAAAAGGAATTTAAACAACTGTGGAACTCGAGAAGTAACATAGTCTCTTGAGATATTTGAAGGATGTGTATGGTCTAATCAATGGATAAACAGTGGTGCTAACACAAGCACCGGAACATACAAAAACACAGTAACGTCCTGTTCTTTTCCAATATTGGGCCCATGGGGGAAGACAAATTATTCTAACTATAGTCAAAGAAAAAAAGACAGTGATCTAGTTGAGAGTACACATCAGGCTCTTGTGCATTCCCAGAGGGTTTTCATTGACAGGAAAATAGCATGACTTTCACACAATGAAGGCGTCACATGAATAAAGATCTACACATAAGAAAACAAATGAAATTAGAAGGCATATAAGTCAGAGTCACAGTCTACTCCTAGATTGGCTTTCATCAATTTTTTGTTTATCTTAGAAAATCCTCCGGTTCTCTTATATGTCTGAGGAGAATCGTTGGTACAGTTATTTTCAGTTATTCTCTATGACAAAAATGTAAGCCATTATGTGCATCTTTTCCGTGAGCAAGTGTTATAATGGATTCAAATGTTCAACTGAATTAGTTTTGATCTTCCTCTGATGAGCTTAGAAACCAAATGAATAAGTAAACAAGCCGGAAACATAGGCAAGATGCAAGAAATATGCTGAGGGGAGAGATGACGTGTGAATTGCGCAGGGAAAGATAAACCGAGCGGGGGTTTGTACATTGTTTTTAAAAAAACAGCCACAAAAGTCCATGAATCACATTCACACTAACAGACATGACTAGAAAGTGGGAATATGAGCAAGTGGGTTGTTCTCAAATATGTACTATTAGTTTCCAGAACCATTCAAATTAGATTGAATTGTTATGGATTTTTCATGAGGCAGCATTATATTGCTGCTAAAGCTGCCATCTAATAAAATCAGTGATTTGCAACACAGGCATACTTCACACCAAAGGAGGTGTCTGCTAATTTATCACACCAGTAAGCTCATTGTTTTACTTGAGAGAAAACCTTTATGGAATACTAAGGTAGCTCACAGATAAAAACATACATTTTGCTGTCCCAAATTTTTTAACACAATGTAAAAGCTTTTTTTCTATTTGTCTAATTTATTTTTTGGTGTTTGTACAACCACGTGGTTTGTCCATGTGCTTGTTTGTGCCACTGTTGTTTGTTACTTATGGGGGTGGAAAGGCCAAAGTCTCGCAAGACTTACATGCCTTTGGTGGATCCACACATAACCTAATGATTTGGCTGATTTGCTGTGGTCTAAATACCATCTTTGGGAGAGAAGGATCCCAGAAATACTAATTCCTCTACTCACAGGCAGTCTCAGTAAACCTTGATGCATTAAGGTACACAACCTCCTAGCCATGTTTAATTCTCCTACAGGCATTTCGATATGACCACTTTGCTTTGTGGAATGCACAGCTTAATAACACATGATAAATAATATTCAGAAATGTTATTTTGATGATGATGATCTAATTTGCCAAAGTCCCTAAGTTACCTCTTCCTGAGTTTTTACTTCCAAGCCAGATGTGCCTGCATAAAACAAATGTCCAAATTTTCTTCCCTGCTATTATACTCTTAAAATGTTTGCATTTCCATTTAGAAATAAATTTCCTCCCCAACCTTGAGGATACACTCTAGGGGTTCCCATGAATGATTTTAAAACAGTACACATTCCCATGTTGGGTACAGAAAAGTCTCCAGTTAAAAACCACACTAAAAAATTTTAACAAGAATAATTGGAGCTATGGGTTATGTATCTATACCTTTGGCTGCCTGCAGATTTGACCCCAGAGGAAAAATTCAAAATTAGAAATTGTGGAAATGTAACTTGAAAGAATTTTCGGTCTGGTCAATCCTTGATAAACACCATTAATATAAGGGAAAGAGGTGTGCCTATATACAAATAATGTATAATCAAAATTCACTTATATTTTTCTTATTGATAAACATTTTAAATACACTAGGACTCAGAGTTTTCAAGAATAATAATCATATCTGCTGTGTGTTGGAAAGGGCAGGAGGTGGGATGGGAGTAAGCATTAGATGAAAAGTCAAAAGACAGAGCAGATAAGTGAGAGCTAAACATTGGCTTGCATATGCTAAAAATATGCTAAACTTGGGTTTAGAATTGCAGGGGAAAAGTTCAGAGCAGGTGCGATGTAATTCAACAGTCATACATGTTTTTAAAACACTCTGGAAGAGTTATTGACTACTCAGTGAGTCATCCGTGCCGTTTGGCAGATCTAAGTCTGCATTAACTGAAGCATGGAGTCCAAAGCAAAAGCATCTTCCTTGATTACGGTCCTAAGGTTGCAACTTCCTCCTGAGACCTGAACCCAGTTGCCAGGAAGAGGTAGGCTTTGGACTGGGGTTCCATGTGTGCAGACCCAGTTAGCAAGGAGGCTCCTTGCAGAAGCTGGGGTTAGAATAAGCACTCTGATCTCTCGTTTGCATTTTCTCTTCCACCCGCTATTGATCCTTCTCTGATTTAGCAGTTCATGCTCGCATTACAACAAAAGCGTTTGTCTAATTATCATCTTTACTTGTGATTCTTTTTTTTTCTTTCTTTCTTCTTAAAGGTTTCTCTGGTGCTCATGACCCCAGGATCCCAGCTTCTTATGTGTCTGTGTCTTCTTCCTCCTCTTCATCCACCACCTCTTCTTCCTTCTTCCAACTCCTAGCTCCTCTCCCTGCCTATGGAGGCCTTCCTGTGTGCCAGACACTAGGTGTGTTATCTTACATTTGCCTCAGAATAACCTTGCCCCACCCCACTACATCCCAGTCTAGGGCATCTCCCTTGGTTATAACATGCTCCTTCCCTCTGCCTTATAATTCTTAATCTTGACTCACTATAGGCTAAGGATTAGCTATAAAGATGGTGGAGATCTAATCCGCCCCTTGGAGATCATAGTGTCAAAGGATGTGAGGGCAGTACCTGGTTCAAGCAGGCACTAATTTAATGTTGTTTAAAATTGAATAAACAACTCAGAGACCATGTTTCCAATGCCACTCGGTGAACAAAACAGAGAAAAGTCCCTCTCTTCATGAAGCTTACGTTACAGTGGGAGACAGAGGATAAAAAGTAAAATATACAGTCCAGTAAAGAGGAACAAGTTCTCCAGCAGATGTTACCAGTGGCCTTCTCAGATTCCCTGGACTCCATTCCCACCCAACTTGACCCCAGGGCTCCTATTGTGAGCCTCAGAAGGCTTCCTCAGGCAGCTGGAGGACACATGCCCAAGCGCAGTGATGGAAAATGCTGGGAAGTTAAAGTCCCAGCTCCACACCCCCATCCCCAGGGCAGCTCTCAACCATGGATTGATGAGAATTGGTGGATAAATACCCCACTTCCTTATGCCTCAGACATACTTCAAGGCATGTCCATGCAGTCTCCCCGAGTTCCCTGGCAGGACTGAGTCCCAGTTGCCCACAGTAGTAACCTCTGATTGCCATACCCTTAATTGCCTTCCTTCCCCTCCTGGTCTCACTCTCCTACTAACTCTAACCCTAACCCTAACCCTAACCTGACTTGCCTTCCTGGGATCACCATGTAAACCACTTGCACTCAAACCCTCGTCTAAGATCTTGCTTCTGGGCGAGACAAGTGTTAAGGAAAACATGAGGCAGAGAAAGAGGGAATGAAGTATTGGGTAGGGTGAAATTTCAGATTGCATGATAGAGAAAGGCTTCACTGAGGTGATTTTGAAAAAAGACTTGAATGGAAGGAGGAATTAGGTCACTGTAGTTCCAAAACAGGGTCATTGCTAAGTCTATCACCCCATGTTACATCCAGAGCCATAGTGAAGCATTTGTTCAACTTGGGGTGTTTTCCCCCTCTCTGGTGTTTGAAAATAAAGTATTCGTCCCAGTAATTTGGTGAGGTTTGGATTTTCACTGCCAGAAGCAAAATATTGATTTTCCTTCACAGCATTTTGATATAAATGCATGTGAAACCCTTAGGGCATCTTGCCCTCTTATTATAAGATGTCTCGTCAACTGTCTCAGCTCAAGGCCACAAAACTGACTCAATACTAAGACGTTCTCCCTCAGAGGAATTCTCAACAAAATTTCATGTGTACTGATATCAACGTGGTGAGGATTCATGTCACTTTCACTTAGAGCCTCCAAAGAATAAAATGTCATTCCTTACAGTCACCCGAAGCTTACTGCATGATACACTGGCCCTATGTTTGTAGTGACCTGCGATATATGCACTGAATATGGAAAGAGAGAGAGAGAAAGAAAAACAAAAATTTCACAGAATCACTGGCTTCTAAAATTAGAAGCTACCTCAATAGGTAAATCTCTTACTCAAGACAGGAATCCCTACCCCATCATTCCTGATCAGTGGGTCACCAGTTCCTGCTCAAACACTTCTACTAAAGGGGTTCTCGCACCAAACAAGCCAACCTATTCCATTTTTTAACAGCTTGTAAAATAATTCTTCATATTGACTGGTGTTTCTTTGTACTTCCTCATTATTCTTTCTGGAAACATAAAAACAAAACTAAATTCCCCTTCCACTTGGCAAATATGTGCCCCATAAATAACTTCTCTATATGTGAAAGCACTTGCCACTCTGCTTTGACATGGTTTCAGGATTTTCTCACCATCCTGATGGCCTTCCTCCTGACATACTGTGCTTATCGATGTCCGTGTAAAAGGCTGGGGCTCAGAATTGAGCACTGTATTCTGCTGGTTACAATGGTCTGATCAATAAATCAATCTTTAGGACTCCACTTTCCTTGGTCTAAAACAATAGTTCTCAGATTTTGTCCCTTTTTTCCTGGTTTTCTCCCAGGTGTCCTAAGATGACAGTACCTCCCCTGGCGTTCTGTCGTTAGCCCTCTAATGCCCTCAGTGTGTAAGCTTTCCTGGGATATGCTCAGAAAAACTCATGGGCTCCACAGCCATCTATAAACTGACAACTTCCAAATCCATATCTCTAGCTCTGACCCCCAGACTTATCTAAGTCAAATACCTAATGAACATTTCAAGTAGATATCCCATAGGTCTTCAAACTCGACATATCCAAAACTAATCTCAATATTTTACCTTCTAAACTAGATCTGTCTATATTCTGTACTCTGGATAACAACCTCATTTCTTCTCCATCCAGAAATTAGCAAAACATATCTCAAAGCTTTCAACTTATTTCTGTCTCCTTTTGCCACCATCCTAGTCCAAACCACCAACATTTCTTTCCTAGACAATCCTATTCTTAATTATTTCCCTACTACCTCTCCTCCTCCCCACCCCAGCAAAAGCCCAATCCATTCTCCAAACTCTGATTATTCAGAGTAATCCTTCTAAAATGCAAATATGATCACACCACTTCTCTGCTTAAGTTCCTTTTGTGGCAGAAGTGTGCCACGTCTGTGGGGCTGTCATGGGAAATGATGTTGAACAGGTGGATGTTGGTCAGATCAAAACTGATGCTAAGGGGCTTCCCTGGTGGCGCAGTGATTGGGAATCCGCCTGCCAATGCAGAGGACATGGGTTCAATCCCTGGTCTGGGAGGATCCCGCATGCGGCGGAGCGACTAGGCCCGTGTGCCACAACTGCTGAACCTGCGCTCTAGAGCCCGCGAGCCGCAACTGCTGAGCCCGTGTGCCACAACTACTGAGCCTGCACGCCTAGAGCCCGTGCTCGGCAACAAGAGAAGCCACCGCAATGAGAAGCCTTCACACCGCAACGAAGAGTAGCCCCCGCTCGCCGTAACTAGGGAAAGCCTGCGCGCAGCAACAAAGACCCAATGCAGCCAAAAATAAATAATAAATAAATTTTAAAAATTAAAAAAAAAAAACCTGATGCTAAAAGGAACAAAAATAATAAATAAATAAGACTTTTAAAATAATGCTAAGGAGAATTCCTTCCTCACATGCGAAATTCCTGGGCCTCTTTGTGCAGATCTAAGTAATGGGTGACAAAGAGATATAAGAGCATCCTAGATTGGCTTGATTCATTTTTACAGGAAAGGGAAAATTTTACTCTAGAAGAGAAGAAAATATACCAGAAGATAAGAGAGTAGGGACAAAAGGATAAAGGCCAGCACGGGCTATTTTTGAAGTTCTGAAAACTGGGGGGTGAATAAGAGAGCTTAGGGCCACATACCACACCATGATAAGTGAGATTTTGAGAAGATAAATGGGTAAATGACTTTTTAAAGTTTTGCAGTGTTTTATGAACGTCATCTCCACTTCGCACTGTCCAAGAGACTATAGTAAAATTTTAAATTGCTTTGCAATTATTTTTACATGTTAGACTGGTGTTTCTGTGCCTGGAATAATGAATAGAGACAGGCTCTAAGGTAAGAACAAAAAGGTCCAGCATCACTGGGGTTATAGACATAAGAGTCAAATTTTCTGCCTCCAAAATCTGCCTTGTGTTTAGAATGGTAATAAATACAGCATTGCTTTAAGGTGTTGTATCTAAAGTACCATGACTTCCAAATGCTCTACCCCTCACCCCACCACAACTCCCAACCAAGTGTGAAAACCACTGGTCTTGACTTAGTTTTATTTACACAAAAGTACAAAACTTGCCCATATGATTGCAGGCTCACAATATTATACACCATGCACACCACAGATCCCTCACTGTAAAAGTTTATCTGTATTATATAGTAGCTCCACAATAGGTATCTTACTCTTGGAATGCAATCCATCTATTCTTACTGGGGTTAGAGATCACTTAGGATGCCAGCTTTATTATCACAACTGACCAAAGCCTTTCCATTCCCAAATTGTCTCTATCACAATAGCTTCCACTTTTAGCTGATAAGGGTTCAATAGGCTTTCCCAAAACTGATTGTGTGCCTAGACCAAAATTACTGTAAAAATCAAAGTTGCGTGGAAAATTAGAGAAGCCAGGAATGAGTCTGAATGAGAATGCATCTCCCACAGAAAGGTCTTCTCATTAGACTTTGTGTTGGAGATGATGGACTACCAGAAAGAAGAACACTTTGATCTGTTTTCCACAGGCTGGAGGTAACTGTGGCAGGCATTTCTGGACCCAAGGCTGGGGACCTGGATCAGACTGCATCCAAAGGATTCATTCCAGCAGCCTTTGAAGGAGTGCTCTAGGCTTATAAACTAGAGAACTTTGAAGAGCATGACCACAAAAGGTTGTGAAATTTTAAAGTTGGTACAGAGCAGAGGAAAGCATCTTTGTGACCCTCCCATTAGATCAAATTGGCTAAGGGATCCCTGAGATAGACCTTGAGGGTGGTCCTCTGGATTAGGAGCAATTTGGGCTTGAAGTGGACCACCTTTCTCTACCAGTAGAAATAATCTTGGCTGCAAGAAAGAGTCCGCTTAAATTTGCATGATTAATTAAAGAAATGTATTAACTCACAGCTCTTAAAAGCAGTGGTCAGATATGATTTGATCAGGATTCTGGCTCATTTCTCTTTGATTCTCTTTCTCCTCTTTCCAGGTGTCTGCTTCAAGTTGGCTGCAGTAGTCTCAGGACTAACATCGTAAGTATGTCCAGAGGAAGAGAAGGCATCCTCGTGCCTGGTGGCTCTCTCACAAAACCAAAGAAAACACTCTACCCAAGGTCCCCAGCAAGCATCTGTTATTGTGACACATGTCTATTCCACAATCAATCACTGTTGCACTGGAGAACTACCCTGGAACTGGGGGTGGGCTCAGTTTCCCTTGGGGTCCCTAAGCTGTGGTGGCAAAGGTTAGATTCCTTAAAGAGAGGTACTTTTGGAAAGAGGGAGAAGAATGGATACTGGGAGAAAACTAACAATGTCTTCTGCATTTCATGCAGCAGCTTTGTGCTCTCCAGCCTTTCCCTTTTCTCGATCCACATTCCTGGGGTCCAAGAAGCAATAACAATAACCAGAGCAACAGTCCAGAGGAGTCCTGGATTCTGGTATGCATTTTAGCCAAGGCTCTGGGCTTGTCCTAGGCAGTTTATACAGAACTGAAAATCATTGACCCATTTCATTTCCTCCAGTGATGTGCCCAATTGTCAGTTCTATATTCTGACAGAGGCTTTTAAAAGCTCTATGCTCAATTCTTTGGAATTGAGAATACTGAGTGATACCAATAATGAAGTCATATCTTTACAACACCTATCTTCATTTTTCATTGTCATTAAGCCGGAAAATTCAACTATTCAGTATGATGATCATTTCCAGCCTTTGATAAGATTTTTCCACTTTCTCTCTATTTTAATGCTTTTAAATTGTAATAAAGCTTTAAAGACTGAGCTACCAATAGTTTCATTTGTCTGTCTTTCAACTCTAATGAATACAGATGGGCATAGAAGAAAAGGAATCCAGGATTTGGTCTAATCCTATAATCTTTCTCATTTGCTTGTGAAAGGTTGAATAATTCCAGATGAATACCCTGTAATGCCAGTGTTTTCTCATACCAATGATTTATTTTCTCACTGACACTAAAGAAATATTCAATATAATGTGCATATATAAACTACAAAATGATAATAACCCACATACGAAAAGCCATAAGTAACCAGTGTAATCAGAAGTAATGTGTAAGTCTGCATGTATTACTAAATGAAAAAAAAGTACTGAGAGCATTTTCTGCCCCGTAAAATAAGAAATCATCTTGTTTTCTCTCTGAAAATATTTGTCCAAATATCATAGTTGATCTATCCATATTTTGATAAGCTGTGACATTAAAATTCTTCCATTGGACTCCACATTGAAAACTTTATTTTATTTCTCTGCTATTTACCTAGTCATTTGTCAGTCTAGTTATGTGAAGAAAAAAAAAAAAAAAGAATTAACTTCTGGCTTGCTCACATGTCTCTGGAGAATTGATGTTTTCTACATAAATTTTATTGTTTCCCCAGTCGAAAAAAATCAAACCCCAAGTGTTCTAGGTTCATCGAAGCAAGAAGAATATTAATCAGCTCAATTTTCCTTGGTTTGGTGGTACATGTGGTACATTGCATAGCTAGGATAATACAGCTAATAAGTGATGATGATATAGTAATATGGTATAGATAATAGTAATTAATGATCTTACGATCCACAGTGAGCTCTGTCTACTAAATAAGAGAAATTGCATGAAATGACAAACCTTTACAGTGATGGAGCAAAAAGCATCTCTGGAAGGAAAATCTCTGAGTGAGGAGTGGTAGATTGGTAGGAAGCTTGTTTATTTCCTCTTCAGTTTCATCTGCTCTTGTGAAAGAGTCTCTTTCTCTAATTCCATCTTGTTATCAACATTCCCACTTTCAGGGGGATGCTCTTTAATATTATGACTCAAATGTGTATAAAACCAAAATCCATTTCATTTGTCCCCATATCAGAGAAGCTAGAGTTAATTTCCAAATGAGATGAAAAAATCCAGAGAACTTAAGTTTTAAACTTACAAAGCATAGTTTCCAGGTCCCAGCTCACTCAGTTCATAAGCCCTGTTTCATTTAACATCCAATTTCAAATGTGTTAAAAGGAACTAAACAAAGGTATTTTAGGTCATTTTCCCTATGTTTGGGATCAGTCTGAAAGAGAACCGGGGACATTAAAAGATGATATGGTTCCTGAAGAAAAAAAAAAAGATGATATGTAGTTCAATCATGAAAATTTATTATTTTATAGACAGGTATCTCTTTTTATTCAAATTCAAGCAAATTTAAATTAATAATATCATCTTAACTTAAAGCATTCACTTGTATTTCCTCCAGAAATTCTTGAGTAGCAAAAATACAGTCCTTTGGGTATTAAAAGCATATTCTAAATGGTTTTTGCTTTCATCAATGAAGACTGGGTGATTCAGACCAAACCTACTGCTGAGAATGACTTGAAAAGCTGAACAAACATTTTTTAAATGTTTGAAGGCACAGAGAAATAATAAGGCAGTGACAAATAACATAGCCAAGGTCCAGAAGAATAAGAATACTCAAAAAGCGAGCCTGGAATTTGGAGCCACTTTTCTACTACAGAACTGTGCCAGTGTTCCAGCAGAAGCAGTTGAGAGGCTGAGAAACTGATCAGAGTTTTTAACAGACTCACAAGGCTAGGAGGACAAAATTTGGAATTCACGGCTTACTGGGAAGTAGATAGGGTTGATAAATCCACCACCCTCCCCCCATCTCCCAAGGCATAGGGTTGACATCCTCGAGGACCCGTCTATTATGAGTAAGGCTGAACTGAAAACAGATCAGCCCGCACAGAGCTGGAAACTCAACTTCCTTTCATTTCAAATATTGATTAAATTAAGAAGGCCTGAGATTACTAGTGTTACCTAGCCTACATAAATGCAAATACAAGTTTTCCTTGAGGGTAAGATAACATCCAGAGCTACAAATTATCTCCAGTTCCTCATAATCTTTGGCACTCAATCAAAATATCAAGGAACATGAGATGACAAGACAATATGAATAAAGATAAAAGTAAACAACAGCAGTCAAATACAGACCTATTGGAGATAAAGAAATGGAGTTAACAGACCCAAATATTAATATAACTATGCTTAACATGTTCAAGGATACAAAAAACAAGATTTTTAATTTGGGAAGAAAATCAGAAATTATAAAAGAGAACTAAAGGAGAATTATAAAATTTTTTAATAAAATAATTGAAATTAAAGACTTCCTATATGTGTTAAACAGCACTCAAGACCCAGTCAAAGGGAGAATTAATGAATTGGAAGATAAGTCAAAAACTGTCCAAACTGAATGAAAAAGAAACAAGAAGACTGATAGGATAAAAAAATAGGTAAGACATATAGGGGATATAATGAAAGGGTAATTTAAATATAAAAGGAAGAAGACAAAAGAAACGGAGAGTTAATGGCTGAGAAGGTTTCCCAAACTGGTGAAAGATACCAAGCCAAAGCTCTGAAATGACCTATAATCCTCAAGCAAGATAAATGCAAAGTAAAATACACTTAAACAAACCATAGTAAAACTGCTGAAACAGAAAGACAGAGAAAAATGTTGAAAGCAGCTCCCCCAAAATAAATATTGCCTTCTAAAAAGAAAATATCACTTTTCAACAGAAACAATGGAAGCCAAAAAACAATGTATAATGTCTTCAAAGTGCTTCAAAAGGAAAAAAACTGCCAAACTATACCCAGTGAAAATGTCCTTTAAGAATGCTAGTAAAAGATGCAAACTGGTGCATACAGAATGGATAAACAACAAGGTCCTACTGTATAGCACAGGGAACTATATTCAATATCCTATGATAAACCATAATGGAAAAGAATATGAAAAAGAATGTATATACATGTATAACTGAGTCACTTTGCTGTACAGCAGTAATTAACACAACATTGTAAATCAACTATACTTCAATAAAAATTTTTTTTAAAAAAGAATGCTAGTAAAATAACATTTTCAGGCAAACAAAAAAACAAGAAAGCCACTTCTGGACCCACACAAAAGGAAATATCAAAAGGTGTCCTACAGGCAAAAGGAAAAAAATCCCAGGTAGAATATTAAAAATTTAAGAAATAAAGGAATTAAGAGAGAAAAAAGTAGAAAATAAATATTGATTGTATAAAACAATAACACTAATATCTTGCAGGGCTTAAAATACAGATAAAATTAAATATGCAGATAGAATTAAATATACAGCAATAATAGGTCAGGATGAGTATAAATGGAGTTAAAGAATTCTTGGATTTTCTTGAAAGGTTCTTGAATTTTCTTGGAAAAGGTGAAAGTACTTATTTATATTAAACTTCGTTAAGTCAAGGACAGATTGTAATCTGTGATCAAGAGTAAACATTAGAAGCACAGTAAAATATTTTATAATTAACCTATTAATAGAGAAAAATGAATAATAAAAATACTTTAATTCAAAAGAAAGCAAGAAGAAAGAAGTTGAAAACAAGTAGGAAGATCAAAGATTTATAACAAACTATTTCAGTAATTACATTAAATGTAAGCATCTAAATGTTCCATGTAAAAGCTAACAAATTAACGGAACCCAAGGAGGGAGACGTTGGAACGCCCAATCTATAGCTGGTAGGTCAGAAACACAGGTGACAACCTGGGCTTCCGACTGGCATCTGAAGTGGGGGGTGGAGGGAGTACAATCGTAAGACTGAGCTCGTAACCTGTGGAATCTATGCTATCTCTAGGAAGATAGTATCAGAATTAAGCTGAATTGTAGGACAGACAGCCAGAGTCTGGGAACTGCTTGGTGGCATGGGGGAAATGCCTCATCCCACATGGAAACTGGATCCAAGAACCCAATAAAGTGTTGGAGAAAATGTAGAGCAACTACAACTCTCATATACTGCTGCTGGGAATGTAAAATGGTACAACTACTTTGGAAAACGGTTTGTCACTTACAGTTAAACATATACCTAAGGTATAACCCAGCCATTCTACTCCGAGGTATTTACCAGGGAGAAAGGAAAGCATATGTTCACACAAAAACTCATACACAAATGTCTGCAGCAAGAAGGGCGCTGTCTAAGAGGGGCTTTGGAGGTGTTGGTTATGTTTTATTTTTTGACCTGGGTGGAGGATACATGGGTGTGTTCATTTTGTGATAATTCTTTAGGCTATACACTTAGAATTTGTTCACTTTTCTGTATGTTTGTTATTTAAAACAATGTAAAAGTTTTTTCAAGCCTATAAAAAAATCCCTAAAATATCACTAAATCAAAATATTTGTTGCTCCTTTAAGTATATAATACAAAAATATCATCACCATATACCTAGTGGTGACATTTAAATTGAGGGCTAGCAACTGAGGAGAGAGTAATTTATATGAAGGAAGCAGTTAAAAAAAAAATTCAGGTTTACGTTCTTGCCTGAAAATATGAAGAGTGAAACCTTGCTTTTCTCAGTTGCGTGGCAAAGTGCATCCGTTCCATTATTGTGAGGTATTTCCAATAGGAGCAAAATAAACATGGTTTGCAATAACAACAGCAAAAGTGTGTGTGTATCCACATCTGAAGTTGACTTAAAACTTGAATTTAAAGAAAGTGACAAAAAGAGCAGGGACAACAAATACCTTGCACATAGTTTTAAAAGTTAGTTGCAAAAGAAATAGTTCTTAGTAGAAATTTAAAACAAGTGATATGGAGGGGGTAAGGTCTTATTTATTGATATTTATTTATAGCCTCCAATGTTAAAAAAAGATTTAAAGTGACTTAACAGGGAAGAATAAGTGTACATAAAAAAATTTCATAAAATAGGAATGAAAAAAGGAAAGCAGTGATTTTTTTTTAAAGTAGAAATGAATATGCCAACCGAAAGACTGCCAAAAATATGTTTCCAATTCAGATTTTTCCCCTGAGCCCCAGCCTTATATAATCCTATTTCCTGTTGGACTTGAATTATGATATATTTGTATTTTAAAGTGCTTCAGGGCTTCCCTGGTGGTGCAGTGGTTGAGAATCCGCCTGCCAATGCAGGGGACACGGGTTCGAGCCCTGGTCTAGGAAGATCCCACGTGCCGCGGAGCAACTGGGCCCGTGAGCCGCAATTACTGAGCCTGCGCGTCTGGAGCCTGTGCTCCGCAACAAGAGAGGCCGCGATAGTGAGAGGCCCGCGCACCGCGATGAAGAGTGGCGCCCGCTCGCCGCAACTAGAGAAAGCCCTCGCACAGAAACGAAGACCCAACACAGCCAAAAATAAATAAATAAATAAATAAATAAATTTATTTTAAAAATAAATAAATAAAGTGCTTCAACATAGACAGTGTTCTATGTATATTTGTATTAGTAAATTTAAGCTGCACTTTAGGTGTTATCAGTTAACCTAATCAGGAATCTATACCCTAGGGGTGGTCAGCTAGTGCTCTAATCAAGAATTCCATCTCCAAGGGCAGAAACAGAGACACAGATGCAGAGAACAAACGTATGGACACCAAGTGGGGAAAGTGGCAGGGGGGGGCGGGGTGGTGGTGGTGTGATGAATTGGGAGACTGCGATTGACATGTATACACTAATATGTATAAAATGTATAACTAATAAGAACCTGCTGTATAAAAAAAAAAAATTCAAAAAAAAAAGAATTCCAGCTCCAGCTGCAACTATCACATGTGCTTCTGTTATCTTTATCTCTTTGATCAACACTAGAGGTTGACTAATTAGCATAATGAATGCTAAAAAACAAGTTTTCACTGGTAAATGAATAGCCCAGAGGATATTAGAAATGAGCTCTCGATGGAGAAATTAGTGGTATTTCACTGATATTTATTGAATAAAATACTTTTGAGACACTCTCCTCCCTCATAAGAATAGCGAATGAGAAGATAGCAGAGCCCATAGTCTGTTTCTTTATGGACAATGCTTGAGATTTGATACTTAAATAGTCCAATAGTCCTCTACTTAGTGCAACCACTGGGACTGAGGACTCTAGTTGCCCCACGTACCTGCTCCAGGTGAACCTTTTATGAAGATGTCATTGTGACAGCTAATAAGACAGAGTCCTAAGACGCTATCAACGTTACACAACAGTTTATATGACTTATTTTGTGCCTGCTTGCTGATAAATTCCTAACTTAAACATAAAAGTCTGTGTGTATGGCAGAAATTGATCTAAGACTTGCCATCAATGTAACCTGATATCAGTCTATAGAAAAATAGTTGACCCTCAGCCACCTTAGATTTTTGAGTCCTTACTATCATTAACCAAAAAGAACCTAATAGTTAATGCAAAAACAAATTGGCTTAGGTCAGTTCACAGCTTGCAACTGATGTCCTCTCAAATGCAGAAAGCCAAAACTAAACTCAGGCTACCCTACCTCCAGCATGATATTCCTTCTGTTTTCTTTTTTCCTAAATTAATAGGCCTACCATTTATCGTGTCTTCCAAGCCAAAATCTGGCATCATCCTGATTTCATCCCTGCCTCACCCAATATAATTTCCTATGTGCCAATACTGCTCTAACTTGGTTTTTTAATGTATTAAGTAACTGAAGCTTTACCATAGGATATGATGAAGAAATGAAAGCATCAAGCCTAAGAAGTACCCTTAGGTCACACAGCTACTAAGAGAGAGAACCAAGATTCAAACCTAGGCAACCTGGCTCCAGAACATGCACTCACCCAAAACTCCTATCAGTTTTACCTTCTTAAATATATTCATCTATATAGCCTCATCTCCAAGCCCACAACCACCCCTTATTTCAGGCATCATTTCTTGCCTAAATAATTATGAGAGCCTCTGGTCTGAGACCTCTCTGATTCATTTGTACTATATGTATAAAGTGCAAATTATATCATGGTATTCACCTACTTTAACCCTTCAAAGGATTTGCCATCACCACAGTATGATGGCTGAACTCCTTGGCAAAGTTCATAGGGCCCTTATGATCTGGTTGGCCCAACTTTCCCCTCTCAGATCTGCCCCTCCCCACATAGCACTCCAGACCTGAGCTACCTTTTGCAACCTTTCTAAAGGCCCAAGAAGTCTCTCCTAGTCCTTGATACTAATAATGCTCTTGCTGTTGCCTCTATTTGGACTGCCTTCCCCTCCTTATCTACTTGAAGAAATGGTGTCCATCCTTCAAGACGCAAACCCTCTGTGATAGCTTACGTATACCTCCACAGAATTAGTCAGCCTTTCCACTGCATTCCAACAGAACTCCTAGACTTGGTTTTATTATAGCATGTGTACTCATGTTTCTTCTATTAGCATTCCTAAAGGGCAGGTGCCACATCTTACTCATCTTTGTAACACTGGTACCTGGACTCTAGCAGCCATGCAAATAAATATGTAGTCAATAATATAAATGGGTGATTGACGGAACTACCATATTCAGGTGAAAGATTTGGCTCTGGGCTTCCAGGCAGCCATGGCAAAAGAAATGGGGGAGGGAGAGGAGGAAGAAGAAGAAGAAGAAAGAGGAGGAGGAGGAAGAAGGAGGGGAGGAGGGGGAGGAGCGGGGGGGAAAGCAAGAAGTGGGAAGAAGAGGAGGGAGTGAAGGAAGGAAAGGAAAAGAAATACACAGTATTATATTACTTCCAATTAAAGGTTACTATAAAAAAAAGACAAATTCTGCATTTGCTATGCTGCTTTTGAACTGCAGTGAAAGTAGAGTCAGAAAACCTGAAACTGTCATCAGAATGTGTTGTTAGCATCTGAGATTTCACAGAATAGTCTGGAAAGTGACAGTGAGTCCAGGACTGAGAATAGCTGCAGTGCTGTTGAAGCTTCTACCAGTCTCTGTGCTGAATCCAGGTAATACCTCGATGAGCAAAACCAAACAAAGCCCCTGCCCTCTCAGAGTTTTCTTGCTAACTGGGGGAGGAAGAAGGGATCAGTCAAAATCTAATCAGGAAAACAAAAACCACCTCTGCCCAACCTCTGCTTAGTTCCCTTCCCAGGTGATGATCTCAAAAAACAGTCCCTAACTAACATGCCAATCTCCATCTCAGAGGCTGCTCCCCGGGAGCTCAACCTGTGACACTAGCACGTAATTCATTCAGAACAGAATGAGGCCTGAGAAGTCTCCCTGAGGCCCAATGTGTTCACTGCTTTTGGACTTCACTCGGGGTTGCAGATGCAAACAAGTAACAGCCAGCATTTACTGAGTATTTACATGTGTCAAACAATTTACACGTTAACTCATTTAATATTTACAGCTTCATTTGACAGATGCGAAAACTGAGGAACAGAAAGATTAAGAAACTTGATAAAGATCATACATCTGGTATGTAGTGGTGCCAAGTTACAAACCCAGACAGTCTGCTTAGGCAGCCCTTTTCCTTATCTCATCACTATACTTCCTCTCGTGCACGTGGTTGTGGTGAATGGTTGTTTTCCTGTGTTGGTGAATGTCCATCCTCAGGTAGATATACCCACATTCTCTCAGTGGAAGCAGATTTTTGGAAGAAAATTGTACATGCTTTCTATGAATAGATTTCTCTTTCTTACTGTGTTCTGCTTATACTAATACCAATATTACCTTGCGCTGAATAGAGACACGGCCTAGAAGGGATGAAACAGACAGACCTAGAACTAAATATCTGTTGGAATAACTCACAGAAAATGTAGGACCCAAGTAGACTATCAACAGGCAAATGTATAGGTACATTAAAAATTATTCTTAACCCTTTTTAAATTTGATTTAAAAAATTTTTCGGTTTTATAAAGTTATAATTGACATATAGGAATTGCTTATATTTAAGGTGTACAACTTGTTTTGATATCAAAACATTGTATACATTGTGAAATTATCACCACAATCAAGCTAATTAACATATCCATGACCTCATTTAATTACTATTTTTCTTTCTTTCTCTCTTGCTTTTTCTTTCTTTCTTTTGATAGTGAGAACGCTTAAGATCTACCTTCTTAGTGAACTTCAGGTACACAATACAGTATTGTTAACTGTAGTCACCATGCTGTTCCAATGAGACAACACCTCTCGCCTGTTAGGATGGCCATTATCTAAAAGACAGGGATAACAAGTGTTGGTGAGGGTGTGGAGCAAAGGGAACCCTTGTGCACTGTTGGTGGGAATGGAAATTGGTGCAGTCACTATGGAGAACAGTATAGAGGTTCCTCAAAAACTTAAAAATTAAATTGCCCTATGCAATCCCACTTCTGGATATATATCTGAAAGAAAGAAAATGACTATCTCAGCGAGGTATCTGCACTCCCACGTTCATTGCAGCATTATTCACAATAGCCAAGAGATGGAAACAACCTTAATATCTGTCAGTGGATAAATGGATAAAGAAAATATGGTGTATATATAACAATGAAATGTTATTCAGCCTTTAAAAAGAAGGAAATCCTGCCATTTGCAACAATGTGAACGAACCTGGAAGATATTATACTAAAAGTAACAAGGCAGACACAGAAAGACAAATATTGCATGGATCTCATTTTTATGTGGAATCTAAAATAGTCAAACTCACAGAAGCAGAGAGTAGAATGGTAGTTGCCAGGGGTGAAGGAGAGAGGGAAATGGGAGATGTTGGTCAAATGGTACAGGTTCAATTATGCAAGATGAATGAGTTCTGGAGACCTAATATATTCTTAACTTTTTAATTGCAATAATAGGTAAAAGTGTATCCTTTGTCAAACTCGTGGCTAAAGGATGTGGTATTCCATACAGTATATTCCAAAGGCCAAGGAACGGATGGTTTGCAATTACCATGACTTGTCTATTTCCTGTTTCCACTACTGGAAAAATATAGATTTGATAGAATTCAATAAAAAACTAGTATGTGAGAAAAAACAATAAAGCAAACCTACTAAAAAGGTCTAACTGGCTTGGTCTTTCAGGTCCAGTTTCCTTTTGAGGCTGGGACAGGGTCCTAAATACATTCTTTTTGCTTTGTTTTGTTTTGTTTTGTTTTGTTTTTCTAAATACATTCTTGATCGTGTTATTACTCATATAATTAAATGACAACAAAATAAGGTCTTTATATGTGTTTTCTTTTTCAGCCTCTATGGCATGAAATAAACATGAAGCTGTCAAAGGGAATAAACTGAGACAGGCTAAACTAATTTGCCACTGATGATAGTCATTATAAACAATCTGAATACTGTTCCACCTCACTGGGATTTAAATAATCTGTCAAAAAGCAACTATATTTTAAAATCTGCATATGGAATCATGGGACATGAGGAAGAAATGAAGGTACAGTTAGTGAAGTCAACAGAAATATCCTCAAGCCTGACACCAAGTCAAAAAAGCCACATTGGGATTAATTTCTTTAAGCTCCTCTCCTCTCTCCCTCCTTCAAATTCCATCCCCATGCAAGCAACTATTGCTAGCCCATTCCTTCCTCAATATTTAGGAATATTTCTCAGTGTTTTTAGAAAATTGTGTCTTTTTAGGACCAGCTAGAGGCAAAATTATTAAATAGGATGAGCTATTCTTTCATTTTAAAAATGAGAGTACCCAGTGCCGATGAAGATCTGCACTTAAATGTAAAGTCTTAAATATTCCTGGTGAGAATGTACAATTCTTTTGAAAATCAAGTTATTAATAATTATACTCCATTTCTGAGAAGATATTCTAGTATAATCATCCTAAAGATGGAAAAAAAACTTTATGCACAAAAACGTTCATTATGGTGACGCTATTTCTAATAGGAAAACATGGAAATAAACTAAATGTCCAGCAGTATGGGAATGGCTAAATAAAATATGATGCAGCACACAGGGAAATAGTATGAGCTATTGTAAATAAAATTTGACAAAAGTTTTATAACACACACACATACGCGCACACACACACACACACATATAAACAAAGGTGGTATTGACAAACTATAGAAATGATTCCTGAAAGTATAGTCTTCAAAGGTGGTATTGAAACCAAGCAGGACCGGGTGGGTCCTTCCCGGGGACAGACCGCCACATCCCCCCTGCCTGTCTCTTGTTTGTAGAAAAGCTTTAGCCTCCTAGGCCTTCCCCGAGTTCCAAAGAGCAAATTGAATCAGAGGAGAAAATGCAGAAACAAAGGAAAACAGTCAAGCAAGGAAAAGTAATAATAGGTTAGCCATAAAACAAAGTCAAGGACTTTAGTTCCTCCTCGAGGGTGATAGATAATATCCTGAGCCATGTCCTTCAGCTGTTTGCAGATACTAAAACCCTCACCAGTCAAAGAAGTTAACTGCATGCTGACCACCAGCATGTAGACCCCAGATGGGTTGAGGCCAAAAAACTGATAACTGAAATTTCTGAAAGACCACCCTGTTACCTTGCCACTGACCAATGAGAAGGATGTGCACAAGCTGATCACACACCCTGTGATCTTCTTCCTCACCTTGCCTCTAAAATGCTTCCCTGAAAACCTTTGAGGAGATCCAGTTTTTTGATCATGAGCTGCCTGTTCTCCTTGCCTAGCCCCATGTTGGACACCTTGCAATAAATGCTATACTTTCCTTCACCACGACCCGGTGTCAGTAGATTGGCTTTACTGTGCACAGAAGAGCGGACCCAAATTTGATTCAGTAAATGTTATTCAGCCTTTAAAAAGAAGGAAATCCTGCCATTTGCAACAAAGTGAACGAACCTGGAAGATATTATGGTAAATGTAACAAGGCAAACACAGAAAGAAATATTGCATGGATCTCATTTTTAATAATTAAATTAAATAATGCTAAAACAATGGACTCCAAACAGAAATTTAGGTATAATGTAGATCCCTACTTTATGTTGTATACAAAAACTAAAAACCACATGGATTAAAAGATGTAAACATGAAGAAAAATCTGAAACTTTTGCAGGGAGATATAGTAGTATATCATTATGATCTGAAGTTAGGAAAGGATTTCTCAAATAAGATAGAAAAAAAGCCAAACTATAAAGAAAAAGATTGATAAATTCAATTACATTAAAATTTAAAAACCCATATGGCAGAAAATAAAGTGAAAAACCACAGACTGAGAGAAGACATTTCCTTTTTTCCCCCAGCTTTATTGAGATATAATTGACATATACAGTTGTATAAGTTTAAGGTATACAACATGATAATCTGACTTACATATATTGAAAAATAATTGCCACAATAAGATTAGTTAACACCTCACATAGTTACCATTTTTTTGTGTGTGGTGAAAACTTTTAAAATCTACTCAGTGGGCTTCCCTGGTGGTGCAGTGGTTAGGAATCCACCTGCCAGCGCAGGGGACAAGGGTTTGAGCCCTGGTGCGAGAAGATCCCACATGCCGCGGAGCAACTAAGCCCGTGTGCCACAACTACTGAGCCTGTGCTCTAGACCCCGCAAGCCACAATTACTGAAGCCCGCGCGCCTAGAGCCCGTGCTCCACAACAAGAGAAGCCACTGCAATGAGAAGCCTGCACACTGCGACGAAGGCCTAACGCAGTCAAAAAAATTAATTAATTAAATTAAATAATTAACTAAAAAAAAAAGAATTATACAATCTACTCAGCAACTTTCAGGTACACGATACAGTACTGCTAACTACAGCCATCATGATGTATATTTGATCCCCAGAACTTATGTATATTATAACTGGAAGTTTGTGCCTTTTGACCACCTTCACCCACTTCTCCCACCCCACCCCTGCCCCTGGCAACCACCAATTTACCGTTTCCATGAGTTTTGGGGTTTTTTTAGATTCCACATATAAGGGAGATCATAGTATTTATCTCTGCCTGACTTATTTCACTTAGCATAATGCCCTCAAAATACTACCTTGAGGGCAGTATTTTGTTTCTTTTTTTTTGGGCTGCGCCATGCGGTACATGGGATCTTAGCTCCCCAACCAGGTATCGAAGCCACAACCCCTGCAGTGAAAACACGGAGTCTTAACCACTGGACCGCCAGGGAAGTCCCTTCTTTTTTATGGTTGAACTCTCTCTATATATGTCACATTTTCTTTATTCATATATCCTTTGATGGACACTTAGGTTGCTTCCATGTCTTGGCTATTGTAAATAATGCTGCTATGAACATGAGAGTGCAGATATCTCTATGTGATTTCATTTTCCTTGTATATATACCCAGGAGTGGGATCGCTGGATCATATGGTAGTTCTATTTTTAACTTTTTGAAAAACCTCCACATTGTTTTCCACAGTGGCTATACCAATATATGTTTCCACCAATGGTACACAAGTGTCCTTTTCTCCACATTCCCGCCAGCACTTGTTATCTCTTGTCTTTTTGATAATAGCCATTCTAATAGGTGTGAGGTGATATCTCATTGTGGTTTTGATTTGCATTTCCCTGATGATTAGTGATGTTGAGCATCTTTTCATGTACCTGTTGGCCATTTGTAGTTCTTCTTTGGAAAAATGTCTATTCAGGTCCTTTGCCCATTTCTTAATTGGATTATTTGGAGGTTTTGCTATTGAGTTGTATGAGATCCTTATATATTTTGGATATTAACCCTTTATCAGATATATGATTTGCAAATATTTTCTCTCATTCCATAGTTTGCCTTTTCATTTTGTTGACTGTTTCTTTGGCGGTGCAGAAGCTTTTTAGTGTGATGTAGTGCCACTTGTTTATTTTTGTTTTTATTGCTTGTGGTTTTGGTATCATATCCAAAAACTCATTGCCAAGACCAATATCAAGGAGTTTACCTCCTATGTTTTCTTCTAGAAGTCTTACAATTTCAGGTCTTACATTTATGTCTTTAATCCATTTTGAGTTAATTTTTGTGGTGGTAAAAGATAGGGGGGCAGTTTAATTCTTTTGCAGGTGGATATCCAGTTTTCACAACACTATTTATTGAAGAGACTATCTTTTCCCCATTGAGTATTCTTGGCTCCCTTGTCAAATATTTGTTGACTGTACATGTGTGGGTTTGTTTCTGAGCTCTTTATTCTGTTCCACTGGTCTATGTATCTGTTTTTTTTGCCAGTATCATACTGTTTGCTTGATAGCTTTGTAGGAGAGTTTGAAATCAGGAAGTCTGAGGCCTCCAGCTTTGTTCTTCTTCCTCAGGATTGCTTTGGCTATTCAGGGTCTTTTGTAGTTTCATTTGTGTGTTCACGCAGGGCTTCTGAGTGGGCTCCCTGGTGGGGCAGGGCTGCTGGCTGTGTTCCGTGGTCAGGTGGGGCCACTAGCTGGGCTCCACAGTCACCTATAGTCAGGTGGGGCTACAGGCTGTGTTTGCTGGCAGTGTAGTGTCACTGGTTGGATGCCACAATTGGGCAGGGCTGGGGGGGGGGGGGCCATGCACCACAACCTCTCCTGACTGGGTGGGGGCTTAGGCTGTGCCATTGGCTGGATTCTGGAGTTCAGGAGGAGCTGCAGGCCCCCAGTGATCCCTGTGAAGTAAGACCCCAGTGAGTCTCCCAGGAAGCATCTCATAATGCTGGGGAAGCTGAAGGTCCACCTTGGGTTCTCTTTTTCCCACTGGAGAAACCATGGGGCCCTCTTGGTTGCGACAGGCACTGTGCTGGCCTGGGGGAGGGGCAATGCAGTCAAAGTGTAGTTGCTCCTTTCACCCTTCAGATGCCATCTGTCTCAGTCTCTACTGTCCAAGGGAGTGCTTTAGCTTCACTCCCATGTTCTAGGACCTTCACAGTGGTATTTTACCTGTGGGCAGTTGCTAATTGGTCTTCTTGTGATGGGAGCGGGGAAGGGGGGCTCTGAAGTCAGGAACACCCACGTCACCATCTTAATAAAATCACTCCTAAGATAATTCAACATCAGTTTGTATCTTGAACATATAAATTAATATGAGAAACCTTGCACAAATAGAAAAGGAACAAGCGCTGTTAACAGGTAGTTTGTAGAAGAAAAAATTCAAATGGATGATAAGCTGACGAGAAGATGCTTAACCTCACGAATAACGAAGGAAATGCAAATTAAAACCAGAGTAAGATACTATTTCCTATTTGAAAATCTGGCAAAAGATTAAAACGTCTAATCTTTTTAATCAGCTGAGATGTTAAGAGAAAGAAACTCTCATGTATCGCTAATGTGTTCTGGGTGAGGGCTCTAGGAGAAGACAGTCCAACTAAGTCTCCATTTTGCTTTCCAGAAAACCAGATTTCTAGAGACAACACCTCCCTTTCTGTAGTATAATAAGCTCTTGTTAATGGTGAGAATGTCAAGTCAAGGAGAAAGGGGAGTTAGTACAATTGTATGCTGGTAAGAAGGTTAAGAAGTCTTCAAGGCAAGAGACATTTTAGCCCTCCCTTAAATCTCACCAATGATCAACTGCCAGCCTCCAAGCAAACCAGACCTTTCCCTTCCTGTGCCTATCATGAGACTAATTTTTCTCTCCCAGCCCTCTCTGAACTGAATCCCACATGTCTAGTCAACTGAATGAACTGGAAAAATAGGTCACTCACCTCCCTTCTGCCAGACAGAAACGAGAAGAAAACTTTGAGTCCTTATCAAGGCAGTTTCCTCAGTGTTTATCTTCGGGTAATAAGGGGACAGCCATGAAGAGCCAAATGGTCCAGCACCAGACCCTCTGCTTGTTCCCAGCAGACCCCAACGGGGAACAATTAGGAAGGGAGGATGAAGGAAATGAACTGATACCACTTGGCATAATAGCGTAGCAGACTGACTCCGTGGAGAACACCATGCCTTACAAATTATGAGGCAGTTAGGGATATTATTTTTCCTTCTCCTTATGGGTCTAGGAGGGAATTCATATTTGTCCATAAAAGAAATGTGTGTGCTCCTGGGCACATATCCAGAGAAAACTCTAATTTGAAAAGATACATGCACCCCAGTGTTCATTGCAGCACTATTTACAATAGCCAAGACATGGAAGCAACTTAAATGTCCATCAACAGACGAATGGATAAAGAAGATGTGGCACATATATACAATGGAATATTACTCAGCCATAAAAAGAAATGAAATTGGGTCATTTGTAGAGACGTGGATGGACCTAGAGACTGTCATACAGAGTGAAGTAAGTCAGAAAGAGGAAAAGCAAACATCATATATTAACGCATATATGTGGAATCTAGAAAAATGGTACAGATGAACGGCTTGCAAGGCAGAAATAGAGACACAGATGTAGAGAACAAACATATGGACACCAACGGGAGAAAGGCAGGGGTGGGATGAATTGGGAGATTGGGATTGACATACATACACTAATATGTATAAAATAGGTAACTAGGGCTTCCCTGGTGGACAGTGGTTAAGAATCCGCCTGCCAATGCAGGGGACACAGGTTTGAGCCCTGGTCTGGGAAGATCCCACATGCCGCGGAGCAGCTAAGCCCACGAGCCACAACTACTGAGCCCACATGCCACAACCACTGAAGCTCACATGCCTAGAGCCCGTGCTCCACAACAAGAGAAGACACCACAGTGAGAAGCCCGCGCACCACAACGAAGACTAGTCCCCGCTCGCCGCAACTAAAGAAAGCCCGCGCGCAGCAACAAAGACCCAACGCAGCCAAAAATAAATAAATAAATAAATAAATTTATAAAATAGATAACTAATGAGAACTTGCACAGGGAACATCTACTTCACCTCGCTGTACAGTAGAAACTAACACAACATTATAAAACAACTCTACCCCAATAAAAAAAAAGTCATTAAAAAATTAAAAAAAAAAAAAAAGATCCCACAAGTTGCAATGAAGATCTCAGCACAGCCAAATAAATAAATAAATAAATGATTTTTTTTAAAGAAGTGTGTGTGTGCATGAGTTTGGGAGAGGAAACAGGAGTAACTCAACTCATAACTGGTTTTAAGATCTCTTTTGATGAAGACACAAAAGGGAGAACCCCACCCACTCCGGACCACAGTGTGAGACTTAGATTACCAAAATCCCTCCTCCATCTAGACAGTTCTACCGTGTTCAGATCTACTATCTCATCTCCCCTGGGGCAGGGGAGGCGGGTGCTGCCATTACTTTAGGCCCAACCACTCAGACTAGGGAAAATAGATTCCCAAGAGGGAAAGAGGGAAGAGGAATGGTTCCTAGGATGAGATCAATTCCTATGGATAGGTGTAAGGTTTCCCAAACAGCATTTGGAGATTCTCATGGGGAGGTAAATTAGAAGAAGAAAGTATATGAAACAGGAATAATTCTGAGGACAGGGGTATACCCATAAAAGGATTCTATCAGTTTCCTTGCATCTTCCAGCTTCTGGTGGCTGTTAACATTCCTCCTTAAGGTCACATCACTCCAATCTCTGCCACCACCTTCACGTTTTCTTCTCACATAAGTGTATAATCTCCTTGTGGCCTCTCTCTTATAAAGACACTTGTGAACAGATTTAAGGTCCACTAAATAATCCAGGATAATCTTCTTGTGTCAAGATCCTTAGTCCAATCACGTCTGCAGAGAGTTTTTCTTTATAAGGTGACATTTACAGGTTCCAGAGATTAGGATCTGATATCTTTGTGTGGCTATTATTCAGCTTACTATAGGCACTCTCCTGTGAAGGATTTAATTTCTTGAATGTTTTCCTCTTAGATCCTCTAAAAGGTCATATTTATCAAACAGATTTAAAATTTCAACTCCTACCTTTTAATTTCCTTTAATTGTTCCACAACTTTTCAGCAAAGAAAGTCAAATACACTCCTACCGCCCTGTGTGAGATGTGGGTAATAGAGTGGAGAATAAATAAATATGACAGGAGATGAGAAGGATGCCTTGTCCATATCAAACTCTCTGCTTGTCCCTTTCCAGAGAAGAAGCAGTCTGCCAACGGGATGTGTCTGAGAGTTCCCAGAAGTGATCAGCGGTCACAGGGTGAGTGGGGGGAAGTGGTCACGGCAGAGTTAAAGCAAAGAAGAAAAGCATGAGATGCTAAAGATCATGTTCCAAATTGATAACCGAATAGGGGTTGCAAATAAAAGCTTCCAACTTTCCACCTGATGTTGGAGCAAGCTGTCCCTGGAAAGGGAGTACAGGTAAATTCATATGTTGCATGAGTCTCCTAAATGGAATAAAAACTTTACCCCAGGACTTAAACGCTTTAATAATAATCTTGCTTCCATCCCCTTTCACCCTTTCCTAGTCTCACACTCTCTCTCTCTTTCTCTGTCTTTCTGTTTGTCTCTGTCTCTCTGTCTCTGTGTGTGTCACACATACACACACACACACACACACACACCCCACACACACAGCCCCTTGTCTCCTGGCAACAACAGTTAACTCAAACAAGGCTGTCCAAAATCATTATCTATTTCTGCCTTTCTCACCACCACCATTACAAACATCACTCAAAACCAAAAGAAAAAAAAGTAGCTTGATTCCAGACAATGCATGACCATGGAGAATGACAGATTGAGATATAGTGCATTGCGTGTGCTGCCAGTGGTGATACTGTTATAGTGAATTCATCATCCTGACACATTCATAATACTCTGACAGTGCTGTCTTATCACGCCCCGCGCTGCCTAAGCTGTGCAGCTCAGAGCAGCAACAGCCCTTACACCTCCCCTAAATGCTCTGCCACGCGCTCGTGTGTGTTCAACACTGCCTGGGTGAGGAAAAGGAAGTGCATGAGGATGAGGGCAAAGGGGTGTTGGTACCTGATTGAAATGGAAGCTAAATGGCTTTTCTCATCTGGGCTTTTCTGAGGAGGGGCTCCTGAGCAAGGCCATCGACATCAGCTTTGCTAACACTGATGAATAGGCTGGTCATACCGGACTCTATTTGAAACAGAAGAGATTTTCCTGAATGATGCAATTACTAGGAGATGAGAAGAACTCTCACCCCCTCAATACTGATGAGTTAACAGTCCACAGCATGCCAGGGAAGTCAAGTGTCACCAGAAACCCATACATCCTTATCCCTGCCCCTCCACCCCGCACTCCTCCCAACCTTTGCCAAAAACAAAAAAACAAATCCAGCAGTTCTTTAGTGATGACCACAAGACACTAGTGTCCACTCTGGAATGAGCAAAACCTATTGTCTTCTTTTGGGTTCCCTAGAAGCAGACCCTATGGCAACCTTTCAAGTGCAAGTTCGGGAGGCGCAGGAAGCACTGACTGCCTCCAGCAGGTGACTGGGAAGTGAGAGAGGGAAGGGAAGGAAGGCAATGAAAGTGTGATGGCAAGCTACCTACCACCGCTGGGGATGACTGGCATCTAATCCCATGGGGAAACTGAGAAACAGTAAAAAACACACATTCCCAGGCCACCCCGCTGGAGAGGCAAGGGGGTGGGGGATTTGTCCCCAAACTCCCATCAGCCACTGGTTGAGGCTGGAGGGATGAATTCCTGAGTATTTCTGGTCCAGCACTTCTGGTCATCTTTGGACAGGTCACTAATTCCAGCCTGCTAGGCAAGGGACAGCATTACCCCACAACCAGCCCCAGAGAAACTGCTGATTAAGTTAGTGATGTCAACAGCCACTAACATCAAACCCTAAATATGGTTTTAGCCACATCACTGAAGAAAAAAATCTGGCCACACACAAAAACAAGTACTATGCTAAGACTCAATGTCCAAAAGAGGGCTTCCCTACTGTCCTAGGATTACAGTTCTAGGTAGCGTGCTATGCACTTTGGGCACCAGAGGAAACACTCATAATGACTTGGAGCCATCGCTTTTCATTTTGCACAAGAACAACTGTACAGGTTTTTTCCCGTGTCGCTCAGGCAGCTCCATTCTCAGCCAGCCAAGCTGGGGCTGACTGCAAGGAAAATTGTGAAGGAGCTGAAGTTTGCTTTAGTCTTCTCAGCCTCCTCCTTCTGGGGCCCCTTCCTACCCAAACCCCTTCAAAACCCTTTCAAAATCACCAAAGGTTCTGATATTAGTCATTTAAACCTAAGCATAAGTGTAACTCCCACTCACTCCACAAATACTTAATAATCACCTTACTTTAGGTCTGACACTGGGCTGGATGCTGGGAATATAGAAATATAACCCACAGTCCTGGTCTATACACTGTGCTAAGGACTAGGATTAAAGCATACAGAACGATAGGCGAGCCTCGGGGAGTGGCTACTAGGAAGTGTTCCTCCAATTAGTGATTCAAAGTCCTTGTCCTTTGCTATATATATTTCAAGCATCAGTGAATAGCCAGAAAGGATTGGGGAACGGAAGGAAGCCCCTTGCCTCAAATTCCTAAATCCCATGTTGTTGCTGTAGAGATTTCAGGCATTTGGGCGGTTTCCTATTCCACTTACATATAGAGCTGGCCTGTTGCCATGGCCTTCAAATTGAAAACTGAGCAACAATGCACACATCTGTTCTGATATCCGGCTCTGCGTAAAGGATGATTTTCAATTTGCTTGCATATTCCAGAAAAAAATAGATTTCCTATTTATAGATGAATTTGGCATTTGGATAATAATGCTCTCTTGGCTTATTATTCAGTGTGGGGATTTCCTCTGTGTTTCTGGCTCCACCTGTTTGGGTCCCTTATCCCTGCACCTCACTTTAAGGAATCGGAGCCAGAGCCCAAGGAAAAGTCTCTGTGTCTCACATTTCTTCATCTGTAAAAGGAAGCTAATATTACCTCACAGAGAAGCTGGGAGGATTAAATGAAATAATGCAACATACTTAGAGACCAATGTCTGACACTGGGAAGGCAATCAGTAATGTGGGGAGTTTAGGAAAACAGATTGGGAAAGTTCACTTCTCCCAACAAACTCCAAGCTTGTCTGAGAGATTATAATCAAATCTTAGGCTGTACTCCATAAGAATAGCTATCAAATGCTTACTGATTTCTTAGGAAGGAAATAAGTAGGCCTTTGAAAATATAGATGTGCATGGGAAGAGGTTAACCTAACTCCTAACCTCCTGAGGGCAGCTAAACTCAAGTAGGCTGGTGGCCAGTCAATGAGCAGGACACCATCAGCCCTATGGGGCTGCCACGTTGGGTTACACTCAAACACCACTAAGCAGGGGATCCTAGACCTTTGGCTTACACACACACACCCCAAACACAATGATATCCCTCCAACAAACACATCTAATTCAATTAAGTTTATATGTTATAAACAAATATGAGTGCAGTACTTTTCTTTGGTGAAAGTTGAAATGTCAGAATTATCTTCCAAATCAGGGGTCAGTAAACTTGCTATACAGGTCCAGATAGCAAACATTTTTAGGCTTTATCAACCAAGAAGCAATGTCCTTAATTCTTAGACAATTGTTCTAGTAAAAAGGGTAACAGTCTTTTTAAATTTTGCATTTAAAAATGTACAAACCATTCATAGCTCAAAGACTGGATCTGGCCCCAGAGTCTAGAATTTGCCAACCCCTGTTCTAAAAAGATGAAACTGAGTTTCATCTGCATGAATGAGTCTGCAGTTCCTACCTAACAGACATTTTCACCGAACAGACCAGGAGCTACACGGCTCAATCACTCACCTATAAGAAACAGGCTGTGCGAATCCTAACGTGACCCCAAGCCCCAAAACATACCCATTTCCACCTGAAATTACCCATCTACTATGGCCTGAAATTCTTGCATTCAAACTTCATTTTTTTTGCATGAGTAGATTCAGTTTTTAAGAAGCCATTTAGAGGGGTAGTAAATTAAGTCCCTAAAACTTTAACAATAATTTTATTATTTTCTCAAATGACTTCTTCACATGGGAATCTTAAACAACGTATGAAAAATGAAAGAACACCAAAAGAAATGTGAATAAACAAGGGTGGTCCTCAAAAAAATTGGAATGTTCCCTAATTCCATATCAATTTTTAGAAAAAGGTTAGAGTTGGGATGGTGTTATTCTGATGCATCTGCATTTTTTACCTAGTTTCCCTACTCAAAACAGAATAATATAGTGGTAACGCATGAAGACTCTGGAGACTGAGTGTAGTGAATCTAGTTCTCACCAGCTGTATAACCTTGGGCAAGTTACTTAACTGAGGGAACCTCACATTCTCTGAAAAATGAGAATGATGTTAGGATCTACCTCAGAGTGTTGATGTAAGGATTTAATGAGTTAGATATATGAAGAACACTTAGAATAGTTTTGGCACATAGAAGATTCTCAACAGGTGTTAGCAATGATTGTATTCACAGTTCTCAAATTTTAGTGCAAAGAATAAATGTAGAATTTGTTAAGAATTCATACTCCCGGGACTTCCCTGGTGGCACAGTGGTTAAGAATCCACTTGCCAATGCAGGGGACACAGGTTCAATCCCCGGTCCAGGAAAATCCCACATGCCATGGAGCAACTAAGCCCGTGTGCCACAACTACTGACCCCGTGCTCTAGAGCCCGTGAGCCACAACTACTGAGCCCTTGTGCCACAACTACTGAAGCCCACATGCCTAGAGCCCATGCTCCACAACAAGAGAAGCCACCACAATGAGAAGCACGTGCACCGTAAGGAAGAGTAGCCCCCGCTCACCGCAACTAGAGAAAGCCCACGCGCAGCAACGAAGACCCAACACAGCCAAAATAAATAAACTTATTTTTAAAAAAATTTATCAAGATACACATTTGTAACTTATCTACTTTTTTGTATGTAAGTTTTTTCTTCAATAGCAAAGTAAAAATCAAACACCAAAAACAAAAACAAACAACAAAACAAAACCAGTGCCCTAGGTCAGTAGTTCTCATCCCTGATTGAATATTAAACTCACTTGGGGAAACTTTAACAAACATCAATGCCTTGGCCCCAATTCTCAGAAATTCTGACTTACCTGATGTAGGGTAGGGCCCAGCCATCAGTACGTTTCTAGAAGCTCCTCAGATGAGCTTGTCCTTTACAGCCATGGTTGAGAACTCACGCCCTAGAACAGCGTTCCCAACCTTACTATGCTTCAGACTCACCTGGAGGGCTTGTAAAACACCAATGATCGGGCCTCTCTTCCAGAGTTTCTGACTCAATGGGATCTAGGGTAGGGCCGGAGAATTTGCATTTCTAAGTTTTCAGGTAATCATGCCGCTGCTGGTCTGCAGAACACAGACCATACTCTGAGAACCGTTGATCTATGGTGACTTCCTTATAAGGTTAAACATGTGGCATCAAACCCCTCTTGTCCTCATTCATCTAATATTCTTCTGTCGATAAAGAGTTAATGTTCCTCAGCTATTAAAAATCTGTAACCCGGAAACTGGACTGTATCTATAGTAACAGATACAGGTATTTCTGACATCACAACTTCTGATCAAATTAGCAAACACATTCTTTCATGGAAATGTCCATACATTCTTTTAGCAAACATTTCCTGAGCCCTACGATGTACCATTCACTGAGTGGTGTGCAGAGCTTGCTTTCAAGAAGTCTTCAAACCAGAGTAGAACTCCTGAGTCTCCTACATAAAGGGATTCGTGCTGATTTTTTACTGCAAGATGCCTTCTGGATTAATATTTGGAATGGCAATCCCTTTCTGTAAATGGACACAGCATGGGGCACTAGAAGAATCTGGAGGTCCTTGGGAAAAGACGATGACACTCTCAAAAAAAGGGTGCACACGCTTCAGTGTAAATTTAAGGGATTTTTTTCTTGTATATATTTTAAGTGCTCCCAACCCATTTGCCCTGGAGGCTCTGGTTAGAACTTTACCTTTTACCAGAGAGGGATTCCACTCTGACAAAGTTAATGGCAATCTTAAAGACCATTTTACAGTTATAGCCTCAGATAATGCAATGCAGAATAATCTTCAAAAGCATCACAAGTATAACCCTTGGATCACCACTCAAAACTGATTTACTGGGCTTCCCTGGTGGCACAGTGGTTGAGAATCTGCCTGCTAATGCAGGGGACACAGGTTCAAGCCCTGGTCTGGGAAGATCCCACATGCCGCGGAGCAACTGGGCCCGTGAGCCACAACTACTGAGCCTGCGCGTCTGGAGCCTGTGCCCCACAACGGGAGGGGCCGCGATAGTGAAAGGCCCGCGCACCGCGATGAAGAGTGGCCCCCACTTGCCGCAACTAGAGAAAGCCCTCACACGAAAACTAAGAGACCCAACACAGTCATAAATAAATAAATAAATAAATAAATAAATAAATAAATAAATAAATAAATAAAAAACTGATTTACTCCTAAGGACCTTGCTCTGCACATTTCCATTCCCCCATGCCCCTTTTTTGTTGTTTACACTACTTAAATTCTATTGGTAAGAAAGGCCTTGGTATTGGATTGCAGTGCCTAGGTAAAATATCTAGGTTATTGCATTTGTCAGCTCTCAAGTCAGGTAGAATAACTGAAGTCCATTTGCAAAGCTTTCCACAGTTCACTAGCAGGAATATAAACTGACAACTTCAACAAGAAAATAAGGAGGAAAAAGCCTTATGAAATTATATTCACCACGAAGTTTCCCACATTCTAAAAACTTTTCTGTAAAACAGAAAGCTTTGGTTTAGTGTCAGTTAATACTATGGCAATAAAACACATCACCCATTGTTCTTGATGGCTACAATCTTACTCTCAGTTTTACAGAAACATCTGTTCAACCTTACACCTTGCATCTTACTATATCTTTGAACAGCATCAATGCTACTTGAAATCCTATGTGATCTGCACCCCAACCTTATGAAATAATTGGCATCTCAGGCAAAATTAAATTGGACAATACGTAAAAAGAGTAAAATTCCATGATCAAACGGAGTTTGTCCCAGAAATGAAAGGTTTAACATTAGAAAACCAATGTAATTCACTATATTAACAGAAAAGGGATAAATACAATATGACTGTCACATAAAATGCAGAAAAAACATTTGACAAAAATCGAAATCCATTCATGTTTAAAACTCTCAGCAAACTAGGAATAGAACAGAACTTCTTCAACTGATACATGAAAAACCTACAGTTATAACACACAATGGTGAAAGACTGAATACTTTTTCCCTAAAATTAGAAACAAGAATTCCTTCTCTCACCACTCTTATTCGACATTTTGCTGGAAGTCCTAGCCAATGTAACAGGTAAAAAAGGAAATAACAGGACTTCCCTGGTGGTCCAGTGGGTAAGACTCCGCACTCCGAATGCAGGGGGCCCGGGGGCCCGGGGTCCCGGGGTTAGATCCCGCATGCCGCAACTAAGATCCAGCGCAGCCTAAAAATAAATAAATAAATTTTTTTTAAAGAAAAGGAAATAAAAGACATACAGATTGGAAAAAAGAAATAAAATTGTCTTTATTAGTAGACATGACATGCTCATGTACACAGAAAAACCTGAGGAATCTAGACAAAAACTACTAGAAATGATAAGTGTAATAGGAAGGTAGCAGGAGGCAAGGGCAATACTCAAAAATCAACTGTATTCCTAAATCGTAGAAATAAGCAATTAGAAATTGAAGTTAAAAAACAATATCATTTATAATAGGATCAAAAAATATTAAATACTTAAGACAATTTTTTAATGTGTGCAAGCTCTTACACTGAAAACAACAAAACATTGCTGAAACAAAATAAATACCTAAATAAATGGAGACATATAACCTATATCATGGTCAGAAAGCTCAATACGATAAGACGTCAATTCTCAACAAATTAGTCTATAGAGTCTTCATAATATTAATCAAAATCCCAGCAGACTTTACTGTAGAAATTGACAGGCTGATTCTAAAATGTATATGGAAATGCAAAGAATCTATGCTAGCCAAAACAATTTTGAAAAAGAAAAACAAAGAACCCACACTACCTTGTTTAAAGACAATATAATGTTACTGTAATCAAAACGGAGTGGTTTTGGCATACACACACACAAGAAAGACATATAGATCAATGGAATAGAATATAAAAGATACCCATTCATATATGGTTAATCTGTATGTTCAATAAAAAATGGCAATAAAACTATTGTATATCTACACAGGGATAAAATGGACCTTGATCCTTTCCTCACTATTCACAAAAATTAATTTGAAAACAATCATAAGCCTAAACATAAAAACCAAACTATAAAATTCCTAGAAGAAAATATTCAAAGTACATACATCTATCTGACACAAAGAACTTGTATCCAGAATTTATAAGAACTCTTATAACTCAGTAAAAAGAAGACAAATAATCCAGTTAAAATGGGCAAAATATCTGAACAGAAATTTCACAAAAGGTGATGTATGGAATGCCAAAGAGCATATGTTAAGATGCTCCACATCTTTATTCGTAAAGAAAATGCAACTAAAACCACAGTGAGATACCACTACTTCCTTCCTCAAATGGGTAAAATTTAAAAGACCGACAATATCAAATATTAGTAAGGATGTGGATCAATTGGAACTCTCAGACATTGCTGGTGAAAATGTAAAACAATATAACCACTTTGACAAACTATCTGACAGCTTTCTAGAAAGTTCAACATGCATTTACCATGTGACTCAGGAATATTCCTCCCCGCAAGTATCTCTTCAAAACATGTCGTTTTTTAAAAATTGTTATATGAGGGACTTCCCTGGCGGTCCAGTGGTTAAGACTTCGCCTTCCAATGCAAGGAGTGCGGGTTCAATCTCTGGTCTGAGAGCTAAGATCCCACATGCCTCGTCGCCAAAAGAAAAAACCAAAACATAAAACATAAGCAGTATTGTAACAAATTCAATAAAGACTTTAAAAACAGTCCACATGAAAAAAAATTCTTTCGAAATAAGTTGTTACACGGATGTGTATAGCAGCTTTATTCATAATAGCCAAAAACTGAAAACACCTAGTTGCAATTTAAAAAAAAAAAATGCTTCATGCAACAATGTAGTTGAATCTCTAAATCACCATGCTGAGTGGGAAAAAAACAGAATGCAAAAGAGCATCTACTGCATAGTTCCATTCTCGTGAAACTCTATGAAAGACAAATCTATAATGATAGAAAGCAGATCAGTGGTTGCCTAGAACTGGAGTTGGGAGATGGGGATTGATTGGGAAGGAACACATAGAATCCATTTGGGCAGATGGAAATGTACTGTATTTGATTGTGTATGCATTTGTCAAAACTTATGGAAGCATTTTACTGTATGTAAATATTGGGAAAATTAATAAAGTAGTCTTGCTCAGGCTCCAGAGGCAGAAGCAGGCCTCTGACCGACCTGTGACCCTGCCTGGACTGCGTGCCTGCTTGCACACCTAACAATTGCTGCTAGCAAGTCAAGCGGCACTTACTATAAGAAAGGGAGTGGGTCTTGGAATATCTTGAGCCCTGGGGACTTAGCCAGTCCCCAGGGGTCTGGTAAATCTTGTAATCCACATGGTGAAAGCAACAGCATTGTTAAAGTAAATCCAGAGCTGCATTTCTGCATGCAAACTGATGATATCAGTTTGCGGCCTGGAATTATAAATGGAAGCCCCCAGAGCTCCAATCTGAAGTCTCACCCGTGGGGTAGACGTACCGCCCAGGACCCTTCCCAATTGGGGCTCCGGGCTGCTGTCACTCAGGACCCCAGCTGCTGTTTGGATCTGAAATAGGTGTCGGCCCGATTCGGTGATGTATACCCTGTTACGTCTCTCTAATATTCTTATTCCTTTCCTTCTAATGATTGTTTATTAAAATTAAGTTAAATCACCTTTCATTAAGGAAGTGATTAAAGCTGTTTGTTTGTGAGAAACGAGTGGTTATTTTGCCAGGGAATCCAACGAACCTTAAAACCAAAAGCAGGCTTTCAGCAAAACAGTAAATTATACTTCAATAAAGCTAATTTTTAAAATAAAAATGTTAACCTTTTTTACATAACTGAATACATTTTGACATTGTTGGTGTAATAAAAAAGAGGCAATGAATGTGAAGCATCAAGAAGAGCTACCATTATTAAGTGTTTACAGTGTGACAGAATCTATGCTCAGCATTTTAAAAGCATTTTCTCATAAAACCAATGGCTTAAGTTTTATTGCTGATCCCATTTTACAGATGAAAAAAATGAGACTTAGAACAGGCAACCATTAAGAAGCAGTGTGGTTGCTCCAAAGTAGCCCAAGCTCTCAGGACTGCACCATACTGTCTCTCAAAGGAGAAAGACATTGTGCCCTCTGGGAAAGCCCCGAGAGTCATTACAATGAAATGATCTCAAATAGATGACAACAAAGAAGAAAAAAAGTAGGTTTGTTGCCTGGGCATAACAGAAACATAATAATAAACCACCAAAAAGCTTTTCAGGGACCACTAATGTCAAGAGACCATCAAGTCTAAACTGATGGAGCAGCAAATGTAATTATTGCAGCAGGAAAATTCCAGTTTAAAATATAGATTAATCACAAAAGGACAGAGGTCCTTGTTATTATTCTTATTTGAGAGAGGAAATTAACTTATAAAGAATGGCAGACATTTGCAAGGAATAAAAATACGTATACTATCTTCCCACACTTTTTCTTGTCTTATTTACAGGAATGCTTGTATTCCTAGCTCACATTCTTTTACAAGCGAAGTCTCTCAAAATTTCAGGAACAGAGAGTGTTATATTAAATAAATGGCGGACTTCCCTATGCGCCACAACTACTGAGCCTGCGCTCTAGAGCCCATGAGCCACAACTACTGAGCCCACATGCCACAACTACTGAAGCCCACGTGCCTAGAGCCTATGCTCTGCAACAAGAGAAGACACCACAGTGAGAAGCCCGCGCACCGCAACGAAGAGTAGTGCCCGCTCACCACAACTACAGGAAGCCTGCGTGCAGCAACAAAGACCCAAAGCAGCCAAAAATTGATTAATTAATTAATTAAATAATAATAATATATTAAATGAATGGACCCAGCTGTGGAACATAAAGAAGAAATGGAAAACAACCTTATTAGTTCTAGAAAAGCAACTATATAGCCCTAATACCAAAACCTCATGAAGACAGTACAAAAAAACTTTTTAAGGAGAAGAGGAAAGGAAAGGGAGGGAAGAAGAGAGGAGACTTTAGAAATTTTTCACTTAAGAATATGAGTGAAATTATAAATAAAATATTAGCAGATATAATTCAACAAAATATCATCTAAGGTAACAAAATAGAATTAAACAGGGAAAGTAAGAATGGCCCAGTGGTGAGAAATTTAGTAATAAAATATGCTATAATAAAAAGCCAAACAAGAAAATCCATAAGATAATTCTCCATTTAATCATTTGCCCCAACTTTTCATCTATTTTTTTATCCTGCAATCTTAATACTTGGAAGTTACTGAAATCCTTTTTTGAATAAGGATAGATATCAATTTATACAAAGGATCAAATATGCATTCATAACATCATTACATCTTAAATAAAACCCCCCAGATGCCAAAAAGGTATTTGATGAAATTAACCTCCATTCCTGATTTTGTTAATAGCTTTAAAATAGGACAAAGAAGAGGAAAAACTCTGAAATTAAACAGACCCAGGGTCAAGTAACACCACTGTTAACCTCATGTACACATAACACAGTGCCAGGTACATGATACGTACCCAATAAATAGAAGTTATTTTTAATATCAAACCAACAACTGGCCTCACAGTTAATAAAGAAATTCTACAGGTATAATATTAAAATTAAGCACAAAACAATGATACTTTCTACTACCTATATTTCACACTGTTTATATGAAAAAATAAAAGTTATGAATGCCGCAAAGGAAATGATAAAATTATCATTATTTGAAGAGAATATTCAAATAGAGAATTCTAAAATCTAGTAGAACTAAGAAAATAGTTTAGAAAAATAGCCAGATATAAATATTTCTTTAAGTCAATAGTATTCCTATATAGTAGTCCAGTTAGATAATATAATTTTAAAATATATTTTATTTACTAGAGAAATAACAAAACCTTAAAAGGGAAAACTTCCATGAGAAATATGCATATTATGAAAAATGATAAATATTTATAGAATAAGATATAAGTAACAAGAATGGTAAAATTATTGTAAAAATGTCAAAACTTCCAAAGTTTATATTTGCATTTAAAATTCCAACAGAATTGTGGAGGAGACTTTATTTTTATTTTTATTTTTTTTAAAGATGGAATCAGATTTGTCCTCAGCCTTGCAGACAAGCCATTCTTTTTTTTTTTTTTTTTTTTTTTTAATGTTATTTATTTATTTATTTTTTGGCTGTGTTGGGTCTTCGTTTCTGTGCAAGGGCTTTCTCTAGTTGTGGCAAGCGGGGGCCACTCTTCATCGCGGTGCGCAGGTCTCTCACTATCGCGGCCTCTCTTGTTGCGGACCACAGGCTCCAGACGCGCAGGCTCAGTAGTTGTGGCTCACGGGCCTAGTTGCTCCACGGCATGTGGGATCTTCCCAGACCAGGGCTCGAACTCGCGTCCCCTGCATTGGCAGGCAGATTCTCAACCACTGCGCCACCAGGGAAGCCCAAGGAGACTTTAAATATTCTAAAATTCATCCTAGAGAGTAAGCAGGTAAGAATATCAAATAAAAATGTGTAAAAGAGGGACTTCCCTGGTGGCCCAGGGGCTAAGACTCCACGCTCCCAGTGCAGGGGGCCCAGGTTCAATTCCTGGTCAGGGAACCAGATCCTACATGCTGCAACTAAAACATCGCATGCCACAACTAAAGATCCTGCATACAGCAATTAAGACCCAGTGCAGCCAAATAAATAAATTTTTTTAATGTACAAAAGATATGTTTTTACTAAGTTACTGAGCTTGATACATATGAAGTCTCAATAAATATGTCCTGAGTCAACTATAAAATCAGGTAGTTAAAATCATGTAATCCATAAGTAAATAAACAAAAGGCACACATGCCTAGATTCACATAAATAACTCAGAATTAGACCCTGTCTAATTTTGGTGCCAACTGTTGGTACCTAAAAATTTTTTAATGATATTTGAGTCATCATAAACCAGTAGAGAGGGGGAGAATTATTTAATACATGATGTTGAGAAAATGAGATGAAAATTTCAAAACAAACCAATAGAGAGTTGCCTTTCTTGTCATAACTAAACTCCAGATGGATCAAAGACGTAAGCAGTTACATTCAGAGCATACAAAAACTATAAATCCTCTAGAGGGAGAAGGAATTCCTAAGTTCAAAAGCAATAGAAGAAGGACTTCCCTGGCGGAGCAGTGGTTAAGAACCTGCCTGCCAATGCAGGGGATATGGGTTCAATCCCTGGTCCAGGAAGATCCCACATGCTGTGGAGCAACTAAGCCCATGTGCCACAACTACTGAGCCTGTGCTCTAGAGCCTGTGAGCCACAACTACTGAGCCCACGCACCGCAGCTACTGAAGCCCGCATGCTCTAGGGCCCATGTGCCGCAACTACTGAGCCCACATGCTGCAACTACTGAAGCCGCATGCCTAGAGCCCGTGCTCCGCAACAAGAGAAGCCACCGCAATGAGAAGTCCGCGCTCGCCACAACTAGAGAAAGTCCGCGCACAGTAACGAAGACCCAATGCAGCCAAAAATAATAAAATAAAAGGATAAAAAGGGCTTCCCTGGTGGTGCAGTGGTTGAGAATCTGCCTGCCGATGCAGGGGACACGGGTTCATGCCCTGGTCCGGAAAGATCCCACATGCCGCGGAGCAACTAGGCCCGTGAGCCACAACTACTGAGCCTGCGCGTCTGGAGCCTGTGCTCCGCAACAAGAGAGGCCGCGATAGTGAGAGGCCCGCGCACTGTGATGAAGAGTGGCCCCCGCTTGCCGCAACTAGAGAAAGCCCTCGCACAGAAACGAAGACCCAACACAGTCAAAAATTAAATAAATAAATAATTAATTAATTTAAAAAAAAAAAAAGGATAAAAAATAAAACACTTAAAAAAAAAAGCAATAGAAGAAACAAAAGATCAATAGCCTTACTACCTAAAACATGGAAACTTCTCCAAGTTAAAAAAAAATCAAATTAAAAGGCAACTGAGAACTTACATAGTAGACAAATTATTGTTCTTGTTACAACTTATAGGGTTCGTATATACAACAAGGGGAAACCCACAACTCGGATTACTTAATAATATAAATAGACAATCCACAAAAGAAAATACAACAAGTAAACAAACATGGAGAAATGTTCCAGTAGAAATTAAAGAAATACAAAGTAAAACCACAGTAAAGTGCTATTTTCCTTATGAAATCAGGAAGTGCTTTGTTGAATGATAATGTTCTATACAGACCCCGTGTTGTGAAACTGGTATTTTTATGCCAGGTTTCAACCTTTTAACATTGTTGAAAATTTAAATTGGCACAACCATTTTGAAAGCAATTTGGAAATATTTTTCAAAGGTCTTTAAGTTCATTCATAGCTTTTGACACAATAATTCCATTTTTAAAATTTTATCTTAAAGAAATAAATATAGGAAAAGCTTTATGTGCAAAGATATTCATTAGAGTATCATTTTTAATAGCAAAAATTGGAAGAAAAATCTTAAATATCCAATAGTAATGAAAAACCTAAGTAAACTACTTAGGTAAGTAAACCCACTGAATGGAATCATAAGTAGCTATTTCAAATGATGGATAAAACTGTTAAACACTTTCTCTTTGGGAAGTGAAGTTATAAAGAATTTTCATTTTGCACTTGATGCATTTCTAAAGGTTTGAATTTGTTATTTCTTTCCTGTTATAACAAGAAAAAAGATAGGACGATATTTCCATTTTGAAAAAAAATGTTGAAATGATGGTTACAAAGATTATAATAATAACATGTGGAAACATTCTCATTATCCTTTGGGAAAAAAAGATCCAGAATAAAATACCCATAAATGCTAACCGTGGATGTGTTTATTGATGAGAATATGAATGATTTTTTGCCTGCTTTCCAAATCATTGAATTCAACAATCACTTATTGAGATCCTAAGTTAAAGGCCCTGAACTAGGACAAAGATGTATAAGATGCATAAGATGCCATGTTGCTTATTAATGCACATGAGTCATTTTTATAATATTCAGGGCAGTTATTTTCTCCCTGCAAAAGAGGTACAAAACAATCCACTCAGAGTTTATTATTACACAAATTTTTGTGGTATAAAACTCTAATATACATTCTCAAACATATATAAGAAAATACTAATAAGATTAACAATTTTGGTCTATAATAACAACTTCCAAACTTTCAAAAATCCAACCACTCTAACAAACATGAGAAAAGAGAGGTGGAAATTTATTTTCTGATTCTTCAGATCCCTGAGATTCTTTAAACACCTGCTGCAAGCACAGAAATTGAGAGTAAAATTTTTATAATGCTGAGTAGCTGCATTTAGTAAATATTTCCTACTAACCTCAAAAGTGAGTTTGACCATGTTCAGAAATTTCAATAAAATATGGACTAAATTAATGTCTGCCAATTCAGAAGCATTTTCTTCTGTTATCTTTCATAGCATTCATTTATTTGTTAAATTAAATGAGTTAATACATAGAAAGCACTTAAAATAGTACCCAGCATACAGTAAGCACTCCACAAAAGTTAAATATTATTTTTAACTATTTAACAAATATTTTTAAGCAACTAATATGTGCCTGGCCTGATACTAACCATAATTAAATAAAGCATAGATACATCACTGCAGAAGAACAGCTCTAAAGTGTGGGAATGCTTTTCCCATCAGCATCTTTCTTGAGTCCACATTAGAGCTCCTTGACCAATAACAAAATGGAGGCAGAATGTCCACATTGGGGGTAGAATGAGAACCATCCAATCAACCAAACCACTGTTTTAAGCTACTATGACTTTGGAGTTGTTTTGGAGTTCTTCGTTACACAGCAAAAGCTAACTGATACAAGACCAAATTGATTTAAGAATACACATGCAGGGCTTCCCTGGTGGCGCAGTGGTTGAGAATCTGCCTGCCAATGCGGGGGACACGGGTTCGAGCCCTGGTCTGGGAAGATCCCACATGCCGCGGAGCAACTAGGCCCGTGAGCCACAACTACTGAGCCTGCGCGTCTGGAGCTTGTGCTCCGCAAAAAGAGAGGCCGTGACAGTGAGAGGCCCGTGCACCACGATGAAGAGTGGCTCCCGCTTGCCGCAACTAGAGAAAGCCCTTGCACAGAAACGAAGACCCAACACAGCCAAAAATAAATAGATAAATAAATTAAATTAAATTTAAAAAAAAGAATACACATGCAAAAATTAAGCAAAATATCAAATTATTCCCAACATTAAAAAATACATTATAAAGAAAATGAATCCAATAATATGATGATTTTATTTCTACGTAAATGTTATCATCTTTCAAGTCACATTCTGAAACCTGATATTTTTACTCAACAAAAAATTGTAGATGATCATGTTTGTATATGTAGATTTACTCCATTTTTTTCTAAAAAAATTCACACCCAGTACTTCAGCATATGGATAAATTGGTTTATTTAATCGTCCCCCAATAATGGATATTGAAATTATTTATAATTTTGTGCTATGACAAATAATTCTTAACTTTATCTCCTTGAGGGGAAAAAAACTGGGGGAAGAATGTCTTTCCTTTGTATATCCTGAAGAGTAGGTTCTTGTTGGAGTTATTACCTGTCCACAATTGGAGCAAAAAAGGTAGCCAGGTAACAAATATATAAACGCCAAGGTGGGAACAGAGAAGGATGGTGAAGTCTCTGGAAATAATATGGGGAGTTCACTGGATGAAATGTAAGAGACAATGGTGACAGAGTTGACATTGTGTCAGCATGGACCCTCCTCTCTTTGAATCCCCTCTTGAACTCTCCTAAGACTGTCTCCTCAATGACACATCCTAATGGCTGAGTGACATCTCACAGTAGGGAGAGAGCATTCTCCAAGACTCATAGAAGAAAAGGAGTATAAAGAAATCACTTAGAAACAGTTACTGGAATTGAGCAAAGGGCAGCTTTGCTAATGAAAACTATGTCAAATATCATCAAAGAATAGACACAAGTCATAGTTAGAATCTATTTTCTGGGACAAAGCAGATCTAGAGTCAAGTTCAACATTTTAACCATTGATAAATAAATAGCTACCACCCCTCTTCAAAAAAAATCTTCTAATAAGGTAAATATAAAAGTGCTTAATTGATAAATAAGAAAAGCAAACATTATGCTAAACACCACTGGAGGTAGATTTGTGTTTTGACAGGCAATAGGAATAGAATCCAAAACTCTAGTCAGGACTACTAAGAATACTTGAACAATTTTTGTCAATTTCATGATTCCCTTGCTTTATTCCTACATTGCAAGTTGATTGGGGACTATTATATGTTTTTTAACAATAAAATTCTAGATATTTAATTGCAGTTAAACACATATTCTCCAGTATGTAATCTAATTAGGGTGGGGTGGGGGAAGGTATAGAAATGAGACCATTTCTTGAGCAGCCTGGAAAGTGAGGTAGGCCCAAAGCACCCCAGAGGTGTTCCTAAGCCTCCTTGGGCTACAACAATGAACAGTGTCCTTCCCAGAAAAGGGAGGGATCATCTCTCTTTAATTCTTCAGGCAGATTTCTGAAGCAACAGAAATCTCTGCATTTTCTCTAGCTAATATTATAAATAATACATTAATCCTTATTAACCCTGCCTGAAAAAAGAATGCTCTGCTAAAGTCCAATCCATATTTTTCTGGGACAAATTCAGAAGTTTTTACTCTTGAGGAAAATGCTTTGTTCCTTTTACTAAGGTTTTTCTGACTCAGGTAAAACCCCCAAAGGATCTTCAAGGTTGGAAAATACCTTGAATATCTTGAACACCACAGTCAAACACTTGAGCAAAATAAACCTTGTCTTCAGCTGCCAACCAAAATACTTTCCTGGATTATTTGGCTTGTGTGTGTGCCTTAGCTTCCTTCTGAGTAATAGAAAGATGCAAATGTTTAACAACTTCTTTAACTAAAGATTACTTCAACACACAGGCCCCAAAGTTCTACCAATTCCTATCCAAACCCAGGCATTCGCTACCAGGCAAAGGGTATCCCTTAGGAGATATTCATAAATTATCTGCCCAGCTTTCCATGCATCCAGTAAGTGAAACTATTCTCAGATAATCATGGAGAAACACCAGAGACCACTAGGGACTTGGGACCAATTTACCCAACAATTTGGACCTTGGCACTGACTAGTTCTATCTATTATTGATAAAGAAATTGCTCGTTATTACAGCCCCTCCGGGTGACATTATTCTTTGCACAGCAAAAATCATTAGGCGGTGTCAGAAAGGGTTGATATGTCTGAAATTACACTGCACATTTGCCCACTAATAGCATGTAGTGGTCACACATTTTTTATTAGGAATGTAAAATGACGAGCATGCATAAAGAATTATACGGAGTGAGTCATTTTTGAATCAGCTTCACCAGCCTCCAAAGATACAAGATGACTTACACTCACATAATACCCTTCTCGAGTTTTCTTCAGGGCAACAGAATTCAAATCCCATGTCCTGGAGCAGGAAGTTCCCCTAACTCATTTAGTATTATTTTAACCTCTTCTGAATTGGTGACTCAGAAAAGACAAAGACTAAAATGATAGATTAGGCAGAAAAACATAACCACAAACAAAAGGTTTTCAAATTTCTAGTTCAGCAACAAAGAATAATTATTACAATTTACTTTAGTATAGTGGTTTACTAAGAACTTTTAAGTATATTATTCTACATTCAATATTCTGATTCTCACAACAGCCTACCTAAAATAATATTAGAGCACACTATAACAACAATGAACTATTATGCAGCCAGGCAAAAAATTGATGTTGTAGAACTAATGGCGTGGAAATATTGAATCCAAAATGCTGGTTTCAAAAGAGAATGGATTATTTGGTCCCGCTTTTTGTAAAAAGATATATATGCATGCTTATGTACACACACACACATATAGAAAAGAGCCTGGAAAGGTATCAACCAACTGTGGTCTCTGCATTGTGATTACTGACTCTCTTTTCCCTTGTTTATTTTATTTTCTGATATATCTGCAATGAACATGTATTACATGTATGATCAGGAAAAGTTAATCATATATGATGAAAGGAGTGATGACCTTATATTTTTAATAAGAATTTTTCAGTAAACTTCAATAATCACAGCTTAATACCAAGGAGAAATGGGACCTTAGCTTGAGCTGCTTTTAGAAAAGACATTTTTGGAAATAACAGAATTCACTAAGTCTTATAATCATCCATAGTCGTAAAGTCTGCTAGTTCAGAACAATTCAGCACAAAATACACATTGAGTGATGTCTTAGCCCAAATCCTCCAGGAAGCAGAACTTTCAGTAAGGATTAAAGTGCTGGTACTTTACTTGAAAGGTGCAAGCCAATGACCACCTCACAACAATCTGCAGAGACACAATGGGTCACTCAGCCAAGTGTTCACTTAGTACTTGGAGTTTCTCAGTAGTTGATTACAAGAAGTAAGCACCCTGGAACAGTCCAAGCAGGGAAAAAGGAGAGCTTATTCGCCCAGTTCGCTACTACCTTCAATGCTCCTTGATCAAGGTCTCTCTGAGTCCACCATCCAGCCCTTCAGTACCCACTCAGGAGGCTGGATCCCATGCCCTGAGTGCCCAAGTGCAGAAGTACAGGGCTAATTTCATACAGCTGGGGCTCAGCATTTGGGCTGTGAATGCCAGACAGATCCAGGGCCTCAACTCAGACTCCAGAAAGGAAGGGAACCAGCAGAGGTGACAGCATCAGAAAGAAGGTGGCTCCGTCATAAGAAGGAGGTGACTCAAGGACTCTGAGAAGGGGTATAAAGACTTACGTCCAATATAAATGACTTGCTATATCTTGGAAATAGCCATTTTATTACACCAAATTCCATTAACAGCATTAATAAAACATTTTCTCCCACACATCTGTAAACATGTAATAGACGACAAAGGACCTTGTTTTATTCATCTGCTTCACTGACATCTGGCAAAATATTCACATGCACATGAAATGGACATGCTCAGATTACTGAATGTATAGGTTATACTTCATTCCTGGCACATGAAATAGACTTCCACCCTTTACTTTTCCACTCAGGAAAGCATACTAGAATGCAGAGATGAAGCTGATATTATTAAAGAACTTATGTTAAATCTACTCTATTTTTTTAAAGTAAACCATTTATAAACTTTAGTACCTTTGAGTTTTTAAAAAATTACTCATAATTTACTTCATAACTGATCACTACACCTTGTATGTAGAAATGCTGATTAAGATACTTCACACCCATTAGGATGGCTATTATTAAAAATAATAATAATAACAACAAGTGTTAATGAGGATGTGGAGAAATTAGGACTCTTGTGCTTTGCTGGTAGGAATGTAAAATGGTGTAGCTGCTGTGGAAGCAGTATGGTGGTTCCTTAAAAAATTAAAACTAAAACTGCCGTATGATCCAGCAATTCTACTTCTAGGTATATACCCAAAAGAACTGGAGGCAAGGACTCAAACAAATGTTCACAGCAGCATTATTCACAGTAGCCAAAAGGGAAAAGCAACTCAACTGTCCATCAAGAGATGAATGGATAAACAAAATGCAGTTTATACATACAATGAAATATTTTTTACGCATGTATCTTTAAGCAGTGCTTTCTTTTCTTCCAGGTTTATTGAGGTATAATTGACAAATAAAACTGTATATATTTAAAGTGTACAGGGACTTCCTTGGTGGCGCAGTGGTTAAGAACCTGCCTGCCAACACAGGGGACACGGGTTCGAGCCCTGGTCCGGGAAGATCCCACATGCCTCAGAGCAACTAAGCCCGTGCGCCACGACTACTGACCCTGCACTCTAGAGTCCGCGAGCCACAACTACTGGAGCCCGTGCACCTAGAGCCCGTGCTCCGCAGCAAGAGAAGCCACCGCCAAGAGAAGCCCGTGCACCTCGACAAAGAGTAGCTCCCGCTCGCCACAACTAGAGAAAGCAGGCACGCAGCAACAAAGACCCAATGCAGCAAATAAATAAATAAATAAATTTTAAAAATAAAAAAATAAAGTGTACAATGTGATGACTTGATATATGTATATACACTGTGAAATGATTACTGCAATCAAGTTAATTAACACATCCATCACTCACATAGTTACCTTTTTGTTTTTGTGGTAAAACTATAGAATATTATTCAGCCTTGAAAAGGAGGGAAATTATGACATATGCTACAACACAAATGAACCTTAAAGACATAATGCTAAGTAAAATGAGCCAGTCACACACACACAAAAAATATTGTATGATCCCACTTACATGAGGTACCCAGAATAGCCAAAATCATAGAGACAGAAGTAGAATGGAGGTTGCCAGGGGCTGGGGGAAGAGGGACATGGGGAGTCATTGTTAATAGATACAGAATATCAGTTTGAGATGATGAAAAAGTCCTGGAGATGGTTGGTAATGATCTGTGCACAGCATTGTAAATGTACTTAATGCCACTGAACTGTACACTTAAAAATGGTTAAAATGGTAAATTTTATGTTATGTATATTTTACCATAATAACAATAAACTTAAAATTTAATGCTAATCAGAAACTACTCTTGAACGTAGTAAATAATCAATGAATGCTTATTGATACAAAATACACAAGCGGAGCATCTGCACTGGTGCTAGTGTAATAAATTGCTCAAAACTATAAAACTATGAAAACCCACGTTAGGCCTAATTTTTCCAAAGTATGAAATGAAAATAAAATACACCTCCCAAAAAGTACTTAGGAGAAATTATTTGCAATGCTCATAGCCATTAAAAAATTAATACATTCCTTAATACACAAAGAACTCCTCCAAAGTAATAAAGAGAAAGGCAAACAAACTCATAGAAAAAAATGTGCAAAGAATGTGAAAAAGCAGTTCACAAAATAACTATAAATGGTCAGTAAATATTTTAAAATAAGCTCAACTGCATCAGTAGCCAGGAAAACGTAACCAAAACAATGTGATGCTTTTTTGACTATTGGTTTGACATTTTTTAAATCAACTATTGTATATGGGGATAAGTGGGAGTAAAAATTAATATAATTTTTGTGCAAATAAATTGCCCAGAATCCATTAAAATATAAAAACATACAAATCCTTTGACACCTTGTAAAAAAATCCTTTGATGCACCTGTAAAAATGCATCCTAGAAGATACTTGCACTTTTGTGAAAGGATTTCTTGCAAGAAAGTTCACTGCAGCATTGTCTGTGGTCAGAGAAATAGGAAAATAATCTCAATGTCCATCAAGAGAAATGATTAAACAAATTTTTGGTAAAACCATTCCATGAAATATTAAGCATCTGTTAAAAAGAATTAGGTAGGGGCTTCCCTGGTGGCGCAGTGGTTGGGAGTCTGCCTGCCAATGCAGGGGACACGGGTTCGAGCCCTGGTCTGGGAGGATCCTGCATGCCGCGGAGCAACTGGGCCCGTGAGCCACAGCTGCTGAGCCTGCGCGTCTGGAGCCTGTGCTCCGCAACAGGAGAGGCCGCGATGGTGAGAGGACCGCGCACCGCGGTGAGGAGTGGCCCCCGCTTGCCGCAGCTGGAGGGAGCCCTCGCACAGAGGCGAAGACCCAACACAGCTAAAAATAATAAATAAATTAATTAATTAATTTAAAAAAAAAAGAATTAGGTAGATCTATACGTGCTAAAATAGAGAGATATTCACAATGTGTTGTTAAGATGCATAAAAATACATAAAGTACGATGCCATTTATGTTTAAATATAAACTACCTATGTGTATATATGCATTGTATGTGTGTATCTCACAAATGTAAATATAAGTATCTTGGAAAACACATCTTAAACTAACCCTGGGCAACTCTGGAATGGAGGCATATATGTGAGTGCAGGAGAATGAGGCACTTATAGACCCAATTAGTCAGAAGTCTGTTGATCCTAAGTGAGAGAAACATAGCTAAAAATCACGCAGGGCAAAGAAGGAAATGTTATAAATCTGGAGCTCCTGGCTTTAGACAAGGCTGCAACCAGGAACTCAAAGGATGCATCAGGCCTGTCTTACTCTCCTGGGCTGTCACTCCTTAGTTTTGTTCTTCAAATAAACCCTTTTCCCAGGGTAGCTGAAGCGGCCCCTTGGAAGCCCAGACTCCCATCCATCCAACCGAGCAACCCCAGAGAAAGAGGCTGTCATCCCCTTCACCTCCCAAAGAAAATTCTGAGAGGGAACTGATAACTCGAGCTTGAGACACAGGTTGAATTAGCCAAGGTTTGCATTTAGAGGCAAGTGACAGAAAACCCAATTAATATTAGTTTCAACACATAAGAGTTTGGGGTTTTTCCCCCAGACCACGATAAGTCCCCAGAGTAGGCAGCTGCTGGCCTCCGTTCACAGCCACGCAGTTCTCTCCACCTTCCTTGTGGTCCCAAGGTAGCAAATGTTGCTCAAGCTAACGCATCTCTGGGGACAGGCTGAGAAGAAAGAAGGAGCACCTGCAACAGGCAAACAAAGGCTTCCCCCAAACCATATGCAGGCTTCTTGTTTCCTTTTTACTGGCTGAATGGTGTCATGCGCTCACAGCGAAGGTATCTGGGAAATTTTAGCATTCCAAACTCAACAGCAAAGGAGAGCAACGGAAGCAGGTGTTGAAAGGTTGTCGAGTGAATCAACCTAGATAACATCCTACAACTGCCTGTTCCTGACTAATCAATCCCTACAGCCAGCCAGGCTCAGGTCTCAATTTTCACCCCTGTATCAGGGGTGAGCAGTGCTCTGTGACCAACCCCAAGAACCACATGGAATAGAAGAAGTGTCATCTCTAAAAACACTGATCTTGCCAAAGAAAGGGTATAGAAAATCATCCCAGATAGAAAGAATTAGAGTTACCACAGTTGATTACCATGATAAGTAAAATACATACACACACACATACATGAAGACACACACACACGCAAACACATATGCACACACACATGCACACATACACAGAAAAACAAGTATGCACACACACAGATACCAGGCTAGAAAAGTTGAAAAAAAAATTTTTTTTAACCCACACTATTAACTGTGTTTATCTTGTGGAGTAGGGGTTCAGAGAACAGGATAACTTTCCTTTCTTTTTTTATGTAGCTCCCCAGAATAGTTGAGGAATTGAAGGTGATTTTTCCTTATTTTGGCTTTTTTGGGGGGTTGTTTTCAGTATCTTTCAACTAACAAAGAAATTTTTTAATCATCAATAATAATATGATAACAAACCACATTTTACTAAAGGAGGAAATGAGACTAACCAGTTTGTTTTCATTATGATCCTGGAAATGATCATCACGAGGCAATATTTATTAAGAAGGGCATCAAAGAAAAAACACTGGGTAAAGATAGAATCATGAATAATGAATACTAATCTCTCCCATTTAATTTTCCCTACATTTGTCTAGATGAAATTACACCTACTAAATATTGACTTTGCTTCTAAGGACCTGAAGGCATGTGACATATTTTATTTGACATAGATCACTACATTTAACCTTTGGGTAAAGATGGAGCCAGCATATCTCATTCAGTGACACAGAAGAAAGAGATGCATAAAGAGGTGAAGTGATGAATCTGGGCTCAATTGTCACACAGTAATTGCCTTATGGATCTCTCTGCCACCTATGAGGAGGCCTGGGTGACTGGGTTTGTAGTGACTGCATTACAGCCAGTTTGTCCCCCTACCCAAAGAGAACGGGTTCTTCACCAAGGCATTGTGAACCTGGGTTGCAAATAATTACGTTTTTTTCCCCCACAAACCTCTAACTTGGGTTTCCTTCTACTATAATATAGAGCACAAACCACAGTAATTAGAAACATCTAGGAATTTGCCACCAACAGAAATACCAGATATTTTCCTAGCATATCACATTGTTGCTGACTTTTTGCCATATTATTTGTACACATCACTGCTTCAAAATTACAGCAGTTACTAGAGCTACTACCTTGTGATTACTAGATTTCAATAAAAACTGTTACATATATATGTAATCCTATATATTTCATTTTACGTATTCAAAGGCATTCTTCTAAATGCCAAAAGGATCCACGGTACAAAAACAAAACAAAATCACACATACACACACAAACACACACACACACACACACACACACACGGAGAACAGATTAAGAGCCTCTGCACAGAGTATCTCAAGCACCGGGGCAGATATAAGAGCCTCCAAACACCTTCCTAAGACTTTCCCATGATAAGAAAAAACATCCTTGTTCCCACGATAAGAAAAAACAGCCCTGAGATACAACGACAAAATATCAGGCCCATTGTTTGGGGCACATGTTTGCCTCATGTTACAACATAACCATAGGACTAATCAAGTCTCAAACCCCATTGGGTGCTTTTCTCCTCCCAGGGGCTTCTCAAGAGACCCCTCTAATTTCACTGCCATCGAGGAGCGTCACATACTGCCTGGGTCACTCACGCACGAAGCAATTGCCATTTCTCCAGCATAATCACCGACACTGCAGCAGTATAATAGTTCACAGTCAACACTTAAAGACACAATCAATAAAACTAGAAACCATGCAAAAAGGTTAAAATGTATCAATGTTTCCTCTTCAGCTGTCGAAACACTCCCTAGCAAGGGAGAAAATTATGAGTATTGCTTCCACTACATCAATTAGCTGTCACTTTTGGTGTTTTCTTATGGGCATTGAAGCCAAGCATAAGTAGTTTGGAATCCCAGCTCTTCTATCTACTGTGAGTGACCTCTGGCTAAAATCCTACCTGAGCTTTGGATTTTTTAGCTGAACAACCCTCAATGGGTTGTTCATTCATTCATTCAATCATTCATGCACTCAATTAACAAATGCTTTTTGCATGTGCTATAAGCTCTCTCTACCACAGTTCTGAAAAGGTAATGCAGAAGTGGAAGGAACTTTGGGAGACTCAATATGTCAAGACAAAAACCCACCAATGGTTCAGAAACAATGGGCCCATCTTGTTATGTCTCAGAACTCAGTATCAGACAGATGGAGTTTCCCAGCAGGAAGGAAGGGGGTTAAGGATACTGCAGATATGCCTCAGAACCAGGTTAGGACAGTTGCCTGAAACAGACCCAGTCAGCAAAGGAACATGGGCTGGGCACAATGGAATGAACATCAGTGGCTGAAACAAAGTTCCACCAAGGAAGTGCAAGAGAAGATTGCGGGAGGCTTGGCAAGAACAAGACAAATTAACAGGCACCAAAGCTGACAGCCAGAGCAGGTCACTGCACACACAGGATGGAGAAGAAGAGAGTGTTGGAGCCCAGTAGTCACTGAAGCATGAAACCCGGGCTGGCAACAAAAGAGAACCAGGGAGGGGGCAGGGGCCTCCAAGAGTACTCACGTCTCAGGTTTAGGAAAATGACTATTGCTAAGCAGAGAGTAAGGGACCTGACACGGTGCATGTCCTGTCTCAGTGAGGACTGGCCCTGCACCTGGGCCAGGATGGGGTGGATATATAAGCGGCTTCAGTGGCACCAGCTTTGAGGCACCAGAAAAGGTGAAGCAAAGGAAGTGAATGATAGGAGAGGGTTGATACAACCAATGGTTCAACTTTAAAATGTGGCCAAGAAGAGATGCAGACAGGCTCCCCTATCACTCCGCCACCACTTTATCAAGGCCCTTCCTATCTTGGAAATACCCTAGCATCGAATACTGGATCAGGATTTGCCAAGAAAATACATTACTCTGATTACAAAGTGAAAGCGGTCAGAGAAACAATGCTAGCGACTAATAGAGGTTGCCTAAAAATAGACTGTGAAAAATTAACATACCAGAGATTAATCCATTTCAAAAAGCAGTTCCTCCTACTCCAAATTAGCACTAAAAATCATGGGAAATACAATAATTCCTTACATCTAGACTTAAGTTTGTGGGGTGAAACATCTGTAAATCTGAATCACAAGTTTGCACTTAAGACACTCAGTATGCAACCCTCCCCAAGGACAACCAAAGACCCTGACATGACAAACCAACCTTATTTATCATGTCAAACAATTTATTAACATTTTTTATTGTAATCTTTTCCATAACAGGCCCAAGCAGGAGATGTCTTTTAAAGTTGGGTGGCCTTGGGCTTCCCTGGTGGCGCAGTGGTTGAGAATCCGCCTGCCGGTGCAGGGGACACGGGTTCGGGCCCTGGTCTGGGAAGATGCCGCATGCCGCCGAGCAACTGGGCCCGTGAGCCACAATTGCTGAGCCTGCGCGTCTGGAGCCTGTGCTCCGCAACAAGAGAGGCTGCGATGGTGAAAGGCCCGCGCACCGCGATGAAGAGTGGTCCCCACTTGCCACAACTAGAGAAGGCCCTCGCACAGAAACGAAGACCCAACACAGCCAAAAATAAATAAATAAATAAGTAAATAAATAAATAATTTTTAAAAAAAAAGTTACCGTTCTTTATAAAAAAAAAAAAAAAAAGTTGGGTGGCCTTTAGTTTCAAAGAAGGAAATATTTTCATTTACAAAAACTGTGCTTTACTTTTCATAGGGAAACACTAACCTTAAAATGGTATGTCACTGTATTACAAAAGGAGTGGAAAGTCACAGAATCGAACATATTTGTATAAGTTTTCTGAGATTAGGGTAATTTATTTCAAATATTTCTTTAATGTTGTCATATCATCTTTCCAAAAATAAACATATTCAAATGCCCTTCTTTCCTTGACTTATTCTGAATTAGAAAACTGAACTGGTCTAGCCTTTGATTAACTATCCCCTGTGTTGTTAATATCATAACTTAAACCCAAGTGTTATTTGGCCACCTCTGCCGCTGGTCCGGCCTCTCCTTTACAACCTGGCTGTCGCTAAGAAGTTGCGCTGACTTTGTCGTTGTGTGAAGACTCCTCCAAAGCACTTTAAGATAAAAATGCTCTACATGTTTTGAAAGTAAGAGTTTCTGAAGGCTTTATAACATCTCCCCCTCCTTTTCTGGGACAATTGTACTAAAAGTCATGTGGATATGAGGGGTCCCTCTGGGACTGCAGAAGGAGTCTTCACTTGACTATCACACCTGAAAGTCCATGGCAATAACTCGTATTTTCCTTTAAAAAAACATTTCACCTTATGTTCAGGGCAATATAAACTTCTGCAGTCCCCAGAGCTTCCTCCTTCTGACATCAAGTTTGGGTTGCAGGCCAAAGGTATAATATAAGGCTAAATTCAAGGATCCCATATAAAAATTTCTGTTTGTTCTTTTAAAAATGAAAATCTTTCCAATGGAGAACAACTGAATAGGAGCTGATTGCCCAATCAGTATCTGTACTTGGAATTAGCAAATAATAAAATGAGTAGAGTTAAAGTTACTTTCCAATTTTTTATATATCATCAAAGATATTCAGTGATCACATTTGTTGTAGGTTGAATCGTGTCCCCCAAAAAGATATGTTTAAGTCCTAACCCCCAGTACATGTGAATGTGACTATTTGGAAACAGGGTCTTTACAGATGTAATCAGATTAAGATGAGGTAATTAGGGTGGGTCTTAACCCAATATGACTGGTGTCCTTATAAAAGGAAAATGCCATGTGAAGACAGAGACACACAGGGGAATGCCATGTGACAACAGAGGCAGAGATCAAGTGCTGTAGCTGCAAACCAAGGAACGCCAAGGATTACTGGCAAACCTCCAGAAGAGAGGAAGAGCCAGGAAGGGGTCTCCTACTGATTTCAGAGGGAACATGGCCCTGCTGATTTCAGACTGCCAGTCTCCAGAACTGTGGGACAACAAATTTCTGTTATTTTGAGCCACCAGTCTGTGGTATTTTGTCATGGTAGCCCTTCGGAAACTAATACAATGTCTCTGCTTCTCATTGCTAATTTTCACATCGATGTGAGATTCTTGGTGGACTTTTCCTTGAAAGTACCTTGTTCATTTGGCTAGTGTAACAGGAATGATAAAGAACCAGCCCTGTACAATGCGTGCAACGGGTTTAGTATTTCAATATGTGTAACAAAAGGTCCCGCTTGCCAGCGTTGCCAGATAAAATGCAGGATGCCTCATTAAATTTGAATTTCAGATAAACAGTGAATAATTTTTCAGTGAAGTATGCCCTATGCATTATGTGGGACATACCCTAAAATTATTCATTGTCTATGTGAAACTCAAACTTAAGTGGGTGTCCTATATTTTTATTTGTTAAATCTGGCAGCCTCATAGATTAGTTAATATTCCACCTCATAGATGCAAGGCATGCTTCTGGAATATTCCATCATTTGCTGTTTGTTTCTACTCCTTGAGCCAACAAGACAAACTGCCATATATTGAATACTATATAGCCTGTTCTTCCTCTTCAGTTTCAAGTCGCTCCAGTTTAATTTGTAGAACTATTAACAGTTATAGATGGATGATGATTGCTGCAGTGAGTTTGCTTTGTGTAAGCACCATGATATCCATACAGCTTTTATTAAACGTTACACAATCAATAAAAAGAAATTAGAACCATCCATTCTACGTGTGAAGATGTAATCAGCTTTCAGGGGCATTCTAAATTCTTTATTTCAGTGTTGTGACCGACATAAGAATCTAGGAAAGAACACAAAAGGCATCTTTTTTTTTGCTTTTCACCCACACTAAATTAATTATTTCTTATAAAAATGTAATATATCCCTTTATGGATAAGCTCTTATTAGGAGACTTTGTAATCTGCTACTTCAATCTTACTTCTTATTCTCCCGGGACCTCTGCTTCTTCATCTGTAAAATTAAGGAGGTAGAAGACGCACTTCCAGAGCCTTTGTCAGGATTGTGGAGTTAACCACAGGCTTAATCAGCCTTTCTGTCTACTCCCTTTTGCCTTCCCGCCACAGAAGACTCACCTCCCGTCAAAGTTCCTCTTCCCTGGGGCTGGGGAAGGCCTTCCCATGCATAACGAAAACCACAAAAGAAACAATTATTAAATTTGACTGAATACATCAAAAGACTCTACGAACAAAAGTAAAACGCAAATGACAAACTGGAAAAGATATTTGCATTACACAATATAGAAAACTTTCAACATGCCAAGAAAAATTTGGGCAGAGGACATAATAGGCAATTTACACACTTATACACACACACTTGCATACTATATGTGTATGTGTGTGTCTACATACGCATATACATATGCACACACAGAGATAATAAGCATGAAAATACATTCATCCATTGGTAATTAAAGAAATATGAGTTAAGAAAGAAAGCATCATTTTGCTTACCAAATTTTCAAAATTCTTTTAAGAAAACCATCCAACAACAATCATCAACAGGAAGACACTGGAACTCACCAAAAACGATACCCCACATCCAAAGACAAAGGAGAAGCCACAGTGAGATGGTAGGAGGGACGCAATCACAATAAAACCAAATCCCATAACTGCTGGGTGGGTGACTCACAAACTGGAGAACACTTATACCACAGAAGTCCACCCACTAGAGTGAAGGTTCTGAGCCCCACGTCAGGCTTCCCAACCTGGGGGTCCAGCAACAAGAGGAGGAATTCCTAGAGAATCAGACTTTGAAGGCTAGTGAGATTTGATTGCAGGATTCTGACAGGACTGGGGGAAACAGAGACTCCACTCTTGGAAAGCACACACAAAGTAGTGTGCGCATCGGGACCCAGGGAAGGAACAGTGACCCCATAGGAGACTGAACCAGACCTACCTGTTAGTGTTGGAGGGTCTCCTGCAGAGGCAGGGGGGTGCCTGTGGCTCACCATGGGGACAAGGACACTGGCAGCATAAGATCTGGTAAGTACTCCTTGGGGTGACCCTTCCCAGGGTCTGCCATTAGCCCCACCAAAGAGCCGGGTAGGCTCCAGTGTTGGGTCGCCTCAGGCCAAATAACCAACAGGGAGTGAACCCAGCCCCACCCATCAGCAGAAAAGCAGATTAAAGTTTTACTGAGCTCTGCCCACCAGAGCAACACCCAGCTCTACCCACCACCAGTCCCTCCCATCAGGAAACTTGCTCAACCCTCTTAGATAGCCTCATCCACCAGAGTGCAGACAGCAGAAGCAAGAAGAACTACAATCCTGCAGCCTGTGGGACAAAAACCACATTCACAGAAAGACAGACAAGATGAAAAGGCAGAGGGCTATGTACCAGATAAAGGAACAAGATAAAACCCCAGAAAAACAACTAAATGAAGTGGAGATAGGCAGCCTTCCAGAAAAAGAATTCAGAATAATGATAGTGAAGATGATCCAGGACCTCGGAAAAAGAATGGAGGCAAAGATCAAGAAGATGCAAGAAATGTTTAACAAAGACTTAGAAGAATTAAAGAACAAACAAACAGAGATGAACAATACAATAACTGAAACGAAAACTACACTAGAAGGAATCAATAGCAGAATAACTGAGGCAGAAGAACGGATAAGTGACCTGGAAGACAAAATGGTGGAATTCACTGCTGTGGAACAGAATAAAGAAAAAAGAATGAAAACAAATGAAGACAGCCTAAGAGACCTCTGGGACAACAACAAACGCAACAACATTCACATTATAGGGGTCCCAGAAGGAGAAGAGGGAGAGAAAGGACCCAAGAAAATATTTGAAAAGATTAGAGTCGAAAACTTCCCTAACATGGGAAAGGAAATAGCCACCCACGTCCAGGAAGTGCAGAGAGTCCCATACAGGATAAACCCAAGGAGAAATACGCCGAGACACATAGTAATCAAAGTGGCAAAAATTAAAGACAAAGAAAAATTATTGAAAGCAGCAAGGGAAAAACAACAAATAACATACAAGGGAACTCCCATAAGGTTAACAGCTGATTTCTCAGCAGAAACTCTACAAGTCAGAAGGGAGTGGCACGATATACTTAAAGTGATGAAAGGGAAGAACCTACAATCAAGATTACTCTACCCGGCAAGGATCTCATTCAGATTTGATGGAGAAATCAAAAACTTTACAGACAAGCAAAAGCTAAGAGAATTCAGCACCACCAAACCAGCTCTACAACAAATGCTAAAGGAACTTCTCTAAGTGGGAAACACAAGAGAAGAAAAGGACCTACAAAAACAAACCCAAAACAATTAAGAAAATGGTCATAGGAACATACATATCGAAAATTACCTTAAACATGAATGGATTAAATGCTCCAACCAAAGACACAGGCTTGCTGAATGGATACAAAAACAGGACCCATAAATATGCTGTTTACAAGAGACCCACTTCAGACCTAGGGACACATACAGACTGAAAGTGAGGCGATGGAAAAAGATATTCCATGCAAATGGAAGTCAAAAGAAAGCTGGAGTAGCAATACTCATATCAGATAAAATAGACTTTAAAATAAAGAATGCTACAAGAGACAAGGAAGGACACTACATAATGATCAAGGCATCAATCCAAGAAGAAGATATAACAATTATAAGTATATATGCACCCAACATAGGAGCACCTCAATACATAAGGCAACTGCTAACAGCTATAAAAGAGGAAATCGACAGTAACACAATAATAGTGGGGGACTTTAACACCTCACTTACACCAATGGACAGATCATCCAAACAGAAAATAAATAAGGAAACAGAAGCTTTAAATGACACAATAGACCAGATAGATTTAGTTGATACTTATAGGACATTCCATCCAAAAACAGCAGATTACACTTTCTTCTCAAGTGAGCATGGCACATTCTCCAGGATAGATCACATCTCGGGTCACAAATCAAGCCTCAGTAAATTTAAGAAAATTGAAATCATATCAAGCATCTTTCCTGACAACAACACTATAAGATTAGAAATGAATTACAGAGAAAAAAACGTAAAAAACACAAACACATGGAGGCTAAACAATATGTTACTAAATAACCAGGAGATCACTGAAGAAATCAAAGAGGAAATCAAAAAATACCTAGAGACAAATGACAATGAAAACACGATGATCCAAAACCTATGGGATGCAGCAAAAGCAGTTCTAAGAGGGAAGTTTATAGCTATACAAGCCTACCTCAAGAAACAAGAAAAATCTCAAATAAACAATCTAAATTTACACCTACAGGAACTAGAGAAAGAAGAACAAACAAAACACAAAGTTAGCAAAAGGAAAGCAATCATAAAGATCAGAGCAGAAATAAATGAAAAAGAAACAGAAAACAATAGCAGAGATCAATAAAACTAAAAGCTGGTTCTTTGAGAACATAAACAGAATTGATAAACCATTAGCCAGACTCATCAAGAAAAAGAGGGAGAGGACTCAAATCAATAAAATTAGAAATGAAAAAGGAAAAGTTACAATGGATGCCGCAGAAATACAAAGCATCCTAAGAGACTACTACAAGCAACTCTATGCCACTAAAATGCACAACCTGGAAGAAATGGACAAATTCTTAGAAAGGTATAACCTTCCAAGACTGGACCAGGAAGAAACAGAAAATATGAACAGACCAATCACAAGTAATGAAATTGAAACTGTGATTAAAAATCTTCCAACAAACAAAAGTCCAGGACCAGATGGCTTCACAGGCGAATTCTATCAAACATTTAGAGAACAGCTAACACCCATCCTTCTCAAACTCTTCCAAAAAATTGCAGATGAAGGAACACTCCCAAACTCATTCTACAAGGCCACTATCACCCTGATACCAAAACCAGACAAAGATACTACAAAAAAGAAAGTTACACTGAAGAATATTGATGCAAAAATCCTCAACAAAATACTAGCAAACAGAATCCAACAACACATTAAAAGGATCATAAACCATGATCAAGTTAGATTTATCCCAGGGATGCAAGTATTCTTCAATATACGCAAATCAATCAGTGTGATACAGCATATTAACAAATTGAAGAATAAAAACCATATGATCATCTCAATAGATGTAGAAAAAGCTTTTGACAAAATTCAACACCCATTTATGATAAAAACTCTCCGGAAAGTGGTCATAGAGGGAACCTACCTCAACATAATAAAGGCCATATATGACAACCCACAGCCAACATCATTCTCAATGGTGAAAATCTGAAAGCATTTCCTCTAAGATCAGGAACGAGACAAGGATGTCCACTTTCACCACTATTATTCAACAAAGTTTTGGAAGTCCTAGCCACGCCAATCAGAAGAAAAAGAAATAAAAGGAATACAAATTGGAAAAGAAGAAGTAAAACTGTCACTGTTTGCAGATGATATGATACTATACATAGATCCTAAAGATGCCACCAGAAAACTACTAGAGCTAATCAATGAATTTGGTAAAGTTGCAGGATACAAAATTAATGCACAAAAATCTCTTGCATTCCTATACACTAACAATGAAAGATCAGAAAGAGAAATTAAAGAAACAATCCCATTTACCATTGGAACAAAAAGAATAAAATATCTAGGAATAAACCTACCTAAGGAGGTAAAAGACCTGTACTCAGAAAACTATAAGACACTGATGAAAGAAATCAAAGATGACACAAACAGATGGAGAGATATACCATGTTCTTGGATTGGAAGAATCAACATTGTGAAAATGATTATTCTACCCAAAGCAGTCTACGGATTCAATGTACTCCCTATCAAATTACCAATGGCATTTTTTACAGAACTAGAACAAAAAATCTTAACATTTGTATGGAGACACAAAACATCTCGAATAGCCAAAGCAATCTTGAGTGGAAAAATGGAGCTGGAGGAATCAAACTCCCTGACTTCAGACTATACTACAAACCTACAGTAATCAAGACAATATGGTACTGGCACAAAAACAGAAATATAGATCAATGGAACAGGATAGAAAGCCCAGAGATAAACCCACGCACCTACGGTCAACTAATCTATGACAAAGGAGGCAAGGATATACAATGGAGAAAAGACAGTCTCTTCAATAAGTGGTGCTGGGAAAACTGGACAGCTACATGTAAAAGAATGAAATTAGAACCCTCCCTAAACACCATACACAAAAATAAACTCAAAATGGATTAAAGACCTAAATGTAAGACCAGACACTATAAAACTCTTAGAGGAAAACATAGGAAGAACACTCTTTGGCATAAATCACAGCAAGATCTTTTCTGACCCACGTCCTAGAGTAATGGAAAGAAAAACAAAAATAAACAAATGGGACTTAATGAAACTTAAAAGCTTTTGCACAGCAAAGGAAACCATAAACAAGACGAAAAGACAACCCTCAGAATAGGAGAAAATATTTGCAAATGAATCAACGGACAAAGGATTAATCTCCAAAATATAAAAACAGCTCATGCAGCTCAATATTAAAAAAACAAACAACCCAATCCAAAATTGGGCAGAAGACCTAAACAGACATTTCTCCAAAGAAGACATACAGATGGCCAAGAAGCACATGAAGAGCTGCTCAACATCACTAATTATTAGAGAAATGCGAATCAAAACTACAATGAGGTATCACCTCACACCAGTTAGAATGGGCATCATCAGAAAATCTACAAACAACAAATGCTGGAGAGGGTGTGGAGAAAAGGGAACCCTCTTGCACTGTTGGTGGGAATGTAAACTGATACAGCCACTATGGAGAACAGTATGGAGGTTCCTTAAGAAACTAAAAATAGAATTACCATATGATCCAGCAATCCCACTACTGGGCATATACCCAGACAAAACCATAATTCAAAAAGACACATGCACCCCAATGTTCATTGCAGCACTATTTACAATAGCCAGGTCATGGAAGCAACCTAAATGCCCATCGACAGACGAATGGATAAAGAATATGTGGTACATATATACAATGGAATATTACTCAGCCATAAAAAGGAACGAAATTGGGTCATTTGTGGAGACGTGGCTGGATCTAGAGACTGTCATACAGAGTGAAGTAAGTCAGAAAGAGAAAAACAAATATCATATATTAATGCATATATGTGGAAGCTAGAAAAATGGTATAAATGAACCAGTTTGCAGGGCAGAAATTGAGACACAGAGGTAGAGAACAAACGTATGGACAACAAGGGGGGAAAGCAGCACAGGGTGGGGATGGTGGTGTGATGAATTGGGCGATTGGGATTGACATGTATACACTGATGTGTATAAAACTGATGACTAATAAGAACCTGCTGTATAAAAAAATAAATTAAAAAAAATAAAAAATAAAAAAATAAAGAAAACCACCCAGTATTAGAAAAATTCAATCTCATACCCCGCTGGCAACTGCATAAGGTAATACAATCATTTTAGAAATCAATTTAGTAATTCATACCAAAGGCCTTAAAATCTACCATTGTTTTAACTCAGCAATCATACTTCTGGGAATTGTGTTCAAATTTTTACCTTAAGATCTCATTCACTATATCATTAATGACAGCAATAATTTGGAAACCACCTAAATTTAGGTTTGAGCCAATAAATTATGATACAACCATACAGTGGAGTAGTACATAGCTATTTAAAAGTACATGGTAGGGAGAGAGAGGGAGGGAGGGAGAAATTAGGAGTACGGGATTAACAGATACAAGCTACTATGCATAAAATAGGTAAGCAACAAGGATTTACTGTATAGCACAGGGAATTATATTCAATATCTTGTAATAACCTATAATAGAATATAATCTGAAAAAAATAACTGAATCACTGCTGTACATTTGAAACTAACACAATACTGTAAATCAACTATAATTTTAAAAAATAAATAAATAAAAACAAAAGAACATGGTAGAAGAGTACTTAATGACATGCAATATGTTCATAATATATTAAAGCTATTTTAAAGCAATTGACCAACAGTATGATCCCACTGTTCGCAAAGAAAATATGTATACACAAACATATAACCCTAGATAAAACACTAGAAGGATATACAAAAATTAATAATCAACAGTAATAGTAATTACTTCCCTGATGGTTCTCAAGGAATACCCCGCAGCGAAGGTCTGTTCGAGAACAACAAGCTTTGGCGGCGCGAGAAGTGCTCGGCGGCGGTTCGGCGGGTCCAGAGCGCCTCCGAGTCAGCCCGGAGCCTCACCACCCGCGGCGCCCAGCTGACAGCAACGCCCCGCCACCTGCTCGTCGCGAACGGAAGAACCCGCTGTGAGAGGAGGTGAGAATGACCACGGAGCGGAAGCCCCGGGAGGGGCCCCGTCACGTGTCAGGCAGGGCTTCCGTAACAGAAGGTCTGGGGCTCGGGCCGCTGGCCCTGCGGCAGTGGTTACCCGGTGTGCCCTGCCCTTCTCTCGCTCGTTGGTACTCTCTGTCCCTAACACCGTGGGTTACCCGGTGCAGACCTGCTGCTGCCTTCTACTTCACTTTCTGCCAAGTGATGCAGAGTCTCTTCCTTCTGCCTCTATTCGGGGCAGATGATCCCAGCCCCAGATTAGGGCCAGTGCTCTATGCTGCCCTGGAGAAATTAGGAAAACGATAGGAGTGGCTCAGACAGTACAGCGGTCCTGAGAAACTCAAGGCCAGAGCTTTTCTGTATGTTACCCCTGCATTCGCTTCTGGTTGGCATCATGGCCCCAGGCCTTCCACTGTGTCTGAGCAGACTGGTCCTCGTGTCTGCTTACTGCCCCTGTGAAGGGTTCAGTGAATGCTATTTCCCTCTCCCTTGACTTTACAAGCAGATCATTTGTACTCCTCTCTCCTTCCTTAGACATGGGAAAGGATCGCTTTAGTCAGAAAGAAACCGATGTAAACAGTCATCTTATAACTTGTATTTATAACTTAGTCCAGGGCAAGGGCAGATATCTGTGGGTCCCATCAGGCCCTGTCATGGAGTGAACTGAATCCTTAAGGATGGCTTGGGCTGACACAGCCTCTTCCCAGTGGACCAGTAGGTCAGACCCACCTCAACCCCTTGGGGTTCAGGTAGAATTGGACCCATCTTGGGATGGCAATGAACTAAAAGAGCATTTGGTTCACTGTAACTCTTCCACCATGAGCCTTGACCATCAGGCCTAGGGATCAGATCTTGATGGATTGGATCCCTGCACAGTTCATCACAGAGGCCTCCAGTTACCCTGTGATCCAAACATGCCCCCCCCACCCCCAGCCCCTTATCCTCACACTGAATGTCTCCTCAACAGCAGATTGTGCTGGAAATTAGAGCCGTGTGCCTCTATTTATTCTCTGAATTGTACTGTAGAAACAAGTGTTTATGAGGAATAAACAAATCACCAGAACTGCCCCCCAAAAATAAATAAATATAGGTAGAAGTGTATAAATAAAAACTAGCTGTGTAAATTCCATTAAATGGATAAACCACAATTTACTGTACCATTCCCCCCACCCTTTCACTTTATTTTATTTATTTATTTTTGGCTGCATTGGGTCTTCGTTGCTGCATGCGGGCTTTCTCTAGTTGCGGCGAGCGGGGGCTACTCTTCGTTGTGGTGTGCGGGCTTCTCATTGCAGTGGGTTCTCCTGTTGTGGAGCACGGGCTCTAGGTGTGCAGGCTTCAGTAGTTGTGGCGCATGAGCTCAGTAGTTGTGGCTCACAGGCTCTAGAGCACAGGCTCAGTAGTTGTGGCACATGGGCTTAGGAGCTCCGTGGCTTCCAGGATCTTCCAGGACCAGGGCTCGAACCCGTGTCCTCTTCATTGGCAGGCAGATTCTTAACCACTGCGCCACCAGGGAAGCACCCCCCTCACCCTTTTAAGTTGGAATTTCTTTCCAGTTGTTGCCATTACAAATTACGTAATGATAACACTTTCCAAGTTTTGTAATTTTTTTAACAGAGTCACAGAATAAGGATCCAAGGACTTGTTATCTAATCTTCCCAGCTTCCACAGTTCTGTGGAAGAGTTCCTGTCCTCCTGGCAGAATGGCCAACAGGATCAGGAAACCACCTTTGTGCCTCAGTCTTAATGCCTGGTCATTGACTTCCCTTACTCTCCAAGCTAAAATCTTCATACTCAGTAGAGGGGAGAGAGAAGGAGGCAGCCCCTTCCCAGGGGGGCCTGTACTCTTATTTAGTCATTCAACAAACTTTTAAGAGAAACTACTGAATATTGTGCTCTGACAGTGTCTCTTTGACCACAAAATATTAGCACTCTTCTAAAAAGTATATAGGATTTCATGGCACACCTTTTGTGGGTTAACATCAGTCCTCATCCCGTCTTTCTTTCCTACCCTTTTTTATGTTTTTATGTTGCATCATTTTTTACCTATTTCAAATTTCTTTAATCACACTATATCGTGGGTGCCTTAAATTCTTCCTGGGACAAAGAAGAGAAAAGGTGAATTAAGAATACTTCTGTAGGACTTCCCTGGTGGTGCAGTGGTTAAGAATCCGCCTGCCAGTGCAGAGGACATGGGTTCTAGCCCTGGCCTGGGAAGATCCCACATGCCGCGGAGCAACTAAGCCCGTGTGCCACAACTGCTGAGCCTGCGCTCTAGAGCCCACGAGCCACAACTACTGAAGCCCATGTGCCACAACTACTGAAGCCCATGCACCTAGAGCCTGTGTTCCACAACAAGAGAAGCCACTGCAATGAGAAGCCCGTGCACCGCAATGAAGAGTAGACCCCGCTCATTGCAACTAGAGAAAGCCCGTGCGCAGCAACGAAGACCCAACGCAGCCAAAAATAAAATAAATAAATAAATTTTTAAAAAAAGAAAAAAAGAATACTTCTGTATACTTATGACTGCAGTTAACAGAATGCCCAACTTAGAGTGATTTGAACTCTAAAGACACACATAATCCTCTCAAGTAATAAGTCTGAAGACATACAGTTCAAGAATTGGTCCAGCAGTTCAGTGACCATCCAGGTCACAGGCTCTTTCCATCCTTTTGCTCTGAAATTCTCAACACATTGGATTTTCATCCTCTGGTTGGTTGTCTCACAGTATTAAGATGGCTAAAACAACTCCAAATATCATGTCCTCACACCATAGTGCGCAACACCAGAAGAGGAAAAAAATGACCTCATACAAATCTCTCTAACAGGGAGAAATCTTTCCCAGCTGCATCCCAACAGACTTCTCTTACATCTCATTGACCAGAACTGGGTCATACCTGTACCATTAGCTGCAAACACATTAAGAAAATGAGAATCTGGCATTTTTAGCTTCATCCAGGAGACGTGGGCTTTTCTAGATGGGAAGAAGTGGTAGAAAATATGTATTGAGTAGACAACCAAGTGACAGCTATAGATACAGGATGTATGGATGGGGCTGGTGGTGGGTAGAGGGGTGCATACATGTTTACATATCTGCATAAAGATAAAGCCTTTTTTAAAAAACTTTGAGGCCCTAAGTTTTGCCTTCAAGGCCCACGTGTCACAACATATGGCTCACGACACTCTCACACGTTCTATCTCCCTTGCCATGCTCACTCCCCTGTCTCCTCACATGCAAGAAGCCTCCAACCAACCTCCTGCAACATACTTTCTAATATTTTCATTTCAACACTGTCAGTGATGCAATACCTAATCGTTTTTTGTTTGGAATGGTTGACATTACCCAGACACATTTACATTTCCTCTCTAGGTGACAGACTCTTCTGCTTAATAACAACCAAACTTGTCTGGAAGTCTAAGGAGTCACTATGAATAAGTTACTATACGTAATTCAGTAATTCAGGAAAAAACTCCAATAAGAACCTTATATTCAAATAGAATTATAAAATACCTATTTATTCATATATAATACTCCACCATCTACTAAACACTCATATTCATTATCTTATTAATCCTTACTGTGACCCTGTAAGATTAATATCATTATTAACATTTTACAGATGAAGAAACAACTACTCATTAGAATTAAGTGATCTTGGTCAGTCACACACAATAAGTGACAGGCTAGGACTTTAAGTCACTTCAGGAGACATTATACCAGTTACTTTTAGGTTCTACAAAGCAGGAAAGAACCCAGTGATTTCTCATATTTTACTATATAACTATATTTTTTAAGGATTATGAGACTTTAGGCATGTCACTTAAACTCTCTGTGTCCTTAGTATTTTGGTCTATAAAGTTAGGGCCTTAAATAGATTAAAGTTCCCAGGCACCATTGTAACAACAAGAAAAGATGATCTAGTAAATCTCTGAGCCTTACCTAAGTAATATCTGAACAATTATCACTGCCACAATCCCTTTTCTTCCAAGCCTTACCCCCAACATGATTTTACTCATTCATACATTCACTCAGGAAACATTTATGAAGCAACTGCCATGAGCCAGAAAATTTCAGGAGAAAAGATAAAGCAACAGAAACAGCTTTCTTCCCTAATGCCTGGGTTTTCACTGTCAATAACTTTATACCCCTGCCTAGGATCATCAAAATTTTATGGAAAGATTAAAAGCGGTCAACTTCTGAGGTTTCTTTGTGTTCTGAGAGGCTGTGAATCTATGACTTCAGACATGAGACATCAAATTAAGAGAGTGATTATAAGAGAAAAGAACCTCTAGGGAGAGAAATAATCAGTGAAAGGAAAAGATGAGACATAACAGCTCGGTCTTTTCCCATTAACATTTCCTCAAATAAAACATAGCATTTGGGTGGGGTCCAGATAGAACCAGCACTTCCAGAGACCCAAACATGGCCCCCCCACGTCAGCCACATCTCCCCACGGGTGCACTGTTTCTTGCTCACGAGATTAATTCCAGAGCTTGATGATCAGATCACAGTTGGTATTGCAGTACCTACCTGGGACGCTGGGCATAGCCCTTCCCTGTGCTTTTGAAATCCCAGATTTCCTCGTGGCAAAGATGGGTGGTGATGGATGTTTCTGACTCCAGAGGGCCACTGTGAAGATTAATGACTTATGTTTTGCAAAGTGTCTTTAAATCCCTAGATGAGAAGTGTTCATACAGCTGGCTGCTGCACGATTAGCATTTGCTTGCTTTAAATTGGTTACTGCCTCCATATTTCAAGACCCCAAAAAAAGACCCAGATTAAAGACAATGCCCAGGAGTCCACTGACGGCTTTTAGATTGCACTTCCCCAGAGGCTGATGAGCTGACAGAGATAGAACGCTCCCGTTCAGCACCACCTTTACAGAGACACGTTGCATCTTTACTTTCAGGTGCGGGATCAAGAGCATAAAAGTCACATTTGAACCAACATCTGATGTCTCCCTTGAGGCCATGCTGCAGACTGCCACCACACTGCTCTGTTTTTGGAACATTTCCAGGCTAATAGCAAAATGATTTCTTATGGGACTATCAGAGGCGGGGAAGACTGAGTGCAGATTTATCTTGCTATTTAGAAAAATAATTAGTAAATAAGTTTGAGTGATAATCACAGAAAGTCCAAACCGGTTTAATATGTGTGGCTTCTAATGATGTGCAAACTGATTAGAAACTATATTTACAATCTGATTATCCTTAGAAAAACTAGAGCAAAGGCCAGTTTTGGAATTGTTGTTTCATTTCAGGACTGATTTTTTGGGGGGTTCAGCAATTTGAGCAACTTAGGTTTTAAAAGATAAAAATAAATTGCATTGATCTGATAAAGAGAAAATAAAATTCCTATATTGGTTTTCCCCTGTGAAGCATTTTCCCTGGCCTTTCAAGGTTTTTTTGAAGAATATTAAAAGCATCAAAATGAGCAAAAGGTATAATTTGTAATTACATGACCCATACAAGACTCTGAAAGGTTTCCATAATACCACTAGAAAAGATCTGGAAGCCAACGTTGAAGTAGTTACAAGTGCAGTGAAAATCTGTATTTGAAAAGTTCTAATGGCTTGTAGAGTCAGTTTTCACAAAAATAGACAGAGTAAACCCTTGTCCTACAGATAAATTAGATTTTAGATGAATAGCTAGTAATAATGCATGAAGCAGTCACAAGAATATTATCAGACATTATCGACTGTATGTACCAAATGCAGAGGGACATTGGGGAAAATGGGGACTTCATCATGGTTTATTTTGAATTTTCAATTTTCTAATTTGGTTACAGATGAGAAAATCAAAGTTCAAAAAATTAAGTCATTTGCCCAAGTTCATGTAAGTTAGTGCAGTGCAGAAAAAGTATAGTTCAAACACAGCTACTCTGACATCCAAGTCCACGTGCCAGATTTCCTCTGAATTTACCAGATTTACCTGAATTACAGAGCTACAAACACATCTTTATGCATCCTATGTATTTAAATACTTGGCTCTGTGTTATGTGCACAATCTTCAGAAACAAAAACAGAAATCATATAAAATGGTAACCATATATTACACAGTACATATTGAGAGCTCTCATCTGAGAAATTATTTTTGTGTCACTTTCCAGGTGGGATAATCTGCATGACACAACAGAGAAGATCAAGAATAATATGACTAAACCAATCATGGGCAAAGGATGCTGGATCATCATGACTGGCTTAGATCAGTGATTCTCAAAGCATGGCCCTTGGACCACCAGCATCAGTATCACCTCAAAACTTGTTAGGAATGCCCCACCCCAGACCTACTGAATCAGATACTGGGGGGTGTAGCTCAGCGATCAGTGTTCTAATAAGCCCCCCCCAGGTGAAGGTGATCATGCTAAAGTTGGAGAACACTGGCTTAGGCTTTGACAAATTCTGATTCGACCTCTGAAGCTAGAGCATGATTATACCCTTGAGGTCGCAGGAGGGAAAGTAAACACCTAAACAAATCTGGGGCTCTGACAGCAAGAAAGATGTCTGCCAAAGCCTCTGTGTAAAATGCTTCAGGGGATCAGAGGAGGGTTAGATGCCTCAAGGGAAGTGACATGTGACTCGGTCGGCAGGATGGGAGGGTTTCATAGGGCCAAAAAGGGCATTTTAAAAAGTGGAAACAAAATGAGCGAAGGAAGTTGCTATAGCTCCCTTAGCCCAGAGCCACTTAACTGATTGGGATTCATTTGTTGAAGATGAAGTAAAAATTCATTTCCCCAAATGCCAATCTAATACATATGAAAACCCCCAACTCCTTCTTTTTCAATTATAGATATGCCTAAAGGGGAATTGTAATTTTAAAGGACCTCAATGTGAACAAAGAAACTAATTCCCTTGAGGTTACTTTTCATATTTAGATGAACTTCGTGAGACCTTGTTATTACCCACATCATAGTTCCTCTGTACACCTAAATTATTATCACTACTTTTTTCAAATGGCCAGTACAAATTTTAACAACAATATCTTGGGTCATATTTTTTAACTACTGCTTTGGGGTTTTCTAATATGAACAAGAAATGTGGCAAATAAATAAGTTAAAGACAAATAATAGACTAGGGGGATATTTCTAACACATAGAATAGGAAAGAAGTTAATATTCATAATACATAAAAACACTCCTACCAATAAAATAGAAAACACAGTAGAAAAATGAGCAAAGAAAGCAAACATGTCATTCATTCATTCATTCAATAACTATTCACTTTTATTTTTAGTTTCAGTATCACTCACATCCTGGCTTCACCCTTTCTAGTTGTGTGACCTTGAGCAGTTTATTTAATCTTTCTAAGATTCAGTTTTCCCACCAACCATGGGCAGATGATAATAGTATCTACTTCATAGGGTCTTTGTAAGTATTAAAATATATATGTAAAGTACAAGAAAGCTCAGAAAATGCTGTATGTTGCTAGTATTATGTTATGTATTCTAAGACAAGCACTCTACTAGGCACTAGTAATTCTCGAAAGAAGAAAACTAAATGGCAACAAATTAATAAAAGATGCTTACTATCAACGATATTCACAGGTTTGTGGGGAATTGGCATTCTCATAGTTTGTCAGTGTAAACTGCAGACAAAGATTGTGAAGCAGGTGGATAGTATCAACTTTAAATGCAATACCCTTTGATGTCAGAATTCCACCACTAGGAATTTACCTGAGGGTACCCACAAAAGTATGAAAATGTTCACCACAACATCCTTGTAATGGAATAAAAAGTGGAAATATCCTGAATATCCGTATATGGAGACTGATTTAAAGAAATATGATACATTCAAATAATGAAAAATCCATTAAAAAGAATAAGATAGAGGGCTTCCCTTGTGGCACAGTGGTTAAGAATCCACCTGCCAATGCAGGGGACACGGGTTCGATCCCTGGTCCAGGAAGATCCCACATGCCGTGGAGCAACTAAGCCCCAGAGCTACAACTACTGAAGCCCCGGGCCTAGAGCCCGTGCTCTGCAACAAGAGAAGCCACTGAAATGAGAAGCCTGCGCACTGCAACGAAGAGTAGCCCCCACTCGCCGCAACTAGAGAAAGCCCGCGCGCAGCAACAAAGACCCAACGCGGCCATAAATAAATAAATTTATAAAAAAAAGAAAAGAATAAGATAGATGTGTATGCACTGATAGGAAGGCATCTTCAAGACATATTAAGTTTTTCAAGAGTGTAATACGATTTTTTAATGAACATCTTAAAAGGATTTTAAGATGAAAATTGCATATGCATGCAAATTTTGTGGAAGAGTAACTTGGTCACCTTGGGATGAAGAACTAAAGATCAGGGTGACTGATGCTAACCAGACTTATTGCGGCAATCATTTCACAATAGATAGATACATACATCAAATCATTTTGCTGCATACCTTGGATATGTCAATTATATCTAAATAAAACTGAGGGGGAAGGTAGAGATCAGGGAAGAGAGAAAGATTTTTAATTTTTTCTTTCTACGCTGTTGGAATAGATATTATCCTTTTTCATGAGATTGTGGATTGTCTTTTTTTTCTTCATTTTTCAGTACTTCTTTAAAACCTAACTTTTTTTTAAAAAGAGCAAGTATTTATTATCTCAGTTTCTGAGGGTTAGAAATGCAAGAATAGCTTATTGAGGTGGTTCTAGCTCAGGGTCTCTCAGGAGGGTGCAGTCAAGATGTGGGCTTGGGCTAAAGGATCTGATCGCAAGGTCACTGACATGTCTCTTGGCCAGAGGCCTCAATTCTTCCCTCTATGGACCTCTTTATAGTTCTGCTCACAGTATGGCAGCTGGCTTCCCCAAAGCAGGTGATTTAAGAGAGAGAACAAGAGAACAAGCAGGAGGTTGCAGTCCCCTTTTTTTTTTAAATCAGTTTTTTTTTTTTTCCTTTTTTTAAAATATTTATTTATTTATTTGGCTGTGCAGGGTTTTAGTTGTGGCACACAGGATCTTTGTTGCCACGTGCGGGATCTTTATTTTATTTTATTTTTTTTAATGTGTCAAACCAACACACTGTATACCTTAAACTTATACAATGTTATATTAATATGTCAATTATATCTCAATTTGAAAATTTTTTTTAATTTTTTACCTTGGCTGTGTTGGGTCTTTGTTGCTGCGCGCTGGCTTCCTCTAGTTGGGGCGAGCAGGGGCTACTCTTCGCTGCAGTGCGTGGGCTTCTCATTTCAGTGGCTTCTCTTGTTGTGGAACACGGGCTCTAGGTGAGCGGGCTTCCATAGTTGCAGCACGCAGGCTCAGTAGTTGTGGCGCACGGGCTTAGTTGCTCCACAGCATGTGGGATCCTCCTGAACTAGGGATGGAACCCATGTCCCCTGCACTGGCAGGCGGATTCTTAACCACTGCACCACCAGGGAAGTCCGAGTGCCGGATCTTTAGCTGCAGCATGTGGGATTACAGTCCCTTTTATGGCATGGCCTCTGAAATCACACACTATCACTCTGCTTTATTCTAATTCATTAGAAGTAAACCAGTCCATATTCACGGAGAGGGAGATGAAACTCCCCTTCTTAAAAAGAGGAGTATTAATGAATTTGCAGACATTTCAAAGTCACAACAGAATGGGGAATAATTCAGAGGCAAATTTAGGTGGAGAGTGAAACAGGAATCAGCATATTGAAGTAGATATATGTAAAGAACACTGGCCTTGAACCAGAAGAACTGGGGTTTATTTCCTGACATACAGCCAGCACATAATAAATGTTTTTTAAATGAATGCATGAATAACAACTTTTCTGAGATTGTTTTCCAGTCTTTGCTCACAAGCATAAGAGCAATCGCCACATTGCAGGGCTCTCCTAAGGGTTGAGTGGAAAAATGGGTATCAGAGCTCTTTGTAAAAGGAACACTTGTAGCCAATCATGCCTGGAGGGGACCATGGCTTGGGACAAGGGGAGGGGCCTCCAGCATACCAGAGTCCTTGCCCATGCCAGGTACCTTTTCTACCTGTCTGGGTCCTGGGGCAGTACTCTGATTCCAGCTCTCCATCTCAGCTCTCTATCTCAGCCCCAGTCCAGACTCCTTGCCATGTCTTACCTCCAGTCTGTGTTAACAACCTGACACATTTTATTTTATGAAACACCACCAAGCTCCTCCATATTCCCCATCTCAATAAATAGCAACTCCATTCCTCCCATTGTTCAGACCAAAAACTTAGAGCCATTCTCAACATCTCTGTCTCACTCCTCACATCCAAATCATAAGCAAATCCTTCTAACTATATCCAGAATCCAGCTGCTTCTCACCACTTCTATCACTACTACCCCCCACCAAACATGTCACCTAATACACCAACACGATTTCTTTATATGATTGCGAAAACCTTTCCCAACAAGCCATTTGCCTGGATCTAACATCCAACTCTGGATACAATTTCTTGCTCTGCCCCCAGCATCATTTTGCAACATTTTCCACGGGTTATATAATACAATATTACATAATGACTAGGCATGATGCATGCCTAGTGGCACTATATTGCAATCAAGTCATGATGGCCAGTCTGTGATCATCATTTGTCTCCTGCAACACAAGGCACATGCCTGACCAAGGTCTACCATGACATGTGACATCTAGAACTACTAAGCTATTCATGACAAGGAGGGGAGACACTGCCAAACACTGAGAAAAATAAAGCATACATGGTCCTCTATGATATTGCTGTAACATTGAATTAACCAGTCCTTGAAATGCCAGGCTTGTCATGTCAGATAATAAAGCCCTTATTGCTTAAACCATCCTAAAATGATTTCAGAAACCCAGTAGAGGAATAGGATAGAGGATGCTACCAAAATCTGAGATCAGGTAGACATTAGCATTAAATTTAAAGTTCCTAACTACAAAAAAAAAGAAAAAGAAAAAGCACACTATTTTTTAAAAATTTTTATTGTAGTACAGTTGATTTACAATGCTGTTAGTTTCTGCTGTACAGCAAAGTGAATCAGTTATACATATACATATATGCACTCTTTTTTAGATTATTTTGTCATATAGGTCATTACAGAGTTTTGAGACGAGTTCCCTGTGCTATACAATAGGTCTTTATTTGTTAACTGTTCTATATATAGTAGTGTGTGTATGTCAATCCCAGTCTCCCAATTTATCCCTCTCCTCTGTTTCCCCTGGTAACCGCAAGTTTGTTTTCTACATCTGTGACTCTATTTCTGTTTTGTAAATAAGTTCATTTGTACCCTTTTTTTAGATTCCACATATAAGTCATATCATATGATATTTATTTGTCTTTCTCTGTCTGACTTACTTCACTTAGTATGATCATCTCCAGGTCCATCCATGTTGCTGCAAATGGCATTATTTCGTTCTTTTTTATGGCTGAATAATATTCCATTGTATATATGTACCACATCTTCTTTATCCATTCCTCTGTTGATGGACATTTAGGTTGCTTCAATATCTTGGCTACTGTAAACAGTGCTGCAATGAACACTGGGGTGCATGTATCCTTTCAGATTATGGTTTTCTCCGGATTTATGCCCAGGAGTGGAATTGCTGGATCATACAGTATTTCTATTTTAGATTTTTAAGGAACCTCCATGCTGTTCTCCATAGTGGCTGTACCAATTTACATTCCCACCAACAGTGTAGGAAGGTTCCCTTTTCTCTACACTTTCTCCAGCATTTATTGTTTGTAGACTTTTTGATGATGTCCATTCTGACTGGTGTGAGGTGATACCTCACTGTAGTTTTAATTTGCATTTCTCTTATAATTAGTGATGTTGAGCATCTTTTCATGTGCTTTTTGGCCATCTGTATGTTTTCTTTGGAGCAATGTCTATTTAGATCTTCTGCCCATTTTCTGATTGGGTTGTTTTGGTTTTGTTTTGTTTTGTTTTTTTGACATAGAGCTGCATTAACTGTTTGTATATTTTGGAGATTAATCCCTTGTCAGTCGCTTCATTTGCAAATATTGTCTCCCATTCTGTGGGTTGTCTTTTCATTTTGTTTATGGTTTTGCTTCTTTCCTTTGCAGAAGCTTTTAAGTTTAATTAGGTGCCATTTGTGTATTTTTGGTTTTTTTTTTTTCATTACTCTAGGAGGTAAAGCACACTCTTCAGAAAAGGAAAACTTTTTCCTGATACTAATTCTATGAGAAATTTACCATGAGAAGATAAAGGACACAGAATAACATAATGGAGGCAATATGTCAATGGCAAGATTGCTAATGCCCCCCAAAACTCCATGGGCTCCTCACCATTTCCCAGCTCCCATGAAGCCTACTGGTATCATGTCACTAATTCTTAACAACAGAATGTGAGTTAAAGTGATGTGTCACTTATTTTTACATAAATTTATTTATTTATTTATTTATTTATTTTTTGGCTGTGTTGGGTCTTTGTTGCTGTGCGCAGGCTTTCCCTAGTTGCGGCGAGTGGGGGCTACTCTTCGTTGCAGTGCGTGAGCTTCTCATTGCAGTGGCTTCTCTTGTTGCAGAGCACCGGCTCTAGGCATGCAGGCTTCAGTAGTTGTAGTACGCAGGCTCAGTAGTTGTGGCTCACGGGCCCAGTTGCTCCACGGCATGTGGGATCTTCCAGGACCAGGGCTCGAACCCGTGTCCCCTGCATTGGCAGGCAGATTCTTAACCACTGCACCACCAGGGAAGCCCCCTGATGTGTCACTTCTAATCCGAGAAGGATGTACCTTATCCATACCCTCTCTCTCTCTTGTCCATGCAGCTGGAAACCAAGTACTATAAGACAGCAGAATTGCAAGATAAAAGCAACTTGAATCCCTGAGTCACCACTTGGAGGAGAGTCAAGCAGGGGAGCCACCCAATCTACATCACACTATGACAGAAAAGAGAAATAAACCTTTGTTGTGTTAAGCCACTGAGATTTTCAGTTTTTTCTGTTCCACTGAGATTTTCAGCTAGTTAGCCTAGCCTGACTGCTACATCTCCATCAGTGATTTTACACTCTACTTCATTAAGATTTTGGAACCAAGAATTTCATTTAAAATAGATAGGGAGGGCTTCCCTGGTGGCACAGTGGTTAAGAATCCACCTGCCAATGCAGGGGACGCGGGTTCAAGCCCTGGTCTGGGAAGATTCCACATGCCGTGGAGCAACTAAGCCCGTGCGCCACAACTACTGAGCCCACGTGCCACAACTACTGAAGCCCACATGCCTAGAGCCCGTGCTCCGCAACAAGAGAAGACACCGCAGTGAGAAGCCCGCGCACTGCAACGAAGCGTAGCCCCCGCTCGCCGCAGTTAGAGAAAGCCCGTATGCAGCAACGAAGACCCAACGCAGCCATAAATAAATAAATAAATTTTATTTTAAAAAATAAAATAAAATAGATAGGGAATTCCCTGGTGGTCCAGTGGTTAGTAGTCTGTGTTTCCACCGCAGGGGGGCACAGGTTCAGTCCCTGGTCTGGGAACTAAGATCCCGCAAGCCATGTGGCCCAGCCAAAAAATAAACTAATTAATTAATTAATTAATTAAATAGATAGATGGTTGAGGCTTAATTCTTCTAAGTTGATCACATTCTTCCCTTTACCTAACTATCCTCAGCCCATCTCCCAAACACACACAGAAATACACACTACTATTTGGTATCATTTCTTGAGTCCACTAGGCCTCCTATCTCTCTAATAGATGCTCCTTTCTCAGGGAAGTCTTGTTCACATCCATTCTATTTCATCCATTCTCTGCAGCATTTAGGAAGCTGAAAACAGAGAAGGAAGATAAGGATAAGTTTAAAACACAAATTTAAATGATGACAAGAAAGAGAACATCACCAGAAGGTTTTATCCATATTGGGAGAGTCCTCTTCCTCAGCATTAAAAAAATCATATCATATCAAACATACCACTTCAAATGCTCTAAGAATTCAATCATCTATTGCCATACAAAAAGTATGCCAAACCAAAAATACTTGAGATCTTCAAACAAACACTTTGACTAAAAACTCCTAGACACATACATTATTTCAACTGTATAGAAATACATTTTGAAAGAGTAAAAACACTGAGGGGAAAAAAGGGTAGATGTGCAATGAAACGCTGTTAGAGTTCATCATTTCAGGTACCAATCCGTACACTTTTCCTACCTCTCTCTTCCTGGGTATAATGCATGCACTGAGCTGAACTTGAGCTGCTCCAGCCCTCGACCTGGAGATGCTTAACACTGAGTCACCCTTCCTGGTAGACTGCCTAGGGAGGGAGTCACTGGGACCTCCAATTCTAACCTGAGCCCCCTTTACTGCCACTCAGACTCAGGATGCTATCTCCCAAAATGACCATTAATTTCCTTTGTGGACCCTGAATCTCTTCCCCCCTTAAGGTCCTATTATTAAGTTTCTGCTTGTGGGTTTATAGAAATTATTCTTTGGTCCCTATTGCAACTTATTGTTCCTAAAATTATTCTTATTAGTCCTGTACCCCCCTCCCCCCAAAAAAACCCTACTCCCTAAGGTTGGGACCTACAACTGAGGATGGTTAATAATACTGAGTATTTATCAGGCCATATGCTAGTCGGTTTTCCTACAGAATCTTTAAATCCCCACAACTACACTTGAAGGTAGGTACTATTATTAGCCCCACTCTGAAGAGGTTCAATCACTTGCCCAGAGTTTCCAGGCTAGGAAGTGGCAAAGTCACTGCTGTCTGACACTATTTAAGAAATTCAATGTACCGTGGTATAATGGATTTCAATAAATTAAGGAACTATCCACAGACTAGCCAGTGAGCGTGATTATTGGGCTGAAGGCCACATGACATTCCTATACTGTCTAGGGACTCCCAGGCCTAGTTGGATGGGACAGCACCTGCTCAAGAGAGACCTGAGTGTGTGCATGTGTTTGTGATGGTGACAGGTTGGGGAAGGGAATCAGCCCAGTCAGGAAGGTATTACCCAAGTCTGTCCATAAATGGGCAGCTCAGAAACAAAAGCTGAGCTCAGGTTAATTTTTCTATCAGTAAATCAAAAAACACAAATGTAAATTTTACAACTTTTGGTGTTAGCCAAAAATTTAGGCAAGCTAATCCAAACACTGAGGGCCTGCACATACATAGGGAACCCTATTTATGTGATGTCTGCATTGCTAGGTCTGGGTTGAGGGAAGAGGGTCAAAGGGCTCCTTAAAAAAGTTTCACTAGTTGCTGACCATCTTCTCAGTGCTGAACCGATCCAGCCTCTTTTCCCCCCTCCACGCTCTCCCTCTGGAGTCAGAGTTAAATCGATCCAATCTTTGGAATGTTCCTTATTGTTTTAAATCTACACTGTGTTATATTCAAAGTAAGGGGAAAAAACAAGATTCCAGTTCTTTGTATAGATAAAAAAAGAAAAGTGAAACTGAACCGAAATACTCTATTTGGTCCAAGATAAACATACTCACACTCACACTCATTTATTTAAGCCATATTTATTTAAGCCATGTGTGAACTTATAAGTGAAATTTAACATCAGGTTTCAAACCATGCATTGAATAAGAGCACCCTCATGAGGCCACAACTAATGTACTGAGTTATATTAATGGTGCTAAACTGCCGCTCAGCTTCCAAGATGGGAAAGTTGTGCAAGAATAAGCAAAGTTTGCAGAAGCATATGCTAGCCATCCTATAATTGCCCCCCAAAGTCATCTTACCCAAATTGTCATTTAACAAAGGCAATTTCTGGGCAATGTTTAATGTGTAGGTGGGGAAAAGAACACTAAAGTCAAAATGTTTTAGTTCAAGCTCTACAATTAACTACATGACCTTGAGAAGGTTAATGAACCTCTCTTAGCCCCTATCTCTAAGATGGGTATAATCCTTACTAAGTCTGTGCCACTAGGCTCAAATAAGATACATCTCAAAGTACTTGTTAAATACAAAGCAATTATAAATGTCAAGTATTATCAGTATTATCTCTACTGAAATGATATAGCATGAGGCATCACTTCATTTTGGGAAGATCAAGAAGGTAATACTTGACTTAAATAACAAAAGACGTGTTATTTCTGTGTGATAGTTATCCACTTTTTTAAAAAGTGAATGTAATCTTTAATTATGAAAAAAAAGAAGAAAAAAAAGAAAGCAAAAAAAAGCACTAGCTTTGCACAGGATCTTTACTACACAGAAAGATGTGCACTTCAGACTCACATCTTAGATGATCTACTTTTTAGCTCCTTTTAGAGGTTTTGAATCATTTAGAATAGAGGTAAACATCAACAAAGATCATCAAGTAGCAGAGGTAGGGCACTGTGCTAGGAATTCAGAGCCCAGAGAAAGGCACCAAATTTGTATTTCAATCTCAGATGCTAGGAGGCACCTCAAGAGGTCATCTAATGAACCCAGTAAGTTTCTCCTATAGCTCCTGCATCAGAGAAAGATCTCAGGATAAAAATCTGGTAAGTATAGTTACCTCTAAAAGTGTGGTTCTAGGTAGGACCATCACATCTGTATTGTTTTGAAAGTTTTAAATAATAAATACATTTTGCTTTGTCATGGAAGGAATCAAACAAAAATGATTTGTAGAAGTTAGTAAACTTTTTTAAAGACTGAAGCCAAAAAACATGGTCCTTAGATTCAAAGGACATTCTAGAGATAATGATGCCCAGCCTAAAGCAGGACGCCAGACTCCTTTGCTTTCATCTCACCTATAAGAGTTTTTTTTTTAAATTTTTTTATTTTATTTATTTTTGGCTGTGTTGGGTCTTTGTTTCTGTGCGAGGGCTTTCTTTAGTTGCGGCGAACGGGGGCCGCTCTTCATCGCGGTGCGCGGGCCTCTCACTGTCGCGGCCTCTCTTGCTGCGGAGCACAGGCTCCAGATGCACAGGCTCAGTAGTTGTGGCTCACGGGCCTAGTTGCTCCGTGGCATGTGGGATCTTCCCAGACCAGGGCTCGAACCCGTGTCCCCTGCATTGGCAGGCAGATTCTCAACCACTGTGCCACCAGGGAAGCCCCCCTTTAAGAGTTTTGAAGGCTATTTATCTTGTATAGTATTTTAAGTGAAACATCTAAATTGTTTTCATCATAAATAGAAATACTTTCAAAAGATATAGTTCTTGGTATGCTGTAAATACTGTATACAATTGATTCTAAATATCATAGCAATTTGACACCCATTATCACACATTAATAAACAAGCTCCTCTTTAAAAGTTGAAAATGCCACATCATTCATCTTTCTCCTTTAACTCTGACTGAACCAAGGTTCAGTACAAGAAACAGAAACCGCTCAAGGCATTTTAAGCAGAAAGGAATTTAATACAGAGAATTAGGTTCATACAGAATCACCATAACGGGGACTTTCCTGGCGGTCCAGTGGTTAAGACTCCACGCTCCCAATGCATGGGGCCCAGGTTGGATCCCTGGTCAGGGAACTAGATCCCGCAAGCCGCAACTAAGAGCCCGCACGCCGCAACTAAGACCCCGCACAGCCAAATAAATAAAACTGTAAAAAAAAAACAAAACCGCACCATAACGAGCTCTTAAATAAGCTTCCAAAAGTCCAGCCTAGGCAAATCTACAGAGATAGAAAGTAAATATGTAGTTTCCTAGGAATGGGGTGGGGGGCGGGGAATAGGGAGTGACAACTAATAGGGTAAGTAATTTTATTGGAACACAGCCCTGTCCACTCCTGTACTGTGTATGGTTGCTCTTCCACTACAAGGGGGAGTTGAATACTTGTGACAGAGACCGTATGACTATTTACTATCTAGCCCTTTAAGAAAGAGTTTGCCAATCCCTGCTTTTATTCAAAGATGCCATGTTGAACGGTCAGAAATAAACATGTAACTTTTCACCTTCTCTTCCTTGAAATGAAGCTTATAAATAAGAACCCAGGGCACAGAATGAGACACTGGTGAAAGCAACTCCTCACCAGGCTGTTTATCGCTAATAAGAACTGTAAAACTACAGAGTGGTCCACCTTGCAGATTGAAATTTCCCAGCACACATTTTACAAACTTTATTCTAAATCTAAGATAAACAATAGTTTTGTTTTTAATGGTAATATTTATAGTACACCAGAAATTGCAGCCTTTGCAACTATTTAAGTTTATGACGAAAAATTTTAGATGTCACCTTAAAAATGTATGTGGAGTACATGGCAGTTTTTGTTTGTTTTTTGTTTGTTTACTTGATTTCAAAATTCCCAGGGAGGGCATAGTGCAAGCAAAAATGTTTAAAGATCACTGGCCTAAAGATGAAAAGTCATCTTTGATTTTAGCAAGAGCCCTAGATGGATGTATAACATCCCCTTCCCTAATTAGAATTATCAGAATTACCTTAAAAGTTAGCTATCTTGGGACTTCCCTGGCAGTCCAGTAGTTAAGACTCTGAGCTTCCAATGCAGGGGGTGCAGTTTCGATCCCTGGTCAAGGAACTAAGATCCTACGTGCCATGTGGTGCGACTGAAAAAAAAAAGTTAGCTATCTTTTTTTCTAATTATTAAGACACATAGTGTCTCTGTTCATTCAGTATATCACATTATCGAGGTTTCCAGAAGAAAAGATCTATACATAAGTTAGTCTGAGTATGGATACATAAGTGAAAGGAAACTAGCATTGATAGAGCATCCACTGTTTGCCAGACTCTCTACATAAATTATCTTATTAAATCCACATAATTACACTTCGAGCCATGTATTAGTATGTTAATCCCATTTTTCAGCTAAAAAGCAAAACTGATACCAAGTGAGTTTAGGCAATATACTTTAGACCCATACAGCTAGTACGCAACAGGACTAGGATACAAACCCAAGACTGTTTGACATGAAAGCCCATGTACTTTCTACTCCCTGCACCACTTGGTGCAGCTTTCTTATACCCCAGGTCTGTATTTGCATGTGTCTGAGTCTATGACATGCAAATATTCTGGAACCTACAGTGATAATACTAGTTCCTAACAGTCCCTGACACTTAGTTCCCCCGAAATCATCCGCTGCCAGTAGTCAAATTATGTAACAACCAATGGGGCATCAGCGCCAGCCACTCGAAACCGATGCCAGCATAAAGATGGGTACAGGGCTACCTGGGTTTACCAACTGAATCTCAACCCTGACTGCACCTAAAACCAAACCAGTTTTCAGATAAAGAAGCTAAAGACTAAGAGATTAATGTCCTGCCAAATGTTGTACCATCAGTTACCGGCTGGACCAGAATAGAGCTCCAGTCTCCAGAATCTCCTGTATTTTAGTGATTGATTGACAAGTGTGTGAATGACTGACAAAACTCTGTTTTCTTTCTTTTACAATCTAAAAGAACTCAGGATGGCTTCATGTATACAATCTCCAGCGCCGGAGCATGGGCATTACAGGATGGTTTCAAATAAGCAACTAAAGGTTCAGGATAAATCTGTGAATATCTGTTAAATGATTCCTGTCCTGATACCTGCCCTACTTCTCTTCCTTTTGTACCTCATCATCCACTGCTTGCATTCTACCAACGGAGAATGGTGCAACTCACAGGGCATGCAGAAAACCTAAGGATTTTGTTAAATTGCGGTCTAATTCAGTAGATCTGGGGTGAGGGCCAAGATTCTGCATTTTTAACAAGCTCCCAAGCGATGCCCGTGTTGCTGATCAGGAAACCATGCTTTAAGGAAGAAGGACTTAGACCACATTGTATGAGGAGTGTTACTTTACACAAGGATTTTCTAAATTAAAATAATAATAAAGATTAAATGATGTTTAGGATTACCCAAATTGACAGTCTCTAAAATCTATATTTCTGAGCACTGAACTCTAACCAGTAAGCAAGTTGCTTCATCTGATGTGTTGGGAAATGGAATTATCACACCTCCTTAGCAAAAAAACAAAACAAAACAAAAAAACTATTATATGAACATACCTACTCTGGATCACATTATCTTTTATACTTTAATAAAAGTAATGACACTGCCTAGAAGAATACCTACTAAAAGTGTATGCTCCATTCTTCTCATGGCTAGAAATTCATGAGATTCTATTTCCCTTTTACTTGGCTCGTTACTCTTCGCGCTGCTTTCTAAAAACAACTCTACCACCAAGTGGACAATACAAAAATCGGTTTATACGATACAATATTCAGGCTTTTTCCAAATCCATCCTCCAACTTCACAGGTTAATGAAGGGTTATTAATTCTGGGCTAATAAATAGAACCCCAGTAGAACTCACTACTTTAAGATGGACAATCTCAAAATAAGCCATATTAATGAATCATTTTCCAGTACCATTTAAACAATGACATCTGAACAGAACCGACACTGCTGATCAGAGAATGTGTAACAACAGGTTAAATATTTTCCTCCATGGACACCAATGATTAGAATACATGATTAAAGCAGTCTTCTAACTTTTGAACTCATACTCAGTAGTAATTCACAACCACAGATCTTGAACAATGAAAGCAACATGGTTTTCACTGCTTTTATCTTGCATTTTTATAATTCTATGCCTACTTCAAAAGCAGGGAAACGGAAACAAGCAACATTACAGAGAAGTATGATACAGTGAAGAGCACCAGGGCCCTTCCACTGTGGGGAGTGTGCTGTGCCTGGCTCAGGCACGTAATTTATTTTGGCCAACAGGATATTAGTAGATGTAACACAAGCAGAGCCTTGGAAAGAGCTTGCTTGATTGAGTTTATCTGTACTTGCTCCTCTGCTATCACCATGAGAACATGCCTTCTGTATTTATTTGTTTATAGAATTTGTATTTAGGATTTTTATTTCTATAAATTTCCCTCTAAGGACTGTTTTAGCTCCATCCTATATTTTGGCATGTTGTGTTTTCATTTTCATTCATGTCAAAGTATGAGGGAATATCTCTGGTGATTTCTTCTTTGGCCCATTGGTTATTTTAGGAGTATGTTACTTTTCACATGTTTTGAGTTTTGCAAAATTTCTTCTGTAATTGGTTTCTAATTTTATTGAATTGTGATTAGAGAATATATTTTGTAATTATTTCAATACTTTTAAATTTATTGAGGCTTATTTTATGGCCCAATATATGGTCTATCCCGTAGAATGTTCCATGTGCACTTGAGAAGAATGTACATTCTGCTGTTTTAGGGTGGGGTATTCTACAGTTGTCTATTAGTCTAGTTGGGGTAGAGTGTTATACAATTCTTCAATTTCCTTGTTGATTTTCTGCCTATTTGTTCTACCTATAATTGAAAAGTGGGGCATTGAAGTCCCAACCTTTTTTTTTTTTTTTTTTGGCCGCACCTCACGGCTTGCAGTATCTTAGTTCCCTGACCAGGGATTGAACGCATGCCCCCTGCAGTGGAAGCATGGAGTCCTAACCACTGGACAGCCAGGGAATCCCCCCAATCTCTACCTTTTAATTGGAGAGTATAATCCATTTATATTTAATTACTGATAAGGTAGGATTTACATCTGCCATTTTGCTATTCGTTTTCTACATATCTGATGCTTTCTTGTTTCTCGATTCCTCTAATACTGCCTTCTTTTGTGTTGAATAGATATTTTCTGCTGTTCCATTTTAGTTCCCTTGTCAATTCTTTTATTATGTATTTTTGAGTTATTTTCTTACTGGTTGCCCTGGTGGTTACAATTAATATCTTAATTTATAACTACCTGGTTCTGATTAACACTTAATTTCAGTAGTATGTAAAAAAATTGCTCTGAACAGCTCCATTCTTAACTTCAGTAGTATGTAAAAAAATTGCTCTGAAGAGCTCCACTCTTCTATGCTGTTATTATCATAAATTACATCTGTATACATTGTGTACTCATCAGCATATATTTATAGTTATCTTTATACAGTTGTCTTAGATCAGAGAGGGGAAAAGAGTAACAAACAAAAGCTACAGTTTTATTATCTTTCATATTTACCTATGTTTACCCACTTTACCAGTGTTCTTTATGTCTTCATGTGGATTTGGGTTACTGTATAGTGTCCTTACTGTTTAGTTTTTCATACAGGGCAGATCTGCTAGAAATGAACTCTCTCAGTTCCTGTTTATCTGGCAATGTCTTAATTTCTCCTTGTCAGATATAGAATTCTTTGTTGGCAGTTTTTTTTTTCTTTCAGCACTTTAAATATGTCATCTAACTGTCTTCTGGTTTCCATGGCTTTTGATGAGAAATCAGCTGTTAATGTTATTGAGGTTCCCATATGTGTGATGAGTCCCTTCTCTCTTGCTATTTTCAAGATTCTATCCTTGCCTTTGGCTTTCAATGGTTTGATTATGTTGTGTCTCGGTGTGGATCTCTGAGTTTACCCTATGTGGAGTTTTTGAACACCTTGGGTGCGTAGATGAATGTTTTCTATCAAATTTATGAAATTTTCAGCCATTATTTCTTCAGTTATTTTTTTTTCTGCCCTTTTCTCACCCTCATTTCCTCTAGAACTTCCATTATGCTTATGCTAGTACATTTGTTGGTGTCCCATTGGTTTGTGAGGCTTTGTTCATTTTTCTTCATTCCTTTCCCCAGACTGGATACTATCAATATATTCATCTTCAAGTTCCCTGATTCTTTTTCCTGCCTGTTCAGATCTGATGTTGAGCTCCACTAGTGATTTCTTTCATTTCAGTTTTTGTACTTTTAAGCTCCAGAGTTTCCATTCTTTTCTTTTCATAATTTCTGTCTCTTCGTTGATATTCTCTATTTGGTGAGATGTTGTTATCACACATAAATTCTTTAGATATGGTTTGTTTTAGCTGTTTGGAATAATTAATATAGTTGATTTAAAGCCTTTGTCTTGTAAGTTCAACATCTGGGTTTCCTTAGGTACAATTTCTACTGACTGCATTTTTTCCATACACACAGCATATTTTCTTTTTTCTGTTTTTAAAATTATGCCTCGTGATTTTTTTAATGTTTTTAAATTATGTCTCACAATTTTTTGTTAAAAACTAAACATTTAAAATAATATAAAGTGACAACTCTGGCAATCAGATTTGCTCACACTACCTACATGGTTTCTTGTTGCTACCACTTGTTACAGTTGTTGCTATTTGTTTAGTGACTTTCCTGAACTAATTCTGTAAAATCTACATTCTTTGTCATGTTAGTGTCTCTACTTGGTTAACTCATTAGTGAGCTAATGATTAGACAGAAATTTCCTTAAACCCCTGGAACCAATCAATCTCCCAGATCTTGCTATGAGTGGCTCTGTGTGGATACTGGAGCATGCCATTAAAACTCAGTTTATAACTCCACCTTAGCCTTCACTTCCTGCTTGCATAGAACCTCGTGGTCAATTAGGAACGAGAGCTTAGGGCCTTCTCAGGTCTTTTCTAAGCATGCTCACAGCTCTTCCATGTACATGGCTTTCTAAATTACCAAGAATATTTCAGAGCTTTTCAAAGCCCCTATGAACAGTGCATTCACCATAATGTAGTCTACCATTTCCCCCAAATGCTATCCATCTTAGGCACCTGCAAAGTTAAAATCTTTGCCTTTAATTGTTCTTGATAATGCCCCCTGTGGGAGGAGAAGGTTTTCAGCATTGAGTGAGCCCTGAGCTAGCCTCGTAAGTGAAGTCTCCCAGGGAACCACCAGACAAAACAGATAATAACAATTCTATAAGAATGAGGCTTTGAATAAATCCCATATACATTTTGCCAAGCTACCCAGAAATGTGGGCTGTTAGTTTTTAAGGCTATTACATAGCTGGAAAGTGGGGGAGGGGTGGACTATGGCAAGTTAAAATGCCACAGTGCTCACTGTTCATACCAAGATTCAGCCATTTTTCTTGAATAAACAATTCCTGGGTTACTACAAGCCTTTGGTTAATTTCTAGAGTTCTAAAAAAGTTGATTCTGAAAATTTTTGACAGTTTTTCCATTGCTCTTAAGGAGGGGGAAAATCTTTGGAGGTCCTTTTTTCTGCCATTTTTGCTGAAATTCTCCCATAACCTTTTTTAAGCCAAAAATGATCCAAACCACAGCTAAATACAAAAGCACTAGTAGCCAGACCCCAGCATCATGGGAATGAAGAGTTAGGAGTTGTGAAGTAATGAAGACATAACAAAGAGCCTATGTTTTCTGTGAAATTGTCCCATAAGGCCCATGCAGAATACCCACTAATTACCAACACCTCTTCATCCCCCTTTAATTAAACCTGCTCTTCCTTACACTAGCACTAAGATAAATGAGAGTAAGCTAATTCAATCTTATTAATTCCCTGTTTTGTTTAATCACTAGAGATTGTTTTCTACTCTTTCTATTTCAAACACACCTTGACTCAGTTACAATATTTCTGCAGAGGAATGTGCTCTACATTCCAAACAATCACTTTATAAACTTTTTAAACCCAACAGATTTGTTAACAAAAAATTAGCTGTCTGCAATTAATGGCTGAGACCAATATTGTAAAAAATAAGTGGTGTAGGCTGGTAGATAACTGGAGCCCTCTGAAGGAAGTAACACTTAAGCTGGATTTTGAAGGATGGAAGAGGAATTAGGAGAATGTGGGGAAAGATTATATGTCCAAGAGCTTCCAGCCCAAAATCAGCATAATATGATGTCAGATCAGTGAGCAGACTATAGTGGTAAATAATGTGGGAAGGAGAAGAAGGTTAAACTTAGGGAGATACTGGGGTTTAAGAAGACAACAGAAAACCTTAAACAACAGGCAGAGAATTTTGGACTCCACTTGTAGGACAACAGTTCACAACCATTTTCTCTCTTCCAATGCACTTGAGAGATACAATTGCTCCCAGTGCCAGCAATGGCACACAATTCAAGAGATCCTCAAATATGGGAATGAGGTAGAGAGAACGATATCAGAATATCTGAGGAGGAAGGGTGGTAAGGGACATGAGAAATTTCAAAAAACCCACTTGAAATTCTGATATTCCTTCTTTCAGCACTCCACTCATCCCTGCACACCTCCCTCAGTAGGAATGGGAAGCCACAAGAGACTTTTGAAGAAAACACTGTCCTTTTTAAAGTGCTTCATGGCTGCTTGTTAAAGTATTTCATGGAGTAACTGCCTAATTTCCTAAACACTAGACAAGTCTATTTCTGCACTTTCCAAAGGTAATTCATAGAATACTCATCCCATAGATACCGTTTGTTAAAAAGGTTCAGTCCACATAAGATTGGGAAATCTCACATCACATCCTTTTCTGTCAGAGATTCACAAGCCATATTAATTAGTCTACCAAAGGATCTAAGGACTCCCACAGTAGAGAAACCGGTTCAGTTTTTTTAACCCAGAGTTTCCACACACTTATTTGATCACAGATTTTATTCCCACATAACACCTGTTAATATCCAAGCATTCCACAGAAAAAGTTGAGAAACTCTGGCCTATGTTAGTTTGTACATGGTTGGAGCATGTCACATGTGGCTCTGTACCCACCACAGACCTTCTTATGCGAGACAATAGAGCATTTTGTCCCCACTCCCCATAACCTTTCCTGTCTGCTCTCATTTGCCTCTTCAGTTCCTCATGCAGAGAAGAACCCAACTCCAGCCCTCATTTCTACCCTGTAAGTACCCCCCAAATGGCTTTATTCAGTGGGGATGGTGTAGTGAGGCTTCTGGGTTCGTCAGTGTTTTTCTGGGACCCTCACCAATGTCCATCCCCCGAATCTGAGCTAAGTAACCGACCTGACTAAAAGAGAAACCAGCCTGGAGAACCTGAGGGCACTTGTGGGTCTGCCTGTGTAATTAACTAGAAGAACGGGAAGGGTTGTGAAAAGCTGCTGAGCAAGGGCCAAAGAAAAGAGGAGAACAGACCTGTCTGGACCTGAATGAGTTACAAAAGCAGATGAGAATGAAAACGAGGAACGGCCTTCTTCCTAGCTCTCATTTCCTTCTTCTGCAAATGCCCTGAGCGGCCTTTTTAATTCTTCCCCAGCACAGCTGTAGTCAGCTTTCTCCTTCAAAGCTGTGCTCTGTGCGCCCTCTGCTGGCCCTGACCAGCAGTTAGATTTAAAACCAACTGCCCCATAAAAGTTACATTTGGGTGGCCTACAGAGATCTTTGCCATCTGCATATCCTCTCTTAAACTTAGCTACACTTCCTAGCAAAGATGAGAGTTCAACTTCTTTTGTATCAGCAACAACAAAAAGTTGGGGGGGATGATAAAAAAGGAACTATAAAATAATTATATTCATACTATGAAATGCAGCCCACCTATATTGTGTCCACAATTGTGCGAGGCACTGAAGATTTAAAAATTAATAATACTCGGCCCCTACTCTCAGGAAACTTACAAGTTAGAGAGAGGAGGCCAACATACAGCACATTTCTCAAAGGGAAGAGTTTTAGAAAATTTCTGTAACATGTGCCTCGAATGATGATTCCAATATGTTCACTGAATCTATAAAAAGAGTCAATTCAATATACCAGACCATGCCTTCTTAAATGTGCCTCTTATTGGATAGATGTGGTTACATGACAATATGGACTCATAAGGATCATGGAACACCTGCTGGGGGCCAGTCACGAAATGCTTTATACGTTAGCTCATTTTGTGAATTAGGTTCAGAGGTGAGCCTAAGGAAGAAACTGAGGTTCAGAGATGCCAAGATTACACAACCAGAACGTGGCAAAGTCAGCATTCAAGTCCAGGCCTGCTTGACTCCAAGGTCCCTTCAGTCTCTCCCCACTACCTCGATCACGATCCAGTTTACGCAAATATCACTGCTACCTGAGGTTCCCCTCCACTTGGTCATTAAGTATAATGGAAAAGCCTAATAAGATGGTCAACAATAGTATCTCACGTCATGTTCGTATTGAGCGAAGCATTATGTGAGGACCGTGGCCTTAAGGAGTTTGCAATATAATGGAGCAGGAGCTACCTGCAAACTAAATGAAATGCAGCCACCAGACTTCCCACACGCCAGAAACAGCTAGCTTGAAAACATAATGGAAAACAAATTCCACTAACAAGAGCACCCAAAGTACCCCAGAATAAACATTTAAAAATTTGTCAAGCCGGGCTTCCCTGGTGGCGCAGTGGTTAAGAATCCGCCTGCCAACGTAGGGGACACGGGTTCGAGCCCTGGTCCGGGAAGATCCCACATGCCGCGGAGCAACTGGGCCCGTGCGCCACAACTACTGAGCCTGCGCTCTAGAGCCTGCGAGCCACAACTACTGAAGCCCGTGCGCCTAGAGCCCGTGCTCTGCAGCAAGAAAAGCCACCGCAATGAGACGCCCACGCACTGCAGTAAAGAGTAGCCCCTACTCGCCGCAACTAGAGAAAGCCTGCAAGCAGCAACAAAGACCCAATGCAGCCAAAAATAAATAAATAAATAAACCAAAACAAAACAAGGACTTCCCTGGTGGTCCAGTGGTTAAAGACTCCGTGCTTCCACTGCATGGGGCATGGGTTTGATCCCTGGCCGGGAACTAAGATCCTGCATACAGCACCTCACGGTCAAAAAAAAAAAAAAAATAGAGTTCAGAAAAAATGTTATTCATTAATGTTAAATATAAAATGCATAAAAAAGAAAAGACAAATATAAATTAGATCACTGCAATGGTTATTTTCATGGGATGGTAAGGAGATTTTTACTGCTGTATTGTTTGAATTTCAATAGTGATCACACACTACAAGAAAAAAAACTATAAAAATATTTCCATTTCTGAAAAACAACAATAAGTAAAAGAAGAGTCCTTTACAGGAGAACTTAATACTTTACAAGAAGCATCTTGAATTAGTGAGTGCTTGAAAGTCTCCAGCTTGTGGAATATTTGGAAACTCTCTAGTGACCTAAGAAATTGGATGATTCAAAATTAGTGACTTTTCCTTCTGAGATGCTAGTCTCTAAAAAGCAATGACAGGCTTCCCTGGTGGCGCTAGTGGTTGAGAGTCTGCCTGCCAATGCAGGGGACACGGGTTCGAGCCCTGGTCTGGGAAGATCCCACATGCCGCGGAGCGACTAGGCCCGTGAGCCACAACTACTGAGCCTGCGCGTCTGGAGCCTGTGCTCCGCAACGAGAGAGGCCGCGATGGTGAGAGGCCCGTGCACCGCGATGAAGAGTGGCCCCCGCTCGCCACAACTAGAGAAAGCCCTCGCACAGAAACGAAGACCCAACACAGCCATAAATAAATAAATAAATAAATAAATAAATAAATAAATAAATAAATAAATAAATAAAAATTAAAAGGTGCTAATAATTTAAAAAAAAAAAAAAAGCAATGACCGTAGATTTGCTGGTCCATGAAAGTAGTCATGAGGTCTAAAAGCTTGTTTTAAAAGAAATGGACGAAAGTGAAATGTCCCCCTTCTCCTTCCCAGGGGTCCATCTTCTCTTTCTGCTCCACCCTCAAGATTTTGCCAAACGATCAAGGGAAAGACAGAAATACCTGCGCTGTTTTATATTACCTGCTGTGGTTTTTATTCTCAATGATTCCTTTTGCATAAAAATAGAAAACACAGAAAATGGAGGAGGAGGTGGAGGAGGAACAGAGGATGAAGAGCGGGGAGCGAAGGCAAAGACTCTCAGCTCTAAATCTTTCAGAATAGATTCTGGAAACTCCCCGAAGAGAGAGTCCGTGGAAAGAAAAGGTTGGCGACAGCAGAAGCCAACAGTAATGCCACAAGTTGGGAAGAATGCCTGAAGTGTGGGCAGCTCCCCACCTGGGCCTGCTGGAGTCTCCCCAGGCTGGAGGAGGGCAGAGGGTCCATAGGAAGCAATCCAGCCACAGAACCCCGGCTGGGAGATGAGGGGTGATGGAGTGTGGGATGCGAAGACTCTCAGCCAACTGGGGATCCAAGGGCTTGCTTCCCAGGTGAGGTGAAGTCTGAGAGCTGCTCCCCCATGACAACAGTCTGACAGCATGACAGGAGGGGTGGCAGCATGCTGTGTTGGCCAGAGTCCTGAGACAGCCTCTTGAACCTCCCAAAGCCTCAGAATGGCATGAGGGAGCAGCAGAAAGTGTCCTTTGCCCCTAAGAGGGCCACAAAAGCAGTTGCGAGAGAACCAGAGTGCATGAGGGAGCCTGCAGGTTCCAAGTAGAGCGTGTGAACTGATGACCACAGACAGAAAACAAACATTAGCAGCAGATGCCACCTTAGAGAGACGAAGATCATGACTCAGGAGATCTCCCCTCCACCAAGTTCCTCACACACATAGATGCACGCCCCCCCCCCCATGTAGAAAGCAGGGAAGGGGGAAATTCTGAGTTCACTGAGGACACCTCGCACTGACTAGATTAAGCTCAGATATCAGGTAACATGAGGCTCATGAGAAAGGTCGAGTTGTGTTATAAATTATGTTTTACGTTGCTGTAGGCCGGAATTTGTGGGCTGTGCAAAGTTGACCCACTGCACTAGCTTCACAGGATTGTTTTAATATGACAAGGTGAGCGCAAGAGAGGGACAGTCCCATATACACCTCTCCAATTATCAGATGCTTGTTGTTGTTACTACAGCTCATGATTTCATTGCCCAGTGGCTTCCAGCTCCACTATTTACTAAACAGAAGGAGCAACGCAATGTGGCCAAGTTTATTAAGCTTATTTTTACAGTAAGCAAGAATATACCAATGCATTACCTCAGAGTTAACATATTTCATTTTCCCACATATAAGTAATGTGACCAGTGCTTGTAATTCACTCAACCCACCTGTAACATGAGATATTATCTCTAAGCTGATAAGACACATTGATTCAATATTTCCTTTATATAAAATGATTCAACAAGGCATTTTTCTCAGGCGCTACGGTCCAGACCAGTTTTGCTGCTTGCTTGTCAAATACAATTTGATTGTGCTGGGTTAAAATAAACTCAGTCAACTACCTGTCTTCACTTCCTGCCAGGCACCCCAGAAGGACATCGACTGTTTTTCCTTTAAAGTTACACCATTGGAAGCAAGAAAGTAGTTGTCATTAATGTATTTATCATACTAAAGATTGCAACTACATATCTATGGTATGCTAAGTATTTTGCATAATTACTTAATTTAAACTTGAGAACTATCCCTATTTTATAAATTAGCAAACCGAGTCTCAGAGAGTTAAGTTACGATAAAGGCACAGAGTAAATGGCAATGCCTCTATTTTGGATCCAAGTGTGTCTGGCTTCTTCCAACTCTACCACAATGTCTTGCTAATGAAAATATCTAAGCTTATGCACAGGGAGATCAGCTCGGTGCTTTGTGTCCACCTAGAGGGGTGGGATAGGGAGGGTGGGAGGGAGACGCAAGAGGGAGGAGATATGGGGATGTACATATACGTATAGCTGATTCACTTTGTTATACAGCAGAAACTAACACACCATTGTAAAGCAATTATACTCCAATAAAGATGTTAAAAAGAAAAAAGAAAATATCTAAGCTTATCTGAAGCACTTTTAAAAATTCTTGTCAAGAAACTCGAGGTCTAGGATAACAAGTCATTCTACCACTCCTACCCTTCTCATCTCCTACCCACTCCACCACACACCCTTCCTCTGCCACACACTCACATCCATTCCCTGAACCCGCCTGCCTTCTTCCAAGCCTTCACAGAGCTGTTCCCTCTGCCTAGACTGTCCTACCTTTCCTCCCCATTTAAGAGAATTCCAACCCACCCTCTAGATCGGACAGTGACTTTGAAAGCTTTGCTCCCTCTCCCAGGGAGAATTAGCTGCCTCCACTCCAGCTTGTGCGATTAGTTTATCTTTCAATCATAGCGCACACCTATCACTTGAGATTGGCACTTGTCTACATGTGCCTCTGCGACCACTACTAGAACATGAACTCCTAAAAGTCAGGGTCTGGAACCTATCTTTTTGCATACCTGTTAGGCCAAGCACTTAGGGAGCGCACAGTGGGAGTTCAACAAGTACTTGCTGAATTCATGAATGAATCGCATTTTAAATCAAGGTCTATATTTTACATGTCCTAGATTGCGAATGAATCCTACGTAGGTAAACACTGTGAAGTAACTGGCTCATAAATGATTTTAAGGATGACCACGAAGAAAGGCTTCACTTTCCCAAAGCCAGTTTTTCCAGAGACTTCGCCAGGTCTCATCACAGTTTCAGCCCAGGCAAGGGAGGGCCCCCGCCTCCCTCCCCCTTCCCTGCCAATCAATCAATCGCTCCTCGCGCCTGCGCAGACACCGCCCCTCCCGGAGCCACGCCCCAGTCAGCGCCCCGAGACTGTCGCGGGCGGTTAGGTCCGGCGGGAACCTGTACTTCACTAGCTCGCCCACTATGACGATCACCTACAGCTGCATTGCAAATGGCCGAGCCGTGCTAGCGGAGCTGGCCCTAACCGGCGGCTCTTATCAGGTACCCCTGGGTCGTCACCTCGGCCTTGGCAGGTTCCGCTTTTCGAGGGTGGCGCCCACTGCACCCGCGCCTCAGGACGGAGCGCCGAGGGGCTGCCCGGAGCGGGCTGTTGAGGCGTGAGGCCCCGCCCCCGCGTACGGCCTAGCCTGCGAGATGGTGAATCCCTGGCGGGAGCCTCTCGCGCTCCCGGCCGGCCGAGCCGCAAGTGCGCCGCCCAGGGGTTAGGGTTGGTGCTGCACGCGACATACTTGTGATTTGCGGTCCCGTTTAATTCCGGAGACCCTTAAAGATTTTCTCTCCCCCGCGGAGGAATGGCCTGGAGTTCAACACACATTTATTGAACGTGTTTTAGTTGCAAAATCCCGGAGTAAAGGTGTAGGGGATGCAACAATGAAGAGAAGACGGCGCCTGGAGTTGTCCCTTGATGAGCACATTGTCCTTTTATACCCAAGGGCTGCATTCGTTCTCCTCCAGTGTAAAAAGTATTTCAACGGCGGGAGATGGAGATTGCTCCTGTAGCACTCAGGATGGGTGACTGCTTGCCAACCACAGAGGAGGTGCTTGGCTTAAAAGTATTACAAGAGTGAGCGCTAGCCTGCCACAGGAAAGGGGAATGGGGACTCCATGCAGAGGGAACAGAATGGCGTGTCTGGGGGAACCGCGAGAACCTCAGTGTGGCTAGAGCACAGGATCACAGTATATAGGAGCTACAGCTGAGGTCAGAAGAGTGGACAGAGAATAGTTAATAAAAGGTCCTATATTCAGTTTGTTCTCTTATCCGAGGGAAACCAGGGAGCGGTTAAAGATTTATAAATGGAGGAATAGCAAGATCTGATCCATTTTCTGGAAATTTTGGTCTGGTTACAATACAGAAGGGGGATTGGAGGGAAGAGAACCAGTTTGGATGGTGGTGTTACAGTTTATCTAGGCGATCTAAAGGCCTGAGCTAAGACAGTGACAGTGAAGAAGGAGAGGAGTGGGCAGATCCTAAAGAGACTTAGCAAACTAATCCTCAGGAGTTAATGACTGGTTGGATATGTAGGATAGGGGACAGGGCCATGCCTAGGATGATTCTCAGTTTTCTTTTTTTTTTTAATCTTTTTTTTCCCCAGCTTTATTGAGATATAATTGGCACATAACATTTTGTAAGTTTAAGGTGTACAATGTGAAGATTTGTCAAATTTTTTTCTTAGGTGGCATTAAACAAGATAGAAACTACAGATGGAGGAGCAGGATTCTGGGGGAAGAAGTCAGAGGAAATGCAAGGGCGGAAAGTACAATTTGGGACAGGTTGAATTTTGTTGCCGGTTGGAAATAGCCAGTCTACTTGTGTGTTTATTCCTCCACCTTATTCCCAAAAGATTTAAGTCATTAAAAGTTCCAATAGGTAGCAGTCAGAGGGTCAGGGCTAACAGTTAAAGATGGTAGAAGTGGGTAAGATTGCCCAAGTGAGAAGAAAGGAGTACCAAAAGGCAGAACACTGTTAAGAATAGAATAGAGAGGCTGGTCACCAAATGAGAGCAGTGGTATTCTGAAAGCTGAGAGAAGAAAATTACAAGAATGTCTCATGACCCAAAGAAGTTGAACAAGATCCAAGAGGTGTTCATTGGACTGACAATTAGGAAATGGTAAGTGATCCTGCTGTTAGTGGTAGAGGTAGAGGCAGAAGCCAGACGGCTTTAGGCCAAGTGAATGGGAGACCAGGAAGTAGAGAGAGTGAAGTTAGACTGTTCTTTCAAGAATTTAGAAAGGGAATGAGAGAGGGTGAAAGCTAGAAGAAGTATGGTCCAGCAAAGGGCCTCATTTTTTAATACAGGGAAAACATATAGGCTAATGGAGAGAAGAAGTTGAAGATATAAGAGGCAGTGATTATCGGTTAGCGCAAGACCTGAAGGAGCACAAAGGGATGGAATCCAATGTGGCAGTAGAGATGTGAGCCTTGGTTTAGAGGAATGCTGTCTTTCTCTTGGGGAAAGGAGGGGGTGTGGATATAGACATGGAATTTAGTCTCCTTCTGAGGCTCTCCTCTGTGCCAGTCCCTTGAATGCCATGTTCTTCAGGGTTCTAACTTTAGTCCTCTTTTAACTTGACACATTTGTTCACACCAATGGACACCTTTATTTTGATCACTGCCAAATCTGCTTCCAAGGTAATCTCTCTCCACGAATAGATTGCCTAATAGAAGAAGTTCAAGCATATCATGTCCAGCACTAAATTAATTCTTTCCCAGCGGATTCCTCCTCGTGTATTTCTAATCTTGCCGCATAGCTCTACTAAGCCATTCAAGCTGGAAACTGGGAGTCATCTTTCATTTTTCCCTCTTCTGCACCCTCAAATGTGTTCTTTGCCACCAGGTTTTATCAGTTCCATCTCCTGAGTATATCTTGAATCCATCTCCTTGTTTCTGAACCACATCTTCATCAAGGCCCTTATTACTTCTCACCAGGGTTATTGAAGATGCCTCCTAACTCATCTCCCAGACCTCAGCCTTGTCCGTCTCAAAACCAGCCTCCACACTGCTGCTCAGAGGATTGTTCCTAAAAGCAAATATGATCCTGTCACTCCCCTGCTTAAAATCATTGGGTGGCACCTGATTACTTCCATTGTAAAGTTCATAGTCCTTAGCCTGGCATTCACAGCCCTCCCTGGTAAGGCTTTTCCATGATTACCTCCTTCTCTTCCCCAGCTGTCCCTGTGCTTCAGCCATCCTGAACTTCACGCTGCTCTCCAGTCTCACCAAGGTCTCCCTTCCAATCTCCTGTTCCCTCTCCCCCGAACCCACTTGTCTCCATTTTTTAGCAGTGTCGCCTCTTCTGTGCTTTGAGATGTTTCTCAATTCCTCCTTGAAGGCTTCTCTATGCCCAGGCTAATTTACATCCCTTTACCAAACTACTTGCCAGGTTGAACTGGAATCTTCTTTTACTTATCTGTCTCTGCCATCGGACTCCTTCCGATGAAACAGGGACTGTTTTCATCTCTGTCCTTACAGTGGACAATGCCTGGACATAGTATGTTCTCAATAACTACATCATTAATTATGAAGGGAGAGAGTCAGAAAGTTGAAGGAGTTTATAAGCCCATTGGCCTCTCATTATGAAGCATGCAGGGAGGTAAGAAAGTGGAAGGTGGTGGAGCAGTATGCAGTTGGGGGACAGGATTAAAGGTCTGGAATGACTGCTGTGTGGAAGGCTGACCAGGGAGAAGGAGCTTTAAGGCACAGTTCTATCATATCTTCCTTCAGTGCTAAATATTAATGTCACAAATATTTTATACTCATTAGAAAATATTAGTACCTACCAAAGCTTAATCATGAAATCAAATGGAACTGGACAGGACTGTAGAGATCATCTTACCCAATCCTTTCATTCTTCACACAAGGAAACAGACCCAGACAAGTCATTTTCTTAGGTTGTGCAGCACTTCAACTCCAGAAATGGCACTACAGTCCAGTGTGTCGATTATTTTACTGCCTCATGTTGCCATTTGCTTTGTTTCACATTTTTCTATGATTTCATAGTTTATATACTGTAAAAGAGACACTTTGGGAAGGCTAGGGGAATATGTTCCAGTGATGAGAATAGAGTAACTGAAAGATTATGTATTCTCTTAATTCCCTTAATGTTTCTTAGGAAATCCTTTCCTAGAGAATATTGCCTGGATTTTTCTGGTAATACCAAGAATTTCAAGTTTTACTCTCTACCATTAATAACAAGCTTTTCTCTCCCAAAAAGTTTTTATTTCAAGTGTCATTTTTTGAAAATGAAAAGTTAATCAGGAGTTTGGCTAGTCAAGTCTTCTTAGGTAACTTTCAGGTTCCTTTCACACTTCTAAAGTCAATTAATGGGATTCCGTATAATTAACTGTATTTAAGGTATTCTGGATAATCATAATACCTTGCAAATTTTCTCCCAAAGAATGAGCCTTATAAGAAACAAGTAGGGACTTCCCTGGTGGTGCAGTGGTTAAGAATCCTCCTGCCAATGCAGGGGACACGGGTTCAATCCCTGGTCCGGGAAGATCCCACATGCCACGGAGCAGCTAAGCCCATGTGCCACAACTGCTGAGCCTGTGCTCTAGAGCCTGCAAGCCACAACTACTGAGCCCGTGTGCCTGGAGCCCGCACGCCGCAACTACTGAAGCCCACGCGCTGTAGGGCCCGCGTGCTGCAACTACTAAGCCTGTGTGCTGCAACTACTGAAGCCTGCATGCCTAGAGCCCATGCTCTGCAACAAGAGAAGCCACCGCAACAAGAAGCCCACGCACCACAACGAAGAGTAACCTCCCACTCGCCGCAACTAGAGAAAGCCCGCGCGCAGCAACGAAGACCCAACGCAGCCAAACAAAAAAAAGAAGAAATAAGTAGAAGGGATCTTAGCAATTATTTGTTTAATAGAAAGATGTCAGTGAATAATAATGAGTAAAATTTTTATCTTAATTAAAAAAAAGATAGAAGACTGCATAGGTTATTCAGAGACTAAAAGCTGAATACTTTTAATCCATTAACATTTTATGTATAGCTTCGTAGAAGTCACTGAAAAGATATTTGATTAGATAGTCAAATATCTTCCCAGTCAAATTAATAATGTGCTGTGAAAAGGACTAATTAGTGCAACTTATATTTGCACACATATATATATACACAAAGTATATGTATATTTATGTAATTTTAATATTTTCCTTCATATTCATATGAACATTTCTTGATAACTTGCCTCTTACCATGCATTATGAATAACCACCCATTAGTTCTCCTAGTGAACAGTAGTTCCTTAATAAACTAAACAGAACATTGGTAAATTAAGCAGATGAGTAATGAAAGACACTACAATCTTCTAAAAAGTAAATGCTGACAATTTATTTTTAGGAAGCAGCGGCAACAGTGCTTAAACTAGTGCTTCTTAGAGCTGAACCAAAGACCATAATTCAAATGGGGAGGTAAGGTATATTCTAATAAAAGTCTATTTTTTAATCATTACCAGCTGATAATTACAATGATAATGACATGGGGAAAAATATTTCTTATACAGACTCTTGACTGAACCTTCAGAAAGGAGAACTTCTATATGTAAAAGTATAAAATCATGAATGGGAATGATGAACATTGAATTCAAGATAGTGGTTACCTCTGCAAAAGAGAAGGGAGGAGAAGTTGAGGAAGGGTATACAGGGGACATTAATTGTATCTGTAACACTTTGACTGAATGGTAGGTCTACAAGTGTTCTTGTTATCTTATTCTCCATACCTTTTTAGTTATCCCCAAAATATTTCATTAATAAAAAAGGAAACTTCCACTTGAAAATATCTTTAATAACATCACTCTACTTTCCTTGGGACATCACATGGTATGGCTTAAACCATGTAATGTTCCAAGTAAACATTTTGCTAGTAAAACAGGTGGGGAATAAGAGAGCTTCTATTATTTTTAGACTCATCATTGTTTTTTTAAGAGGAGGTTTGTTTTAACCTTTATATTGTAAAATAAAACAAAATACAAAAGCCACATCAAGCAAATGTATAGTTCTATGAAGTTTCTCAAAGGACCTCCCCCAACCAACTGCAACTACCATCTAAGCCAAAAAAATAGAACGCTGCCAGGTATCCCCAAAACTCCCTACCACGTATCCTGCCCCATTCACAGTTTCCTCCCTCCCCCCCAAATCAACCACCATTCCAAATTCTGTAGCAGTCACTTATCCTGTTTCTTCATTGCCTCAGCACCTAAATAAGCATCCTCAGGCACGAGAGCCCAATCCTGCCCATTTTTTAATTTGGTGTCTTTTAAGTCTCTTTAATCCACATATTCCCCCTCCACCCCTTTCCTTTCCTTACAATTTATTGTTGAAGAACCTATAGAGTTTCCCTCAGTCTGGTTTTGCTGATTGCATATTCAAAATGCAGTTCACCATGGTCCAAGCAGCTGGATCCAGTGGCCTAATCCCTTTGGCAAGACTGTAGGTGTTTTTTCATCAGACGGTATATAATACCTGCTTATATCTCCTTTTGGCATGCTAGTAGCCATTGATATTCATTGCCTACACCCTAGAGCCATTAATTTATTGGGGGTTGCATAATGGTGATATTCTAGTTTTGTTTTCACTTATTAGCTGGAATGATTTCAAAAAGAGATTCTTTCCTCCTCTACTCTTGGCTTACCTATATTGAACATTCTAATTTGAATCTTTTGAGGACCTCTTCCCTGAACTCCAGACTTGTATATCCAACTGCTCATTCCACATATCTGTTGGATGTCTGATGGGCATCTCAAACTTCTGTCCAAAGCCAAGCCTCCTCCTGCAGTCTTCCACATTATCACCTTTCCAGTTCCTCAGGCCTAAAACCTTTGTGATCCTTGACTTCTGTCTCTTTTACTTCCAAACCCAGCCCATCAGCAAATCCTGTTGTCTTTACCTTCCAAATATATTCAGAATCTGACCACCTCTGCCACCATCTCTTGCTTGGGTTACTTGATATAAAGTTAAGTTCTTGTTTTTTATTATTCTGTTTTTGATTTTTAAGGATTGCACTCTTTAAAGTTTGATTTAATAACATTTTATAATTATGTAAAACATTTATATGGCTCCAAAGTCAAATCTGCAAAATGAGTTTCCTTCACAAAGTCTAATTTTCATTGCTTTCTTCACATTACTCTCTCTCCCTCTATGTAGGTAACCATTTTGAATAAGTTCTTAGTTTATCATTTTCCTTTTCTTTTTTTTCTATAAGAGACACATACATATATTTGTACTTCCGTTATGTTAGGAAATGAGACTGATACATAATTGCAGTACATCATACACACTTTTCTCCGTCTTGCATTTGTCAGTTAACAATATATCCTAGTCATCAGGTATTCAAGATTTTTAATATTTAAGGATGGTTTCTGAGTGTTACCAATAACACACTAAGCATAAATTTAAAGTCACATCCAGTATCAATTTAGATCACATATATAAGTTTTGGAGAGATGACAGAATTAGCAACTCTTTTCCTGTGAAGACTCCTCCCTATTTAAAAATAAAAATATTTTCCTAGTGGATATTATGCATGTCAATTAATATCATCATTAAAAATATTCGTAGCATATTGTATTCATGATATGATATCAAGGATTTATATTGAAGGGGCACATATCTTAAATTTTCTGCCCCTAGGATTATCTTTTCTACCTATTTTTGAGATTCCTCATTCTCATATCTATCCAGTTTAGCATTTGAACAGGTCTGTTGCCGGTTAACCATTTGGATATAGGGTGCTCAAAAATGACTAGATTAAAGCCTAGGCACCAAGCAACTATTCTGGTTGCCATATTCCTAAATTTTCTGGATTGTTGGGTAGTAAAGATGGAGGCACTTTCCAAGAGTCTTCTAGCCTCCTAATAAGTGAGTCTGAGAAGGCACAAAAGGTCTAGAAGTTGGAGTGGTCAGGAAAAGCTACACTTTGGATTACTATAGGGGAGTTTAATTCCCCCTCCCAGACTCATCCTGTTCTCTAGAATATTTGTCTTGGGAATTTACAACTTTCAAATTCTAATCTATCATAATAGAAAGCCAAGAAGTGCCAAAATTAAATATGTCTACCTAAAAATATAAGGATAGTAAAAATCAGTGAACATAGCATTTTCTCTTTGATCAGAATCTAGGTTCAGTCTTGGAATGAGAGTGACTTCCATCAAAGGCATGTGAAATATACATATATATGATTAGATTATTAGAATTTTCTCTATTGTAATTTATTTTTATTGATGCAATTTTAAATGCATACTCACATTTTAGAGAGTTTTTATTTAACGTAGTTTAATTTTTCAAATGTATGAAAGATTTCTAATTCTGATTATAAATAAAGTTATCTACTTTTTTTTATACTATTAATGAGAGCTTGAAAACGAAATTAAATTCTCTGTATCAGTACTTAATTTCTTTAATATTATCATGTAACTGAATGTATTCTTTTCAAAGCTTTGTCTACCATACTCTCTTTATTGATGGAATCACTTACCTATGTGCCTCAGACAATGCCTTAGATACTGTAACACCATCTGCATTTCTTAAAAATGTAAGTAATTTCTTTTACTGCTTTGACTTTTTCAGTTATTGAAATTATGAGGTCTGTTTTATAGTTTATTGGTAATAATGTCCCTAACCAAAAGCAGATCTGTCTATATAGCAGAGCCATTAATGACCTTCAGAGATTTCTTACCTTCATCCCTCATCTGTCTTCTGCTTCTACAATTCCCCTAACTCTAAAGCAAGATCTACAAAGATGATTAACCCAGATCATCTTTGGAATCTCTCATATTTATTTTGTTCTTTAAAAATAAGAAAAATTGAGCTTTACTAATATTTAATATACCTTCTCAATAGCATATATATTTAATTTTCAAATAATTATAGATAAGACACTTCTGGCAGAAAATATGAATCAATTATGAGTTAAATGAAAAAAAAATTTTTTAAATCAAGATATACTACCTTTAGAGAACGTTTTACCTGAAAGTTGCCAACAAATATGAAATATGATAGAGTACTTATGTGTATGTACTTACATAGATACATGAGATTTTATAAATTTCTTAAAGGCTAATTAACCTCCTCAATAGATATCATCTACTGCTGACTATCACCCAGTGTCTAACTTCCAACTAGAATAAGACTGTGAAAGGCAGTCTCAGAGACAGACTAGGGCTAAACCATTATTCTGGTAATTTTATGATCCAAATATATGTTTTTTTCTTATTTTAAAAAGTAAATAATACTAATCTTCAATTTTATTCACAAATATATAATTTAGGAAACATACTTTAACAAAAAATATTAATGGAAAAATCGGTCAGCTGTACTATAGCTATTAATAATTATTCTCCAGTCACATTCATGAATTATGCATATATTTCATTTGTTTAGTGTGCCAACTTGTTTTAACACAACTCAAACTGTAACCATATATAGAATCAAGGATTATAAGGCCTAATATTGTAATTCACTCTACATTTAAGCCTAGACAATTGTTAGCATCTACATGATAAACAATGTTAGCCATTTAACTGACTATACTCTATAATTTTTTTTTTCCCTCTCTGCCATTATGGAAAAACATCCCAACTTTTTCAACTTTCCAAAACCAGATGACACAAAATTACTAACTGCATGATTTTTACCACTACTTTTGGGTTGATACAACATTAAGTACAAACAGTTGTCAGAATTCCTTCTTAAAGCTTTGAAATATCATATAACAACCCTATAGGGTTTGGACGATAGTCTCATGACATTTAGTTGGGATTGTTTTGTTATCATTGAATGGATTTTGAGGGTAAGGGCAGGAGGGGAAAATGAAAAGCACTTACTTAGAGAATATCAGTGACTCCTATCCTTCCTTGTCTGCCAGAGGTGAACATCTGCGAGTCCCCTCAAGTCTTCAGAAATACCAATACCAAAGAATCAAGGTAGCACCTGCAATCTCACGATACGAGATATGAGATACGAGCACAGTTTTCATTAATACTGCATCTTTAAAATAGAAAAGATAACCTGCCACCAAAAATCTAGAACTGTTCTGGTTTCTTTTGTTGCAAGTTTCTGCCAGACTTTGCTTCAAATAAACACTTGCTATGTAATTCTCCAGTTGAAATTATCTATATAATTTAAATATTTCCATTAATTTCCTCAGGTTAGTGAGACTTTTCTGAGAAATCCTTTGATGTCACAAGAACATTTTTCTCCGTCAAATGCAGTTGCTACAGATTTTCAACAAGTATTAGGAAAGTATATGGTATGTAACCTCCAAGTGTGGTCCTAAACATTGTCAGTATTACATCTGACAAATCAGTTAGGAATTATGAGTTAAGAGCTGTTAAGGTGAATGAGAACTAAGAACTTCTATCTCTATATAATGATAAGGAATGATATCCATGAAATATTGATAAGTGAATAAAGCAAGACAGAGAAAATATATATGGTATACTGTTATTTACTTACCATCCTTATATGCAACCATTTAAGAAAGAGGGAATAAATACAAATATGTTTGCTTATAGCAAAAAAAAAGGGGGCATGGGGGGGACAAAGGAAGGATAAACCAAAAACATTTCAGTGGTTGCCTGTGTATGGATGGGGGCAGGAATAGAAACTAGACCCCTCTGAATGAAACTTGTCTTGCAAATTCGACTTGGGACCGTGTAAATAGTTTACACAATTTTAAAAATTATAATAATCATAATCATTGTGTAAATATTTTACACAAATATTAAATTAAATATTTTAAAGGTAGTCCCTCAGCAGAAATTAACATTGTAAATCAACTATACTTCAATAAATTTTTTTTAAAAGAGTAGTCCCTATTAAGTGAAATAAGACAGTCACAAGAGGACAAATACTGTGTGATTCCACTTATATGAGATACATAGAGTGGTCAGATTTATAGAAACAGAAAGTAGAAAGGTGGTTGCCAGAGCCTGGGTGGAAGGGAGGAGGAGGAGTTATTGTTTAATGGGTACAGAGTTTCAGTTTGGGAAAATAAAAAGGTTCTGGAGATAGATGGTGGTGATATACTTAATGTGAACATACTTAATGCCACTGAACTATACAGCTAAAAATGATTAAAATTGTACATTTTATGATATGTATGTTTTACCATAATAAAAGTACAGTTGCTGTACAATATAAGTTACGGGTGTACAATACAGTGATTCACAATTTTTAAAGGTTATACTCCATTTATAGTTATTATAAAATATTGGCTATATTCCCTATGTTTTACAATATATCCTTGTAGCTTATTTTTTTCCTAATAGTTTGTACCTCTTAATCCCCTACACCTACCTCACCCCTCTCCCCTTTCCTGACCCCACTGGTAACCACTAGTTTGTTCTCGATATCTGTCAGTCTGCTTCTTTTTTGTTATATGCCTTAGTTTGTTGTATTTATTAAATTCCACATATAAGTGATATCATACAGGATATGTCTTTCTCTGTCTGACTTATTTCACTTAGCATAATGCCCTCCAAGTCCATCCATGCTGCTGCAAATGGCAATATTTCATTGTTTTTTACAACTGGGTAGTATTCCATTGTATATATGTATACCACATCTTCTTTTTGTTTTGTTTTTTTGTTTTTACCACATCTTCTTAATCCATTCACCTGTTGATGGACACTTAGGTTGCTTCCATATCTTGGCTATTGTAAATAGTGCTGCTATGAACATTGGGGTGCATGTATCTTTTCAAATTAGTGTTTTTGGGTTTTTTTCGGATATATACCAGGGAGTAGAATTGCTGGGTCATATGGTAGTTCTATTTTTAGTTTCTTGAGAAAGCTCCATACTGTTTTCCACAGTGGTTGTACCAAATTACATTCCCATCATCAGTGTATAAGGGACAAACCAAATATTTGATGATACTAAGGAATTATTTTAGATGTGATCATGATGTCGTGGTTTTGTTTTTAAGAAAAACAAGGCCATATCTTTTAGAGATACAGACTGAAGCATTTACAGATTAAAATAATAGACTGTCTAGGATTTGCTTTAAAATAATACATTTGGGGAAGGAGTAATCAGTAGTAGTATAGATGAAATAAGATTGTCCATGTGTTGATAACTGCTGAAAGTAGGTGATGGGTATGCTAAACAATTCACTCTGCTTCTGTATATGTTTGAACTTTTCCATAATAAAATATTTTAAGTATACCTGCATTAGTTTTCTATTTATGGTAACAAATTTGTATGGTAACAAATTACCACAAATCAGCAGCCTAAAACAACACACATTTATTATCTCACAGTTTTTATGAGTCAGGAATCAAGGCATGGTTTAACTGGGTTTTCTGCTCAGGGTCTCACAAGGCTGCAGTGAGTGTGTCAGCCAGACTATGTTCTCATCTGGAAACTCTGGGGAAGAATCTGCTTCCAGCCTCATTCAGATTGTTGCAGAATTTATCTCCTAAGAACTGTGCGAGGGTTGCAGCTTTTTGCTGGCTGTTGGCTGGAGGACACCCTCGGTCCTAAAGACTGATAGCAGTTCTTTGCCACAAGGGCGTCCTCAGCATAGCTGCTTGCTTTTTCAAGGCCAGCAGAGGAATCTCTCACTCCAGTCTGCTAAATATTATATAATATGATGTACTCACAGGAGTGACATCCATCCCCTTTGCTTCCATTCGTTAGGGGCAGATCACACTGAAGGGGAGGGAATTTTATAAAGATGTGACTCAGTGGGGGTCCCCATAGGGTGAGTCCACCACAATGCCTGAAGAAATAACTAAGGATAGATATATTAAATTTTTATATTCTCTTATGGAGAATTCTGCAATACTCAACACAGCTAAAATATATAATTAACATAGCTCCCTGAAAACCATGCGAAAATATGCACATTTTAAGCAGTTAACACATCTGACATCAAAGAAATTTGTTTAACATGTATAAACTAACCTGGTGAGCTTCAAATCTGTAGAAAATTTTATAAAAGGTGTTGACTTTTTTATACTATAATTAGCAAAGTGCACACAGCAAAAAAAAAGTAGTTTTGAGAGAGTTTTAAATATATATATAAATGTACCAAATGCCATTGAATGGACTATGAATACATTATCTTAACAAAACTTAGATGAGTCTCTTAATCTTAAAAGATTAAGCATTTTTTCAAAGGAGAGAAAAAGAGAAATGGAATAAAAAGAAAAATCAAAGATTCACCATTTATCTTAACTTGATTATGTCTTTTTTTAATTAATTTTTATTGGAGTGTAGTTGCTTTACAGTGTTGTGTTAGTTTCTGCTGTACAGCAAAGTGAGTCAGTTATACATATACATATATCCACTCTTTTTTGGATTTCCTTCCCATTTAGGTCACCACAGAGCACTGAGTAGAGTTCCCTGTGCTATATCTTAACTTGATTATGTCTTAATAAAAAAATTTTAACCCATGAGCCGTAGAGGCATCCACTAAACATTTCTTAACACAAGCCACCAAAACCTTATTTCCAAATAAGGTCACATTCACAAGTATCCAGAATTAGGACTTCAAAGAATCTTTTTGGGAGGACACAGTTCAACTAGGAATTCCCTCTTTTCTACATCCAACTAGTGAACTCCTCACAGAACATCAATTGTAAGTTGCATGGTCCAGTGACCAAGATCAGAGTTCTGTTTAAGGTGGATTTGATCACTTGCTAAAGAGCAGGGGATTTTAATATCATTTTTATATTTAAAAAATAATGCTCATTAGTAAAGTGAGATAATACAAAAGTATATAAAGTGAAATATAAATATCTCCTACAATCTCAATCAAACCCCCCTGAGGCGAACACTCTGAACAGTTTGGTGTGTAAGCTTCCAGAATTTTATATATATATATAAATTCACAAAACTGGGATCATTAGTACAATAGGTAAAGGCTTAATCTCTAGAGCTTCTTAGTCTGAATCGTTGTTTTGCCTGTAGCTGTGTAACATTGGGCAATATATTAACTTCTCTCAGTCTGAGTTTTCTTATTTAGAAAATAAAAGATGAAAAGAGTAGTACTTTATATAATGGTTTGGGAATTAAATGAACTAATACTTGTGAAGTGCTTAAAACAGTGCCTGGCACATACTAAGTGCTTGATAAGTTATTATTTAATACTCTTCTGCAGCTGCAGCTTACTTTTTAAATATAACACTATATCTTAGAGATCATTTTTTATTGAAGTATAGTTGATTTACAATGCCGTGTTAGTTTCAGGTGTACAGCACAGTGATTCAGTTATATATATATTCTCTTTCAGATTCTTTTCCCTTAAAGGTTATTACAAAGTATTGAGTACTTTGAGTATCATTGAATATAGTTGACTGTAGTTCCCTGTGCTATACAGTAGGTCTTTGTTGATTATCTATTTTATAAGTAGTAGTGTATATATCCCAAACTCTTAATTTATCCCTCCCCACACTGTCCCCCTTGGTAACCATAAGTTTGTTTTCTATGTCTGTGAGTCTCTTTCTGTTTTGCAAATGAGTTCATTTGTGTCTTTTTTTTTTTTTAGATTGCACATATAAGCAATATCATATGATATTTGTCTTTGTCTGGCTTACTTCACTTAGTATGGTAATCTCTAGATCTATCCATGTTGCTGCAAATGGCATTATTTCATTCTTTTTTATGGCTGAGTAATATTCCATTGTATATATATACCACATCTTCTTTATCCATTCCTCTGTCGATGGACATTTAGGTTGCTTCCATGTCTTGGCTATTGTAAATAGTGCTGCAGTAAACATTGGGGTGCATGTATCTTTTCAAATTACGGTTTTCTCCAGATGTAGAGGTCATTTTTAATATGGATAGAGTGGAAGACAAAAATAGCAACAAAGAACAAGAGCAATGAATAGAAAATGGTAACAAATATGGTAGATATTAATCCAACTATATCAATAATCACTTTAAAAGTTAATGGTCTAGGACTTCCCTGGTGGTGCACTGGTTAAGAATCTGCCTGCCAATGCAGGGGACACAGTTCAAGCCCTGGTCCAGGAGGATCCCACATGCCATGGAGCAACTAAGGCCATGTGCCACAACTACTGAGCCTGCACTCTAGAGCCCACGAGCCACAACTACTGAGCCCACGTGCTGCAGCTACTGAAGTCCGCGCGCCTAGAGCCCGTGCTCCGCAACAAAGAGAAGCCACCGCAATGAGAAGGCCGCGCACCGCAACAAAGAGTAGCCCCTGCTCGCCGCAACTAGAGGAAGCCTGCACGCAGCAACGAAGACCCAACTCAGCCAAAAATAAATAAATTAATTAATTAATTAATTAATTAAAATTAAATTTAAAAGTTAATGGTCTAAATACACCAATTAAAAGACAGAGATTGTCAAACTGGATCAAGAAGCTGTCATGAGAATGAGAAGACAAGCCACAGACTGGGAGAAAATATTTGCAAAAGGCAAATCTGATAAAGGACTGTAACCCAAAATATACAAAGTACTCTTAAAACTCAACAATAAGAAAACAAACAACCCAATTTTTAAAATGGGCCAAATATTTGAATAGATACCTCACCAAAGAAGATATACAGATGGCAAATAAGCATGTGAAAAGGCTCAACATCGTATGTCATTAGGGAATTGCAAATTATAGCAACAATGAAATACCCCTAACACACCTCTTAGAATGGCCAAAATTCAAAACACTGACAACACCAAATGCTGGCAAGGATGTGGAGCAATAGGAACTCTTATTCACTGCTGATGGGAATGCAAAATGGTATAGTCACTTTGGAAGACAATTTGGCAGTTACTTACAAAACTAAAATACTCTTACCATATGATCCAGCAATAGTGCTCCTCGGTATTTACCCAAAGGAGTTGAAAATTATATCCACACAAAACCCTGTATATGGATATTACAGCAGCTTTATCCATAATTGCAAAGACATGGCAGCAATCAAGATGTCTTTCCATAGGTGAATGGATAAATAAACTACAGTACATCCAAACAATGGACTATTATTCAGCACTAAAAAGAAATGAGCTATTAAACCATGAACGGACATGGAGGAAACTTAAATGCATATTGCTAAGTGAAAGAAGCCAATCTGAAAACACTGCATACTGTATGACTCTAACTATATGATATTCTGGAAAAGACAAAACTATGGAGACAGTAAAAAGACCAGTTTTTGCGAGGGCTTAGGGGAAAAGGGAGTATGAATAGGTGGAGCACAGAGGATTTTACGGGCAGTGAAACTGTTCTGTATGATACTGTAATGATGAATACATGTCATTAGACATTTGTCAAAATCCACTGAATGTACAATATTAACAGTGAACCCTAATGGAAACTATGGACTTTGGATGATAATGATGCATCAATATAGGGTCATCCATTGTGACAAATGGACCACTCAAGCACAGGATGTTGATAGTGAGGGTGGCCGTGCATGTATGGGAGGTAAGGGGCATGCAGGAACTCTGTAATTTCCACTCAATTTTACCATGAACCTAAAACTGCTCTTTTAAAAAGTCTATTCAAATAAATACACAATTTAAATTCTTTAAAAATCCACTGCTGATTGAATACATTGATATATTCCCTCTCCCGCCACCCCCCATTTTTTTCTGCAAGATTATGGTAGGACAATTTGAGGCTTAGTTGATTCCTTATGCTGAAATACAAGTGAGATATGCCTTTGACACCTTTGTTCTGATTTGTACAATATATTACAATAGATCTCATTTATAGAAAATAAAATGTATATTATATTTCACTTCTATGTAGATGAAATACAATAAAAATCAAGAGGACAGCTTGATATCCGCACTGAAGAGTCAAGTAACTGATGTAAAAAATGTTATGACCCAAAGTATCGATAAAATTTTGGAAAGAGAAGAAAGATTGAATATCTTCACTGATAGAACAGATGATCTGCAAACAACTGTGAGTGTTACACAGCTGTCTTAATACCCAAACAATGCTCTAAGTCGTAGGATCATTGCCCTTGAGACAAACTGCCAAAAGCAAAAACATACTGGGACACTTGGTGAGATAATCCTATGTCACCAAACTATGGCTTTATCAAAAATTATTGAAATGCAACTAAAATATTAAAAGAATAATTATAAAACAATCCAAATTTTAAAGCCCATTGAAGTAGAAAGTGGTTATTTGTGTAACAGAATGGTTTCTTACATTAAGAAACACACAGGTTAGTCAACAAATAAATTGCAAGGGAAAAAAAGGAGAGGGAAACTTACCAATAAAAGGACTTAGAAGGTATACCAATTGCAATGTGTGGTCCTTATTTGGATTTTGATTCAAACAAACTATAAAAATGAAAATTTACAACTTCATGAGACAAATAGATATTTGAACTCTAGCTGGATATTAGATGAGGTTTAGGAATATAATTAATTTTTAGGTGTGATAATGGCATTGTGGTTATGTTTTTAAAAGAGTCATTACTTATTAGAGATACATACTAAAATATTTACAAATGAAATTATGTAACATCTGAGATTTGCTTCAAAATAGTTCAAGTGGAGGAGTAGAATGGTGTATAAATTAAACAAAATTGGCCATAAATTGACAATGGTTAAATCTGGATGCTGAGTATCCAAGGGTTCATTATACCATCCTGGCAACTTTTGTATGTGTCTGAAATTCTCTATTAGAAAATAGTTTTAAAACAATCACCAAGTGTTCAACAGTTCCTTTTGAGCATTTTTTTTTTTTTTGGCTGCATCTCGAGACTTGTGGGATCTTAGTTCCCCAACCAGGGATCGAACCTGTGCCTCCTGCAGTGGAAGCTTGGAGTCCTAACCACTGGACTGCCAGGGAATTCCCCCGCTTCGAGCATTTTAAATTTTATTTTGACAGATCTTTTCTAGAAACACAGCCACCATATAAAGCAAAGTATACACACTACTTTTTACTCATCAAGTTCTATTGATTCAACTTCCTAAATCTTTTTTGTTCTAAGCCTCGTTTTTTTCACCTTTCAAAACAATTTACCAAGGTATTATTCACATATATTCACCCAGTTTAAGTGTGGAGTTTGACAAATTGTGGTAATTGTGTACAATTGTGTGACCACAATCAAGTTGTGGACTAGCTCTTCCATCCTAAAATCTGCCCTCCTTTGTAGTTGACTCTTCACCAACCCTGACCCCAACCAACCACTAATCTGTTTTCTGTCACTATAGTGTTGTCTTTTCTACAATGTCGTATGAATAGAATCATGCAATACAGTCTTTTGTGTTTGACATCTTTTACTTAATATAATGTGTTTTATATTCATGTTGTTGTGTGTTAATATGTTACTCCTTATCATTGCTAAATAATATTCCACAGATAGCTAAATCTCTTTTAAACACACCTTCTGCCCATCCCAGTGCCACTCACTGTCTCACTCCAAGATCAATTATCTCTTGTCTGACTATGGTAATTCCCAGATTTAATTGTTCTCCCTATTTTTGGTTCTACTCTGCTCCAGTCATCCTCCACACCGACACTAGAGTATTCTTTTAAAATGCAAGTATGAGCGTTATCTGTAGCCTTTTTAAAACCCTCTAGTGGTGCCCCTTTGTCCAAGCAGGGTAGAGTCCAACCTCCCTAACTTAATGAGCTTTCTTCTGACTATATTGCCAGTCATATCACCCAGAGGTCATGTCTTGTAGTTTATAAATCTCAAAAAATATCAGACTATTTGTAGTTCTCCAAAATACCTGTTGCATTACTTCACACCTTTATGCATACTGTTCCCTCTTTTTTCTTGCCCTGGAAAACTTCTACTCATCCATCAAAACCCAACTCAAGAATCATCTCCTCATCCACTGCCCAGGCTGAGTTTATGCCTCTCTCATCTATGCCATCCCTGTACCTTGTATTTATTGATCAATTAAACAAATATCTTTTGAAGATCTACTGTCTACCAGGCTCTATAATAGGCACTAAGAATAATAAGGATGAATATGATAGCCACAACCCCAGCAAACAAGCACTCAATGTTAGTTAAATTAAACACTACTTACTTAAACAAAGCAATCCTCTACATTGTTTTTATAGCAGGAAAAAGATGAGGTCACATCAGTTTATATAATCTACAAAGAAGAATTAATAAAGTAAATCATTGTCTAGCATTGCAGTTGTTGTCTTTATGAGAGTTATAACACAAGAGTTCAGATAAAACTGTCCAAGCCATTTAGATTCATTCATTGTTCATTAATAAACATTCTTTGGGGGCCTGTTATATACAGGATATTATGCTTGTCATCTTCAGGGATAAAAGAATGGAATAAGATACTTGCCACAGTTTAATCTACTGCAGGAGACATATTTGTATAAACCTAACTGCAATATAAAGTATGTGTTAAGTGTCATAATAGACGGATAAAGCATAACAGCCAAATAACAGCCAAACAGTGGATATCTGATAGTACCTACATTTTTACAACGCATTTTGAAATTACAGTCAGAAAATTCCACAATCAATATTACCTCATTCAACATTTATTTCAAGTATATGAAAAGGGTTTTTTAAAATATTTATTTATTTATTTATTGGCTGCCTTGGGTCTTAGTTGCAGCACACGGGATCTTCTGTTGTGGCGTGCAGGCTCTTTGTTGCGGTGCACAGGCCTTTCTCTAGTTGTGGCGTGTGGGCTCCAGAGCGAGCAGGCGCAGTAGCTGTGGCGCGGGCTTAGTTGCCCTGCGGCATGTGGGATCTTAGTTCCCAGACCAGGGATTGAACCAGCATCCTGTGCATTGCTAGATGGATTCTTAACCACTGGACCACCAGGGAAGTCCCTATGAAAAAGTTCTGAGAATAATATATCTAATACCCTTGTAATCATCAGCCAGCTTTATCTGGACTTAATATTTTGCCACATTTGGTTTGGGCCTTTGTTTCTTAAAGAAATAAAATTATACATATAATTAAAGTCCCCTGTGTACCTTTCCCAAACCCATTCCACTCCCTCACCAGAAGAACCACTGTCGTGAATTTGATTTGGATCATTTGTATGCATGTTTTGATTCCTCTGCTATATATGTGTAGCTATATATGTATCTGTAGTATTGGTTTGCATTTTTAAACTTTGTATTTATGACATTATAATGAACCTATCCTTCTGAAACCTCAGTTTTTAGTTCAACATTATGTTTTTGAAATGTATTCATTTTGATACACTTAGCTCTAATTTAACAATTTAGCTTCTGACAGCATATCATTACTATTTTAAGAAATACAGAAATACTTATCCTTTCACCTTTTAATAAATATTAATGTAGATTCCAACTTCTTTATTATGAACAACACTACACTGAACACCCTTGTACATGTCTTTTAGTACACATTTACAAAATGTTTCTAAGACAATGGTCTATAGAGTTTTTTGATCATATATACTTATTCATAAAATATTCTTGAGAATGCATTTAAATATATATAAATTATATATATTCTTCTATAATAATGTTATATATTAAAACATACTAAGTAGAAATTAAAAGAATGAGACAAAGATGAAATAAAATATTAAATAACTTTTCTTAAGAAAATTAAAACTATGTCTCTCTAAGAAAAATTTTAATAACGTATTTTAATGATAGTGTGATTAAAAGTCAGATTTGATTACAAATGACTATTTTTTAAGTCTCTAAATATGGCAGGTAGAGTGTTCAAACTAGAAGCAGAGATATATCCTCTTTGTCATTTTCTTGTTTATCTTTGCCTTGTTAGTATAATTAAGCCACATGTCTACTTTAGCTTAGTTAAAACTAAATAATATTACCCATGTATTACCCATAATTCACTTACCCATATAAATTGTAGGTATTGCAATACACTACAAGAGAGTGGACAAAGGGGTCTGCAGTGGCCAACTCTGCATCACTGTGGAATTTCCTCTCTACCCTCAAAACATCTTAACTTTCATGATTTACCATTTTACATCATACCTAGGGAAGATATCAGTGCCTATCCATATGTTAAATTTTAAATATTTTCATTTCCTTCTTGTTTCTTAGATTAAAATGAACAAATAGATATGGTTCTAATATTATTTTCCTGCTCTCCAGTGGGTCATCTTTTACAACCCCCTGGGATGCTAGATCCCATTTTTGACCCACCGTTCTATAATATATACATAGAAGTGGAATTGCTGGATCTTAAAATATGTGCACCTTTGAATTAGCGAAATGTTTCAAAATTGCTTTCCAAAGTGTTGTGCCAGTTTATACTCCCATCGGCGCTGTATGAGATGCCCCGTCGCTCCACACTGTCTTTCCAAAACCTGAGATTATTAGATTATAACTTTTAACAGTCTGGTAGGGGAAAGAAAGTAACTATTGTCTTGATTTGCATTTCCCTAATTTGGGATGACAGAGAGCAATTTTTGTTTGTTAACCATTAGAGTTTCTTCTTTGAGTGGCCTGTTGATATCCTTTGCCCATTTTGCTAATGGGGTGCTTATCTTTTTTAATAATTTAGTATATATATAAAATACTAATTTTATAACTATTAGAATAATGAATGAGTATATAATTCTTCATCCTAATACCTAGTTGTAGAAAGTGTAAATATGTTCTCCCCGTATGTGGCTTGATTTTAACTTTGTGTATAGTGTCTTTTTTAGGACAGAAGTCTTTTCTCTTTACTATTTTTTTTTTATTAAAGTGTAGTTGATTTACACTGTTGTGTTAATTTCTGCTATAGAGCAAAGTGATTCAGTTATACATATATAACAATATATATACATTCTTTATATTCTTTTCCATTATGATTTATCATAGGATATTGAATATAGTTCTCTGTGCTGTACAGTAGGACCTTGTTGTTTATCCATTCTATATATAAAAGGTTACATCTGCTAACCCCATCCTCCAATCCATCCCTTCCCAACCCCCTCCCCCTTGGCAACCACCAGTCTTTTCTCTATGCCCGTGAGTCTGTTTCTGTTTCATAGATAGGTTCCCTTGTGTCATATTTTAGATTCCATATATAATGATATCATATGGTATTTGTCCTCCTCTTTCTGACTTACTTAGTATGATAATCTCTAGCTGCATCCATGTTGCTGCAGATGGCACTATTTCATTTTTTTTATGGCTGAGTAGTATTCCATTGTATATATGTACCACTTCTTCTTTATCCATTTATCAGGACAGACGTCTTTAACTTTCATGTAGGCAAATGTATCAGTCTTGCCCTTTATGCTTTCTGTGTCTTAAGAACGCCTTCCTTTCCCCAGGTTATAAAGATGCTCTTATGTTGTCTCCTAAAAGTTTTTATTCCTGCTTCTTAAACATGAATCTTTAAAACATCTGGAATTTTATCTTTGCATAAAATATGAGGTAGGAATCAAATTTTATTATTTTCTGTATAAACAACCAGTTGCCCAAATGACCATTTATTAAATAGCTCAGCCTTTCCCATTTGGTTTGTAATGCCAACCTTGCCACGTATAATGTTTTCATATGTAAACAATTTTCGTTCTTTTGATTCGTATGTATTATATTCTTCTGATCTATTTCTATTTCCTTGGGCCAGTACTACACCATTTTAGTTACTGTGGTTTTATGAGAAGTCTTAATATCTTATAGGGCAAGTTCGTCTACTTTCTCTTTTTTTGGAAATTATGTTGGCAAGGCTTGCTTCTTTCTCTTTCGGGGAACTTTAGATTCTACATCTCAAGTTACACACACACACACACACACACACACACACACAAATTGTTGGGGTATTAGTTGGAATTACATTAATATGGGGAGAACTGACACCTTTAAAATACTGTTTTCCCTTCTCCGAACATGCTATGTCTCTTCATTTTTCTAAGTCTCTTTCAAAATCTTTCAGTAGAGTTTTATAAGTTTTCCCCTAAGGGTCTTGTACAACTTTTCTGAGATTTATTTCTTGATATCTTACAGTTTTTGTGGCTATTGTATATGATATTTTTTAAACTACATTTTCAAAAAATTTTTGGTTAATAGGAACACAGTCAATTTTTGCATACTGATTTTGTATCCCAAGTCTTGCTGAACTCTTTTATGGTAATATTGTTTGTCTGTGGATTTATTTGCATTTTCTACATAGAAATTCCATCATATATGAAAAATGACTGGATTTTTTTTTATCCTTTCCAATATGTATTTTCTTTGCTTCCTTGCTCATGCCTCCCTCTCAAGTTAAAGGCAACTACCTTGAGACCATTAGGCTTGGTTGGATAGGAAGCTTATACCCTTAATCTGATCTCTAATGCAGGGCACAATCTTTTTGTAATTGAGGTGAAATTCACATAACAAAAAATTAACATTTTAAAGTATACAATTCAGTGGCAATTGGTACATTCACAATGTTGTGTACCCACCACCTCTATCTAGTTCCAAAACATTTTATCACCCCAAAAAGAAACTTCATGCCCATTAAGCAATTACTCCCCAGCCCCTAACAACCAATAATCTACTTTCTGTCTCTATGGATTTACCAATTCTGAGTATTTCATATAAATGGAATTATACAATCTGTTATCTTTTGTGTCTGCCTTCTTTCACTTAGCATGATGTTTTCGAGGGTCATCCATGTTGTAGCATGTATCAGTACTTCCTTCCTTTTTGGCTGAATAATATTCCATTGTATGGATTTACCACAACTTGTTTATCCATTCGTCAACTGATGGACATTTGTGTTGTTTCTGCCTTTTGGCTACTGTGAATAATGCTGCTATGAACATTTGTGTACAAGTTTTTGTTTGAATAGTTGTTTTCAATTCTTTTATGTATGTACATAGGAATGGAATTGCTGGATTATATGGTAATTCTATTTTAACTTTTTGAGGAATTTCCAAACTATTTTCCACAGTGGTTGAACCATTTTACCTTCCCACCAGTAATGTAAGAGGGTTCCAATTTCTCCACTTCCTGTTCAACACTTGTTATTTTTCCTTCTTTTTTTTTATTATAGCCATCCTACCAGGTGTGAAGTGGTATCTTACTTTGATTTGCATTTCAAGTCATTTGCCCATTTTTAATAGGTTTGGGGGGGTTTTGTAATTGAGGAAGGGTAGACTCTTAGTGGGCATCTGTCATTAAAAGGCCTTTTCAATCTAATGTCTTATTATTTGGGCCCCAAAACCATCAGCTTATCCAATCTTCCAATGTTCCACATTTCTGCAGTCTCTCTATTCCTTTTCATTTCTTCTTGCAAACCAGCCAGTTGTTGCCTTGCTAAATGTAGCCAGTAACAAGAACTCACACTACTACCTTTCTATTTTCCAACCTTTTCTTCTAAAAGGACAGACTCGGTAGTATTTTGTCTGCCTTCCAAATTATCACAGGCAATAGTTTTAGCAAATATTTTACCCTGCAGAGCATTGGTCTCTATCTTTCCAGACTCTAATATCAGTTTCTTCTGTGCCTACCACCTGATGGCTAAGCCAGTGCTACATGTTTTAGAGTTCTGTATTGATAATAACAACATCTCATCCTACTACAATTTCACTATTAGAGAAACATTAGCTATACCAACATACCTCAAGTTTTCAGTGTTTTAACTCAACAGAGGTTAATTTCTCGGTATATAACAGTATAAGGCAGGCTTTCAGTGAGCAGACTTCCACAGGGTAATCCAGAAACCCAAGTTTTTTCCATTTTGTGACTCTGTCATTGCCTTTGGCCCCTCAGAATCTTTCAATTTCAGGTGGCAGCTGGTTAAACAGGGAGTGGAAGAAGCACATTTGCTTTGAGCCAGTTCAGCCCGAAAGTGACACCCATCATTTCTACTCACAATCTATTGGTAGGAATTAGTCTTATAGCTTTGCATAGGTACATGGGGTAGAGAGGGGACACAGCAAGGGGTGGGGTGAAAGGCCTGAGAAATATGGTCTGTGATTGGACAGTCTCTTGCCAGCAACAACTGTACATTATGGAAGGGGAACTAAAGTCTTCAGTGGATAGCTGGCTGTCTTTATCACATCTGGAAGTTTATCACTAAAGGAAATTCTAAAGGAACTATAGATAGTGGTAAAGGTGTAGGTAACACTAAATGAATATTGACTGCAATATAGGTGACGAGAAGTGGTTGGATTCTGGATATATTTTTAAGGTGGAGCGAATTAGAGTTGCTGACAGATTGGCCATGAGGTGAGAGAGTCAAGAAAGACTCCAAAGCTTTGAGCCTAGTTAACAGGAAGGATGGAAATTGAGTAGTTTCAGCTTTCCTCACGTGAGCCCAAGGGTTAGCCCGCTGTGAGCACTAAATCCTAAGCCCTGCCTGCATGGCAGAGGCCAACATCATCACCTTCCCAAATCCAGAGGAGCTGCACCATCAGAGCAACTTCTCACTGCTTTCCTAGGTTCCTGCACTTGGCCTTACTCTTACTTTCTTCCAAATCAGTTATGCATTTAAAAGTTTGCTTCTTATATTTTATCTAGCATTTCTGAGTAGTAATAGTGGCAGGGTTATAGGGTTACATAATCTACTATATCACTGGATCTATTACTTTTTTATTAGATTATATCATGTTTCTTTCTTATCAGAAAAGAGGCAACATCTAAATCCCAGAAAGTTATAGCAAAAAAATTAAAGAGATTTTTTTTTCACTTTACTGCCTTCCAAACAAATCCCACTTTTATGTATACATTGTATTTTCATGATTACATGGGAAAAAATGACTTCCTCTTTGAAGCCAGTTGAGTAGAAGCAGCTCAATAAAAGATTAAATTTGGGACTTCCCTGGTGGTTCAGTGGTTAAGACTCCCCACTTCCACTGCAGGGGCTGCCGGTTTGATTCCTGGTCGGGAAACTAAGATCCCACATGCCATGCGCAGTGCAGCCAAAAAAAAAAAAAAAAATAGGAAAAAAAAATAAAGATGAAATTTGACTGAAATATTTTACTATTGTTCTCAGATTATTTTCACACAGATATCACATAATCATTCTCACGAAACCCTCTATTTTTGCCTAGCTAAATTAATTTTCTCTCTCTCTTTATCTTTTTGTAAAAGACCCAACTATTCTTAAAAAGCAGATTTGGCTTTTTAACAAAAAGTAGGCCAATAGGCTTTTTGTCTGTCTGCCTACAGATAAATATAGGTCATGGATTTTAACTTGCAGATTAAACATATACATTTATTTTGGTATCCTCTCAAAACTCCAATAAAATGATAGGTAAAACAACAATTAGAGATTTTAATGTATAAACCACTAGGATTTTTTAGAAAAAGAACAAGAGAAAAGAAATTTCAAAATTTTGGAAGCTAGGAAAATGGGTTGAGTACTTAATAGCCTCATTAGAGCAGTAAAAGCTCGAAAAACAAGCTTATAGCAGAAGATATTAAGATGCCAAATGATCCAGGCCATAGAACCTTGGAAAGGATCAGAAATTGGACACACATCATACTTCTAAAAGTAGACACACGGTACTTCTAAAAGCAGTATGGGTCTAGAAAGAAGAGACTGGGTATAAAGTCTTTAAAAGGAACATTTTACCTGTAGAGCCCCTTCCCGACTTTTTACAGCCACAGTTTCCTCTCCTTACCCCTGACAAAGGATAATAAATTGTATTATCTAAAGACAACAGACCTAAGAGATTCTAAACTCATTACCAGGTGCAGTTAAGGCCAGAGTGACCATCATATTAAAATTAGGTGGACTAAGTAAAACTCTGCATCCTGAATAGGGTGACCATTCCCCAAGCTCTCTCCCAGTCAGCTTCACCCAGGCAGGAGATTAGAGGATTCCTCCCTAAGAAAACTCACGAGGCCAAGGAAAAAAGACCTACAGATACTGACCGACAGATATTGAGGCATTCCCCCAGTGAAATAGTCAGGTTCATACCAGATTATCCTATAGTGAAGCCCACCAAATGATAGCCCTCACTCACTCATATGGAGTTTCCAATCATCATTTTAGATCATGAGATATTTGAGAAAAATCTCTATGATAAAAAAAAATCAAAGTAAACAGAAAAAAGGAACTCAGACAAAACAGATAATGCAGAAGCAAAAGAAAGCTTCATTTAAAAAAAAAAATCTCTCGGGGGGGAAGGATAAATTAGAAGTTTGGGATTAACATAAACACACTACTATGTGTAAAATAGATAACCAATAAGGACCTACTGTATAGCACAGGGAACTATACTCAATATTTTGTAATAATCTATAGTGGAAAAGAATCTGAAAAGGAATATATATATATACATATATATATATACACACACACACACACATATACATATGTATGTATATCTGAATCACTGTGTTGTACACCTGAAACTAACACAGTATTGTAAATTATACTTCACTTAAAAGAAGCAAACAGGGCTTCCCTGGTGACGCAGTGGTTAAGAATCTGCCTGCCAATGCAGGGGACACGGGTTCGAGCCTCATTAGAGCAGTAAAAGCTGCTGGTCCGGGAAGATCCCACGTGCCGCGGAGCAACTAAGCCCATGTGCCACAACTACTGAGCCTGAGCTCTAGAGCCTGCGAGCCACAACTGCTGAGCCCGTGTGCCTAGAGCCCGTGCTCCGCAACAAGAGAAGCCACCATAACAAAGAGTAGCCCCCACCCACCACAACTAGAGAAAGCCCACAGACAGCAACAAAGACCCAACGCAGCCAAAAATAAATAAATTTATTTAAAAAAAAAAAAGACCTCTCTAATGTCTTGGGAGAAATAATAGAAGATAATATTGTACAACCCTGAAACAAGAATGGAAAGCTACATAACAGCTTATTCATAGAACAAAAAGATCTTTTGGAATTTAAAACAACAGTAAAATTTTTAAATTAAATAGAATGATTGTAATATAAAGTTGAGATATTCCCTCAGAGAGCAGAGCAGAAAGAGAGAGAAAAGACAGAGAATCAGTCTAAGAGATCCAACATATGAATAACAGGATTTTCAGAAAAAGAAAATGAAGGAACCAGAGGGGAGAAAATCAGATTAATACAAGAAAAAATCCTACAACTAAATAACATGAATTTACAGATTCAATGAACAACAAAAGAGGATCATAGCAGGGCATGTAATCTTGAAATTATAGAACGTTAAAAAGGAAGAGAAGATTCTGAAGGTTTTTAGAGAGAGAGAAAAAACAAAGACTTGGCAATTAGAATAACAGATTTTGCAAAAGCAATATATGGTGCTAAACAAAAATAAAGGAATGCTTTTAAACTTCTGAAGGAAAATGATTTCCACACTAGACTTCTATACCAAAATTACCAAGGGTAGAATAAAAACATTTCTAGGCATGTAAATTCTCAGAAACATATCTCCCACTCACCCTTTCTAAGCAGTTTTCAGCAGAAATTTTTCACCAACAGAAGGAAATAAATCAAGAAAGGGAATGAAATGAGACTGAAAAAACAAAAGGCCCAGCACAAGAGAAGGGCATTCCCAGGATACTGGTGCAGAAAGATCTGAAGATTAAAGCTATAGGTATAGCAAACCTAGACCCCAACCAAACCACATTGGAGTAGATCAAAAGGCTCTGTGAGGAACTTCAAGATAAAGCAGAAGGTTCCAACAGAGGAGCCATCAAAGGAAGGATATTTTCCAGCTCCTTTGGAGAGTTTAGGAATGAATTACTGGTTGGTAGATTAAAAACTAATAAATGAAAACATTTTAACTACCTACCTATTATTAGCTCTAGAGAAACCAAAAAGCTGTACATTAAAGTCAATGTAGTCAAACATGCTCCATGTCTCAGGGAATAGTTACAAAGCTTTAATTAAACAAAAAGAATAGGAAAGAAAGGAAAGGTGTGTGTTTGGGGAAAGGGGGTTTGGAGGTATGGCAGGAGTTATATCCCCTTTTCTATAGTTGGAAACAGGAAAAATCAAGAAAAAAAATATATATATATGTTTTCTAGCAATACAGAGGAAAACAAACAGCAGGAAAAAATAAACAGCTAAATGAGGTGCATTCAACAAGTATTTACTGAGCACCCACTATATGTCAGACACTGTTCTAGGTCAGGGTTTCTCAACCGTGGCACACTCTGGACTGTCCTATGCATTGTAGGATATTCAACAGCATTCCTGGCTTCTATCCATTAGATGCCCAGTAGCACCCCTACAGTCATGACAGTCAAAAATGTCTCCTGATATCGCCAAAAGTCCTCTGGAGGGCAAAATTATCCCCGGGTGAGAACCACTGTTCCAGGAAATAGAGATACAGCAATTAACAAAACACACAAAAAAGAGCTGAAAGTGATTACCTCTGAAAAATAGGATCAGGTTGAGAAGGAGCAGAGCAGGAAAATGCAGTTTTTACTCATAAGCCTTACAGAATTCTGACTTTTCAAACTCTATATACATACTACATTAATAAAAGAGAATAAATAATCTAAGAGAAAGATATAAAGTCCATTTATACCTTAATTCACTGTTTCTACACGAGGCAGTATAGAGTCATGCAATTCTAGATTTGAATTCCAGCTCCACCAATTACTCTAAATCTGAGGCAAGTAACTTAAACCTTTCTGAGCCTCATTTTCTTCAACACTATAAAACAGGAATGTTCACCTAAGGTTATTATAAGTATTGCATATTATTATGCAAAAATACATATAATGCATGTCCTATAGTACCTGCACTTTAAGCATTCAATAAATTATAACATCTTGGAAAGTATATGTAGTCACTAGCTTCCATACGCCAGATCCTTGAGAATAACCACCAGCATCTTGGATATATAAACCTGGGGCTCCCATAACTTGTCATATACTAGAGTCATGAGGCCATCTGAGTGGCATACCAGGACTCATGCCACTTATAGCATGCACTGTAATCATGTACATACCTTGATTTTGTTCTTGGGAAATCACCATATATACTGAGAGTAAAAAAGCAGATCTGATGCACGAAGAAAGATAACTGAAATATGTTAGAGTTTTACTTATCCAGGTGGCAGATAGCAGAAATCCATGTAAGCATCAAGCAATTTATTTGTATCACGACTATATGAAAAGCAGTTACATAGATTTTAAAAATAAAAAGGAGTAGACCAAATGAAAACAACAAAGCTTACTTCAGGGGGTGGGGGGAAGGATTTCACAATTCCGTGTGACCATGTTTCATTTCTCTCCACTGCTCCTTGGATTCTTTCAATAATCTTAATAAAATTTAATAAAAGTGAGCTATTTTGTTTAGGTTAATTAGGTTAAGATATGAAACTTTTTGTATCATACTTAACGAAGTCCATCTCATTATTCATCAGAATATTAATTAATTATAATAATGGCATAATTTATTCTTATATCCAGTCTCGATATACTATATTCACTATCTCAGTTAATCCTCACAATCTGGGCTACTATGTGGCAGATGCTATTATCCTCATTTAATAGATTTAGTCATTCATTTTTTCAACAAATACTATTATAATTGAACACCTGCTCTATGTTGTTCGCTGTTGGGAATATAGCAGTGAATGAAACAGACAAAAAATCCCTGCCTTCATAGAACTTACGTTCTCAACAAACAACAATTAAGTAAAATGTACATATTGTTAGATAAGAGATAAGTACTTTGGAGAAAAATAATGTATTGAAGAGGAATAGGGCTTCTGGAATGGAGATGGGGTAGCAATTTTAAATAGGGTTGTAGGGGATAGTGGAATTTAAGTAAAATCATGATGTAAAGATGAGGAAACTGAAGTTCAGAGAGTTAGTAACTTATTCAAGGTTACAAAATTAATAAAGCCAATAAAAGTATAGCTGAACACAATAAAGAATCTTGGTGCATCATTTTATAATAGCTGCTCAGACCTATTGAGACTTTCTGTGATTGGTCAAACACAAATTAAATCTGTTCCTCTAAATCATTCTAATAAGTATTGTTGTGTGCACATTAATCCAGAAATGGAAAGAAAACATTAAATTTGTGTTTATTTTCATTTCAGGCCAAAGAATCCCAAAAAACAAGAAAGATTCTTGGGAGGATATGGTGGAAACACTTCAAAAAGATTATAGTCATCACCATGGCCATTCTCCTTTCAGTCATCATCATTCTTTTCAGTACAAATGTAATACCAACTTGACCCTTCTCCCCATCCCCAGCAGGTACCAATAAATTGTTATATGTAATTATAGAGTTCTACAACCAACGATTACAAAAGCCTTCTCTAGTGGTAGGAGGAATGGAGGAAAAGGGGGTTGGAAGTATTTCCTTGTCCCTTTAGTGTTCCTTGACTCTTGTCTTTGTACCTCTCCCCTTTCTGTAATCCCATTTGTTTTTTTTTACCACTGCTCCACTACTCTTCTCTTTGTTAATACTACAAGCACATACCCTGAAATCAGACTGCCAAGCTTCAACTCTCCACTCTGCCACATACCATATAGATGACTTTGGACAGGTTGGTTAACCTTTGACCCTGTTTCCTCATCTTTAAAATGGAGCTAATAATAATAATATCGCATAGAGTTGTTGTCTACCACATAGAAAATGCTATTTAAGTGTTAACTATTACTTAATAGGAAAGATGATTGCATTTATGGCATTGATTAAATCCCCATCATCTTACTCCTTACTCAGAAATGACCTTAAAATTCCCTTAGAAATAAGAATCCTTACATGAGTACAGTCCAGATACACAGTCACCTCTTCTACATATTCTTTCATTTGAAATGAAAATTCAAACCATTGTGTTTTATACTAGGCATTTCTTTGGGTAAAGATTAAAAAATTAGGAAACTTTATCATTTCTCTAATAAATCGCAGGTCATGTCTTCTATTTTACCACCCTAACAGCTTTTTTTTCTTTTTAACTGATACACTTCATCCAATAACCTTGAATCACTAAGATTTCTAAAACCCAAAACGTTCAACTTCACTTCGCAGTTGGTTACAAAGTTTCATGAATTCTATTTCCTAAGTGGGATCTTGAGGTCTAAAGTAGGTTTTAAAAATCATAAAAATCATAGTGATTCATGGGGAAGAATAAAAAGATTAGAACAGGGGCTCCTGACTACCAGAGAACTCATTTTAATTCTGATAATGATCAAATATCAGCATTTTATAAATAGGTCCCAATTCCTCCAGCACAATATCACCTTTGCATTCACAAAATATTTTTTAAAGCATTTTAAATGTTAGAAACTTTTGGAGTTTCTGTAATTTATACCCAGGAAAAAAAATATAGTCTGACATATGTACTAAGTGCTTTGGGGGAGAGGTGTCTCATTAAATTTTACAATGACATGAAGAGGTAAAAACTATTAAGATAGTATAATGTAAAGCACGTAAAACCGGCTGGCACGTAAGTGCTATGTAATGTTAGTTCATATTGTTTTTATTTTGCATATGAGAAAATAGCAATGTTAAATGGCATGTTCAAGATCACACAGCTAGCAGGCTGAGATTTTACTGATTCAAGTACTGACTGAGGTATATAGTCACGAAACCCACATGTTTAACTCAGAGTATATTATCTGACCCCTTAAATTAATTGTGGGACAGACAACACACATCAGTACTATTTTGCTTTGGACCAGGTTAGTAGGTTGTTTTGCGGGGGTAGAGATAGGAATCTGAAGGAATATTGAGAGGAGATATTGTCATGCATTTTGCTGCCATTATTTTTGTAGCCCTATAAAATTTGCCTCCAATTATTTCTATAATTTATAATTATGTACAAAACAATGTATTTGTATCCTGATTGCCAGTGAATACTAGCATATTTATTGCCAAAAGACATCAAATTTAACACCTAATCTAGCCACCACACCACCCCCAATTTTACATTTTAGGATGCCAAGACCCAGAAGCCTAAAATATAAATAAAATGCCTTTGCAACCTCCCTCCACTTGCAGCGTGTTTAAAGCACAGGCTATCACCCTGGTTCCAGGCAGCACGTCCCATGTAATACCTGTTTTCCTAGGCAGTCTTAAATAGAGTTTAAGAGTTTTCCAGATGACTTCTATTTTTATGAACTGTTGAAAGCTGCTAGGAAGAAGTAAAAGCAAAGCACTCATTTAGTGAAGTGTTCCCCTGCTATTTGTGCAACATCTAGCAGAATGTACCCGAGTAGAAAGAAACAAATATTAAGACAACCTTAGATTTTTCATTTATGCATTCAAATATTGTTGAGTTCCTCCTCTGCACCAAAACAGTCCTAAATCATTAGGATTTATTCTAAGTTACCACATTGATAGAGATAACAGATGTTTGAGAAATTAACGGCTGTATATAGAAGTATAAGAAATGGTCCTGATCCTAAGGGAAGCGTACATTCCAGTTGAGAAGGCAAGACCAACAAAGATCATAAACACGTTAAAATAACATCTACTAAGTGATGCATTGTGTGGCAGGGAAAAAATACAAGAAAGATAATGATCAACACTGGCTCCAGTCACTGAGGAAGATCTGCACGCTTATAAGTGGGATGGGAATTGGACCTTATTAGAAATCAAATTTATCTCAATAGGTAAAGGCAGTCCAGTTAATATTGTTACTGAGCACTGATATGCCAGTAGCTGTTGAAGTACTTTATTTTTATTTAATCCTCACAACAACCCTGAGGTGGGTGCTATTATTATTTCCATTTTACAGATAAGAAAACTGAAGCACAAGTTAGGTCACTTGCCAGAGTCCACTGGGCTAACATAGTAAGAGGAAAAAAGATGAACAAATGAAGACACTGCTTGCTGTGTGGGTGGAGAAAGTGGACTAGACCTTGGGAGTTCAGTCGTGCATTCATTCATTCACTCAGATGGACTTCAGCAGAGCTCAGCTTTCCGTTCTCTTCATTTTCCACACTCTCCAGGGTGCTTTTATTCACTCCCATGGCATTGCCTTCTCCAGCAATAACCTTCCTTCTGAATTCCAAACCATTTTCTCTACTGGAGACATCCACTTGGATAACGTGCAAACACCTGAAATATTAAATCCTAAAACTCGTATATATTCTTCTTCCTTTCCCCACAAAACTGCTACTGGACCTTATCTCCTGTGTCTATATAGGGGATCACAGCTATTCTGTGATCTAGAACTTAGTCTACTGTGACTCCTCCCTTCTGCTTATCTCCTTTTCCCAAATTACCAAAATCACAGAGCTTCCACATGAAATCTCCTGAAGACTCACAGCAGGGAAGCCCAGAAGAGAGACAGAAGCAAAAGTAGGGAGTCCCTGCAGGTGCCCAGGCAAGCTTCAAAAAGGGCACTCATCCCCATCATGGTGGACAACTATGTGTGTCTACTCCCCTCCAGCCTTTTTTGTATTCGGACTGCCTAGCACATATAGACAGCCATTAACATTTGACACTCTTTCATATGCATGATTTCCATAGCTCTTAAACATGATCACAGCAATAAATATGAAGCTTTGGTTTTCAACGCTCAGCATCAGAATCACCTGGGGATCCTAATAAGACAGTGTAGGCTGTCTGGGCTCCAAGCCTGAAGATTCTGCTTAAGGTTGGGATGGTGCCTCAAAGTGTATGTGTTTAACCCCATTCAGTGTATGTAGCTGAGAACGACTAACATCAAAGCACTTTTCACATACCTATCATTTAATGTCCATACCTAAAGAACATCTAATTTTACAGTTGGAAAAACTGATGCTTGTTGGAGAAGTTCAATTTTATTTGCCCAACATCACAGGGCAAATGACAGAGTGGGACCTCTGAACCATTCACTTGAAATATCTATTCCATTCAACATATTAAACAAGAATTTTTAAAATATCTACAAAATAGAATGTCCCACACATTCTAATAAATCTGAAAGAATTATTTTAACTTGTTTTGAAAATTCGTTATCTCATTATAGTCTTCGCAGAAGCTAGAACAAAATGCATTATTTAATTCCGGCCCGAATTTTAGACAAATCACAGGCTGGTTACAGGAAAACAGGTCGTTTGAGGTGAAGCCCCTGCTCAGCACCACACCATGACCCACCATGATGGGAACCTCTCTTGGCAAGCCAGCACTGAGTGACCCACATTCCTTAAAGAGTTCTCAGAGGAACGTAGGAAATGTAATAATGAAATGATACTGTTAGTTTCTTTCTGTATTTACGTTGAGTATGGGTACCTTGGTTAACATTATTGCTATTGTACACATCTAATTCGATTTGCCATTTTTTGAAAAACTTGTCTGCATAGAGAGTAAATGCATTCCCAGCCCTTTTAGTGGTTTCACTACAATTTGACAGCAAGCCCAGTAGAGGCTAAAGACTGAACATCCCCATATAAAATATTCCTACTCTTGGTATCCTTTCTCATGAACATTCTGGAGAAAACTGGAAATTGCTCTTTTTTCTTCCATCAAAATCTCAACCTGTAATACTGTTTAACCAATTATGCATCGCTAACTTTAAAAAGAATCCCATCATTTAACATTGTCATTTTAAACATGACAGTAGTTGCCTTACCTTCCCAAGTAAGAAAATAAGACCTACGTTATTTCAAGAAATTCATCCAAGAGGGGAAACCTTAAAAAAAAAAAAAAAAAAGACAGTGCAAAAAATGCATGACTGCTGTTAAGAGTTTAATTTTAAGACAAAAGCACTACATTATAATTTAAACAATCTTTCAGAAAAGATAGTGCAAATCAAAACCCCATTAAAGCCCGCTATAAACTTCACATGAAGATTCTAGAAGTAGGCTTCTAGAACTGGAAACACTTGGTTCCAACAAAATCTGCTTAGGGAGACTATGTCTTGAAAATGTCAAATGGTACAGAGAACATTATGTTGGTTTAGAATCAAGTCAACCAGGTTCTAAAAAAGGACATGCTGATAGGTCTTAATACATATAACTAATTAGTTGTAGCATGCTTTATTTATCAATTATTGTAGAAGCAGTTTACAACAAATTTCTGAGTATTTCGAAGTTTTCTTTATTGCCTTAGCCAATCTCTTAACTACACTGCAATAATTATATAGCCATCTTCCAATTTCTACTTTTAAAAGGGTTCCACTTCATCAGTCTGAGATTGGCAAATGTTCTCTAAAAATGTGATAAAGCCCTGTGTAACCCAAGGCCATCCATACAACAAAGGGGCAATTATATAAATTCCTTTTCTCAAGTATTTATTCAAAGCATAGCTTTCCATGACATGTTAAATGTCACATTTAGGTACTGGCATTAACGAAACTGTTAAGTGTCTTCCAATATTTTAAAGAAAAATTTCAAAAAGCCAGGAAAGTAACCTTGCTTTCAAATTCTAAAATACAAACAGAATATAGCCTACACAAATAAAATGTGTATCAACTAACCTTGAAATAAACTATCTTTCCCAACACCGAGCAACTTAGGTAATTTTCTCAAAATAGAATCCAATAACCCTAATATCAATGTTTAACAAATTCGGACCTATCTGTACTTTCTCTGAAGACTTTAAAGAATTCCTCCCATGACAACTGATTTGGACTGCTCAAACAAGGAACACCTTGTTCTTACTTAGGATTTCATTCCTACAAAGTATCTCACCCTTTTAAAGTAGTAAAATAATTTTGTAAAGTCCTTTTTTCATGCCCTTTAAGCACCTGTCCCCCCAAATTATCCACCTCTACAGAGCTTACTGGAGAAAATTAACATTTAGCAGTTACCCCTCTGCTCTGTCTTCCTAAGTTATATATTCCCTTGGATCCTGCAGTCTTTACCCAAAGCTACTATACTATAGCCACTTAAAAAGGGAAGCTGTTGGAATTATCTCCTTCATGAGAATCTAAAAGATGCTTATGGACAATAGGGCAATATATAACTAGCCCAACTCAAGACAACAGAAAAAGTCAGTTTCAAACAGAGTTGCTGATTACCAATCAATAATAATGGAATGAATGAATGAAGTCAGTGACAAACCAAAGGGGGCAATATGCAGGCAACAGGGGAATGTACTGCCTCTGAAGAGTTGAATACCAACCACCTGCCCCCACCACCTCCCTTCCGGCGTGGTACGCTGCTGCTCGTTGTACTCCCATTAGAATGCTAAGTCTGTATTTTTTTTCTTTCAAGCTAGACTTAGGGTCCGTGATTAAAATGCTTGAGTGGTATAAGTTTTATGAAACATGCACCTTTATTTGTCTTTACACGAGATAAAAGTAAAAACAGAAAAACAAAAAATCCTTATGAAACAGCAAGCTTAACTCTAACCACCTTAAAACAACAGTCCTTAGAACTTCAGTGTAGGTGAGATCACTTGTTTTGTGTGAAATACAGAATCCCAGGGAACACCTCCAAACAATACTAATTCTGATATAAATAGCCTGCAGATCTCTTCGAAATACCAACCAGATTATAATCAACCCTCCCCCAACTTTCCAGATTATAGGCAATTGACAGCAATATACAGCCCAACCCAACTTACACAACTGGATCTTGCTAGAATCATGTTACACATGCAGAATTTCAGACTAGACTCCTAATTATAGCCAGTAGTGAAGAAAGGATAAAGTATGCATTCTTCTCAACTTTTCAAAAGTAGGTAGTAACAGTCAGTCTTCATGAAGTCTGGGGTCATCCGTAAGTATTAGTACACTGATAAATTGCACTATTAAGTAAACTGCATCCAAAGAAATTTACTTTATTGAGATGTGCGTCCATTATGCATGGATCTAGATTTTTACATTTCAGGTTAATCTGACTCCAAACCAAATAAACTCATTATACATTTCAGGACCAACATAAATACTGTGATGGACAGTGGGATCAGTCCTTGTTTTAAAATTCCCAATACCTCAAGGCCATGAACATAAAGTACTTTTGAAGTACAAGACAACTTCAAAGAACTTTCCCAAGCAGTAAAACAAAGCACATAAAGTATAGAATACAAAGACCTAATAATCAGATCCTAATGTTATTGAGACTACCTTTCAAAACTATCTCAGCATGAATGGCACCTGGATAGGTGTCCACACACTATAATCTAACTTGTATATAACAAAGAACAGTGAAGCAATTGCCATCCCAATGTGGAAAGAGTAATGTGGCAACAGGAAACCTGTTACAATACATATCTGAAGGTTAGAAAAGGAGTAAGAGGAAACCCAGAACCCCAGGAAGAGAGATTAACTCACCTGGTAGCAAACATCTAGTAAACCAAAAGGTATCAAAATTTGACTTAGGACAACAGACCTAGAAAGGGGGGTTCGTAGCTCTTAACAGGGTCTACAAAACTGATGGGAGAACTGAAATCAAAGCTTCCTAACACTGTCCAATAGGTAAATGAGATTTGTTCTATAATAAACTAGCAAACTACTTGTAAACTACTTTGCTGGCCAAATTTTAGAAGGGTACTGGACTACTTACATTTTGTCTCCCCAAATCTGTCATTACTGCACACAAAAAGGGTGCTAAAAGTAAACAATACCACTTCTGGTCTCCTCTGAAAACCTACTAAAACCCATTACTTAAAAAAAAAGAGGGGGGCAACATAAAAAATATATAAGGTCAAAGAAAATAGGAGAGGGAATCCCCTGGCGGTCCAGTGGTTTTAGACTCTGTGCTTTCATTGCCATGGGCGCAGGTTCAATCCCTGGACTGGGAACAAAGATCCCACAAGCCATGCAGCCAGAAAACAAACAAAAAAAAGAAAATGGGAGAGGAAACAACTACAAAATTTTGGAAGCTGCAAACCTTTGAATAAATGGCAACCTTTAAGGAGACAAGAAAACTGAATATTCTGTCAGCAGTGAGGATATTTCAGATTGTACCACAGAACCCCCAAAGGCTTATTAGCAATCAGCAGCCCAGGTATCTCTGTAAACAGAGGTGAAAGGGACTAAAAGAGGATTGGTTGAAAGTCTGTTTGACAAGCAGTTAAACCTCCAGATGCCCTCTGTACTGCTGGACAACTGAACTCTTCCATCCTGGCAGAAACTTGTCTGAAGCAGGTTAAGAGGGTGGTCTTCGGACTCAATAGGCATACAATGATGAAAATAAAGGAGTTCAAGTAGTTTACTTGTTCAGATCCCTCAGGTTTCTCCCCTCACTGGGATCTCAGAACACTGGCAGCCAGGTTTTTTACCCTCCAGGCAGCAGAGTAGAAAAAGACTTCTCTGATGAACCTGATCAGCTCAAGGAAGGAAAAAAAAAAATGTATCAAGAGGTTCCTCAATAAAATGACACAGCCCAATCACCCAGTAGTGAACCCCATGGTTGACAAGTACCCATCCCTCAGCCCCACACACAAATTCACAACATCCAAGCTGCTTTAAAAATGCTGCACTCCTAAATATGAGACAAGGATCACCAAACATCTGAGGAAGATTACAGGCAGAGGCCAAAGCAACAGGAAAGAAAAGCATCTTGGAGGAAACAAACTCTGAAAGTTAACTTTAGACTTGAATAAAAGATAATGCACACCCATGTAAGAACAGGTTACTACTTATAACACAGGTTGGAGGAAGAGGTCTTAGATATTAGATGACTGAAATTAAAAACCTTAAAAAAAAGTTGAAAGATTAAGTTGTAAAAATCGCTCAAAGGGTAACAGCCTGCAATGGAAAATAGGAAAACCAGGTGCGCAGGGCTCACACCCAAAAAACAATTCTGGAGGAAAGACTGGGGTGGTGAAGGACATGAGGAAACATCAGCTCCAGTAACATTTCCCAGGATTGAAGAGCATGTTTACACAGTGACAGGACCCACTGAGTGCTCAGCACAATGGATGAAACAAACCCAAGATAGTCATGAAATTGGAGAACACTGATGATAGTGGTAAAACCCTAAGCATTTCACATGAATGATGAAAAATCAAAACGGCATCAAATCTCTTCACTAAACCTTGAATTCTCTATTGAGCCAAACTAGTAATTCAGTTACGAGGATGGAAGAGACCTTTATAGATGGGAAGGCCTCAGAAGCAGGAAGATGGGCTATACAAAAGCCAGCCCTGGGATTCAAGAAATAAAGGACCTAAGTTGACAGGCACAAGGGAACGCCCCAGAATGACGGCAAAGCCCCAACTCAAGTTATTCAACAATTCTGAAGGGCAAGGAGTTCAGATTGAAATATAGAAGACCTAAGAAAAACATGAAGCTGATAAATGGATTTGTGTAAGAGGAGAGTTTTTTAATTCTGTGCAAGTCTAAAAGTAAATTACACAGCCCAGTACACAGAAAAATATTCATCTAGGTCAAGAAATAACACCTGATATGGATCTAGGAGTAGCACTTTAAATGTGACATCGAATATATGGAAACCAATAGTACAAAAATCAAGGTTAAAAACTGTTTTTCCCTAACTCTGTGTGCAAGTGTAACTTTTATAGAAAGTCGTTAAGTAGGAATAAATCACCCCCTAAAATTAAAACATTAAACTGCTGGGGGCAAAGAATTAAACCTGAGTACATCTTTAGTTGCACCTTTCTAATTAAATCTAAAAATCACAGGGCACAACATTTTGACATAATCAAAATTAATTTGATAGCTTTACATTTATCCAATGCAAACAAACCTCATTTTTTAAAACCTACTCCAACCAGCTTTAACTTTAAAAAAAAGGTTTTGATGTGGAACATTTACAAACAAACCTCACTTTCTGAAATCTAGCTTTCAATTCAATCAGTTTTAACCCCCCTTTTTAAAAAGGTTTTGAAGTGGAACATTTACATAAAATAAACATAGTACTGCTTAGCAATCCCAAAACAAAATTCACTAAGTTAGATCAGGGGTCTGCAAACTTTTTCTGTAAGGGTCAGATAGTAAATATTTCAGGCCATAGCTGTGTTGCAATACTGTTAACAAAA